>NC_087513.1:197737473-198397473 GCF_963921805.1 Phalacrocorax carbo | reverse complement strand
TTACCCACCTCCTTTTTCTGGTGTTTCCTCAATCTCCCTGCAGAAGATGGAGCTGCAGAAAACAAGCTCTTTGATGGGCTGTTTCTCTGTGGTGAAGGTCTAATACATTACCTCAGGTGCTCAGGATATGAAAGGGAAGCCAAGGTGCCTAGGAAGTCTTTTAACTCTTTACAACCATAAACATTTCTGTTTAGCTTCCAGAATCCCCCTTCCCTCAGGGGAAACTGCTGCTTACTTCTCTTTTACCACTGGATATGAGTGCAGGCCTGTTATTACTGGCATTCCCTTCCCATGGATGCATTTTTCTTGGTTCAGGAGACTCTAGTAAATTCTGCATTTTTAAAAGGGAAACCTGAGACTTTTTTGTTAAAGCCTCCTGTATTTTATGTGAGCAGAGGAGTTCTCTCTTCCATCACCAGGGCCTTGAGCATCAGGGACTCCTTCTTTACCTGGTACTTCACATCTTTTTGCCCTTTCTTCAGCCATAAAGTAACTGCACCAATAAGAAAATAAAAGTTACTGCATGCCTGTAAAACAAAATCACATAGTAAATTAACAAAAGCAGAGAACAAGGAAGAGGCAAATAACTGTTCTTCCCCTGTCTTTATGAGAGAGGAGTCCCATGCATAAAATCTGCATCCCAAAGGCAAGCAGGAAGAGGAGCTGTGAGGCCCAGATGCCCAGAGGGTTTTGGTTTGTCCAGGTGCTTCCTGATGTTTCCCAGCATGGCCCATACCCTCCCAGGACTAGCCTTATCCAGCTGCCCAAGCCTTGGGCTGCTGCAACCGCTTGAGGGTCTCACCTCCAGGAGAGACCCTGCCTTCTCCTGGGACGCAGAGCCATGGCTTACACAGGCAATTGCTGGCTTAGTGACAGGACTGAAATTGGTGTCTGCAAAGCCTATGCGACCTCTGGACCATGCCACAAGCTGAACAGGCATAGAAAGTATTTTCTCATCTTGCTGGGTTGCTACCCTGAGTCTTGTTTTGTTAAATGGTGTCCAAGACCTACCCTTCCACTTCTGCTATTCCTCCAAGTAGCCTATTCTATTTTCTTCTAATTTTTAAAAATATTTGTCCTGAAAACAGCCTTTCTGAAGCCCAAACTGAACTGTCAGAATTTCCCCCATCTCTGAGGGCTTTAAGACCCTGTCTGTGCTAAGCACTGTGCCTCCAAGACCATCTCATCAGCATAGAGTAAAGCTTGTGGAGGAGAGGGAACCAGACCAACTTGCATTTTGCATACCTCCATAGCTTTGTCATGACACATATTGCCTCCTACCCGTTGACACCATTGTGAATGTGTAGAAGGCCTTCCAAACCCTTTTGGGAAATAACACATCCGCTTGGCTTCCCCGCTCAGTTTCCTAGCCTAACCCCAGAGAACAAGTGTTCCCTGGGGCTTTTCCTTGGGGGACCCACTGGCATGAGGCAAGAGTCTTAAGAAGGAAAACTTTACATGAGCTACTTAAGTCTCACCTTGATTCGACCTCTTCCCCCTTTGCAAAGTCAGGGCAGTGCTTTCACCTTGCCATGGCCTGGCTGGGGGCTGGTGGTGCAGCAGAGCATGTACCTACATGCTTTCAGACTGCTCCAGAGCGCTCACAGGTCTCTTGGGCAGCTCTTGTCCTGCAGATCGCGTTCTCCCAGGGTAAAAAAACCTAGTACAGAGGGCCCTGATCTCTGAAGGCCTCGTAGAAAGTGTGCAGTAATTGAAAAAATAATACCTGTCAGATGTACACAGGCTGAGAAGGTAACAAAGGAACTTAATGAAAAAACAAATCCTAACAAGCATAAGTTATTAAACTTAAGAAGTTATTCACATATTACGTATTGCTTAAGGGCAAAATTCATGCTGCCTAACATACTTTCCCAAGTTCGCAATGCATGGCCTTTGCAACTCAATAAGTAGGTACTATTTAATGCTTTCCATGTCCACAAAGATGTCTCTATAACCCGTGCCACGTCAGATATTCACAGGGCAACAGCATGATTTCAGGAATGTGTTTTACTGTTGTAAAGGAGATCCCTGAAGAGATCCATTCACACTCTCCCTCCCTGAAGGTCCAGGCTGTCATTACCAGTGCGCTGAGCAGGGAGGAGGGGGAGATGTCCATTAACCCCTTCAGTAAGTGCTGAGATGGCAGTCACAAGTCAGGGTGTGTCCAGAAGAGCCAGATGAGTAACTTTTGCAGAGAGCAGAAATCCCATGTGAATCCCACAGGGCTGTGGACAGTACCAGCAGCAATAACACTGAGTTTTGGTGCAGCTTTCCATTTCTGGAGCTCAGAGAAGCCCACAGTGATTCATCAGTGGAATCTTCCATCAGGGAAGCAGAAATTTCCATTTTAGAGGTGAGGAACACCAGAACATGGAGAAGGCAACCTGAGTGCTGTAACTTCAAGCAGCTGTCGGCACAGGCCTGTGACCTGCAAATCTGTGTCCTAAGGTCATCTTCTCCACAAGACCATTCAGGCTTTGTCACTTTTTATTTTCCTTTGTTCCCTAGCTACAGGAAAGATGTGAGTATGAATTCTGTCGCTGTCTGTCCTGCCCTGAGCTGTGTGGTTGCAGGAGGTTGCAGGTGGGTTCATCCCACCCAACTGCCAGGTACAACACAACACCTGCTGAAAAATAGGCATGGGGAAGCCATGTAGCAGGGTGTGGAGGGGACCAGCCAGGGGGAGAGGCAAGCACAAAGAATCTACCAGCCCGCAGGAGAAGGTTTCCTCACAGCAACATGCTCACATGCAAAGATGGTGATAGATAGTGATGGTCTACTAAGCTGTTGTTTATAGCAGCTTCTCCATTGCCTCCCCTAGCTCCCACCAGGGAACCAGGTGGATAAATGATGTTGTCAGCCATGCCTAGAGGGTTTGGTAGAAGAACACAAGGTTGCTGAGCTGCTCCACCCAAAGTCATGGCTGCAGGAGTAGCCAAGGTCTTATTTTCTCATACAAGGACCAAAGTGTCCTGACTAAAGGGTCCTGAGGAAGGGGTGTTCCTTGGCCTAACAGACTGCTTCTGCAGGTGAATGGTATTTGGGGTTGGTCACCCACACACAGGGGTATCTCAGTGTGCAGTAACACCTCTGCTCAGCAATCTGTACCCAGATCTCAGCCACCCCCTGTGGATCATGGCCAAGACAACATCCCATAAGAGGAAACTCTGGGAAAGACTTAGTGGATATTTACTGAAGAACAGTAAAAATGTAGAAATGTTATCCAGAACTGGATTACCAACATCCCTGGCTCAGCACAATCCAAGTTCTCTTGAGGGCCTCACCAACAACCTCCCTCAGCATTAGCAGGAGCTGAACATGTAGGAAAGGAAAGAAACAAATATCTTAAAAATCACATTACCATATAAACCAGAAGGCAAAGAACATATCGCATGAGATAAATCTTCACGTATAGAATTGCCAATGTGCAAAAGAGAAAACAGTTTTCTAACAAACATTGATGAGTATTTCAAATAATGCTGAGTTTCCTTCCATTTTCAGTTCTTTTTTCCTCCCTTCTTACTTTCTTCCCCATTTTCCCCTCCGAATTTCATTTTGGTAAATATTTCTCCCTGTTGCCCAGATAACCATATCTGATTGCAGAGGCTTGAAGCATAACCAATGATGAAAGACTACCTGAGAGATACTGGAGTGCGTACGCCACAGGGGTGTGGACATAAACCCCTGAAATATGCTGGTAGTATGACCAGAGTTGTTCTACCTGTAGGTTACGTCAAGATAAGAACTTGCTTGCCGGCTGCACAGGGGGTTAGACCAAACCGAATCCCTCATGGTTGTTAAAAAAAACATCAACTGTTGGATTGAGATGTGACACAGCCCGTGGTTTGGGGGCCAGGAAGGGGCTGAGGACCCCCCTCCTCTGACACAAAAATTGATGGTGACCCTCCATCCTGACAACACAGCCCCAGCTGGGAGGGTGGGCAGAGAGGGTCAGCCCTACCAGCCAGGACTGAGCTTTTGCTCCAGGTCGGCTTTTCAGCTCAGGGCTGGCACCGTTGCAGCAGGTCCTCCTGCACCTAACTCAATGGGCACCTCTGCCTTTTCTTGGCAGGCTTCAAAGTCACTCAAAGTGCATGGTCCCCAACAGCTGCTGGGGTGGCATGTGGTGGCAGGCAGTGGGGCCGGTGGCCACCCCCCAGCACCAGCCAGCCCTTTGGAGGGGTTTTCATAAAGCCAGTGGAACACGTCTGTTCAGGGCGCGGGCAGTGAGGCATGGGAAGAGCAAATGACTAATGGCCCCAGAATGGCCTAGTTAGTGCCAGGGCTGTTTCGCTATGTGCTGCTCCAGCGGTTCCCCACAGGGCTGGTGAACAGGAGAGAAGGGCCATTTCCTGCTGGAGTGGAGAGCAGTGTGAGAAAAGCTTCCCCGCCCTCAGAGATTCTAAGCGGGGGTCTCCCCTCCCCTTCACATGTGGGGAGGGCTTAGGTTTTGCATAGGAAAGAAATAACCAGAAAATACTGCTGCAGCATGAGAACCGGCACCGCTTCTCACACCTTCATACAGTACCATCTCAAAATTGTCTACAAATGCCAAGCAAAGCCCAAAGCACAGCCATGCAATGCTGTTCATGGGTTTGAGGGATTTTACAAGTGTTGGCTGATGATAGATGCTCTCTTGGAAAAGTCAGGGCTGCTTAGATCACCTGGAGTATGTGAAAATCTCTGCAAACAGTACAATCAATCAGAAGAAATCAAACCAAAACCAGCTCCTACAGTACATTTATAATCCTATGGATTGTGGATAGAAGAAACAAAAAGTCATCTTAAAGTAGCCAAGTGCCCTAATAAAAATAACTAATAAAAACCCCCACGCTAATAACAACTAATAAAAAGTGGTTTTGGCAATAAAAACTCGCATGATTTTTAT
The DNA here is from genome assembly GCF_963921805.1 of Phalacrocorax carbo. Classification (NCBI taxonomy): domain Eukaryota; kingdom Metazoa; phylum Chordata; class Aves; order Suliformes; family Phalacrocoracidae; genus Phalacrocorax; species Phalacrocorax carbo. The sequence continues at coordinate 198,392,585 of NC_087513.1, read as the reverse complement.
GCCAGGCTCCTGATTGTTTGGAGCCCCTGAGCTGGTAGCACCGGAGCAGTGCCAGGGTGTGCGCACCCGCTTTCTGATCCCAAGGCTCCTCCAGCACAGCCCGTGCAGCGTCCATCCTGCCCCACGCACAGCTGCAGCACCGGCCACTGGTGGAGAGCATCCTTCAGTGGACCGCTTGTGGGTTTGAGAGGCTCAGGTGTTAAAGGGAGCTCTTGGTGGAATGCTATGGACATAGACATATATTTAACACTTAAAAGCTATTTAATGTTTAATTGCTCTGTTCACCTCTACCTTCAGCTGTGTACCTCTGGCGTTAATGCAGCTGCCAGTAAAATGACATAGTGTGTTTAAGCTTTCCTTGCTATTACTCAGGACAAGAATGGTAGCTTTCTGCATGTTTGTAAATGCCCACATTGCAGGCCTGTACTATCTCAGGTCTCCAATCAGGTATTACAGCGTCACGAGACAATTGCTATTTTTCTTCTTTTTGGCCTATTTTTAATGCTGAAATTCAGCAAAGCCGTTCCTTGGGCCTTGCAGCTGGGCAGCAGCAGACGTCCAGTGCCAGCAGAGGCGTGAAGGGCTCATCCACCAGAAAGATGGGAAGGGAGCATTGCTCCAAATGGGGCTGTGTTTGTGCAGTGACAGTGGATATGTGCAGGGAGGGAAGACTTTTTTCTTCGAAGTGTGGGGCTGAGCCTTGGCCATAGCTTGCAGCTGGCAGGGAACATGCATCCTCCAGCTTGGGGAGGAAGCGGGAGCAGAGGGTGGTTCACAGCCCAGCCCAGGCTTCCCTCCGTGCTGACCACAAGTAATGGGCAGTAGATTTCAGGGAGGAGGAGGAGGACAAAGCCACTCGTCATCCACTCCCTTCCCTCCACCCATTCGCTCTCTGTTCATCTAGACAAGGCTGAAAATAACAGTGTGCAAGAGCAAGGGCAACAGGTGCAGGCGGCCCGGGCGGGAGGTCCACACGCACCAGAGTTCAGCTGGGATCACCACCGAGCCCAGTTTGGGTTGCCCTGGCATGGAAGCAAATCGGTCTGAGAAGGACTGGGAGAAGACAAGTGCTGTCTTCATTCCTCTGACACAGAAGCGAGAATCAATTTGGTGTGATTTAATATACACTAAGGTCTTTGAATGAATTAACTGGAGTGCTGGGTCCTTGGTGTTTGCAGACCTGGGCAAAGTAAGGAGCATTCAAGGAAGACAAGAGTCAGGAGAAATATAGACCAAGGGATTCAAAAGGGAAAACTGTGGAACTTGGCTCATTTAGTCCAAAAAAGGAATATTAGGAACAAAGATGGGAACAATCCTCTAACATATAAAACCTTCTTAAGGAGATGATAGTTTTATATTATCCATGGAGACAAAGACATGAAGAAATCAGTCTTCCTTCTGCAACAAAGAGTGATTTGACTGGCTACTAGGGAACATTTCCAAGATGTACTAGGCGTGGAACCTGGGGAGAGGCTGGAGAATCCCCATCCAGAGAGATCTTGCAGGGGTCCTTAGACAAAACTCCCTGTGATGTTTCCCTGGGCCGAGGGTGCCTGCGGGCGGGGGTTTGGCAGGGCTCCCTGGCAGACAGGGGGTGCCTCAGTGCAGAGGGTAAACCCAGCGATCCCTCTGGGTCCCTTTCTGGTTTACATTTCACTGCCTGAAATGCGGCATTAAGTATTCTTGGTAAGAGTCATAGCTTGGCTTGAACAAGCATTTGATAAGATCCATAAAGCTAACCAAGGATTACTGCTCTATAAGAAAGTGTTGAACACCAAGTATGCCCCACTCTCTATGATCTAAACCATGTTAAGTCTCTAAGCGCAATTCATAACACATCTGGAGCCAACTATTTCCATCTACTTATAGACAATGTTAAATGAGATACTGTTTTAATTTCGCTGAGCCAGACAGAGATAATACCCCCAGGAAACAGTTTAAGTTTGTAAAGAATAAAAAGAACAGTGTAGGGTTGCTAAGTGATAACGATTCACAAAACACAAATATACAAAGGAAGTGATTAATTCAAGACATTCTTTACGTATCACCTCTATAATCTTTTCAGCTGTAGCCCATTATGTACCTTTATCTCACAGCATACTCTCTTTATTGGTCTTAATAACCAATTCTTCTAATCTGCGGGGCTTTTTCAAACTTACATCTCTAATTTACCCAGCCTTCTGCCTTCTGCAGCCATCCTCACTCTCTGGAATAACACCAACACACCCATCGCACACAGGATCGGACACATTTGACGCCAAAGAAAGGTTTCAAAGAATGGTTCCATGTACCACTGTCTGCTCAACACAGTGGCTGAGCCACATCTCCACTTGCCATTATCCATTGGGGAATTAGTGGTGCAGAGCCCAGCTCCTGCAAACATGGCATCTACCCATTCTTTATTAACTCCTGCTGCAGCATGGCAACATTTTGTCCTTTGCCTTAGATGAATACCTTGGAGATGAGAGGCTGTAAATCCAAGCTGGAAAAAATTTTATTTGCAGGGTGATGGAGAATGTTGTCACTAATTTAAATATGACTGCTACTTATACTGTGTTACCTGCAGCGACCAAGGAACAGCATTCAGATCTTCCATGGGAATACCTCTCCCAGCCCCAAAATGCCAAATCTTTGTTCACAAAAACGACAAGCACCGGAGCTCCACAACTTCTTGGCTGCCATTAGCGCTTGACTTCAAACAGTGGTCTAAAGGTTCTAATTCTTGGAAAACTGCAGTCACATAATTTGTTTTTATGATGTTGTTGTCATTTAAATGTCTGCATGATTTATTGCTTTCCCTTGCAAGGTGCTGCATCCTGAAGCAAATGCCTCCTGCGAGGAATGAGCATGACCGGCCCACGGTGTCCCCCAGCTCCCTCCCTGGCTGTCAGGGTTGACTGGCTCTTCCTTGCTCACTGCTGCCTTTAAACTGATGTCAATCCACTACTTTCACCACAGCTTCTTTCAATACTGATTCCCATTGTACCCCTAAGGAAGCATCGAGGTGACCCTCCACAAAATCAGGAAAGTGTAGTAAGACCTGCCAGTCAGCACCTCTTTGCGCTCTGCATGTTTTTGGATATCTTTTCTGATGTTTCAGAGGCCTTTGCCCACCAGTTGTAGTACATTTCCTGCTCTGGAGCTGTTCCCCTCTTCTGTTGCCTCATCTGTCACAGCCTCAGTGTTGACACTGATCCCTCCTGACAGGCTCCCTGGTTAATTCAACACACCAGTGCTTATGCTGGGACGGACTATATGGTTCAGCCCTTCATCCGAGAGCTCATTCCATACTCCCTGCACCTTCACAGCGTTTGTTCCCTTATGATTAGTGTTATTGGCCTACATTCTTGTATCTTGACTTTATTGCCCATTTCCTTTATGACTTCCCCTTTCTAAAAGGTATGAGTATCCACTCTTGGTGATTTCTTCATTACTTTGTGCAATGGCTTATTCATACCTCTCCAGGAATGATTTTATTGTATTGCCTGCATAGCTTTATGATGTTTGCTTACACCTTTCTGCGATGCCCACCACCATGCTATCTTGGATCGCTTCCTTGAATATTTATCTTGTGGTTTACAGTGAGCTTTTTTTTCTTCTTTTAATCACCTGAAATGCTCCCAAAATATCTCTTTGGGAAGCACCTTCTCAGAGTTAGCCTTTACTTATTGTGATCAAGTGTCACGTCACCTTTCTCTTGATCTTCCTCTTGGTCTCTTTGTTAGATAAACTGATTGCTGGCTGCATGATCTTTGGGTGTATGCTTAAATTAACCATTAGGCAATGTTGTATATTTTAATTGTTTTTAATTTGCATGTTTATAGGGATGAAGGACTTCTGATTTGTACTAATTGTATCTGCATCATACACAGAGATGTGTATCTAAACGATCTCAAATCTAGAAGAACTCAAAGACCTTTGGAACTGCTCTAAATAGTTTGTTCAGTTGCTTAACTTACACTTAGGAAGACCTTTTTAAAAAATCTAAGCTGTGGATCAAACTCTCTCAATGTTTGTCTTTTCACCTAGGATGAACTTCGTACAATCTTGTAAAAGCTTGAAAAAATATTTTAAAACCTACTTCATAAGCAGTGACCCCAAGAGTGTAGATAAGTGTGTGAAGATGGTCTCCATGATCCTAAAAAGGAGCAAAGTGGACAGTTAAAATAACCATCAGACAAAATCATGGGCATTAGGAGATGTGGAAATATGAGCAGCAGGTGATAAATCTGCCTGGTTTATCGCTGCCTTAGGGTGACAAGGGTTCAGTCCCCCATCCAGGCTTTTCTACCTTGCCACTCTCAGGGATGAGACTGTGGCTTGAGCAAACAACCTCTGCCGAGGTGTCACCCTGAGATCAGGCTGCTAAGCAGCCCTCACAGCAGTTCTTTCTGCTGTCTCCAACCCGCTTCCCCTGGGAGGGTGGATGACCCTGATGGATGCTGGCCTCCACCAAGAGCTGCTGCACCGGGGCGGGGGGGAACAGCAATGCAAAGATGCCATTGAGCAGTGAGTGGGCAGCTGAAAGAAAGGGGAAACTGTAAGGACCGCCAAACAGGCATGGATTAAAAAAAAAAAAAAAAAAAAAAAAGATGGGGTATTAGGGCAGGAACTAGATGAGGCCACAAATGAGGAGAAAAAAAAAAGGCTGCTAGGAGAAAGCACACTGTGTATGAAGAAATGGCAGAGAGAAACAATGACAGTGGCCCAGGACCATTGCCCATCTTCCTGTGCAGTGAAGGGAGATGCTGGCAGAGACCTGAGGATGAACAAGTGCAGCCTCCCTCCATCCCAGGCTGCACTCGGGGTGTTATTGAGCCCTGCGCTGCCTGCTGTGCTGCCTATTAGATTATTGCCAAAGGTGAAAACACTGTCATAAAATCTCCATAGTTATTGCCTTAATTAAGTCAGCTTGCAGTTCAGTTGTGGAGACTATACTTTCTCCACCCAGCTACTGTGGTTTTCCCAGGTGTGTGAGCTGGGGATTTTGACCAAGGATGGAGGATACTACCAAGTTTGTATGACTGGAGCTGGTCCCATATCCAGACCAAGAAAAAGACTCACAAAAGTAGAAGCATGTACTAAGCATTTAATGATTTCCCCACAAAGGAGGATTTGCTAAAAACAGTTTTCTCCAGGGGAAACTGCAGGATATACCACAAAACCATGAAAATAATAGTTCAAGTAACAAAAAGAGTAAGGACTCCCTGAGAAAACTATGTTTGGAAGAACGGTATTTGCCTGGAAATCAGCAAAAAAATATATCTCATGGCTGGAGAACATGAAGAAAATAAAGTGAGAGCTGGAGGGAACAGGGGCTCACAGAAGCTGCACCAGTAAGAGTTATAACAGTGAGGGCAGCACACAGCAGCCTGGTACGTCCACCACACATGCCACCTGTGGCAGGGTCTCTGCCGCTCAGGGATGACATAAGGAGTTGAAAAAGCACTAACAGGACCTGAGGGGTGGAAGAGCTGCCTTGGGAACCTAAAATGGGGACATAATATCCCCCATTGCAGGGACCATGCTCGCCACCAGGGTCATGCTTCTACCACCCTGTGCCTTGTAGGGCCAAATATAAAAATCCTGTGGTACAAAAACGCCTTCTGCCAATAACTTTGTTTTAAGGCTCACAGATCACAATGATCTCAGCAGGCACCGAGTCAACAGATAAATACGGAGTCAGCCATAAAACAGGGAGCAGCTTTATCCTGGAACATATCACGAGATTAAATTGGAGAAGCCAAACATCACTGTCAACATTGGGGATTAGGAAAGGCTGCGTTTGGCTCTCCACCACCAGCAGCGCACAGCGCTCTCCCAGGAGGAACATGATCCAGAGGAGCTGCTGCCAATGGGCAGCTGGGCTGTGCCTGGGGAACTGCATTGTGCTGCTGGGGAATGACCAAAACAGGCCCTTGAGATGTCTACCATGATCAAGCAGGGTCCAGGTGGCCAGAGGCTGGCATTTGGATCCCTTCTATTGAGCGAAAAAAAATATCAGTAATCACCACAAACTCAGTTTGCCTGTAGAGGCTGGAGTGGGAGGTTGGTACAATATCTGGGTAGCCATTAATCCTCTGAAATTAAAGATGATCCTCTGCACAGCTGAGAAACATCAATAATAAAGAAAAGCTTCATCAGAAGAGACTAATGCAGAAACAGAGGTGGATGGTAAATGGTAAATGGACAATTCAAAGGAAGGTTTAAAAAAGAACGGAAAAAGAAGAACAAAGTATAATGTATAAACATATGGCTAAATGAGCTTGGAAATCATGCAGAGGATCATATATTAAAAAAGGGCTGAAAAACACAAGGTCTTGGTTCCCTCAAAGAAACTTCTTGAGGAAATGTACCCCAGAAGGAGGAGTTACAAGAAGCAACCGGAGTAAGGCAGTTCCAGTGCCACCACTGAAAATAAGCTCACTGAGTTACCAAGTCAGAGACGGCTATAGACTTAAGGCTAAACAAAACAGTCTTCTCATGGTAGCTGACCTTTATTCAGTTCTGATCTTTGTGCTTTCTTACTATAAACAAGGTGATCATGTATTGTTCTGGAATTCTCTCAACACTGCCTTAATTAGGCAGCTTCCAAATTATCTCTGTTGTTGATGCCATATTACTCATAAATCATGACCGTGGTCATATTCAAGCCCTTCTTGTTGGCTCTAACAACCAGTGGTGATCACCTCTGCCTTTTAATTATGATAATATAGGTTTCTGAGCCTTTGCTATGATTACCTGAAGAAGGTCCTACAACTAACTACTCACATCTTGGCAGAAGAGCCACATGCTGCTGATGAGTATTTGTCTCAGGGCAAGTTCTCAAGCTTTCCTCACACTGAAGTAATACCATCAGATGGGTGGCAGCTGACAGTAACCTGCATTAGGGAAAAATCAGAAAAGCTGCATCAGGGATCATGGAACAGAGAGCCTGGACCAGCCAGTGCTAGGGCAGAGGGACCTCACTTAGCTTTTGCAGGTAAATTATCTTGTAAGGAAAAAATTGATTATGTGGGTGAATAGTCCAAGCTTGTTAGCCTGGAAACAGGTGAGTGAGGATGAACTATTAACATCCATTTTGAGCTACACAACGGACTGTGGCTGACCTTCCGATGAGCTGGACTGGGTAGACTGGCCTATTTAAACGTCACAGCTAAAACTCCTTTGCTACAGAAACAGGGCAACAAGCCAGGCAGGATGCCGACACAGACCCATGGAGCCTAAGAAATGGAGCAAAACCCAGGACTGTGGGCAAGGCTACCCACATTGCATATTTACTGAGCTGCACCAGCATGGCCAGGAGCCAGGCATCACAGGAAGGTCCATTCAAGAAACTCATCTGCAGGTTACAGAAGTGGCAGGTGGAAATTAGGCTTTCTATTGCTCTGCATACACAAGTGGACAGACTTGCTAACAGGGAGGACGTGGCAATAATTACCTGAGGATACAGTCAGTGACCACTGTCTGGACAGTTGTTGCAGCAAGTTTTATGGCAGGCAGGGCAGCGCTCTCCTGAGGCAGCACTCTGGAGAGGGGTCTGGACTGTAATTTTTATGAGAAGAGGCTTGAAAACAAAGACTATATGCTGACACAGTAAGCACTGTTCATACAGAGTACTAGGGTAATACTAACACATACCTCACTTTTACCAATGATTAAATAAGATTGCATTAATCCCTATCTAATGTTTTTCCTTATAATAAACTATTTGGATACTAAGATCAGATTAAAACTTAAGCTCAGGTTATTACTTAATGAAATAAGTTTTTATTTGTAGTAATATAATACCTACACCTTGTCAGAAAATTGATGTCTTATATTTTTCTTTGCTCTGATATCCTTATTTTTAATAGCTTTTTTTTTTGTAAATGACAGACTAGAGAAGTATGATGTTTTCTCTTTCAGCAACTGAAGCCATATTCAGACTTTGAAAATCAATCAGACTTCTGTAATCACCCTTTACTATGCACTGGTACAGATTTTGATGGAGGAGATGATGTTTGTAGTTAATTTTATTTCCTAAACAAGGAAAAGCAAATGCAGGAAACATTTCTGGTTTACAGAATTACACAATGTGACTTTATGCTATTCCATAAACTCCTGTATGATATGGATCAGGCACGGGCACTGCCCATATGTTTAAATTGCCTGGTTATGCAATTCCCTGTTTCCACTACCCCATATGTTTGAAATGGCACAATTACATCTTTCCATTATTGCATGGGTTTGAAATGACACTGCTGAGTAATAACAGAAAATCTGGTTTTGTGGTCATAAGGTGCTCTGGAATGTGGAAAGCTCTGCAATTCTTGGTCTGCCACCTTTGTATTACAGAGGTAATTCCAATAATTTGTTTTTAACTGCACAGAAATACTTTCTATATGACTACTTAGAACTCAGTAGACAGATTGCACCCCATTAAGTTTTTAAGTGGAGCTTAAAAAGAAAATACAAGTTCCACAGCAACACAGCTGGGCATAAAGATGACCGGTAATTTTGCTATACAAGTGCTGCTGCTGCTGCATGCAGGAGCAATGCACACAAGAGTTTGTCTGTGCTACATGGAAATTGCCAAGGTTTCCAGTGAGGCAGAGGCTGCAGTGAAGCACAAGGCAATGGTAAATCATCTCCACTCATAATAAAAGTTTTAGTTTATGGATAAACAATTACTGGGCAAGACAAGGAAAACAAAAACAACCCCCAAATTATTTATCTTTCAGAAGAACCAGTTGCATCAAGGCAGTTCCCAGGAACTCCTGGCTAAATGACAACCTAATTTCTTCAGTAATATCAGAGTGACTGAAAGGATTTTCCAGCCCCATCACTTTCTCCCTGGCCTGCAAAAAAATGCCTCCATTGTATTCCTTAGGTGTATTATCTCTTTAAAGCAGACAAAGAACAAGCAACTGTGGCTTCATATGGAAAGTATGTGCTGTTATGATATTGCGAAAATTAGTACAAGACCTGATGTTAAAGTTTAAACACATCATGAATGCGAAGGAAGGTTTTCACAATGCTTTAAATTACAGATGCTTTTTAATGTCTTCTGTTGGAAAACACCTCCTTTTGTTGTGCCAGTGCAGAGGTGTTGGACCCTTACGGGACCCTTGGGCAGTACATTAATACTATAACAGTACTCATCATCTAGGCTTAAACTAAATGGAACAAACATCCAATCTGGGCTAATTTTACAGCTTGTTTTTGATAGAATCTTTAAAAAACCCAGTAAATTAAACTTCTGCATGAATCTTTCCTATATTCACCTGCAAGTAGGACTCTTGTCTTTTCCATGTTAGACTACGTTTTACTCATAGAAAAAGGAAAACAAGTTTCTGGATGATTCTGCAACTCCTATATCTCTGCTTCTTGTGAATACAGGTCTGAAATCCAAGTAGCTGGAAGAACTCTACAAAGCCATGCATTAAAATCTCCATTTCCCACTGGGGTTCAGGAAGAAATCTCACACATGCTAAGTGCCATTTTATTCCAAGCGTCCCTTCATTTCAGTGTTTGGTGAAGGGCATCCTCACTGAAGGAACAAAAAACGTCAGGCAGAGAAGGGAAAATACTGAGGGATGTGCAACCCAACAGAGCATTTATTTGAATATACTTTAAGAAAATAAGTCATGCTGTTTTCCAGCAAACTAGAAAACAAAGTGGTTTGGTGTATTTCAAAAGTCCACTGAATTTTGTGGAAACAGTACCCTTACCAACAGCTCTCCTTGAAATTCGCTTTACTCCCACAGGAGTGGTACAGGCTTTTCCTCACAGCCAGGAGGACACTGGACCAATTTTTTATGAGCTGTATACAAAAAACTGCCAGTCCAGTTGCATTTGTCATGGCTTCACTTGCAGCTGGCTTGCAGTCGGAGTCAGCTGAAACCATCCTCAGAGCATTTCACAACATATCAGCATGTGCAAACTGGAGCTTCAAAGCAAATTCTAGGGGTCAAACATTCAAGGTTGTCCTGTTTTGCCTCAAAGACACTCCAAATTAGGGCACTCTAGCATCTTTTTCCCCAATTGTTATGAAACTACTGATATGACAGCATATGCTATTTCAATTGCTAGATTTTTCTTTGGACCTCTCATTTAATAAAAAAACCTGTGTAGCCACGGCTCTGTGCCTTGTGGCATCAAACACAGCAGTGAAGGATGTGGGTGCTGCCTCTTCCCAATGGAGAGCTTTGTATGGACATCACGGTGAGGAATCAACATTTGCTACTGCTCAGGTCCCAACATATGCTGTAAGTAATATTTAAGCCTTTATGAATATTAAGATATGCAGCTAAACCTGGCCATTTGAATATTGCTCTCACGTGATTAAGTGCACACATTTAAATGAACACACCAGATTTAAGCTCCTGTCTCTCTGCTATTCCTTATTATAAAAGTCAGTATTTATCAGTATTCACATATTAATAGTAGCTTGTATTCAATGGCCAAGTGGTTCTTTCAAATTATAGTTGTACAATAAAAGGAAAAACTCAGAGGGGAGAAGAGAGTTCTACCTGAAAAATGAAAAATAAGAAATACCAGTTAACAAGTAACTCTCTCTAAGCGGCATGCTCTCAAGCTGCATCTCTATTTAACGCCGACTCACACGCTGAAGGGAGGAATTCCCTTCTCTTTTTGATATCACAGAAAAGAATGGCAATAAATCCTTGGCCATTGGTTTGATACAAAGCCTTACCAAATCAAAGGTGAGTTTTCCCCTGGGGTCAGTTTTTGTCTTTCCACAAACTTTGATTTGCAGTAGCAGGCACGCACGCGCGCACACGCACACGAAAAAGGGAAGGCGCAGCGCAAGCAGAGGGTTACCCTGCCAGCACAACTGCAGCTCGGGGGACAGGAGCAGATGAGCGGGCAGCTAGAACAAACGTATTCATTTACACTTCTTTAACTAGATCCAAACTAATTTGTGAAGAATTCTCTTTGGGCCTGGTAGGCTGTTGAAAGCAAAAGACCATTTGTTTTTCCTACTAACACTAGGCTCACATCTGCCAAGCTCCTCTTCTCATGGACGGCTCCTGTCCTCCATCTCTGCATGGGCACCACAGCTAGGTGTTTTCAAAGACCTTTTTGTAACTCCATGCTATGGCAAAGCAATCTTGTCATGTAACCATGCAGGAACAGGCAGCATATCTCATCTTTCTTTTGAAAAACTGTCTGACAATGATATAATTTTGTCTCAAAATTATTTCCCCTGTTTTTATAACAAGCACCACAAGCACTATCCTGCTTCCCTAATGAAGCACAGTTGATTTTTGCCTAAAAGATGGTATAGATAGGATAACGCAATTTCTTAATACCATTCCAATTAGATAGTATGGCAATCAGCAAATACTCACATTTTAGCTTTCAAACTATTATCATGACTCAACAGAAGAATAACTACAGAATAGAGAAAGTAAATTGACACGACTGTTTTGCAAGCTGCAAACTACTTCCATTACACTCAGAGATTTAGGAAACAGAGATACTGGACTTCCCTCAGTGAAGTGGGCGAGTATTTCCCTGCATCTGCCCCGTCTTCCTTATCTTACACATGATAGGTGGTTTGATTTCCAATAGCATTAAGGCTTTGGTATGAACACATTGGACTCTGCTTCCAATAGGCAGCGGTAACTAACAGTAAAGTACACATAATAAGGAAAACAATAAATATCAAATTGGTAAAACAAAGAAAAACACAGTGCAACAAAGACAGGGATTTAGAAAATTATATAGGTGTAACAAATAAAAATAATACAGGATTTTAAAATATGAAATTGTGTAAAAAAGAAACCACAAGATAAATTATTCCAAAATATCTCATAGTTTACCATAAAATAGTTGCTTAAACATTCAAGCAACTATTGCTTCTTCTGCTGACAATCAAACAAAATACATATTTGACTGTATCTGCAGTAGTTCTGCAACGTTGTAGGACCACTGGTGTTAACTCTGAAAGAGTCTACATAAAATACCAGGTGCAATCCATCACAAGTAGTATATTGCATTTGCGGAAAAATGTAATGGGATAAAAGAAGTAAGCCAAATTTGAAGAAAAGAATTAAACCAATTAATTCAATAGAATTGGGGTTTGTACCTTACAAGCAGCTCAGCTCTGAGGATTTGCTCCCCAGGAGGGATTCTTCACTGTCCAATTAGCAAACCTATTAGCAGTTCTGTTCAAACTGTCAGCTAAATAGCCTGGAAGAAGTTAGTGATGGACTATGATAAGAAACCTAGAACCAAGAGGAAGAAGTAAGGGAAAAAAGAGAAAAGGGAAAGCGAGACGGGGAACCCTCCCCTCCTGGCAAACCCTGCTCCTGCCAGCAGCCCTGAGCAGTGGTGAATGCAGCATTTATCCATCACCAGGAGGCTCCTGGGGATCAACAATGTAGGACTTTCGTTGGCTCACACTCTTCTGTAAGGAATACTTTATAAGTGAAAAGTTGTGACAATTTAATGATATTATGTTAATCTGCCTGGGGAAAATGCATGGAAAAATATGAATGCAGATGTATTTACAGCCATTCACACCATCCTAAATTTCACTTACGATTTCGGTTAAAAGGTCCTCTCAACATATATGACAATTTGAACTAATCTATATACATTCTTTCGAGTTAATTGACTTAAGCCAGAGCAACATTTCTGATAAAAATTAGGCCAAAATCAAATAAAACTTAGAATCAGGCAAATGCAGGCTGGGAGGGAGCTCAGGAGGCCTCTGCTCCAGCCTCCTGCTAACAGCAGGCTTAGCTCTGCAGTCAGACCGGGACACTCAGGGCTTCATCCAGCTGGGACTTGAAAACCTCCAAGGACAGAGACTGCACTACCTCTGTGGACCACCTGTGCCTCTGCCTGACTGCCCTCATGGGGGGAAAAGTGTCTCCTTACATCTGGGCTAAAACTCTTGTGTTTCAACTTATGTCCATTGCCTCTACCTTCTCACCCAGCCCCACTTCAGAAGGCCTGGCTCTGTCTCCTCGATGACCTCCCCACAGGAACTGGGGGCTGCTTGTAGATACCCCCGAAGCTGTCTCTGCTCCAGGCTGCCAAGCCTAGCTCCCCTGGCCTGTCCTCGCCAGACCACCATCTCCTCCAGGCTCACCATTTCAGGGGCTGCCCCTACCATTTGTCCAATGTCTTTGTTGTACCGGGAGCCCCAAGCTGGGCACAGGATTCAGACACAGTCTAATGACTGATGAGTAAAGGGGGTTAATTGTGAACAGGTTACAGGTCCCTGGGATGAGGACTGCTCATCTCATTCCTTTAGCTACTTTTTTCCTAATGCTCTCCAGTTGTTGTTGCATTTACCAACCAATAACTTTGTGTGCTTCAAATCCTAAGCAAATGTCAGCTAAGATACATTTTTTGTCAAGCATCTCCCCCCCCAGCTTGTAGCTGTGAACCTGGGTGGGAACTGATGCTCCAAGGTGAGCTTTGCTGTACACCAGACCCTGCGGAGGAGCAGCTCGCCACACAGAAGTGCACTGGCACTCTCAAGAGTGCTTTTCCCACCGCAGAAAGCCATTCCTTCATGGCAGAGCCCCATGTCTGCGGCAACTGGTCGCCAACACACCAGAGTGTGCATTAGTAGGAGAGTGCACATTATTTCTTTTCTATTTACTCCCACCGACTTCCACAAATTATTCTGCCAGGGTACTGGTTTCTAAAGACATATTAGGTACTGCTACCACTACAGTATCACACTGGAACACATAAGTTAAAACCTTCCTCATTAAAATATTTTATTCATAAGCAAATAATAAAGATGGAGGCAAATATTTGATGACATGATCAAGTTTTAAAAAAAATCTCAGAATAAACAGAAGCAATTAGTTATGACAATGTCATATGCTCATAGAAAAACAGGTCTAATCTTGAAAGTAACTGGAACCCTCTGAGGCCTCACCTGACATACAAAAAAATACATAAAATGAGGAAATCAGCACCATAATTAATTTACTGTTGCTTAATAAGGCATCAGGAGTGAGGATTGACCTCCCCAACTTCAGATGTCTAAATGCAGGTTGAGCCAGTCACTGTGCCAATAAAAAGCAATAGAAGAAACCTTACAATTTTAAGTCTATATCGGGATAATATAAATTGAGCTTACAAATTTCCCTTTCTCTCCACTGATTATAAAGGAGCACAGGACAACCTCAGTATTATGCCTCCCATCCCATGCTTCACACCCAGGGATGTGTTCTTTGTGCACCACTTATGTCAAGCAATACAATTTACAGAATCACAGAATCACAGAACAGTAGGGGTTGGAAGGGACCTCTGCAGATCATCTTGTCCAACCCCCCGGCTTGAGCAGGGACACCCAGAGCAGGGGGCACAAGAATGCATCCAGGTGGATTTTGAATGTCTCCAGGGAAGGAGACTCCACAACATGTTTGTGGAGTTTGTGGATATTTTATGTCTCTTTTACACCTAAGCAGAAATAAGTGGTATTGGTAAGTTCACGCAGACATTTCTGCTGTTCAGCTCAAAATGGCAACTCATTAAGTTTCAGTAACTTGTGTGCTGCACCCTCTGTAACAAACAAGATTTGAAAAGCCCCTGAGCTGAGCATTAGCAAAGTGACACCTTAACACTTCTGCATCTGTGCTGTGACTGAAGCTACATGACCAGTTAGCACAAATTCAGAAATGCTTAACCCAAGCTGTGTGGGTGCGAGGCACTGTCCAAGTTATTCTTACTATCTGCATAACGATACTGCCCCAAGGTTCCAGCCAAGATCAAAGACCAACTATATTACAGGGTACACACATTCATAATAACACTTTGTCTGCTGTGAACCAAAACACGCCACTGCAGCAACTGAGGATATTACTGCTTCCAGGTGTATACTGTGTCCTTGTATGATGTGGAGGAGATGTTGTGTCTCCTGTAGGAAGGGCAGCAGTAAAGCATACATGCTACATCTAAGCCACTGTGCCTTTCCCTCTGGGGTCCCTTCAGCTACAGCTGTTAAATGCAGTACAGATGACTCCTAAAGAAGCACTCCTTGCTTCAGATAATGTACAAAATAGACATGGCAACAGAGAGGTGAACTCCCTTCCTGAGGTCACTCACATGATCGTGGAGTAGCTTGGGAGAAAGTCCAGACTGATCCACTACACCATGCTGTCTCCCAAACTGGCTATTAAATCAAAGTCTCCTGTTTCTCATAGGCAAGTCTTAAAACGGAGCACACATTTATGCAGCAATGCCAACGGCCAGCATCAAACATCTGACTTAAGCTGGGGCAAAGCCATGGGGTATGAAGTGCATGGTCTTAAAGACCAAGTAGGTCTCTGGTAAGTCTTACAGAACCAGGGGTAGGGGATGAGGGGGGAATTGTGCTCTATTTACTCTCACTTGGATCACCATAGAGGTACAGAAGTGCCACAGGGAGGGAAAGGAGTAATTCTTTCCCCTACATTGTGGAACAGTTATGGAGCTAAGTTGAAATGACCCTTACTGCTGTTGAGGTCTCAGCTCACCAGCCAGTGAATCTACTCTTTGCTCAACACAATATTCTCCTATCTACAGTCAGTGCTTTACAAATTAACCTTGCTGTCACAGTGATTGGCGGGTGAGGGCTTATTTTCTCCAGTGACAAACAGCTGATGTTTGCCTATTTCAGATCCCTGCATAAGCAAATATTGTTCAAGTGCTGAATTCCTAAGGAAGCTGAAAAAAGCATTATTTAAAACATGATTGTGTTCCAGCATTGCACAATATTAATATTGCTAAAGCTACTTAATGCTTACACATCTAATGCTTAGATATAATTATTTGATAAATTTTAACTGAACTTTTTAGTAACTGTTTCCAGTTATTCATGAATTACATCACGACAAATTTGAACCAAATGTTTCATTGGTCTCTACATTTGTGCATATCTTTGGTTGCACAGTCGTCTTCTGCGTGACCAAAAATTTCCACTTTTTATGAAGATCTGCTCTTCATTTGATCTCTCCTGTTAGACAAGGTGCACCTCAGTCAGATTTCATTTGTTTTTTCAGTCTGGCAAGACCAGAGAGACATTCATCTCTCCATTTTCTCCTGGCATCCAGGACTTTTGGAACAACTGGAATTTTTTCAGACATTGCCTAGAACAGAAAATTGCAGATAATTAAATCTCATGTTCTGAGTAGAAAGTTTCTCACCAGCAATGTTTTCCTGCTTTCCCTGCATCAGACCAAGTAACCTTCCACACAAACTGTAATTTAGTCTATCACAAGCAATAGGCCACTAATTCTTTACATGGGTGACTGGAAATGAGCTAACCTGTATGAGAAGAAAAGTGCTCCCACGTGGAGAAGGTTGGCCTGAATGTGGCAATGAAGGTACCTACAGAAACATCAAAGCATCGGCCTCTTCTCTTGGTTTGTCCCACACAGCCGCTGTCTAGTCTTCTTTGATAATAACCTTTTATTAAATAGGAAGGAGGCAACCTGGCTATTTATGTGGCTAAAAATGTGCTCTAAACAAAATTCCTCTGTGTCTTTAAAGCTGTGATCTCTCTTCTGGCTCCTAATAAATGTAATGAGGGGTACCATGTTTATTAAAAACATTTTGTCTTTGGAGTGCCAGTTATAATTGAAATGACAGGGAAAGACACATAACAAAACCAGAATTATTTTTGTTGTTTATTGGAATATGGGGGAGAGAAACTACAGCTCTGTTTGAGGACACAGAGGTAGAAGTCTGAACAAGTTAGCATGCAAAAATTATAGTTAATACAAAATGGAAAAAAAAAGTATTTCTACGTGCATAATCAAAGTTGTCTTAGAAGGGCCAGTTAAATGTACCACTGAAAGGAGAACAAGAGTTAGTAAGCTCTGGCCTGCTAATACATTGTGCAGATTTTCTCTCAAAGCAAAAAAGCTGTTTTGAAAGTGCAGGTGGAGATCACAAGGTCATCTTTGCCAAAACAGCACCTGAGGTCTTAGGTTTAAAAGGCAAGTGTTGAGAAACTGGGTAAAACCTGGACCTGCTACCAATGATTGGCAAGTTGCAGTCACTCCAGAAAAAGTCAGGGGGAAGGACAGAGGAGTAAGATAAGAGATGTTTAATGTTTTACTCTCTAAAAGGATTCTTGTAAACCCATCTTTAGCATTGAAGACCAAAGATAACAGAGAGACACAGAAACAGACGTTGAAGTGGAGTCCAGCTTTCCGTAAAGAAACCCAAACTGTTTCATACTAATCAAAAGCTTCTAATTTTAATAACTCCACAATTATTATTGATTGTTATTGTAAGCAGTCTATTTTGTTTAAGCATAAAAGAATCCTTTTCCTTTTTAACATAGCTGATGTTGAAACTGTATAAATAGGAACAAAAGTGTGGTGTTTCAGACAGAGAACTTCCATATATGAAATTAATCTGAGAGCTAATCAAGAATGATTCAACACATACACGTGAAGCATTAAAAAAAGGCAACTATGAAAAGGCAGAGTTAGGAAATAACGATACTTCAGTTAATTCCTATGATCATACAAGATAGCCTATATAGGGAGTATAAACAAATTGTGGGCTTAGAAATGTTAATAGACAAACTGGGTCCCAATCCAGCACAGCATTTGAACACATCTTATCTTTAAAAATATGCAAGTAACCTTACCAGACTGCTCATATGCTTAACCTCAATGGGTATTCGCATGCATCACAGACTGGAGCTCTTGTTTGTAAAGTATACAAAACCAAGAAAAAGAACACCCAGAAGAAAAAAGCTGCACGGTTTATGCAGGAAGATGGAGTAGGAGGAAGACATGGGGAGAAATGTCATGTAGGAAAGGAAGCTTAGAGCTGTGCATATTATGGTAGAGGACACAGGACAGAAGTGGTAAGAAACAGCATGGGGGATTTAATGTCAATAACCCATAGTTTTTAGCAGTTAACTCCTCTGTCTAGTAATAACATTAGCCGCCAGATCACTTTCCCTTGACGCATGTCAAAGTGCTTTGAAAAGGGACTTACATGCCTTCTGTACTTATCTTTTTGTTCAAAGTACACATTCACACAAGAAATACAGACTACAGATACCTCTAACAGTAAACTGAAATGGTACAAATGTTAAAATAAAGCTCACATTCTTTGTTCTGAATGTCACCACATTTAGCAACTCCATATTTACCTGACTGATTTTCTGCTCAATTTCACCTGAAAATTCTGGAATTGGTCCAAAGGTGTTCAGAACAAGTCTCATACCTTCACGGTATCTGTCACAATAATTTGAAATACCTAGAAATAAGAGTGAAAAATTGCATTTCAACAGAAATTCCTACTTAAGTTCAGTAAGGCTGCCTGTGCTTAAGCACTGTCTTAAATCAGAGTCCAAAAAGAAGGTGTGCTCTTGTGCTTAAGACACCTAATTGTCATCAAGGAAATATGGATTCTATCTACCACATTTTTATTAAGGTTCACAGAAAAAACATTTAGGACATGCCTTCATTGCAAAAACAATTAATGTTACATACGAGCAGGCAATGCTATGTGAGGGGTGTAGTACACAACCGTGGATATATTTGTGCTGTGTTACCTGAGACGAGAAAGCTTCCCCAACCAGTGTCCACAAGGA
The DNA here is from genome assembly GCF_963921805.1 of Phalacrocorax carbo. Taxonomy (NCBI): domain Eukaryota; kingdom Metazoa; phylum Chordata; class Aves; order Suliformes; family Phalacrocoracidae; genus Phalacrocorax; species Phalacrocorax carbo. Next base: position 198,374,011 of record NC_087513.1, on the reverse strand, counting down.
AAGTGCTCTCACCTCTCCTCTCCTCCTGTTCGGTATGTGCCATATACCAGCTGAAGCATTCCTGTTGTTACTTTTATTTATTGGTCTGGAGTATATCAAGAGCAACATGGCTTGGGGGAAAGGTGTCAAAGGCATGGAGACCCAGGTGGCCTCCAGTGAATGAGGAACAGATGGATCTTGTAGATCAATACCTTGTATTGCCACTGTGGTTAACAACAAGGATTTGGCTTTTATGACCACAGAGCCCTCTGACGGCTGAGCACTGCTAGGGGGAGACAGGATCCACCCGACAAAGTGGAGAAAAAGCATCTTTGCCAAAAACCTGGCCAATCTGGTGAGAAGAGCTTTATATTAGGAACACTGGAAAAGTGAGATCACAACCTGTAGTCAAGTGAGGAAGGGGTGTACGGGGGTGAAAAGAGTGCAAGGTAACAGGTACAAGAGAAACCTCAAGAAAGTATAAAAAAAGGCATAAGGAGTCCACCTCTAGTGTATGTACATAAATGCATGCAGCTTGGGAAACAAGCGGGGGAAATAAGAGCTCCATGTGTGGTCACACAACTACAACATTGTTGGAGCAACTGAGGTGTGGTGGGATGGCTCACACAGCTGGAGTGCTGCAGAGGACAGATACACACTTCAAGAAAGACAAGGACAAAAGACAAGGAGGGGGTGTGCTATCTCTGTAAGGGAGCAGCTCAGATCTATAGAGCTGCTCTATGGGATGGGTGACTGGCTGTGTGAGAGCCTGTGGGTCAGCATCCTCCAAGGGCAAGAACAGTCCATCCTGCTATTCAGGAAGCCAAGTAAATGTATCAAGAGATTGGCTTGGATGAGGTCCAGCACAAAAAGGCAGCCTACAGGAGGTAGAAGCACGGACAGGTTGTGAAGGAAAAATTTAACAACGCTGCCTAGGCATGTAGGGATGGTGTCAGGAAAGCCAAACCTCAGCTCCAGTTGTGACTTGCAAGGATGTCAAGGGCAACAAGACAAGACTTCTGCTGTTACTTTAGTAATAGAAGGCTGAACAAGGAAAGTGTGGGCCTGTTGCTGAACGGGTGGGTGATGTAGTGACAGGAGAAACAGGTAAAGCGGAGTTACTCTTTTGCTTCAGCCTTCATTGACAAGGTCTCCTATGCCTCTGTGCTTAGAGGCAGGGTTCAAGAGAAGAGTTATCAGCAGTAGATGGCGATCCAGTCAGTGACTATCTGCAAGAAGTCTGCCCCACCTGAGACCATGGGAGGAGACAGACTGTATCCAAGGATATCAGAAAAATGGCCCATGGCTTTGCAAGGCTGTTTTCTATTGTACTTTAAAAATCATGCCAGTCCATGTATCAATTTCATCATTTGAGATCCCCAAATGACGGAAGGCAAATATTGCACTCATCTTCAGAAAAGTTCAAAAGAACAATCTGGGGTACTACAGGCCAATCAATCTCACTTCTGCCCCTGAGAAAATCAAGGAGCAAGTTCTCTTGAAACAAATTCCTGGGCACAGGAATAAAGTGATTGTGACAGCCAGCATGTAGTCACCAATGGGTACACCATGGTGTAAATCATGTCTGATTGACTTTGTTGCCTTCTGTGATAAAATCATTGGATTTGTGGAAAATAGGAAAATAGTGGATCTCATTTACCTCAACTTTAGAAGGGCATTTGACACTGTCTCCCATTATATTCTTCCATCAGAGTCAGGACATTAAGGTTTGGATGTTTGGACAACTAGATGGACAAAAATTGGGTTGGATACTCAGGCACAGAGGTAGTGGTTTATGGGTTGTACTCTACCTGGAGGCCAGTAAAAGTTGACTATTGCAGGAATCTATCCTGAGACCTGTACTGCTTAACGGCACTTGCTCATAAAGTTTATGAATTATACCAAATTGGGCAGCAGGTGATGGTGGTGGTGGTAGAGAGAGAGCTGACCCTGATGCGAACATCTTAAAAAACATATGGTCAGAGAACCTGAGAACCAGCTAACTGCTACTAATGTGTAAAACAGTAGTCAGGTAGACCTTGGCTGAATTAGGGAAAGGTCCAGCTTCCATCAGCTCCAGTAGGAATCTCAAATTATTGTTGAGGCACTAGAGAGGAACTGGAGTGATAAATGCACCAAAAAGAGAAATCAGTCATTTAGCCAGACATATACAAGTAGTAGACTTTTCAGTGCTATTAACTACCACAAAATCAAGAAAGGGTAAGGCAGCCTTTACCACTGTACATCGATCAAGAAGTCATGAGCTGCACTACAACAGTAAATGAGCAATGCTTGTCTGGCAGTAAGCAAGCTGCCACAAGTAAGAATGTGATTACCTTGATGAACACCCTAGATCTGAGAAAGGAAGTGTTCTGGATATCCACTAAAAGCTTGTGACCATCTCCCTTTTCTGAGAACCATAGAGACTGAAGAATTTGCATCCTTAACTCTCCTTTTATGAGCTAATTATAAAAGCAAAGAGGAGAAAGCTGCAGAAGACAAAGGCAAATAGTTACAGTCACCAACTCTTTCACACAGACTCAGGAGATCATACAGACCAAGAAGCATGAACCTGAACTGCTCATCGTCTTATCCAAACACAAAATGCAGGAAATGTAAGTGGGGTGGCCTGACTACCACAGAAAAGAATGCAACTCAGGCCAAGAGTCATTAAGCAGTCTCTTTCCTGAACAGCTTGTAGACAGTTCCCTGGAATGCAATACTGTGTGATATCAGTACCACAGAAGTCACACCTGTCTAACCCTCAATGGTTGAGGTTGAAAGGTGGATGAAGGAACAGAAACCTCTGACTACTGGCAACTATGATCATACATCCCTTACACTGCTCAACATGCCTGAAAAGTACAGGTTTTCCAAAAGGCCTCTGAGGTCAGTGAGAGTACGGAGAACACTCTTGTTTCTGGACCAAAGACAGAATTTTCAAAGGACAGATGCTTAAGGAAGTACTGAATTTCCTTTAAGAAATTAGCACTCTGAAGTCATGATGACCATCAGATAAACAACTGAAAAGACAGAATGGGAGAACATGTCCCTGCATGACAGCAATGTGGAAAGACTTGAGAGTATTTAACTCTCTTAAAAAATGGACTAGAAACATTCTCTAGTATCAGAAGTAAGCAGGCTCTAAGAAAAACAGCAGCTTGTTAAGTAGCTTGAACATATATTTGGTGCCAAGAGCATGCCAATCAACATTTAGTCAGCCTGTTTCCTTGTGTTATCTACCCATGGAGCATGTGCTCCTAGAACACACTCTGGCATGTTCTGGCCTTCTTCAACATAAAAAGGGAGGTCAGCTGGTCATACAGGTATATAGGTGCTCTAATTATATGGAAATTGACTATTTTGCTCAGTTTTCTTGATTGACACACAGCCAGAAACTTTCATATTGCCTATCAGGCTCCAAAACATCATTGGCAGGAAGTGAGATTCAGGAAGAGAAGCATTACTGTGGGATGTGGAACAGGCTGTGATACGATTCTATCTCTTCACTGAGAGAATAAGCAGAGATCATCCTCCTCCATAAACATTCTAGAAAGGATCACTGGTTATCTGGGTTTACTGACCATACCCTGTCACTAACATAAGTGCCTGCCTGTTACATCTTAACAGCTGGGCTCATAGACTTTGGCACTGGAAGCCAACCCAGATCAACCTACAAGGGATATGCTATCCACATGAGCAATTTTGGGAACCCAAGACAATTCTGGATGAGACTCAGGCACCAACCACAAGGTGATGATATTTACTTTTCACCTTGCTCACGTGAGTTTTTTCTTTTAACAGTGAGGAGTCTGAGCAAAAAGTTTGCCCCCACATCATGCAACATCATAGAAACTTCCCAGATGTAGAAGTACAAATGACTGAGGCTGAAGAGTGCAGAACTATGTGGACTTGGGTATACCTAGCTAACTCAGAGCTGCTGGCAGCAGCTGTTGCCAGTTGGACAACCACAAAATCAAAAATGGCAATTCAGTCAAATATGGCAATCCAAGCAAATCAACATGAGCAACTGGCAATACAAAGAATGGTAAACAGAGCAGAGTCAGTTACCAGTTATTCTGGTGCTTATCCAGCTGACACAGGTCAGTGACACCTAGACCAGTGCTGAATAGTTTGGGTTTGGTACTCTTCCAAAAGCCATGGGGAACCTCTCAACCACCTGGTAAGCTTGTGCAATAACAACATAGATCTGAGTAGTTTTGATTCTGGTACAGTCCGGAGAAAGTAGAGAGAAGACTGTGTGCCAGAAATCTTTTTCACAAGCCTCAATCTGAAGAGATAACATTAATGTCTTGGGAAAGATGAATGCTTGGACGTGGCAGAACAATTTACCTGGTGAATGTGGACTCCTGAGCTGGAGATAGCCTTCAAAGCTCACTCAAGCAGCTAGTCCTGGAAATTGAGCTCCTACTGGCAGCTCACCTATAGCTTGAGTGAATCAGAACAAGTTCTGGGTGGGTGTCGCTCACCAGTGCAACAGAGACATGCTAAATGCAGGTTGGGTAATACAATTCACTCACTACATGCAACGTATGAATGAAAATAAGCCTTATGCACTCAGCATAATAGGAAAAGGTAAAAAAAAAAGTTACAGGTCTAGAGAAGAGCAGCAGCATTAGTACAGTTGATCTCAATATTGTGGCTGAAATGACAACAGGCAGGCATGTATGCTACATGCCAAGCAGGGGATAGACACTGCAAAATCTTTCGAGTCTTAAGTGAAGGAAACATACCAAAAGTTAGAATATACATATCATCTCACTCAAAGATTAAAATAATAATATTTTCAAAATAGCTAACTCCAGATAGCACTCCCAGTGTGAAATATCAATGGAGACTACTGCAATCTTTAACTTGGTTTAAGTAATCAAGATCAACCCTATGTTGCCAGCTTCAAGGAGGCACTTGAGCAATGGGGAACACTGCTGGAAAAATCACTTTGCTTTTCAACTGCAAACTCAAAACTGGCAAATATTTGACTCCAGGCCTTTAGATTTAGGAGTCCTTTGGTTCAAAGGTCAGGGCTATTGCAAAGGTGGATGAGAAGACCACTTGACTGGAACATAGGGACAAGAAGAAGGAAAACAAATATGACAGAATCCCCTTAACTTTAATCCTGTTGATACTGCCCAGGCAGCAACTTAAACTGGAAGAATTAGCATCTGTAAACAGTATGAGACAGCCAGGGCGACACCTGAGAGCTAGAGAAACAGGAAGAAGATGGCAAACGGGGCTGTTAAAAACAATCAACCTCTCTCCTTGCATCCAGTTGCTGTGCCCACCCTGTGCCCCGCTATCTCCAACTGGAGAAAAAGAATGACAAAAGATGCATCTGGTACAGAGAAAGAGGGGAATCAATTTGCAGCACAGGAATTACAACAGTTTCCTCTTGTCTATGTGGTTTATTGGCTCCCTGCCTAAACTTCCATCTTCCTTGCACACTCACCTCATCAATGTTAGAGGGAAGGGGCTGTGGGAGAAGGCCGATGTTGCAGCAGGCACCAGAGAACCATGAACACAGAACAGAAATACCTCCAGGGAAGGTAGAAGTTCCCTGAATCTTCCTTCCACTACACATTTACAAGTATGGTGGAGAGTGGAAGAGGAATGAGTAACAAAATATTCTAAGAGAGAAGTGGACACAAGATTATAGAGATGAAAAGGGGAATACTCTATCCTCCTTGAAAGTCCCAAACCCACTCAGCATTTCTGCCTTGTACAGTATAGTTACAGGAACATGTTATCACAAGCTAGACTAGAGCATTGATTCAAGGCTCTTCAGCTGCCCATATGTATCTAGGAAATGCAAGGCTCTCTATACCACCAACAAAGGAAGAATAAGCTGCTGCAGTTTCCAAAACAGCTAATGAACTGTCCTACAAGAATTTGTTCACATAACTACACTTTGGGTTTGCAGGTCCTTACTCGAAGGACCTGCACTGGTGCGGTGCAAACATGGGTATCAGTGAAATGCCTCTAGTTACACCATCAAGATGAACAGGGCATTGAGGAAGGAAAAGGAACTCAGGACAGATATTTAGCTTAGAAGTATGCATAAAATGCTTCATTGCCCTGAGACCTCTTCACAAGTGAGGTTCATAAAGATTAAGGTGATGGGAGTAGTAGGAAAAAAGAAGGGAAAACATGACAGTATAAAATGTAGTGTATTCGTGTATTATAGCATGTAAGCATCTTCAAGTATCCTAGCTTCTTGTATGCTAAGTCTCATTCCTTCCTATTCACAGGAAAGAAAACAGGCATGAGAGCCGAAGGATGCAAGCAAGCAAACTTGGTAAACCCGTCTGGTAAGGACACTACACAGGGGGTGAAACAAGGAAGGCAATATTTGTGAAAGAAAACAAGAGACAAGAGCAAGTGTTACTGGCAAGGACAGGGAACAAGGCAAAGACAGAGGGTGCCTCACAAGTCTGAGTATTAACTTGATGACTCTGAAACTGATGAGCAGCATAATAAAATACTGTAATGACTCAAAAAGAGTAGGCGAGATGGTCAAGCCACTGATGTAATAGCATCAACAATTTGAAAAGATTGGGGTGGGGTTGATTTGAGGAGGTAAAATCTAAGAAAAGGCTGCACTTGATAAGACTTAAGATGAGTATGGATAAGAACAGAAAAGAAGGGGCATATTTCAGGAATGTCATGGAAGAACCTGTCATGGTTAGGTTATGTTCAGAGAAAAAAAAGTCCCAATCTCTTTGTTTTGCTGAAAGAGGGATTGCATTTCTAGACATTATAGCTCCAAGAAAAACCTTCTAAATGTAATCCTATCTTTACCAAGGGTGTGTCTGAACACAGATACATGGCCTTAGTTAGGGTGTGAATTCACAGGTTGCTTGCTACTCTACATTAATTCCCATAAGAATTCATTTAAACTGTAATTGCATGAATACTTTCAACTACCCTAAGACAGTGGTAGCACCAGAAAAAGTTTTATTCTCACTGTCCCTGTGCTACCAACTCAACATCAGTGCTCAAATATTTGTGCAGGACTGCTGTGAGCTGGATCAAGGAATTAAACCAGATTAATATGAACCACTACTTTTGTTAGACCAGTTTCAAATCTGGGATGAATTCCTCAGTCTGAGTCACTTGGTGACCATACACATTATTCCATTGGCACAAGGGAGAGGGATGCACAAAGGTGGTGTTCTTTAGGACACATCCATAATGACCTGAACAATAAAACTGTGCAAAGTCCTGTGCTCCTTTCAGAAGGTGGAGGGAACCACTTTACAGCTGAAAGTCCATAGAAGGAAGCTGGTGCTCAGCAACCAGCATGCTGAAAAATTCACACCTTTGCTTACTGCACAGAAACTTTTTCATACCAAAAAGCCCTGTAGCAGCATAGAGGCAAATAGCAGTCCTAGAAGGACTATAAACTGCTTTCTTCAGCCTATTGGGAAGTGAATTCAATGTGTGTAAACATGAATGAAATAACTGGTGAGTTCATGAAAGAGGTGGGTTTTGTATGATTATGCACCACTGTGATATTTCATCTCAGTAGTACCCTCTTACAAGTACTCCTGAATTAAGTTGAGATATTTTATTACACTAAAACATGGGTTGGACAGAAATGGAAACAATCTTCCTTTTCTTAGATTTCGCTATGTTAGAGATTCCCACACCTTCTGCTTACTAGCTTGTGGTACAAAATCTCCTGAACTGGGTTAAAGTTTGGTTTGCTCCCTATATGGCAGCATTAAAGCAGCAGCCAGAGCAATAAAAATAATCTCTACTTTTGAAACAGCCAGCATGCCCGTCTACAGTAATTGTTAAAAAACATGCTTGGCTATGTTTTGCCTAGCCAGACAAGAAAAATTTCCTTCCTTTGAACTACAGCTTATGATTACCCTCCTCTTTCCTTTTCGTGTTTTGTGCTTTTCATACAGCAGTCATTCTGCTCATATTATCCAAAGCCAATTCATCTGGCAGGTGCCTCTAAGACAAGGAATCGTCCCCACTTCCAGTAAAAGAATCACAATTTTGACCATGAGGACTCGTACTGGATATTTGCACTTATATTGTAGGGACCATACATCAGCCCCAATTTCCACACAACTCCTGTAGACACCTGTATGAAGACCACACTACCATAGGTAGCATGTGATCCTGGAATGGTGTTTTCATAAATGCAGCAGAGAAAATAGCAACAAAGATCCTTCAACCTCCCCCTATCCAGCTCTTATGCTAATACTAGCAGTTCAGATCAAGATTAAATTCCAATTATAGGTCACTAAATAACCCACTAATAAGGTAACTGATCTAAGACAGCCAGTTGTGGAACATATATGAAGAACTTTTGCTGCAAACATGTAAAACACAGCATACGATAGACTAGCCTCTGGTTTTACTGATTATTTTTTGCAAGGACTTAAAAGGAACTGGTAGTTCAAGAAAAAACAGATTCAGGAGATACAATCTTCCTGAGGCTGGATCACCGTCAGTATATTCACAGACGGCCAAGCACATATACAGGAGGGACACTGTGTCTGCTAACCTAATCCCATGATAAGTAAACAGGTAAAATTACTATAGTGAAGTCTATTGATGTTCCTTGTAAAAGACTCAACAGCATTTGTTGTGATGGTGCCACGTGAAATCATAAGATGACACACTCAAAAGACAGAGCTTACTGAAACTGAAATTAGCATTAACTTCATTTACTGAAATCAACAATCAATATTATAATATGCAATTTGTATGTGCTTTTTCCCCCCCAAAAGGGGTTTCCTTCCTGTCCATTGCAATTCAGTTCTCAAATTGCTGCTTTTGCTCCTTTTAGTGACTTGACACTGTCATTTTATTCCATGTTCAAGGCTGTTGGCTCACTGCCATATATTCAGAACTCCTAATATTCATGCATGGATTAACACATAATCTAAAGCGGCCTGGTTAATTGCTTTTGATAGGATCACTTATGAATATGGAGGAAAGGACATAAGAACTAATATGGAGGAAACCTGGCATTAGCACATAGGAAGTTCATGGGAGAATCTTGATGCATGCATCCCACAGGGAAAGAACGAACGCTGATATCGGAAACAAAGTAACTGGAATAATATTCTTTATTCAAAACCAAACAAAAATATCACATCACCCTTAAAGACAAAAAAAACCCAACCATCTCCATCTCCCAGGATATCTCACAAGTAACATTATTTTTCTCTCACATGCTTCCTGCTCCCCCAGCATCCTTCCTCACTGATTAGCAGAGACTTTAAGATTGTGGGTAATTAATATCTTTGGCTGTAAAGAAAGGCAGCTGCTGTGAAGTTGGTAAAGCTGCTAGACAGGCTAACAAACAGGATAGAAGGAGTTTCTTATCTCTACCTCCATTTTGCTCCACTGATAAAAAATAGACACTATTAGTACAATGCATCAGAGCAGGTTGTCCTGCGCAATCAAGAGGACATCCATACTATTCCATATTATGTGAGGCAATACTGGGCAACCAAAGAAGTTGGCACTGGTACGGAACTATGAACATACACCATCATGTGTCCTGACATCAGCAATTTTGATTTAAATTGTCTCTAAACTGTGTCTTTAAACTCAGCAACAGCCTGAGTCAGCCTGCCAGCACACAAATAGGAGCAGCTCTAGACTCAGAGACAATGCATCTGCAAGACCAAGAATGAAGCAATACTTCTCATGATCCAAGTTACTGAACAAGCCAGTAAGATGCATTTGTGTAAGTGGCCCCATCCACAAGTACACTAATTATGTTATTTTAGGGTTATTTTTAATTGAGATTATTATATAATGTTAAAATAACTCTACAGGTATATTTTGGTTTTGTATTTTGCAAGCCCACCACAAGACTACTCTTCCCTGTTATCAGTCTCTTGGGTTATATTTCATAATTTTTCTTCCTCTGATCTGGAATACTAAAATTCCTAACAGAAGGTAGCATTAAATCTAGAAGCTGGATAATCTCTGCCATTAATAAGCAACCAGTTGCATATGTTACCTAAAACTGGTGTGAGATGGGAAATTTCAGAAATACTATTGTAGCAATTACTACTTCCTGATGGGAAGAAGGAAGCTATACTGGATCATGACAGAACACCAAATGCCAAAGGGCACTCCAGGAAAAGCATCAAAACCAACCCAGATGACTTATATGATTCCATTCATCTCAGGTAAATATTGTTTTAGAATTAAGGAGTCTAAAACATGGATAAGAAAAGAATTCACAAGTATTATTTGATCTCTAAAATGGATTAAGATTTTTTTGGTATTAACAAGCATTTTGTTTTGGTTTTATGGTTTAGCAGAGGCAGTTCAGCAAGTTACTCTAACGGAAGACCCTGTGCATCAATGGTTCCTGCAGAGGATGGCAGCTTAGTGGAGTGGTGGGGACAGGACTGGACAACCCTGGCCTGCAAGATTCCAAGCAGATTGCTGTGCTTAAGGCTACTACTATGTGCGTCTGTTCTGTTCTAGGTAAAGGATGTCTATGGTTTATATTAAGTAAGTCTAAAATCACTATGAGGACTAGAAACTGCCAGATATTAATAGATCAGAAGAGGGAAACTTTTAGGAAGGTGCTTCTCTTTTGAGGATGGATGTTGTTTACCTACCAATGCACAAAAGCAAACATTGTGTGACATTTAATTTACAGATATACAACCAAACTAACAAGCTGAAGGGGACTGGTGGAAGATCCACAACTCCACATTCACGTCAAAATTGCTTAGTCAGCCTTAAGAGACAAAAGTTTCTGCCAAGTAACTAACCAACAAGTAGACATAACACTAGTATTTTACGATCTTTGTTTCTTATTTTTATTTTACTGTTGTATTATTAAGTATTGCAGCAGTGCCTAAAAGATCCAGTAATGGAGCAGGGACCTACCATGTCAGGGACCAAACAAAACCAGAGTAAAGACAGCCCATAATATAAAGAGCTAATAATGTATTCAGTTGATCTTCACTTCTTGAAGTTTTCATGTTTTGTTAAATTCATTGCTCAAAACTTTGTAACCCTGATTTGTAATTTTTATTTCATTTTATGCAATTAACTTTTTATTTAGCTCGGATTCATGTATATTATTCCCAAAACATTTAAAAATCTGTCTTGATGCAAGACAGATGTTGAACTGTTACTTGACTGATTTGCCAATCAACTTTGTATGCACAAACTTTTATGGACAGAAGCAATTTTACTTCGTTCAGGACCTAATTGGGGGCGGGGGAGGCAGGCAGTCATCTATGGAAAGTAAGTTTCTGTTGACACTGGATTATCAGATGAACTTTTTCAATACTTTCTTCAGACAGTCCTGAACTATGGATAGAGCAGTTTGCAAAGCACTGGGAAAAATCTTGGAAAAAACAAAGAGCACAGCTAGTGTTTCAATGATTTGTCATCTTTCATCTGATCATTTACAATAGCATAATCAATATCCATTTCCTTCCATCTGACCTCAAGTTTTAGATAGGTTTTCCTTTTCTTATCATTACAGTGAAGAGAAAGACAAGTCATAGTTGCAGCAATCCTAACCTGGTTTGTTATGTAACATTTCCAGAGACTTGTGCAACATCAGCCTTCCCTTCCTATTCACAACCATTTTAAACTACCTACCTTCTGCGTTAAGATGCATGGTTTCCAGAGGTCCAATAAATGCATATCGCATTCCCAATCCATCAGACATCACAAGGTCTAGATCAGTAGGAGATATTACTCCTTCCTAAGTAGCAAAAGTAGAACAGGAAGGAAGATTTGTGAATGTTTGGTTTTAATGCAAAATTTCCCACTTTTTGTATATAAAAAATAAAAAAGTAATAGAAACTAAGGCTAGAAATAGCAGTTAGCTTGCAAACAGGAACACAACCATTTGCCAGAAACGTCCACCTATTATGAAGCCTTCCTGTGGTTCAGTATAAACACTCATTCACATCTCTAAGATATGTAAGCACATGACCAAAAGAGTTTATACCAAACCCAAGTAACTACACCAGCCCTTTTAAACACAGGAGTTTTGGCTAAATCTTACACCTCCCTTCATATTCTCTTAGTTCTGGATTTTGGGGCAGAGTCACAATTGGAAGAACAGGGGTGCAGCAGTGGGTACTACCCCTGAGGTCACCTGCAAACAAGGCTGGGACCAAACACACAGGCAATGCAGCTGCCACTCCCTCCCACAAAACTTACTGAACATTCAACCTATCCAGCCTCAACCTGCCCAGGTTCTCGAGTTCATTGCCAGCCTCACATCTCAAAGCTGCCAGGATATGGAGTACAGGAAATTAAGTATTTCTCCTGTTAAAAGTGGAGCACTGCTGTTCCACCCACATGGTAGCACTTACAAGAAAGCCAATGCCCCCATCAGGTTAGGGCAAGCACATGAAGGCTTATAAAAAAATTAGTTTCGGTTCATTACCGTACAGATTTACTTGAGAAGAATAATATTTATTATATGAGGTTGTTTTCCACCTACAAGAAAGATAGGAATTAACTAAGACCTGTTCTAACCAATTCCATCAGATAAAGCTTGGTTTCAGGAACTTGTCCTCTTTATTCCCAGAGACATAAACACATTTTCTTCTGGTTAAGATGATGGAAGACATGCTGAACTGCTTCTAATTTGCCTTCTCACCCTATCATGTAGTGCTCTCCCTACTCAGTGCCTCTTTCTCCACAAGCCCCTTTGAGCTGCAGAATACCAATATGTATACTCATCTGCTTGTTCAAAGACAGGTCTTTTTTCTGCTAACTTTGCCTCTCACAGGGTCCTGTTTGAATGCTCCTTTGTAGCAGTGATCAGCTAGTGTTACGGGCACGCAGAACAGCTCTCCTGACCCGTTATAGACATTGACATCTGAGCTAGATATCTAGAGTCTCTCTATAATCACTGGGGAAAAAAAAAAGAAGAAATCAGCATCATCCTAAAGCAGGCATCAAGAAAAGGTAAGATGAGTTGTGTCCTAAAAGGGCCTAATTCTCCTCACCGACTGAAAGATGACCAAGGACCTTGGATATCAATATCTACATTGTAATAATCCCATCTTAAGTGAGTTGAATCCCACCGAGAGTGTCTTCCCTGTGTTCATCAGCTACATCTACTGTTACTTTAAAAGAAAATTATAAGCCAGGGGCCAACATAACTTCTACAGCTGGCCACAGACATCAAATTTCGTTATCTCAGGCTTAAACAGAGCCTTTTATAAGACTCAGCTTCAAGGCTCGATCTGTTAGTAGGCATTGCTCCTATTAAAAATAAGGCTGGCTGAACCGCTGTTGCAGGTGGCTTTTGAACTCTCTCTCGAAAAGAAAACGCTAACATAATTATCAAGATCTACCCACCACATATGGAACACGCAGCTCTGGTAACAATTTAGTTAGACATAAAATGGCAGGGATAAGGAAGCATGATTTCCTTCAACTTAAAGGTAAGGCATAGGCATGGTAAGGTAATTTGTCGAGAATTAGACAGGAAGGTCTGTGTAAAGACAGGACTGAATGCAAGCCTCACATCTAGACTGCAGAACCAGCATCAGTATAACTAACACAGGCATTATATGTTCTGTGAAAGCTTTTCCCCCTGACATGACAACACAACTTCTCTGAAAAACAGCAGCAGAATCAACAAAAGCACTTTTCTGTTGGGACTGCTCCATCCAAACATAGCATTAAATAGTTAAGAGGCTCTTGAAACACTTCAGAATTTAATTTTAAAACAATCTGCAAACTGATTTTTTTTGTTTATATACCATAGTCCTCAGTTCTGGTACTGACACTTGAAGATCAGGTGCCCTCAGAATCATGAGACGAGTGCTTTGTTCTTGGCCTTTTGACTATAGCTGCAGTTTTATGGTTACAGCTGCTAAAAGGCAAAAATTGCTGCTACCAGAAGGAAAATATGACAGATCCCTCCAGTTGAGGGATATGTTATTCTATACATGTGAGCTCAGTTTCTCCTTATCACATAGACCCTCTTAGAGAAAAAAGCCTTTTTACTTTTTCTCTTCAGAAATGAAAAACACAAATGAGAAACAAGTTACACTGTCTTCCCCTAGGGAATAACCCTACTCCCACTTCTGTTAAGGAGATCATAAGTTGGTGGAATGATTCAGCAGGGTGGGTACAAGGTCAGAAAGGTGTCTTCCACAAGGATTGATGCATATGCTAGGACAAACAAGAAAGTGTTCCAACACAGTTTCATTAAGTCTAGGTGTGAAACAATCTTCCCAAGGGGATTTTTCATCCTCTTCATCCTGGGTAATCCTTCTTGTAAGCCTTCCCCTCAAGGACTTGTCAGAGAGAATAGGAAGTGTGTTAGAGTTCACCAGAAGCTTTCACAGCCACAGAATTAAGATCTTAGTTTAAAATAAATTCCACCAAAATCCTCTGTGACCCCAATGGCCAGTCAAACTTCAAGATCTAGACTAGCTCAGGATCCTTCACACTTCTTATGACACTACATAGCACAACTTCATCTTCCTGGAGATTTTAAACTCCTGTGATGCCAAGTATTATCCTAATGCTCCTTTGGCATTTTATTAGTGCACCTCACTATGCAGGGACCCTTCTCTCCTTTCCAAAAACGTGTGGCAGTTCTGCAGTCTCCAACTTTAGGCCCTGACCCAACCTGCCTGGTTTTAATCAACAGTCTTTACATCTGTGAGTCACACCCTCATTGCAACTCCTGTCACTGACTTGGTTTCTAATCATATTAAATGTGACATGGCCAAAAAAAACAATCTTACTTTTTCCTGATACTACGAATTCATCATGTTCTTCTCACTGTGGTCCATCTACAGAGTTATTTTGGACTCCACTCCCTCCTGGGCCATGTACTTCCTGTCTCCAAATTTGCCACTTCATCCTCTGTATCTCTGAAATCCAGTATTTTTTTTTTTTTTGATTGCTACTAATATATGCATTCTCTCTCAGCAGCACTTGTTACACCCTTCTCTTCGCTATCACTTAAATCAAGTCACTTCGATCCACACCCTGATGAGATCTTTTTCCAGTCCTGTCATTTTGAGCATATGACTTTTCTCCTAGATCCCTCTACCAGCTCCATCTCTTTCCATTTCATCACATTTGAGAAACTTGTTGTCCTACACACGTCACACCTACTTACTTTGCTGGTCTTTATTTTCCTCCTTCCACGGCACCCTTACTCACCTCACGTACTCACTGTATGAAGCAGTGTCAACAGTATTTTTCTCCCTGGCCCTTTAAACTTCCTTTTATGATACCCCCCTAGTCCGAGTCACTGGAACTAGATGTTTAACTCTCTATTAATCCTCTACCTTATCTTTGCTCTTTTGGAAAGGTCCTCTGGATAACACTATAATACAATTACTAATAAGAAATTCGGAATTAAAAAAATCTTGCCAGCATTTAAGGACTGCCAAGCTAGTCACCTGAGAAGGGATAGGTACAGGTATTAGGGACTGAAGCCAATGCACCTGACTGCTGTGAAAGTGAACTAAAATGAACATACAGCCAAACCTTGACTGTTTATTTTCCAAAAGATTTACAAGAATGGCAGGATTGCCCCTTCTTCTTGTCTTTTACAAGTACTATAACCTAAAAGAAACCCCACTTTTAAAGAAAACATACATTAAGACAGCATCAAAAGCTTATACAGAGGAAAATACAGACTCTAAAGACACGATCCACCACGGAAAATAGTTTTAGCAGGTTCTTAAAAGGAGCTGAAACTCAAATTAGATCAGGGCTGAAAAACTGCCATGTTACCCTCGCTATTTCTGCTGCTGTATTTCACGACCTCCTTGTGATTCCAGGTGATGCTTAGAAAGGTATTTCACCAACATAAGCTTTCACTCAGTAATCCACAGTAAAAGGACAGTCCTAGATGTTCAGAGTAAGGTTCGAGACTTCTGATCTAAAGCATTGGTGAAACTGTTTGATTTTTATTTTCTGGATGAAGTCAACCAAAACTTTACCTTCAGAACAAGACAAAGAAACTATTTAACTAACTCTTTTGCAACAGTAATTGTGTCAGCAGTGCACAGGGTGCTTCCCAGGCAAATGAAAGTAGTAAGTCTCTGCTCGAAGGAGTTACGAACAAAATCAGATGTACCAGTGACCACTGTCAATGGAGGCATGAGAAAGTAAATAAATGGTAACAGGGAATAACAGAGAAAGCTGTTTGAGATATTTTTCCTATTCCTGGCTACAGATTATTCTAACAGTTCCAAATTTATAAGATCAAAATTTAGGGTTGAGAAGAATGGAATAAAGATCTTCAACCTCAACAACTCACAGTACATTTTTTACTGTCATCATAACCAGCTTTGCAACCCTTCTAACAGAGGCCTAAGAATTAACATAAATAAGAAACCTACAAGAACATCAATCACACACATGCTATGTGGTCCTACAGAAAGTTTTCAGACGTGACCTTAAAGAGACAGACCAGAGTGTTCCCAGCACCTGCATTTTCATGGAATAAATGTGGAGCATGGGGAGACAAAGATAACTGATGCCAAAAGTTCCTGCATTGCCCAAGTGCTCATGACTTGGAAATAAAAACAATGTTCAAAAAGACATCTTGTCACACAAAAGACTAACTTGGATCCACACCAAAACATCTCATTGTAGCACTCCTGCCTCAAAGGGAAGCTCTTGTTTGAGTTCCTTCTTTTAGGCCTATAAATCAATCTATGGTCTTTGCTTCTAAGTTCTTGTAAAGTCAAATTTCTGCATCCTTAAATCCACATTCCTAATTATCCACATGGCCAAAGTTCTCAGCATTGTACAATCTGTCCCATGCCTCACCCATCACACAGCACAGTGCAGCACTGCTAAAGAAAAGGGAGAGCCTGGCAGGTTTTCAGTTGCCGAGCTGCATTTAGGAACTAAAACGTATCACACAAGCTGCACAGTCCATTTGTGATAGTTTTCCAGATAAATGTTGTTAGCGCAGCTGCACCTGCATGTCTGTCTCACCATCAATGCCTTTTTTAACAGTACACTAATACTTTTACCGGAGAAGCTTCCCTTAGTTTCTTGAATGAAATAGGCTCAACTGACAGAAAAAAAAAAGAGATGGTCCATGCCAAGGTGTCTGAACTTGGACTTTGATAAAGGTATATGTGCACGTGTGCATGTATAAGGTCTTTCCCCTGCCGTTACTATAAATATTTTTGAGGAAAGGATGCAGATGAGAACTTTCAAGCTTGTATCTCAGCAAAGTCCTCAAAAAACAGACAGTTGTTTACCTAAAAGATGCTTATTTAAGATCATTTCAAGTGGCTTCAAAACAGTTGGAGACTGCTGCTATGTTTCTCTCCTGGTTCTCATGCAGCATTTATATCTGGAATATTTATGTCCTTGTTATGTGGTAAAGAACTGATACACTGCAGTGCAAATACAACAGTCCTCCAGCAACACCACAGATTTTTTTCAAGCACTTGCCATGTTAAAATTAAAGGAAATTTATAACAGAAATAAAAGCACTGATCAATTTATGACATGTAACTGTAAGCAAAGGTATTTGTTCAGACCTTTACAACCACTAATAAAACAAATAAGCTTGAAATTATGTTTTATGGTTCTGTCTCATTGTTCTTTTACATTAGTCAAAAGCAATATACAATTATTAGCATCAAAATACCACAGTGTTCGTAAGTAATTTTCTAAGAATGTCTGTGTTCTGCATCCAAGCTGAGGTGGATTGCCTCATCCAATACTCATAGTTTACATATCTAATTACAAAAGGATTAATAGTGTGGTCATTTTGGACAAGAATGCTCTATTAATAGGTCTCTCCTGATAACATTCGTTGTTTATCTTCCACTCCCAGGGCTTCTTAGGCTAAGGAAAACTTTTGTTACCAGAAGGAATCAATGTGAGTAAAACTTGATTTTTAGGAGCCTCTCAAAGACTGAGAGATGGGGAGGCTGACATTTTTAACAGTAAGGACTGAAAAGTGTCTTAACAATCAGAAGCAAGAAGTATTTTTCCCCACTGTGAACACAGAAACACCAGAAGAACATAACTTGCAATAAAAATGTCTACATTGGCAGCACAACTGCAAAAACACAGAAACTGCCCCAGGCCTGCAGCTTTCAACTATCTGCAGTGATTCTCCTCCCACCAAAGGCAGAGCGTAGCCTGAAGTCACACAGCTGAAACTATACACCTTTGACAGCTGGTATTTGTCCAGGCTTTTGGAATGGAAACAGCCAAAGTTGTTACAGTTTAAATGTGTATTTGCCTGAAAAGCAATAAAATTATACAAAACCAGAACTTTGATGATGCACAATGAAAGCAACTTCCATTATCCGTCAGTGCCTTCAAGCACGGCTTTGTTACTATTCATATACCACCACCCACACAAAAAGTATCCAAACAGGTTCATAGAAAAGGTTTACCTCAAATCAGTACCTCTTTTCCAACAGTAGCCAATTAAGTGTTCTTACACTCTTTCCCTAACCAAAGACCAAATACAGAGTGATACTTTCAATGATATGTACTGACTCAGCTCCCAGCAGTCCACTCTTTGAGACTTCGACAACCGGAGGTTGCTTCTGCACGGTCTTCCTCTAAGATGAATGCGTCTAAATGTTCCCTGAACCCATTCATGCTTTTAGCATCCTAGGTTTCTATGGCAGCGACTTCCACAATTCAGTTTATGCCTCTCAGAGACATGAAAGAATCCTACTAGATTTTTGAGGCATTACTTCCTCAGATACCTGTGCTGACCAAGGGTATTGTATCAATACGCCTACACATTATCAGACTTACTGGTCCAGTTTCCCAACACCACTTTGAACTCTTTAAAAGTATTTGCTCACATATAAGTACTAACTTCCATTTCTGCAGTTTAATGCTAGTTCGTGTGTAAAACGGTGCTTAAATCAGTATTTCATCAACTTCATATTTGAGTTTTGTGATTCTTGGATAAGTTTCATTTCTCCGTCACATTCTGCCATTACCCATTGACTTTTTCCTGCTCCAAAAATCTTGTTCTTAGCATGACTTGTTCTACTTCTGCTTCAGATCCCTTCCTTTCAAGGAAAGGTTACAGTGTGGGAACCTCCTGAACAATGAACATTGCCCTTAGTTAGCTTTTTCACCACAAACTTACCTTCCTTGTTCAAATTTTTTAGTATTAATTTTTAAATTTTTATTCTCAAAATATTTTTTTCATCTATGGTTATTAGGCTTTAAAGAACAATTTAGAGGTTACTATCCTTTCCATCCTGTGTCTTTCAACATGATTACAGCTCTCTGGAGGGTTTTTCTTATCATATACTTAATGCTTTGTATTAACTTCTTTAATAACAGAAACACTTTTTTTTAGTTTAAAGAAACATCTCCAGTAGAAGATTAGTTCCTTCCTAACAATACTGGTTTACTTACCATTATTCATCACCTCTTTTATATCATTGTGTTGCTATGGAAGCTAACTAGAGGTAAGCAAAATCAGTTCAACAACTATGTTTATATACTGCTTTGGAAAAAGAGTTGCTTTTAAAAATAGTATGTTAATATTACCTTGGTTTTAATATCTTTACCTATATTTGTACGCGTGGTGGTTTTAAACAGCTTGAAAAATCAAAACACTTTCTATGACAAAAAAGCCCTACTCAAGCCCAGTTGAATCTCTTCTCGACAGAATAGCAATAGACTCATAATTCAGTTCTTCCTGATGAAAGATTAGACTTTGCAGCACAGAACAGGTAACTGTGGGAAAAGCTGGAGGGGCACAAAAAATTATTCTCAGCTAGAAGTCTGAATGGGCAGGAGGAAGAGAAATCTGTCTTTACCTAAAAGTATCAAATAACTATGCATCTATGAGCGCAATTCCTAAAAGGCCAAAGAGAAACCCATTTAAAATATTATTTTCATAACCACTGTACAGTAGGCCAGCAACGTTCAGAAAATAACAGGAAATGATGAGACAACCTAGAAAAAAAGAAAACTCAGTATTTTGATTTCTGCGCTTTTAAGATTGTTCTTTTGATTGTCCTGAAAATGACAGTATTCTGAAAAGAAAGCAGAATAAAGGATAGTTATGATATCCCTTTGGTTTTCTCAGTCTTTGCTTTTTATAACTCACATCATGTCAAGGTTTTAGCTAGGGTAGAGTTAACATCACTTCTGACTTTAATTTACATGTTAATATAGATTTCACATTCATAAGGAACAGTCTAATAGAGATGACAAATTTATAGGAAATTTAAATATAAAATCTCGCTTGTTGCATCTACAAAGCCAGCAGAGAGAGAGAGAGAGAGTGTGTCTTGTGTGTGTGTGTAGAAATTGAAAAAAAAAAAAGATATACATACACCCACAAGTCTCCAGGCTTCACTTATCACTGCATACTGGAGCCGGTTCAGAACAAACCCCTCAATTTCTCTGTTTAGTTTGACAGGAGATTGACCAATCTTCTTCATCAGGGCATATGTTCTCTCTGTAGTAGAAGCATCTGTTTCTGGGTGAGGAACAATTTCAACCAATGGCACAAAGTAAGGTGGATTTACCTCAAGAAAAAACACAAAAGAATGATGTCAACTACGAACACGTTAACAGAACAAGTTAATATACAGCATCTTTATAGCTTGCTAATAGTGTGGGTATTTTCCAGTGAGACAATGAAACTGATCTTCAGACCCTGAAAGACTTCACCAATCCAATAAACGCTGATGTATTAATTCAAATTAAAAAAAATAATTAATCTGGCATTAAATCTAACTCTGTTTAACCCCAGCAAAGTTAATGGAGCTACACTAAATATGATAGCACTCAAACAGTACTAGAAAACTTTATACTGGCTTGAGTAACTGATGTTTTCTCAATATGCAGGCTGTTTGTTGTTCTAAGACATATGGTCACCACCTGTCTTTCCAAATGAATCAAGGCATTTCCTTTTAGATGTTCTGGAACCTTATAACAAAATTATTGCTAAATACTACCTGTAAGATGCAACACTTAATAGATAAGCTGCTACTGGCCCAAGCCTGTAAATAGATGCTAAACACAGTAACAGGTATCACATAAAACATACTCTGAAAAGTTGCAGAACAGGTTACCTTCAAACACTGTACCTACTTTGAGAAAAATATTACCTCTCCCTGACTATTCCCAAATGTAATTTCTCACCAAGTCAAGACTTATGTATTTTTGAAGTAATAAACAAAAAATTCTAACGAACATCCTAGAAACCGCCAAAAGTTCTTCCGGTTACAGTGTTACAGGCATAACACTGCCTGCACGCTCTTTCTAAAAGCAGCAGTCCTTCAGCCATATTCTTAAGGTATTAAACTCAGCTCTCAGTCTAGTTTCCAGGCAGTAGAAGGTGCTAACATCATAAATTACTACTAGAAATAACACTGACATTTTAAGGATGGTAATTAACTACTGATTCTTTCACCATCTTCTCTTATAGTCAAGTGTTCTTAACTGTGCTCGTGTAAATGTAAGTACAGGATTTAGTCACAGCAATGTGTAAGCAGACTTTCCTCTGATGTTCCTTCTTTTCAGTACTTGCTTCAGTACTTCCTTTGACTATAGGGTCTGACCAACAGATAACCTGTTGTAGGCTACATCTGCTCTAACTACTGATGTAACACACTTCACCCCCTTTAAAGTGCCTTGTGTTCCAACATTATCTTTCTCACATCAGTGTCTCTGGCAGTGCCACCACCAATGCTGAGAACGGCATGATGGACACCATCGCTGGCATGGTGACAGGCAATTTAGCAAGACCCAAACCACTGCAAGCACCAAGAAATTCTCGGAAGGCTTTTCTAACCCTTAAGTATATCACAGGTTCCAATCAGGAAGAGGACAAGTTAATTGTTGAGAAAGACTGAGGCTATTATAGATTTCTAGTGTTGACAGTCATCTTATTGAAACATTCTGTTTCATTAACTTGGCACAGGGAGTATATGGGTGTGTTAATAAGCACACTGAGACTTAGTAAGACAATTTTTTAAGGAATGAGATAATAGATGTTGGTAAAAACTAAAAGTGCAAAAATGTGGATGAAAATGGGATGGGAGAAGGTTTCTAAAAATGACAAGGGGAGTGCAAAGCCTTTCTTCAGGGAGAAGAGCTTACCTTACTCACCTTATGAAAATGAAAGCTAAGAACAGCTATGACAAAGTAAACACAGAGGAAGAATTAAGCTACACAAAAGCTGCCCACAAACATCAAATTAATTTGATGGACTATTAATAAGATTGGAACAAAAATTAGAAGACAACTTCCAAGAGGAGTAGTGGAGTTAAAGAAAAATTAACAGAGCTTAATACATTTAAGGTGATTAGATTACTTGGTTTCCTGTTCCTGTACAGTAAGGGACTTCACTCAATGGCACACAGTCTCTAGCTCCATATTTCTAGCTGTGTGGCCTAGCAGGCATATACAGTACATGAGAAATGAACCGCTCTGCAGAAGACCAATACAATTCCTGAAACTGCTTGCAGAGAACAGCTTTACCTAGAAGTATTGTGTGCATTTCTATCATAGAGCTGTGCTATGTGATTTCATTTATTTTTTCTAATTACTGAATGTATTGCTATGCTAACCAAAGGGATGAGCTCCTTCTGCCCATTGGGCATTTCATTTCATTTCTCCTCAACATGCTCACCTGTGCCAGAGGCTTTACAACTTTAGCTTTTAATTTTTTCTGGTATATCATAGTACACACTTTTTGTTTTCGGAGTGTCCTCCAGAGCACTGCTTGCCTCCTGCAGCCACCATTCCCCATGTCCTACTGTCACGTTCAAGGTGTTAGTAAGGCCATGGTTAAAACAAAAAACACCAAAAGCCAACAACTACTACAAAGCAAGCATGTTTCCTGATATAATAGATGCAGAAAGGCCCCCAGAAGAGTACAGTAGCTCACAGTTTCTCCAGTATACTCCCCTTTGAGTGAAGCTGAGATTACTATGAAAATAGTCTTAGTTGGATTGCAAAGCCATTTCAGAACAATGAGACATTTTAAGGCACTTCAGAGTATTTACTTCAGAAAATACATTTATCCTTACAACAGCAACCTCAAAAATGGTTATGCAGGGACTAGCTACTGTTCCAGATCTGATAAAACCTGGTTTCAGAAGTGGCTCCTATGAAGACTGCAGCTCAGACTAAACAAGTCAACTGGTACAGACCAACTTGGGAAAACAATAAGAAAGAGTAATGTAAAATCAAAGACTGACAAACAGAGAAGAGGCAGAAGCTCATGAATTAATTAAAAAAATAATCATAGCTATAGCTACCTAATACAGAAATCTAGAAGAGACATTATCTCTTCTCTTGCCCTACAGAAAGTTACAACCCTGGAAAGATATGGAACTACTGAATTTCAGACTGGAGAAAGGCTAAACCTGGGTACAGATACATACTTGAAGTCTGACTTTTTTTTTTTTAATTAAAAGGGGATGAAAATTAATTTTACAGAAAACCACCAATCCTTTTGTTCCTTTTGCTTCCCAGTCACCCCAAGGCACAATGGTGGCAGTGGAGGGGTGTAAGAAAGGGACTGACCAAATGCTTTGACACTGTAGCATTAGGCTACAGGTAGCTGTAGAGAAATTACAGTGAAGTAGTGCTGTATTTTTGTGTTCGCACTGCCACTCTTGAGCACGCCCAGGGAACTGACATTTACTTTACACCCTGAGGGATGCCCTGGAGAGACAACGTGTAGTTACCAAATAGCAAAAAGCAGAGCAGTACCTTTCTCCAGATACTGCAAACCCTTATAACCACAGTCCTCTTAACTGATCTGTCAAACACCAGACTAAGACTAACTAATTAGGCTAACAAATTCATCAGCTATTGAGTAGTAGAAAACAGAAACAGTAAGAATCCCAGTGATCAAGACAAAATGCTCATCCATGCTGAGAAGAGATGTAATAAACTGCTGTCTGTCAGCCCCACATAGACTTCTACAGAGGCTCACAGGAAGCCTTCACCATTTTGAGGTTCTGCTGCCATCTCTAGTCATGCCATTTCTGCATTACTGCCAAGCCTCAGCTGGTCACAAAGCATGCAAATTCAACTCCAAATACAATTTGTTGCATTTCATCCACGTGCTTTCCCTCTTCAGGTATACTGCTTCTACATCAGAAGTCTGAAGAAATCAGAGTCAAAAGCTTCCATCTTTCATGGACATTACCTGACAAGCACATGCAGCTCACTGCTTGGATCCTTACTGTTACCAAACAGGAGCTAAAAAAGGATCCTAGAAAAGACTAACTGCCACAAGAAGGAAGTAGGGAATTTTATAGGTTTGTCTTCAAAAGACAGAATTCCTACATTTTGAGAGCCAGTAGTTTGAGTAACATGCAACAATATGAACACAACAGCTTACACAGAACATATCTTCAGCCAACAGTATGAAACATGCATATATCCTCTCAATTTAGTAGATGCTGCTGCTCACAGAATGACCAAACTAAAGCTTTTCTGATAAGTCAAGCCCTGCACACTAATGATGGCATACAAACACTCCAAATGTCCTTCTATATCTCTCAGTCTGCAGGGAGGAGTTTGGGATGCAGTTCATTTTAACACCTATACTACTGATGCTACAAAACAAAAAAATGCCATCATACTTACAGGATGTGACACAATACACTGCTTAACGTGTTTAAGGCCAGTGAACAATTTGCTGGGTAAGAGACAAGATGTCGAGCTGCTCAAAATAACATTGTCACCAACAATAAGATCTAACTGACCAAAAATCTTCTTTTTCAGTTCCAGGTTCTCGGGAGTACATTCCTGGAATAAAAACAAAAATCAGTATTAGTAGTCTTCTAGTTCAATAGTAGTTATCCCTATATTTCAGACTTCACTGATCCCACCTTGACACCTACGAACTCAGCACAAACCATCTATTTTAATCAGCCTAGCTATACCCGTGAGCCGTAACACAAAAAATACCTTCCCACATATATAGAAATTGAAAGCCCAAGAACTTCTCTACAGCAGAAGATGGACCACCATGCACCACAGGAGATTTAATTTAAAAAATTATTCTGCTTTACCCAAAATATATCTCAGGTATAACGCAGTATAGAGGAATAAGACCCGGTCTCCATTTAAGAGAATTTCACATGATAGAAGTCAGTATTCTCTCTCAGAGAAGATAGAAATTAATAGGTGTATCTCAAAAGAAAACAATCAATCTCCAGAACTACGACAGGAGATTCCAAGGTACAGTTCTGGAACCTGCACTGAAACACCCCCCAGTGACCCGCACACTTAAGCTTCAATATCTCAATTTGTTTCAACTCTGAGAAAGATTTCTGAAGTAGAATGTATGCTATCAGAACTTCTCCCAAAGCTATTGAGCACGTTCAACTCTGCAGTATTGTGTGAGATTTCACATATATGAGCCAAGAGCCACAATTTACAGTCACTAGAATTTCAAAGTAAACCCCAGGAGCTGCCTGAAGGAGAGCATGCAGAAGTCCACAAGTCTGGGAGCAATGAGGACATGGGAGAATAACTACAGTGGATCCCACAATCGACAGGAAAGACTTCAGTCTACGAGAAGAAAACAGGGGAACAAAGCCAGCTTGACTTCTGTGGTTTTGGAGGGGTTTAAAAAAAATCCAAACAGGATCCTAGACTTGTAAAACCTCAGTTTTCCCCTTAAAACACACAGAAAATACCTGCTTTTTTCCAACTCTAACCTTCTCCCACCTGTCAGTACTTCATTCTGTCCTTCCTGTTATGCTGAACTGCACATGAGGGTAGGGAAAAAGGATACACATTTAATATAATCCAAAATTGACATTTAATACCTGCAGCTTCAGACAGACTCTGTGGCAGGAATGCCCAGGGCCAGAGTTTTTAACCAAGTAAATGGGTTAAAAGTAATTTGAAGTCTTAAATATAAGTAAGTTGGATGGAACAGTACTAAAAGTTCCACAATGCAGAAAAGATAAATGGGGTCATTTAGGCATTCCAGATAGAGCTCACAGTAACAGACAACCGTATCAAAACAAAATGATACTCTGCTTATAATTCCTGGATCCCTGCTTGTTGGTTAAGTTTAAATAGTTTCTTTTAGTAAAGCCAAAGATGAAGAGAACTCTGCAGATATTGTTCAGACTAATAAAAGAGTTGCTCTGAATGGGTTTATTGTGAACTTGAAACTCTAAGACTCCTCTCACATCAGATGATAATCAAAACAGCAAATTCAAATCTGCTGGAAACTCAAACCTGCCACAGTTACGTAAGGTTTCTGAATGGGCCATTTGCTTTAAGTTTCTCAAATAGTGTCACAATTGTATTCAGATTGTTGGACCACTGCAGTAAAGTTTCTGTCCTCATCAAGCATGCAATTATTTTCTCAGAGACACCAATTCCCTGAAGAACAGGGAGAAAATTAAGCTCTAAACAATCCATTAAACAGTAACCTCACTTGCTGTCAGTTATGGAGCCTGGAGAAATCTGAAGCTATTCTGTTTACCCTGAGAAAGAAAAGATCAAACAGTGAGCAGGTAAGATATGGTTTTAAAGCTACCACAGTCTGTCTCAAAGAATCAGTGCAAAAAGGTTAGCACACACCTCTGCGCATTTTAAGTGACACTGTATATTTCTGTGCCCTTTTTGTAGATATCACACTTCTCATTTGCAGTGAACAGTACACCTTTATTCCAAGGCCTGAACACCAAACAAGGTTGCCATTAATCTGACTTCCAATTTAAACTTCATTAGACATTTTTAACAGCCTGATCAGAACATGACAGTTGTTAAGTTTTGAAACCCACCTCCTGGAAGAGTTGTACTGAATTAAAGGCTTAATGCTAATAGGCATTACACTACTCAAATATATGTTCAGAGAATACACAGCAGCTACTTGACCAGCCTAAGAACTCTTAAAGAACTACACAAAGATAAACACATACTAGACTCTCTACCTAGCAGACAACACTGATATCCAGACAAGGTGATTGAGGTCTAGTTGCCTCTAATTGAAAAGTTAGACTCATGACAACCATTTGAATGCCTGTACATGTAAAGCTAGGGAGTTTTATCTGTTTAAATCCAGCATCTTTATGTTTTTGTAGAGGCCTTTTGCACCATGCTATCCGCCACATGTGCTCCCACACATGTCCATGCTCATCTAAACATACAACTTCATTTACCTATATTTAAATGCTGGCATCTACCCAGGTTCTTCCTATACATTCTCAGATATACGCCAAGGTAGCAACACAGCTGTACCACCTTCTAGGAGAACACTCCCCAAAATCTTGCAAAATATCTTCTCCTTACACTAGCAATGGGACTTGCTGCCAAGGTTGTGGATTTATTAGGACTGGGAGGTAAAAGAAACAAAGTATGGCCTGAAATAAAGCATTGCAGCACAGTTGTTTGGTCCTAAAATAAGTGGTATTGTCCTATACAAGCATGGCAGTATAAGATGAAAGTCAAAGATTTAAGCTGGCATGGAGAAGGTAAAAAATTAGCAACCACTCAGCAACAAGCAAGCCACTTTGTGTAAGAGCGTCTGGAGATGCTGTTACAGGGAGCAGCATCAAGCCCTCTCAACAGCAAGTATGGAGCCTGATGGTAGTCACCAACCACAAGGACTTGCTGAATAAGGAACTTTGAAAGCCACAGCTGCACAATGAGTTCCCACCTCCTGACTAGATTCTGGATGCTGCATACTCAAAATATAATCAAGACAACATTTATTCCCTAGCAATCTTAATATGAAGAGTCATGATAATGTAAATTCCTGCAAGTGAAGATAAATGCCATGGGATTCTTCTAAGCAGATTTTGGCCTGAACAGGCCAAAGTTGTCTCTCCTGAAGTCCAGGGCTGTGATCCCACTTTTTGTCTTGCTTCTCCTCTCAGGATCCTCAACTGCACCATCTTACAGCCACTGTAGCCAAGGCTTCCCCCTGACCTTCACACCTCCAACCAGTTCTTCCTTGTTTTTAAGTATGAGGTCCAACACAGCATGTTCCCTCTTCTATTCCTCAACCATCTGTGTCAGGAAGTTACCATGAATGCATTCCAGAATCCTTGCAAATTGTATGTGCCCTCCTTCGCTGTCCCTCCAGCAGATACTGATGTGGATGAAGTCCTGCCATGAAGACAAGGGCCTGGCAATGTGAGGCTTCTTCCAGTTGTATGAAGAAGGCCTTTTCTTCCTGATTAGGTGGTCTGTAGCAGACATCTACCACAATGTCTTCCACATTGGTGGTCCTATTAATCCTGACCCATAAACTCTCAGCTGGCTCCTCATTCAAACCGAGGTAGAGCTCTGTGCATCCTAGATCACAGCATGTCATCAATACCCTAGGCAGCTATTCCTCTCCTACCTTCATCTTGCTCCATCTAACCCCTAAAAGCTGTACTGCACTGCCATGCTACAGCTACTACAGCAAGAGCACCCTGTAGCCTTGCCCTAACCACAACTGAGTTAGAAAATCATTTTCAAGCGTTCTGTGACTTCCTCTTCCCAGTAAATTCAATAGGGCTTCAAGTAGCAGGTAAACTGTTTAGAAGCCATAACCACTTTGACTGCTACAAGGACATTCTTCATCTTCTGCAGTTAAGTGAAGATCTCCAAACATACCACAAACCCTGGCTCTGTTCCTCTCTTTATACACCTATAATTTACAGCAATTTAAGTGGTCTCAGCTTTTCAGTGCTGCGATTTAGCTGACAATTTTGAGGCACTTCTGTAGAACAGTTCCCAGAGTCAAGTGACAGCAATCCTCTCCTCTCAAAGAATGAAGACCTAGCAGCAGCTTTCAGAGCACTGAACTGTCTCACAAGCTGGATCCAGACTGCCAGCACTTCTGCGACAGCAACCGCATTATGTCCAGCTTGTTGTGGGAACACAAAGATCTTCACAGGATTAAGAGACAAAGTTCTGAATCTCAAAACCACAGATTTTCTGAAAGTTTTGGTGCCTAATCCATTTATACAAATACTTTCATTATCTTCTATAGTTACAATCCACTAGAAAAAAGAGCTTCCCAGAAAAGACTTCAGGCATAGTTCTACCAAGTGACTCTAGAATGTGGTATTTCTAAAACAAAGCCTGATTAACATAAAGCTACATAAAGCAGGGACTTGTGGATTTTAAACAGCATTTAGGTTATCTGTGTAAAGACAGACATTAAAAATAGCAGAAAAGGAGCCTTGGAAGCGTAATTAAATGAAACAGATTTCAAAGCAGTATTACTATAGCTAGCGATTGTACAGTCAAATACAACTATTCCATATAATTTTACCAACACTAAATAATAATAATTATTATGAAGATTATTGTAAAACCTTAGTTGACTTAAGAAGGAAAAAGTACATATGCTAAAATAATCTCTGCAAATTAAAACCTGCAATTTTAAACCCAATTCTGTTCTCCCCAATACTACTGGCAAAGTTGAGGTTACTGAAGTTATCAAAGCAAGATTGCTCTACTTGCAGACGTATATGGACTACTGTGTTTCTGTCACTACCTCAATTTTATAGACTTCGTATAAAAGTCAAATCATATTTTAAGCAAAATAGCTCACTACTATCAGTAGCACATCAGTGTTTATTATTATTTCTATTTAGGCTTTTTTATTGACATGCTAGTTTTGTCTTTTCCTGCAGGGTTTAGGTCTCTATTTCTGTTCTCGAAGACTGAAGATGCACCTTCTATTAAGGAAAATAGAGTTTATTTCTTTTGGATTGTATGTCAGACACTGACATACAATCTCCTCAGTAAACACTAGTCACACACATATACCACAAATGTGACATTTTGACTGCAGAGTTTAGGAATTCAGCTAACAAAACACATAGAGAATTAAAATGATATTTTTAATATAAGAACTAATTATTATGTCAGAATACCAATCTTGCTTCTGATATTATTGTTAGCCATTATGATTCAGCTCAACTATCTAAAACGTTCATGCGTTAAATAGGTTTGGTAATTTTACAAAATTGAAAATCATTACATATTTCAAATGCAAATACTTGACTGCAACTATTTTGGACTTTTCCATCATGTTCCCCCCAGAATGGCAAAGTAGTTTTAGATGCTTATACTGAGACATTTTAGTATGTGGACATTTAGTATGTGGCTATACTAGTATACTAGGATATTAATTAATACAAGGTGCCAAATAAAAATGCATCATTTCAAACTGCAAACAATCTTTATCTCAACCCTCAAGTTTTTTCATTTTCACTCTTCCGATTCTCTCCCCCATCCCACAGGGGTGGAGTGAGCAAGTGGCTGTGTAGTGTTCGTTTAGTTGTTGGCTGGGGTTAAACCACAACAGGGAGAAAACATATTTACTTCAGTCTCCTTTTAGAAAGTGTTACTACCCTCATCTGAGAGTAAAGGCAGGGACAACAGCTGGGCAGGAAACACACTCCTGCTCACATCTATACAGGTTTGGGGTGCAGCACAGAAACAAAAGACATGTACAAACAGCTGTTACTGAAGGAGTCCCCAGGCTATTCCACACCTTTCAGGGTGATGTCAGCATTATCAGTTAAAAATGAGGAAGGTTAAAAGAAAAAAAAAAAAACAAACCACCCCACCCAAAACTAGAACTCAAGACCTCAGCAACTAGGGTTACAGGGAAAACAGGAGACGCAACCTGGCTGTGCACCACAGCACAGAAGTGAGGTTAAGTGGGACTGTCCCTGAAACACTTAGAGGTGATGCAGGAAACCAAACCATATGGGATACACACAAGGGAACTGAGCTTATCAAGTTGTTCTCCCCTTTTCCCCCCCGCAGATATTTGTTCCCCATATCTCGGTACACAAATTCATCCGAGATGCTTTCAAACACATGTCCAAATACCAGATCATTAACAAGAATATGTTTGCCAACAAAAGACTCCTTAGATGTAAAAGAACTCTAGTTAGCCCAAAACAAGCTACACAACCTTGGCAACCAACACTTTATTTTGAACCTGAACAGGTATCCTATAAGCCAAAGGTAAAAAAGCAGGATAAGGACGGTGGGTCTTTTAACTGAAAAGTATACTGGCAATTTGTTAATGATGGGGCCACATTATCACCATTTAACACAGCAAGAAAAAGTAATCGCATCACATGAGGATTACAAAGAACAGGTTAACCCATTTTTGACAGACAGTTGGCTAGGTATGACTGATCCTGCTGTCAGGCAGGGGTTGGACTAAGTAACCTCTGAAGTCCCTTCCAGCCTGATTTTGGATAGCTCTGTAGTTGGTAGGGCTGCAAAGGTAAATGTGAATCTTCTGATAAAGGTGGGGTCCTCTCAGTGTTGTTTAACACTTTCATCAATGACTTAGACAGCGAGATCATGTGCACCCTCAGCAAGTTTGCAGAAGACACCAAGCTGAGTGGTTCAGTTGACACACCAGAAAGATGACATGTCATCCAAAGAGACCTAGACAAGGTGGAGAGGTGGGTCTGTGAGAACCTCATGAAGTTCAACAAGGCCAACTGCAAGGTCCTGCACCTCATCAGGGGCAACCCCCAGTATCAATCCAGGCTGGGGGATGAAGGGACTGAGAGCAGCCTTGCAAGAAGGACTTGGGAGTACTGGTGGATGAAAAGCTGGACATGAGCCAAAAATGTGCACTTGTAGCCCAGAAAGCCAACCATATCCTGGGCTGTGTCAAAAGCAGCGTGGCCAGCAGGTCAAGGGAGGTGATTCTGTCTGTCTGCTCGGATCTGGTGAGACCCGACCTGGAGTGCTGCGTCCAGTTCTGGAGCCCTCAGCACAAGAAAGGCACGGAATTGTTGGAGCGGGTCCAGAGGAGGGCCACAACAATGATCCAAGGGCTGGAGCACCTCTCCTACAAGGACAGCCTTAGATAGCTAGGGTTGTTCAGCCTGGAGAAGAGAAGGCTGCAGGGAAGACCTTACTACAGCCTTTCAGTACTTAAAGGGGGACTACAGGAAGGATGGGGGGCAATATCTTTAACAAGGCCTGTTGTCACAAGACAAGGGATGATGATTTTACACTAGAGGAGGGTAGATTTAGACTGGATATAAGGAAAAATTTTACAATGAGGGTGGTGAAACACTGGAATAGGTTGCGCAGAGGTCATAGATGCCCCATCCCTGGAAACATTTAAGGTCAGGTTGGACAGGGCTCTGAGCAACCTGATCTAGTTGGGGATGTCCCTGCTCACTGCAGGGGGCTCGGACTAGATGACCTTTAAAGGTCCCTTCCAACCCAAACCATTCTATTATTGTATGATTCATACACTGTTCTGCTGAGGAGCAGAGGACTAGAGTGGCACAGGGGAAACCCCCATACAAGTTCATAGGATTTGAATTTGCTTAAATCTCCATTCAAATTTTTAAAAAAATTTATAGACACTTATCACTGCGCTTTAGGGCTATAACTCACTTCAAATCTAAAGAAGTGATAACTTCTTAGTTGTCTTGAATTTATGAACTCATACTAGTGTGAAATCTGACACTTCTTAAATCAGTACCTCTTGAATAACTTGAAAGACTGTCTACCACACGATACTGTTATAAATAAATAACACTTTGGTGAGATGAAATCCAGCATTTCGATGGAAACATTTTGTACTTTGCTACAGTTCAGAAACATACCCTGTTAAGGAACTGGAGCAATAAAAATATCAAGTTACTGCCGTTTTATACTGCTCAGAATAAGTGACCTAACTACAAATGTCTGTTCAACCTTTAGTATAAACTACAAAACAGATTTTCAGAGCTACATTTTCTAAAATCAAACTTGCAGATTTGGGAGGATCGTGTGGGGTTTTTTGTTTGGTTTGGATTTTCTTTAAAACACATAAAACAAATGAAGGCAAGTTTTGCTTCATCTAGCATCAGTATCATGCCATGAAGAGATCTATCTTTTTCCATGATGTTCATGTGTCCTACAAAACTTTCAAAGGACAGACAAGCTGATCAGACCACGACAGAATACATGGAGATCCTTTTTGTTCCCTCAAGGAAAGGCAATAAGATCTCAAACAGGTTGACTGACATCTTCCTCCCCACATCCTCTCTCAAACAATCAGATATTATCTGTTTTCTTCTACTGCGATCCCATCTACCCTGAAAAACAGGGGAAGTGATCCAGGAAAGGCAATGGAAATACAATACAGCCCTAGAAAGGAGACCAGGGAGCACTGAAAGAGAACCTGAAGAGCAAGATGAAGTACTAGGCAAGATGACAGTTATAGCAACAACTATGTCCTGTAACAGGGACCAAAACCATATTCAAGCCTGTAACGGTAGACACAACCAGTTGTTATATGCACAGGATACATGAGGAGTGAATATTAGAAAGTTTAGAAGAACAAAAGCCCATTCAGCAGCAGCATCACAGTAGTGACACTGGCTAGCTGTTTACCCAAACATCTTTTAGTTCAACTCAAACACTGACTTTATAAAGTATTTTACAGCAAGTCTTTGAGATGAGATTGTTTCAAACCCTAAAATCAGGAAAAGTTTTCTCAAAACCTCTACAAAGACAGCAAGTCAGGTCACATGCTTAAAACCAGCTCCCTCAGAAAGCAAAACAACTTCTGGTGCCTCCGGTCAGTGTTCAAGATAAGTAGGGTAAAACTAGGCCTAAGGCTGTATTTACCCAGCTAAGAACTAACAGCTCCATGTTTGTCTGTCCAGTGCTCAGAGCTGACCAGTGACCAGTCCAGAAGAAGCCGTGTTACTGCAATGCTTGCACACTGTGCCTTCCAGCAGCTTTGCATACATCATTAACACAGCTTCCAAACTTGGATGGTCATCTATCCTACGAGTTAAGGGCGCCTAGAGACATCCTCACCCATTGTTGTCTGCAGACAGTCCGTCACCCCTAGAAGTAAAAGGGCTCTTGAAAGCCATCAAAGTAAAACAAAAGCTAGTGGCAGAAATGCTTGTTCTAGTCAGCTTATATTATTTAGGAACTAGACACATCCATTCAAATCTGCTTTTAATAGTGAAAGGAATGCTAATAAGTTCAGTACCCAATAGTCACATAAGGACAAAAGACAGAAGTCATAATGTATTTATGCGGTAAAGTTAAGAGCACAATATTAAGAAACATTTATCTCGCCCCTGATAGTTTCATGCCAGAGACGTTATAGTACAAATGTATCCACTAATTTGCCCCCATGGAGTTTTCAGCTAATGGAAAAGTTACTTCAGAATTAAAGCTTTTAGTGATCCAAGAAGCTTGCAGTACACATTCACCCAAATGCTATAGGTTATGCATAGAAAAGCTCTGAGAAGTGAAACTGGGCGAATATTCAGTTTTAGATCAAAAGCCAGACTGATTTCCTTCTGAAAATGATGCGAAGCACACTAATCAAGACAAGTTACTTCATAAAAATGCTCAGGAGAAGGAATATATAAAATAATATGCATCAAGGCATCCGTTGTTTTCAAAGGTTCATCACATTACTGTTACGAATTTTCTTACTCAGTCCTTCTAATTATTCCTTGCATCTTTTTTGGTTTTATATCTTCACTAATATAATTTAAGAAGTTCCACTTTTTATTACTTCATGCCATTTGTTTTAAGTTATGACCCATGAAAACAACATAGAAGGCAACTATCTGCAGGGTTCATTCACAGAATGCAAACATCAAGGAAATTTTTAAAGCTTGAAGTGGACTTATTCTACAAAGCCCAAATCTGAAAAGTTAAGATTTAACCAACTGAAATCTAGAGTAAAGAAACGCAGTTCTCATGGAAATCTTCTAACAAGTTGATCAGTATGTTATATCATTAAGCAAGAAAACAGAGTCCTCCATATTCAACTAACATTAATGGAACTAATATTTTATTTTTTAAGTAACTAAAAGTCAGAACACTTACACTCATAGGTCACAATTAGTTCATTTTGTCCTTCCAGGTTCAAAGCTACACTCAGCAATGCTTCTAAAGTTTAATACTGTTCAGCCAGAAAGTAGTCTTTTTGTTGCTGAAATCAGGCTGTGAGCCTAGAATTGATTCTTTCAAGTCTATACCATTCCCGCTCCAAGAGCAAATTAAACACTAGTTCAAATAATTTTCCCACATACATTGTGTATTTGTTAACACTTCATATCAAACCAGAACTGGATGCTATGGTTTGAAACAGATAACCTGATATTAATACCACCAATAGTGTTTCACATGTACAGTTTGTTACCCACAGGCATCCTGCAGCTACTTTTTTTTTTTTAATTTATATGCTTAATGACTACATGTTAAAAGACAAACAGTTATCCCAGGTAGACTGTCACTATTCAGAGACTATCAACACAACACCACTGTCTTCAACTACCTGAAGGGACCACACAGAGAAGCCAGATTCGTCTCAGAGGTCTGTGGTGGTAGGATAAGGGGCAAGTCTAAAGTTGCAAGAAGGGAAATTCCAATTAGATATTAGGAAAGAAGTTTAACAATGACAGTAATAAAATGTAACAAGTTACCCAAAGAGACCAGAAGTGTTTATCCTTAGGGATATTAAAAACTCAGCTGCACAAATCCTGAGTAAGCTGATGTAAGTTGGTCCCACAGCAGGTTGGACTAGATGACTTCCACAGGTCCCTTCCAACTCAAAATAACTTTGGTTCTGCAACATTAGCTTCATGCCTCTTTCATAGATCAGCTGATGGTGGGAGGGA
The DNA here is from genome assembly GCF_963921805.1 of Phalacrocorax carbo. NCBI lineage: Eukaryota > Metazoa > Chordata > Aves > Suliformes > Phalacrocoracidae > Phalacrocorax > Phalacrocorax carbo. The sequence continues at coordinate 198,338,426 of NC_087513.1, read as the reverse complement.
TGGATGATGTATCCCTGATTTAATCGGAAGTAGCATGCAGGACCTTGTTCAAAAATCTTAGTGCCGAAGAGCCTCTCTAAGAGGAACAACCGCATACTAAGATTCAACATCCCTGTAGGAGCAACAAGAGCCAAGAACTCCATCACAGCTGTGCTTAGCTTCAAAAGATGACAGTAAAATAAAAGTGAGGATACTAAGGAGATGCAAAGTTGGCAGTAAGAAGGATCAGATCCTTACAGGTAGCATACACAGAAAGTAAATACACCATATGGCCATACCAGGTAGTAAGAAACACTTGAAAGGGCAAAAGGAAACAGGCAGAACTAGGAGAGCCTACTACAAACAAGGCAGCAGCCTTCACAAAACTGAGGCAGTACCCAAATTAATATGGTCACATAGGATTGATAATTTGTTCAAAACAAGACAAAACAAAGCAGACAGACACACATAGAACCCCAGAAATTTACAAGAGGAATCATTTAAAAAAAATCCCTTCTTTCTTCAAAGTCCATGGAGAAGAAGAATGCTTAGGACTAAGAGGCAATCAGTACAGGCATATGATTATCTGGAAAACACACACAGAACAGTGATTTCTTTGCAACTGTTCTGTTTCTTCTTCTAATCCTTGAAGACTGAAACCATAGTCCTGGAACTCCCAGGGTCTGTTTCAAGTCACAGAACAGTTCTGGGGAACCAGAACCAAGGTTTTGATATGGTTTGCATACCCAATACAGTGAACAGTGATGTACAACTACTCACTTGAAACAAAACTGAAGGTACCCTATTTTGGTACCAAAGAGCAGAGGAGTGGCAAGTGTGACGCAACTTTTAAGGCAACTTCAGGAAAGATCTCAACAATAAGCCTGTAAGCCCTATGCCTCTATCAAGCAAGTTAAGAGAAAAGGGTACCACTGAATGGGGAAGAACCAAAGCAACTTTTTCAGAGGGAAGTCCTGATTCACAGACCTAGCAGAATTCTTCAAAGGAAGCAGCAAGCACAGGCACAGAAGTCACACAGCTGATGCAGTCAGTGTGAATGCCCAGAAGTCTTGCAACAAAAAAATTGACGGTTTCAAGGAAGTTAACTGGTCACATGAGATGAAAGGTCCTTTCATTGACAGTAACAGTAAAGAGACAGTAAGCAGACAGTAGGAAGAACACTCAGTTTTTACTCAGTGGAAGATGCTGACCAGTGTTGTTTCACAGATACCTGTACCTTTTGTTATATCCATTCATAAATGACCTGAAAGTTAGCTCATAAAATTAAGTCAGTCATCATCATTACAACCGCAAACATTTGTAGAAAGACTTTGCAGGATTGAATGACTAGACAATAAATTTGCACATTAAACTCAGTAGAAGTATGTGATACATATGTGAAAGCAATAGTATGAACTGACAAGCTCTGAGCTCATTACTGATGGAGTGAGATACTGGGGTAACAGTATAGAGTTTCATGATCTGGAGAAAAGGAATTGAACACAAAATAGTATACCACTGTAAAAAATCTATAGCGCATTCACACCTTGACTCCTGTGTGAGGCTTTGCTCTGCTTCCCATTCTCTCCTCCTCCACCTCACCAGCTTGGGAGGAAGAAAAGGTCTGGAAATCTGTCCCCTTTTAATTGGATGTGTTGCAGCTAAGCAGACTGTGGGATTTACAGCCTGAAACAGTATAAATTGTAAATTCTTGGGTGCAGCACACATAAATGTAGGGACAGTTAATAGTACAACACTGGAATAATACTGGGGGACTATGCAGGGTAGAAGATGCCAAGCCCAATGCAAACTCATTCATACTTTATCCCAGAAATGGTCCCCGATTTACCTATTGCCAGTGAGCATGGTTATAATAATAGTGCTATAACATTATATTAAGCAGCCACAGACTATCAGGTTCAGTAATACAGCTTGTTCCCCATCCCAATTTTACTGAGCAGCAGATTCCAGCCCTATATATCAACCCTGTCCTTAATACCCTTAACACTGTCAGATAGCTGCTTTGGCTACAGTGCTGCCCACAGTCAGAAGTCACCCCTGGACATAGCCATACTCACTGCCTTCCTGAGGTACCTCGAGAGGAAGAAACACATTTTAGTCCCAGCACTAGAATGTGTGGTTGTTCCCCAAGATACTACCTCTCCCCCAAGAATCTCCTGCCCCCCATCGCCCCACATTCATCTAACGTGTACAGTCTTTGTTACACATGGACATAAGCAATGCTCTCTTGGCTTAGCCAGCCACCAGCCTCTTCCAACATAACCCAAAAGAAACTTGCAAGGACTCTCGAGTAGGGAAATCCTGCAAAGAGGCACCATTTCCTATGTCAAGATACTAGGCTAGAAAGAACTTTAACAAGCAGAACCATCCTTATGTGGTGAGGATGTTTAACTCTCCATTGCCCGCTGAATGCACAGTACGGCTCTTGATTATCTTTCTAAACTGTTTGCTAGGAGTTGTCAAATCTTCGCTTACCTGAATGAAAGTAGCACCCTCTACTGCTGCCTTCAGGTCTGTACAGATGCTAATGAGAGCCAACTGCTGCTCCGCACTCAAAGCTCCTTTCAGGAATCCCGACTCCTCCAGCTGCTTTGTTTGTTTACTGACAGAAACAAAACACACATTTAAATACTTTATCATTGTTAAGCCACCATTAATTATTTAAAAAGCTTCCTATCAACCCAGTAGTATAATGCTATTTGCCATGCCACTGCATATATTTATACTTAAAAGATATAAAGGTTAGTTTCAGTTTGCTCCCTCCACCTTACAACATTTTTCTTCTCTTCAAACATGGACAGCTCTAAGATCTACTTCTAGGCACAAGCTTGTCACCACCTCAAACCTGTTTTCACCGGTGCAGGATCAGCAAGAGTTTTTATACTCATGTTTAACGGGAGGAGAAGTCCCTTTACAAAAAACAGCTTTTCTTCTGTTATGGAGCCTCACTACAGGAACACTGTTTAACTGTACAGAAATAAATAGATACATTCCATGTAGCCAGGAGTCTACCCTTAAAAAACCATAATGACTACAGAAAAAGTGTCATGAAACTGAAGTAGTTACTAAATTGAGTGGCCAGAGCTTGAAATGAATGTTCAAGTACACACCATTGCTGGGGCTGGACATGACACCTCAGAAGTCTCTACAGTTTGAAACACTTGAAAATGGCTTGCTTGCTCTGGACTTTCAAAACTGTTAAAAGTCACTTAGAGGAGCTATTTGCACAGAAATTAGGTGGAATTAAACTATCTGATGACAATCAACCTAAAGCTATCTGATGTAGCCATTATCAGGGTTAAATCTGTTAGTTACCTCAAGTCAGAACTCCTCTGAGCCCTTGGTTATTATTCAGCAGAAATTGCTCATCCCAAAGAGGAGAAAATTGAGCTGATGATCAGTAACAGGGGAAAAAAAATTAAATAATCCTTTCTTCTCCCTACCAATCTAGTTCTGAAGCTTTACTTCTTTTTGGATGCCTTTTTTCATGATAAATAAATTTTACTTGCCACCCAGTTGGAGGGTGGAAAAGCTGTAGCAAGCAGAGAAGCTGTACAGCCTGCACATAGTGCATCTTTGTACTTCACTAATCACATAACTGCATATAGAAATAATCAGTGATCCATCATGTGTTTCTTAAGTGACTGTGGCACTGGGGCACATGTGCCAGTCTTTGTTAGGGGCTTTACGGGACAGTGCATGTTAAATAGGCAAAACTTATTTATACAGGCCCAGATGATCTCCACTCCAAGCCAAACCTCAGTCCTTAATACACCTGCCCAGGCCCCTCCATGTTCCTGGACAGTAATACTGGATTTATTTTTGTATCTAGAGACTTCAGAGGAGATGGGACCCCATATGTTTGTCTCAATCTACAGCAGCCAGGGACAGAAAGCATCCTTAGTCCTTATGAAGCAGGGCAGGCAGCCCACCACCAGACTGGGGTGTCAGCCCCAGACTGCGTCACCAGTCCAGCTCCAGCACTTGCATCCTGCAGCAGCATTTCCTCACCGCCTGCCAGTGACACCGCTGCAGCCACCTTTACATCAGCAATCCCGAACAAACCAGACAGGGAGCAAGTGGACCTCACAAACCAGACAGGGAGCAAGTGGACCTCACAAACCAGACAGGGAGCAAGTGGACCTCACAAACCAGACAGGGAGCAAGTGGACCTCACAAACCAGACAGGGAGCAAGTGGACCTCAGCTCTCAGTTGCTTTATGAGGTGGCAGGAGGTGTCATCTCTATTTTTCAAGCAGCATTTTAAATTAATTGAAAAGGGAGAGGGATGTAGATCACTGCCTCCATCTTTCTTCTCTCTTTACTCTTTCCAGGCCATCTGCTGTGCAACACGTGATAATGCACTCTCAGTTTGTCAAACCATCCCTTTATTTAGAGCTCATTCCTGCCAACAAGTCCATAGCTCAAACAAAAAATAAGCTGCCTCCTCCAGATGTCCTAAACAAAATGAGTGCGATTCATCTCTCCTACCCTGTCAACATCCACATCTGAGACAATCTTCAGCTCTCTTAAAGAAACACTTAGTTCTCCCTTCAGGTGCATTTGTCTGATCTTTTTTAGGCACCCAAGTATGTAATCCATCTTGTCTTATGATGGAAATGCCTATTTCTCCCCAAAGAAAATAGCTCAGAATGAGACATGTAGACCACAGTATTCTGAAGTCACCAAAGGTGACTACTTACTGCAGCTCCTACTTAACTATACAGAAGCAAATCAAACCTCAGCAGAGATTCACTGGGCCCTCAAATCTTTAGCTTGAACTGGCTTATTAAATCTACTGTTAATTTCCAAAGAATCAGAATTTTACTTTGTCCTGGTTTCATCTGGGACAGAGTTAATTTTCTTCGTAGTAGCTAGTATGGGGCTATGTTTTGGATTCGTGCTGGAAACAGTGGTGATAATGCGGAGATGCTTTAGTTATTGCTAAGTAGTGCTCACACTAGTCAAGGACTTTTTCAGCTTCCCATGCTCTGCTGGGTGCACCAGGAGCTGGGAGGGGACACAGCCAGGACAGCTGACCCAAACTGACTAAAGGGATATTCCATACCGTATGACATCATGCTCAGTATATAAAGCTGGGGGGAAAAAAAGGAAGGGGGGGGGATGTGTCTTCCCAAGTAACGATTATGCTTGATTCCCTGGAGATGGCCGAACTCCTGCCTGCTGATGGGAAGTAGTGATTGAATAACTTGTTTTGGTTTGCTTTCACATGCAGCTTTTGCTTTACCTATTAAACTGTCTTTATCTCAACCCACAAGTTTCCTCACTTTTACTCTTCCAATTCTCTCCTCCATCCCACGTGGGGGGAGTGAGCGAGCTGTTGCTTGGTTGCTGACTGGCGCTAACCCAGAACAGCATCCATGTTGTGTTGTGTCCAAGAAAATACAGCAAATACAGGCTCTACCACTTTTATCGTAGCTTTATTAAGAGGTCATAACATCTGCTCTGCAAGTAAGTTACTTTGATGTCCTTTCTTCCCCTCAAAGTAGTGGAAGAGAGAACATTTGTTTCCCAGCAAACAAAACAGCTTCTTAATATATCTTTCTGACACCAACCCAGAGCAGCAATACCTTATCCTGGGAACAACTCCTCTAAAAATCAAGGTAAGGAACACTCAGTGGCTACTTAGCAGTAGCCAAAAAATGCATAGAGCAGTTCTGCTCCTGGTTTAGCACATCAGTCAGAGGAAACAAATACCTTCAGATCACCATGGACTTTGTACATTAAATCAAAGAATTTCCAATAACTTGGAAGTAGATAAAATGCAAACAAAGGCTCTGTTTGAAACTGGTAAAGGTGACAGTGCACCTTCTAAACCAGAATAAACACCCATATTTCATATTGGAAAGAACAAAACCACCACCAACAACAACCCACATACATGTGCATGCACAGCGCTAACTCCTACAAGCATTAACTTTCTCCCCTCCAATGAACTGCTTCAGCAATTAACTCCAGAAAATAATTTCTGTACTGCAAGTTCCAACACTTCTTTATTTTTGTCAGAGCTGATAATGGACAATGATTTTTGACTCTCAGGCAGAGCACACCTGGGTAAAAACTAGGCCTTGCATTCTGTTTACATTGGACAAGAGCTTTGAAAAGGTTCAATTCATTCTTAGCTGGAAAACAAAGCCAAAAGTCATATACTTTTTAGACACTGCTCAGGTCTGTCCTGTATGCTTCCATGGAGTCACTTAGACTTGGCGCCAAAATTAGTACTCCTACCAGTTTATGCAGTCCAAAACCGATGAAAAAAAGAGTTCCATTAATAGCTTTCTGCCTCTTTTCACAAATGTGGATTTAGGCTCAAAAACCCAGACCTTTCCTACCCAAAGTTAAAGTAGTCAGAAATTCTCTTCTGGTAAGTTTTGTTTAAAAGCACTTCAAGAAAGAAAGAAAAATAAAAAGGGAAAAAAGAAGAAAGTGCACACCCCTCCAGGCTGCATCACAGAAATAAGCAGGATGAGTTTTCAAGTCAAGTTTCTGGTTTGGTTTCTTAACAACACAGCAAATGGACGGCTGAAAAGCACAGACTCCTGCCTTTGAACAATCGGCATAGTAAAAAATAGGAAGCAGGAAGCTTCAGATCCATTTTTCCAAGCTGCCAGGGTACACCACAGCTTGCTAGGCAGGAGCTCCACACAAGACTTAAGGCTTCCAGCACACTACAGGTGCCAGTGCTTCACCTGTAAAGAAACAGGTGCACCTAAACTAGAGGATCCAAACTTCTGACTCCTTCACACCTTGTGAGGCAAGATGGTAAGGAACCATCATAGAATTATTTAGGTTGGAAAAGACCTTTAAGATCATCAAGTCCAACCATTAACCTAGCATTGCCAAGTCTACCACCAAACCATATGCCTAAGCCACATCTACAGCCTTTTAAATACCTCCAGGGATGATGACTCAACCGCTTCCCTGGGCACCCTCTTCCAATGCTTGACAAACCTTTCAGTGAAGAAATTTTTCCTAATATCCAATCTAAACCTCCCCTCAGCACAACTTGAATCCGTTTCCTCTAATTCAAATGGTCTTAACTCTCCATTCATCAGAAGTTCGTTTCCCAGGTGCACTTGCCCAAATCCAGCATCCTCCTCTTGCTCGTAGGCTGTATATTTCTTTTAAAAAATAAATCCAAATTTTAAGTTTGAAGAGACAGCAGAATTATTTCTTTCTTTGAAGAAAAGGGTGATATTCTTGTTCACTTTCTGTGCAACATGACATTAATCTTATCCTCCCCAGTCCTCTGAAACTCCACTCCATGACTGGTAACTGAGGGATTCAAAAAGGCTAGAGTGACAGACTAAGAGAGCAACCAAGAGACCTGATTTTTATTGTTCTTCCACAGGTTTTCACAGAAGTTTGCAGCACCTGTCTCCTGTTCCATACCTTTCTTTCTCTGCCAGTGATGATCATCCTATCATTTCTGCTTCTCTGTCATAAGCCATTACACAATACACTGTGCACCAAGAACACCATTTCTTAATTAACCCACAAAACCACCATCTTCCTACTTTGGAACTTAAGGCTGGATCGATTTTTCCTCATAAACAAAAATCTTCCTGTTAACACCACCATTCTTCATGCTAGCCGTTTATTTAAATTAGTATGGCTATTTAAAGCATGGAATAGGAAATACAATTTACACATTACTCAAATTTTGGCCTTCCTGCCCAGGAAAGTTTTGGGTTTTTTTCCCCACCCCCTTCACCAACATTAATGACATTCTGGCTGTTTTGTTCCACAAGACAGTTTTAAGTCTTCCAAATGCTAAACCCTTTTTATATTCCCCTGCGGTACTGGATTGCCCCCACTTCTGTGGCAAAGGAAGGGAGCTTCCCCTAGTATTTATCATACATTAAGGCACAAACCAGACTGGTTTGTACATCCAGCAGTGCACCACTGACCTCTATTGGATGACTTTTTATTCATCCTAGATGATCATTCATTCGTCATTCAGTCTAGACTTCAGGGTGATCACGCCTGAAGATGACCACAGAGTGACATCATTGCAGCCATGTCCGTAGGATACACCACAGGACTTTGCTTTGCAATTGTATAGCCTTCACATTTTGAAGAGTTTGACTAGTACTTGTAAGGTATTTGAAGAATGAAGAATTCACATCCATAAGAAAATACTACTTCCTTTTAGAGCCCACACTCTGTCTACCTCCAAAGTTTTACTGCTGTACCTGACTGCCCGTGTCAACACTACTCTGGGAACTGAGACAGTATTTGCTTCAAGATAAGGCACCCAATCTATAATAACACTCCTGATCACATAAACTGCCTGGAATGCTCATGGTTACAAATACTATTCTAAGTTTTACAGAAGGACCTTGCAAGTGATGCTAATACTTAACTCATCTTGTTCACACCCCGTTGCCTCACCTTTATCCACAGCTACAATTGGGCAGTCCTACTATTCAGCCCACATTGTTGAAACAAGGAAGTACTTGTAAAATTAAAGACCACTTAATCACAAACTTACTCCTCAAACCAGCAAGGAGAAGGGAGAACAAGAGAAGACAACAGCAATATTATTCTTCACAAGTTCAGTCAACCACCACTGCCCAAAGACTAGGACTATGAACCAGTCATGGTACCATGCTGTCTTATGAAGTCTGATGAATGAGAGGGTAGTTGGGATGGCAAAAACAACCCAAAACAACAAACCATCACCAGCCCCATATACCTACCCGGAGACACAACAGACCAAACAGGCAACTGAAAGCCCCTGACACTGGGCCCAGCTGACTGTCTACACATGCAACAGTCAAATAGTAAACAGCTAATACTGAGTTGCAGTTGGCCATAAGAATGCATTAACAATCACCTTCCCTTTTTCTGTTTTGCCCAGTCTGAAAGTAAGCAGACAACACAACACCATGGAAAAGTTATTACACATTATATCTTCTTGAAACAGCAATACAAGCTGGACCTGTCGTATATATGTTTCTGCACAGACGAGAGAGATCCAGCACTGTGAAATGCACTTCATCCATAGCAATAGCAGTATATTAAAGAGGGACAGTTACACATCTGCCTTTGACACAGTTTTGAAGGGGCACAGAGCAAAGGACTACGGAGGAATCAGGACATAGCATAAAAGCATGGTGATGCACAAAAGCCAAAGTCCCGAGATCTCCTAAAGTTCACAGAATCACAGAAACTCAGGTTGGAAGGGACCTCAGGGATCATCTAGTCCAACCTTTCTAGGAAGAGCAGAGTCTAAACAAGATGGCCCAGCACCCTGTCCAGGCGATTCTTAAAGGTGTCCAACGTGGCCAAGTCAACCACTTCCCTGGGGAGATTATTCCAATGGGTGACTGTCCTCACCGTGAAAAATTTCCCTCTTGTGTGCAATTGGAATCTCCCCAAGAGCAACGTGTGTCCATTCCCCCTTGTCCTTTCCGTGCGACTCCGTGTAAAAAGGGAGTCTCCATCTTCTTTGTAACTACGCCTGAAGTACTGGTACATGGTGATGAGATCCCCTCTGAGCCTCCTTTTCTCAAGGCTGAACAAACCCAGGTCTCCCAGCCTATCCTCATATGGCAGGCTTCCCAGTCCTTGGATCATCTTGGTGACCCTTCTCTGGACCCCTTCCAGCCTGTCCACATCCTTTTTGTATAGGGGGGACCAGAACTGGACACAGTACTCCAGGTGTGGTCTGACAAGGGCTGAGTAGAGTGGGATAATGACTTCTTTCTCTCTGCTGGTGATGCCCTTTTTGATGCAACCCAGCATCCCGTTGGCCTTCTTGGCCGCAGCAGCACACTGTTCGCTCATGTTGAGCTTCCTGCCCACCAGGACCCCCAGGTCCCTTTCCACAGAGCTGCTCTCCAGCCAGGTGGATCCCAGTCTGTGCTGCACTCCTGGATGATGTTTTCCCAGGTGCATGACCTTACACTTCTCCTTGTTGAACTTCATAAGGTTCTTGCTGGCCCACTCCTCCAGCCTATCCAGATCTCCCTGCAGAGCAGCTCTCCCTTCTGGAGTGTCCACTTCCCCACTCAACTTGGTGTCATCAGCAAATTTCATCAGGCTACACTTGATGCCGGTATCCAGATCACTTATAAAGATGTTGAATAACATTGGGCCCAATATCAATCCCTGGGGGACTCCACTAGTGACAGGTTGCCAGTTTGAGAAAGAGCTATTTACCACCACCCTTTGGGTGCAGCCTGTCAGCCAGTTCCCCACCCACTGCACAGACCACTTGTCTAGGCCATAACACATCAATTTCTCCAGGAGGAGACTGTGGGGGACCGTATCAAAGGCCTTGGAGAAGTCCAGGTAGGCAATGTCCACTGCCCGCCCCATGTCAACCAGGCAAGTCACTTTGTCATAGAAGGCCACCAGGTTTGTCAAGCACAATCTGCCTTTAGTGAAGCCATGTTGGCTTTTCCCAATCACGTGCTTCATTTGACTTGTGATGGCCCCCAGGAGGATTCATTCCATAACTTTCCCAGGGATTGAAGTAAGGCTGATGGGTCTATAGTTACCCGGATCCTCCCTTGAGCCCTTCTTGTAGATGAGGAAGGCAGATGTTACCCCTCAGTCCTCAGGGACATCCCCCGTTCTCCATGACTTCTCAAAGATTATGGAGAGCAGCCTTGCCATGATGTCAGCAAGCTCCCTCAACACCCTCGGGTGGATGGCGTCAGGGCCCATTGATTTGTGGGGGTCAAGCTCCTGTAGTTCATATACTAACTCTTCCTTTGCCAATGGTGGGTCGGTGTTCGGTTCAATTGGCAATTTTGCTCTCAAAGCCTGGGACCCAACAGTGCTGATAAAGACCGAGGTAAAGGAGGTGTTGAGGACCTCTGCCTTTTCTGCATCATTCGTGATTGATTCTCCTTTTCCATTTAACAGTGGGCCTATGTTTTCCTTCTTTTTCTGCTTATGATTGACATGTCTGAAGAACCCTTTCTTGTTATTTTTTATGTCTACAGCCAGTTTCAATTCAAATTGGGCTTTTGCTTTTCTGACTGCATCTCTGCACTCTCTGGCTATGCCCTTGTAGTTCTTGGTGGACAATCCTCCACTTCTCCATCTCTGGTATGCTTCCCTTTTGGATTTGAGTAGACCCAGGAGGTCACGGTTGAGCCATGCGGGCCTCTTGCTCCGCTTACTTCCTTTTCCTTTGTAGGGGATAAATTGGCTTTGTGCTTCCAATAGAGAGTTCTTGAAGAATTCCCAGCACTCACTAGCTCCTTTGTATTCCATGGAAGACTCCCACCAAATCCCTCCCAAGTGAGCCCTGCGTGACCTCTGAAGTTTGCTCTTCTAAAATCCAGAACCCTTGTCTTAGAGCTGACCTTCAACACACTCAGCAGGATCCCGAACTCCACAATATTGTGGTCACTGCAGCCAAGGTTATCACTAACCGAGATATTACAAAGCAGGCTTTCTCGGTTTGTGAATAGCAAGTCCAGCAGCGCCTCCTTCCTGGTTGGCACATCTAGCATTTGTATCAGGAAACAGTCCTCTATACATTCCAGGAACTTGGTAGATGACATGCAAGCTGCCGTATTGTTCTTCCAGATGTCTGGGTAGTTGAAGTCACCCATCAGGACCAGGTTCTGTTGGCCAGAAGCTTGCTCTAGTGCCCCAAATATAATTTCGTCGGCTTCGTCACTGTGGTTAGGTTGATAGCAGATGCCCACTGTGAGGTCCTGCTTGGAGATGACCCCTTTGACTTTAACCCAGAGGCATTCAACAGAGCAGTCACAATCACCATAGACGACTTCGATACATTCAAGATGTTCCTTGATGTAGAGTGCAACTCCTCCACCTCTTCTACCTTGCCTGTCTTTACAAAAGAGCTTGTAACCGTCCATTGCGATGCCCCAGTCTTTTGAGGTGTCACACCATGTTTCAGTTACTCCTATGATGTCGTACCCTTCTGAGTGGGCACAGAGCTCCAGTTCCTCCTGTTTGTTACCCAGACTGAGTGCATTTGTGTACATACACTTGAGGTGTTTACACTCTTTTGTTTCACCTCTTGGGAGACAGCTAAGGAACCTTTTGTCACCACACTGCTTGGCCTGACTTACTCCCCCGTTGGATGTGCTGGTGTGTTTTCTCCATGGATCCCACCCCCCAAGTCCTTCAGTTTAAAGCCCGCCTCACCAAATTAGCCAGCCTACTACTGAAGATTCCCCTACCCCTTTTAGACAGATGGATTCCATCCCTCCCTAGCATGTTGTCGTCACTGAAGAACACCCCATTGTCGTAAAAGCCAAACCGCTCACGATGGCACCAACCACGTAGCCAAGAGTCGATATACATTATGCGCCTGTTTCTGGCTGCTCCCTTCCCTCAAACTGGCAAAATGGAAGAGAAGATCACTTGAGCGCCAATGTTTTTCCACTTGCTCCCCCAGGGATTCGAAAAATCTTCCTTGATTTTACCCAGGTTACAGCTCTCAGTGTCATTCATGCCTACACGAAATAGTAATAGCAGATAGTAGTCTGTTTTCCTGATGAGCTGTGGCACCCTCACAGCAACGTCTCAGACCTTGGCTCCTGGGAGGAAGCATACCTCTTGTGACTCCCTGTCAGGTCGGCAGATGGGTGCCTCAGTACCCTTCAACAGAGAGTCACCCACCACAAGCACTCGTCATTTCTTTTTATGATATCCACTGTATGTTGCTGGTACAGTTCCCCCTTGCAGGGAACTTTGCAGACTTTGCTCATGGGTATCCTCAGTTGCTAAGGCTTCATACCTGTTTCTAATTGTGATGGTGGAGGGTGCAGGCTGATGTGGAATCCTGCTCTTGTGAGTCACCAGGGTCCACAGTGCCTCATTCTCAGTGGTGTCTGCCACAGGAACATGATTCTGAAGCCACCTGTTTATCTCTGCCTCAGCTCCTCTAATACTGCGCAGCCTCTTAACCATTTTCTGCAGTTTAGCCACCTGACGTAACAAGTCATCAACCTGTGCACACCTCGTGCAGGTACTTACTTTTTCGTCACGAGGGGTGTTTGGGCATTTGCCGCAACCTCCTCCCTGTACTGATGTGTCCTTTCTTACCAGACCCATCTGGGTGGATGAGGCTGACATCCCAGGGGCTTTCACTGAATGAACAGCGGTTTTAGCTCTGAGGTGAGTGCCCACCATTTTGCCCAAGGCCAAAGCACTTGCCTGAGCTGTAGACCTACAAGTGGGCTGCGGTGTCCCTCCTGCTCACCCTGCCTGCACGAACTGCTGTGCAAACTGCCACACCACACCCTTCTGATGCGCCATGCCCTGTTTGCCCGTCCTGTTCGCCACGCTCCCTAGGGGCCGTTTAAATCTCCCACCATTGCTTCTGGCAGCGCCCCACGCCACATCAGCTGCACGTCAGCCTCGCTCGTGAGAGCTGCCAGCTCCTGATGGGTCCACTCTGCTCACCGCCAGGCTTCTCAGGTACAGGGAACCACTTTGCCTGCCCCGATCTAGCACTGCGCCACGGGACTCACCTTTGCCGCCGCTGAGCTCCTTGCTGACTCCGTTATCACACACAAACTGTTTTCCAGCCATGGCACTCTCAGGATGCCTATACCAGCATTACACAAACAGCAGCAAAGATTTTGTAATAGGAAAATACAGTTACAGTCATTTTTCCAGGGTAAATGCAGAGTCACCAATATTGCCGAACATGAACAGGGTATGCAACTCATCACAAGTCACCTCTTACCCTTAGAGGATCAATTCCAATGCTGTCTCTAGATCTAGTGAGCTAAGTAAGTTTACTCATTATGTTTATCAAGATTCTTTGGGCATCCTGGCATTAGAACTGACAGGTTTATGCTGGGAAACCTTCCTGCTAGGAAGCATTTTCTATGGTTCTTAATATTTTGTTTGTGTAAGTTTAGGTTCAAGATGGAAATTCTCACCAAAACAAAAGTTGGCCTACCTAAAACAGACCCACAGTTCCCATCACTGCTTCTGACCATGCAGACCCCAGCCTGAAACCTGAGTCTCCCACACAGTCACAAACTGGCTGGAAGGGGTCCTGGGAAGTCTCCAGTCCATCTTGCACCTGCACCAGAGCTATTGTAACACAAGATGATGTTAGCCTTGGTTTAGTGTAGCCAAGCCGTAAAAGCCTTCAGGGATGGAAATTTCACCAGCTTTTTGGACAACCTGTTACTTCTGCATACTAGGCTGCCCTGGTTTCAGCTGGGATAATTTTCTTTCTAGTAGCTGATATAGTGCTGTGTTTTGGATTTAGGATGAGGAAAATGTTGATAGCAACAACTAAAACATCAATGTGTTAAGTAGTGCTTACACTAGGTCAAGGACTCTTCCAGCCTCCCATGCTCTGCCAGATACACAAGAAGCTGGGAAGGGAAGGGACACAGCCAGGACAGCTGATCCAAACTGGCCAAAGGGATATTCTATACCATATAACATCATGCTCAGTACATTAACTAAGGGAAGTTGGCTGCAAGGTGGGCAGCAACCACTGTTTGGGGCCTAGTGGGGCATCAGGCAGCAAGTGGTGAATGGTTGCATCACTTGTTTTTTTTTCCCCCCCGGGTTTTGCCTCTCTGTTTTCCTTTTCATTACAATATTATTATTATATTTTCATTATTAAACTGTTCTTATCTCAACCCATGAGTTTTCTTTCTTTTGCCCTTCCAATTCTCTCCCTCATCCCTCTGGATTGGGGGTGGGGGGCCTTAGCGAGCAGCTGTGTGGTGTTTAACTGCCTGCCAGGTTAAATCACACACAGGCAAAAGTCAACACCATAACCATTGCCAAAACACAGCCTTTGTAATTGCAAAAAGCAGCCTTAATTATATCATGTATTCCAGCTGCCCAGGGACTGGCTGCCACACAGGAATGAGGTAAGAAGACAACATTTCCCTCTAGAGGTATTTTTGACTACAGAATGGCCAGGCAGAACTTTTGGAAAGATGGAATCTATCCCCTTCCAAAGCCTATTAACACATTCTCTAGTTAGTTCTGCAAATGAAGCCATCTTCCCTAGCTAGTTAACTGCACTTTTCAGGGAGGGTGTGGGGGTGGATAAAATTGAAATGTAGAATCAAGCGTACAATTTAGCACAAGCTTCACGTGCCAGTGTCAGGCAATCAAGATCAAAATATACCTTAGTAAGATTTGTCTACTTAGGTGTCCCCTCAAAGGAGGTGTATAAGACTATCAAGGAAGACCTGAGCCAAGCTGCATTTTGCCCTTGATACAGTGTCAATACAAACAATATAGACCAGAGACTGGAAGAGGAAGCCCGCTTGGGAAAAGAATCTAACCACACAGCCATGGAACATGTCATGAGCTAGGAAAAGACAGCAAAGCCTGTATTAGTGTATGTCTCATGCCACAAAACCAATCCAGTAAGCTGTTCCCCTTTTTGTACAAAGAGGGCATAAGAGGGCACCAGACTGCAAGAAGTAGCATACAAATGTCTCTTCTAGAGTCTAGTCTCCCCCTGGAACAAGAAAGATTATAAGCTTGAGTTACAGGGAACAGTCTTTCAAAACTCTGTCTATAACAAAGTCACAGGCATAGATACAGTCTACTTTCCTGGTCCTGCAACCTGCCATACACTGGGCACATCGTTGCAAGTTCCAGATTGCCATTCACAACAGCACACAATTCAAAGTAATTCTCTCTGCTTGGCCGGGGTGGGCAGGGAAATACTACTTTTTTCTAGCCCCTGCATCTTGTTTGTTTTTCATAGCAATTGTGCTTCTAGAGCGCATAAAAAGTTAAGGTTGCTTAGTGCAATACTGCACCTCATATCACATCCAATAAAATTTATGGTTAAATTAATACTTAATGAAGAGAGGAAGTGTGACATTCTGATCTCAAGACTGCTTGGCTCCAACTCTTTAAAGGCCAAATGTCTTTGCAGAAGAGCAACTTATAGTCAGATAAAGCTCACATTCAAGTAATTTTCACTGAACAGCCTCACTTTTAAGTTTAGATTCAGTACCACGCAACCTTAGCACCATACATCAATTTTCAGAAGGCAGAGTTCTGTAGAATTCCGATCTGGAAGAACAGAACTCAGTAATAATTTCTTTTAATTTTAATTAAAGTGAAATTAATTTAAATTTAAGGAAGAGGGTCCCTATTATTTAATAAAGAGAGGGTCAAAGTTGCTTCCCTTCCAACCAAATACTTCCATGTGTTGATACGACTACTGCATTTCACTTGTATCTAAGTAATAAACCTAGCAATAGTAATTTTATGTTCCCATAACCCTAGGTACTACCACCACCTCAAAGTCAACTTCAATCCGTCCCAGAAAATTTTTCTACTTGGGCTAAGAAAAGAAAGGAAGGATCAGATGATAGAAGAGAGTTCCTAGCATAAATTTACTGCATACATAGTTCAATAATTAGTGCAGTTGAATATAATAATGTAGTTTTAAAAATAATCTTGCCTTTATGTTTTAGCACAGAAGATCTCAGGAAGTAGTCTAAGATTTTTTTTTTCTTAAGTTAGCTTAGCCTTTATGCATACAACTGTTTGGGTTTTATATATTAAAAACAGTTACCTGCTCCTGTGTCCTGGAGGAAATAGTTTTGTAGCTAAGTAAATACCATATTTAATCAGCATGTACATCTAGAAAGAAATTCTCAGAATGCATGCACAAATATCCAAGTTTTAGTATCCTTTTCAGAGTCAACTAAACTTTTTGCCCTTGCATTAGTCTTCCATTCTAAATGCAAGAACTGGTCTATATAAAACATGAACCAGTTACACAAGGGGAAAAAATACAGCATTTCTACTGTAATTAATCAGTCTTTATCTTCAGCATAATTATGTTCAGAACAGTAGTACAGTAACTACTTGAAAAAATATTACATATTACAAGAACCATAAAGGTTATTTGAGGGGCATGCACTAAAGCACTTCTGCATCATCTGTTTTAGGATTACTTTCAGAAATAGGGTACTAATTTTCCTAATTCTCATTATTTTAAAGGTTATTAATCTTGCATTCAAATCAGAATCACACTGACTCAGAAGAAAGCATACTAGATATGAAAAAGTTACATTTTTCCAAAGCAGGTTACTACAGCATGTATTCAGTAGGTCAAGTGTTGCATAAAGCTGTTCATTAGTTTGTTACTTCAGCAGAACAAAAGGTTGTTCCATTAGAGCAGACACTGGTTAATGATGTCACCAGTACACCTAGTTCAATCCAATGGGTGGTCATTTTGTGTGTCAGGGCACTGACTGCCACGCGTCTGGCAACAGGTAGATAGGTAGCAAATCCATCATACCATGTTAGGCCTTAGTAAACACACTCTCCTTTTTTTTTCTTGTATCTGGTCTACTGATATTGTGGCGACATGATATGTATTTCTACTTGTTTCAGTAGATCCAAATTCCATACTTCAATCTTATTTTCTACCCCTGTACCATGTAACCAAGTGTTCTGAATAAATTTACAGAGTACATTTCAGATTTTCCATACAGATACCTGCAGGCTCTCATGATGATTGTAGGTCCATCCCAGACTCACTCCACTCCTCTTGCAGGACTACACACCCCTGCTGCCCACCTACTGTTGTGTGAGAGTTGAATTAATTAGGTTAATGAACCCTGAGATGCCCTTTACATAAATTCAGAATGCATTACAAGTCAATGTAGTAAGTCTGTCACATAAAATAATAAATGTTGTCATTTCTGTCAAAGAAGTATCATCACCTTTTGGAAGTAAAGTGAATGTGGTTTACTACTCAAATCCCACTTCTCTTGTTTTGAGAAGGGACTACAAACAGTCCTCTATACCCTCCAGTTTCTTCTTAACTTGTAGAATACCTCCATACACTAGAAGTTCATGGACTGCACACTAGAGTAGAACAAATACTTTTCAGTACTAAAACAAACAAAAAAACCTCCACTAAAAATCTTATGCCTAAAAACTTCCCTAGAAGTACTAGCTGTTTGGAGATAAAAAGGAAAGCAAATCCCAGCAAGTCCAGAGAAGTAGCCACCAACTGGCTTTGTCAGTTACCCTCTCCTGTGAGCCCTTGTTACATACTCAAGCTCCAGCTCTTACACAAGCATAATATCAGGAACTCAGAGGGATTTACTGCAGGTTGTGTGATACAAAATCAGCACAAAGAAGTTCAAGTTTGACCATATTTTGATAGATGCAATCATTAAAATACTTGTTGAAGGAAGCGCATAGCTTGTATTCTTGTCACAAAAGCTATGCTGCAACTGGGCTTTTTAACTAGGCTGTTACAACAGCCAAGACACACAAGTTAATTATATGTTAAGAACACCTTATGTAAAAGGTAAAACCAGCTTTGAACTCCTATAGGACAGCACAGACACACCCAAATAGCACTCTACCCTATTACAGATGACATTTTATGCTTCACTTTTTCAAGCCGAAAACCTTGGAAGACTGAAGTCCTCATTTTGCTATTAGAAAAAAAAAATTTAGGGGCAGCTGCTGTCTTTAGTAATGCAGACTGCAGAACTGCTCCCTCCGCAATAGTCCAGAATTTCATTGTGGCTACCGTTATGACAGCAATTCTGCAAAAACCACTGTCATCTAGGTGTAACAAAAGAGATGTGTTAGTCAGACTGAACCTGGAAAGAGAGGTTTGCGGAAAGAAAAAAAAAATTGTAGTAAATAGATTTTCCTCCTCTTTTATTATCAAGCCTTTTTTAGCAAATCTTACCTGATAGCACATACAGTTTAACTTCTAAACTCCAACAACTAAACTGATCTACAAGGGGCTCCTGAAGTCAATCCTCCCTGCTATAAGCCTTGTGACAGAAAACAATCAGGATGCGACACACTACAATTATCTTTTTAGGTGCAGCTTCTTCCCCATACTGGCTGACATATTTCACTCCAAGGCATCATGAAGGGAGAGCTGACCTATTTAGATTGATGCTGATCATGAAGCAACCTGAACTTTACAATTAAATGTTGATACAGCAATATAAGATTGTTCACCAAACCACTTTATAAATGCACTCTCTCAAGGGCATACAAAAAGCTGTATTTTAGGTCCAGCAAGAAGAGGGTGAATAGAATCAACCAGCCACTGTCCCTTGTAGATTAAAAACTAAGGGCCAAAGAAAGCAACTGAGGAGCCAGGTTGAAAACAAACAAAAGTGAATAGCTCTTCACACAGTGAGCAGTAAAGCTGCAGAACACAAAGTCCTTTGGCAAGGAAGCCGCAAAAGGATTTACACAGGTTCAAAGGAAGGTTAGAGAAATACTTGGAAGAAATCTAGTTAGAGTTACTGAATACATAAGCAACTTCTAGGCACTGAAGGTTGGGGGAGGGGAGCAGACAGGCAGGACTTGAACTTGTAGCTCTGTCGTGTACCAAACGCACATGGCTTCAGCCGTAGCGCCACAGGGCAACAGAATAAAGGGCTGCAGGATTGTTGGTCTGAACCAGTGCAATCGTTCTTATATTCACACTCTTAAATTTGCTCCTTCTAAAGATGTTTCCCAGCCTCTGCTAAAACTGATCAGTGGTTGCATCGTTAGTAGAACTAGTAATCTGTTCTTCTAGGATTCAAAAAAATGTTAGTTTAAGAATTTTAAAAAATCCTAGTTATAACACTAATAATTGTAGCAGGGCTCCTCAGCAATCCATATTAACCTAATATCATTTTGAATGTGTCTGTTGTCTTTCTATGCAGAAAGTCTTAGGATCATTTTAAGTTTAGCCTATAGGTAACTTAATCCCAGTAAACATTGCTTCAAGAATTCAGATCTAAACTTAAGCTCTTAAATCATTACTTAAGAATTAAAGTAGTCTTCAGAAGCATCACTGAGAGATTTGGGAGCACAGTTCTTCCAATCTTAACAGGACCTGTACTTCTAAGTCAGTCCTTCTTCCAAGCTTAAAATCTATGTTCCCTTAAATAGTAAGACATGACTGTTCATTCATAGTTACAGAAATGGCAGTTTTGTTACAATCCTAGTCACTTCAAGTCAGGTGACCTACCGAATGTTTTCCAGTGCACTCATTAGCTGTTGCTGTGCAATATCATAAAGTTTCACTTTGAAGCCTCCAGCAGCAAACACCATGGCCCAGCTGCGACCAATGAGTCCACTGAAAAGAAAATAAATATCAGCTAATTAATAAAGAAGCATTTATGTTGGGGAAGGGGGTCTGACAAGCATTGCAAGAAGTAAAACAGAGCTTGGATTCTTCAACACTTGATGAAAAAATTGGTTACATATTGATAAGAAACAATTCTCGAACAGAGAAATATCCTTTGCTAGCTGTGTAGCCGCTTCTCTGAGAGCTGGGAAAAGGTAATGAGGAAGAAAAAGACAAAACAGGAAAAGGACAGTAGAATCCAGAACAGTAGGAACCACTACTTGGGACACTGGGCTCACGTATCAGCAGTTTTGTCACTTGCAATCTTAACCTGGAGTTGGTGCATGGAATTACATTAGAGATTTTTTTAATTATTATTTTAAAACTCATCTGTTTGGTTCATAGTCTGAAGACAGACACCAGCCCATTGGTCTAAAAGTTCAGGATCCTGCTTCAGAGATGATTAAAAAAAAACCTAAGGCCCAGCTATCACAGTCATGGGTCACCTACAATTTAGGAAGTACCATAAGCATGGTGGGTGGGAAGGAACCTAACCAAACAAAAAACCCAAACAGCTATGGGTTTGACACAGCTTTTCCACCTACTGACCTCTAGCACTACCCTTATTTTTAGATGAAGCACCCTACCATGCTGGAGGCATGCAGGAACAGTCTGCCTACATCTTTTGGTAAAGTCACATTACTGAGAAATACAAAGGAAACTTGCAGTAAGTGACAATTTTATCACATCTCAAAACAATGCAGGTTTTAACTTAATTAGATGCAGGTGAGTTTATAGACAATCTAAATATTAGATTTATAGCAGGCATCAGCCTATTCAAACAGAAGCACCAAGGAACAGTATAGTAAGCTTAAACAACCTGAGATCACAAAAAAAAACCCCACCTCCTTAACAAAGACAAGAGCAGAACTCCATACTCATGACTTGTTACAGTGGGGTTTTCATAATTACATGTATTTCCTGTCATTTCCAAAATCACTGTATTTTTAGCATTAAACTTAAGCTGCCTTTAGCAGCTGGAAAAAGCAAGTCCACTAGGGCATCAATAAGAGATTAAAAGGAGAGTAAAAGTCAGAGAAAAGCAATAGGAGTGATAAGGAAAGAAGGAAGAAAAAACAGGCACATGTTCAACCTTTGATTTAAATATAAAAAAAAGAACAAAACAGGAAGTTTCAGGAAACAGCAGGAAATCTGTGGAAATAATGGGGACAAAAAAAGAGGAAACTTTGCAAAGTGTTGTTAAGCAGACAGTAAGTTCTCACTCAAAATTTACCATTTAAAACAAAAAAAAACACACAAGTTCACCATAATAAGCCCAGTAAGACTTCAGAAGCTCGCAGCAACACACCACACACTTATGGAAAAAGTAAGGCATGGGCCAAGGTTTGTTAGCTACTGTAGCCTCCTGGGTAACAAGTATTTCTAAAATAAAAGCATTTGGATCACTTAAACAAGTATATCTGAGCTATCAGTATCTTTATAAGCTAGCATCACCTTTTTTGAATTGCACTTTTAAATTAAGTTTCCTTAAAGTCAGTGTTTGACAAAAAATTTTTTTTTCTTTTATTTTGAACCAGGTTTTTAGGATTGTGGTTTTTTTTTCCTTTTGAACTATGGAGTGTACAAAATAACACCAGCTCTCCCAACCCTTCTTGCACCTACAGCAAATAAAAGCTCCCAGAGCACCACCAGTAAGAGCCAGCTTTGTCACCACCACATGACAGTGCCAAGACATGTGACCCAAGACCTCAAGCGGACTCACTAATAGTTTGTTGCAGCCCACACCTTTAGCACAGAGTTACATTGGTGAGTAGGGGGCTGTTACTGGGAAGTTTTTTTTCCCTCCCCACAAGATTAACTTCAAATAGAGAACTTGAGTTTCAGCTGAAGAACAGGTTGAAACAAGGCATTCCCACACATGTCAGAAATAATACCGCTGTATCTTGCGGCAACAAAGTATTACTGCAGGAGTGCCCAAGAGAAACTCAGGAGTTTCTTGACGTAGTTGACAAACTGGATCTTAAAGCTGTGCTTAGATTTCTCCACTCCTCTTGCACTTACACACACAAAACATTCCAATGAAAAGGGTTAGCAGTCTTTCAAACCTGAAGGATGACTTACTTGAGCTGTAGATGTTTGTTTAGTTTGGGTTGGGTTTTTTTTTTTTGAAGGACAGAGCTGTCAGGGACTTAAGCAAAGACATTCTTCCCAATGAGCCACAGAGGTGCATTCACACATACCCCCCGGTTCCCGGCCTCTGGCAGCAGCACAAACCCGCCGCTGGCCAGACCCCCCTCGCACCGCCCCTCTGCCCCTGCCCCAGCCCGGCCCTCCCCAGCGCGGGCTCCACATGCCGAAACCCACCCGCTGCCGAGTTAGCACCTGCCCGCCGCATGCGACGCCGTGGAGAGCCGAGGCGGCAAGCCCACCCACCGCCACGCCGAGGCGGCAAGCCCACGGCCCCGCGGGACGGACCTCGCCGGGACGGCCCCGCGCCCCTCCGGGCACCGGCTCCCGGAGCCCCCGGGGGCCGGGCCGAGCCGGGCCGGGCCGGGCCGGCACCTCCTCCGCGAGGGGCTGCACCTACCCGCGGGAGAGGAGAGGCTTTACCTGCCGATGATGGCGACCTGTGAGGGCTCCATGCCGGCGGGTCAGGGCCGGGAGATGCGTGATAGGTCAGCAGCCCCACTGCCACCTCTGCCTTAATGCGCGCCCGCCCCCACCCACGGCTCCCGCCATGTCACGGCCGCCCCTATTGGCTCCTGCTACGAGCGCTCCGATTGGCTGCGCGCCGCGCCCCTCAGCGGCCGCTCCTCGAGTCGCCCAGCAGCCTTCGCCTCCCCGACGGAAAAAGCCCGCCCACAGGCGAGGCGGGGCGCGAGCGGCTTCGCTCACCCGCACCCGGAGCTGTCCCCCGCCCCCGGCCTCACCTGGGCCGAGTCCCGCTCGACTCCTTGTCCTCACGGCTCTCCGCGGGGCGGAGCGGGGCGGCACGGCCCGGCCACGGCCACCACGTCTTCCATAGCAGCGTGAGCGCAGCCGTCCCCACGATCTCGGTGTGCGGGCAGCGCTGCGCCAGCCCGTGTGCGAAGGTGGGCCCTGCACGTTCACCCTCCAGCTACACCACGAGGTAGCAGGCGAGGGTGGTCACCTGCAGGACGAGGGGCAGGAGGGTGGCCTTTCCCGGGGCGGAGGCATGCCCAGCGTACCCACTTGGAGGTGGGAGAAGGCCGAGGTTTGGGCAAAGGCCAAAGTTTTAACCTACCATTAAGAAAGGTAGAGCCCTGTGGCCACGCAGAGGTGTTCATGCGGCCCAGGGGAGCTTCCAGTCCTGCAAGAGTCTGGGTCTTGGGATTCACAGCCACCTTTGAGGATGCAAAGACCCATCTCGCTTTGGCCAGAGGCAGCACTAGAATACATCAAACTCCCATTGCTCTCTGACAAGGGCACAAATTAATTCCAAAGAAAGTTTGAATTTGAAATGAATTGCATACTTTTTTCACATTAAGCAGGGCCTTATTATTCTTAAAAATACTTTTTAAATACTTTCTTGAGTTCTCAAAAATATAAATTTGCTGACCTTGTTTTTTGCACAAAAACTTAAAAATTGTGAAAAAATGTGACATTACAATGTCAACATAAATCTTTAAGCTGCTCTATAGCATCTACCATTCCTCTTGGCATGCTGCATTACTAATTTTTTCTAATTCTCTGTAGTTCCTACTCATCTACGTATTGCTCTGTAATCATGCTGGATGTTCCTGAAAAGAACCAAAGTTAACATTTTAAATGTTTACTTGTTATCAATGATTATATTACTGTATTCTTAACATAGTTGAGAAATACAAGTTTTCTTGTTGTTTTTGGCTGTCTGGAAAAAATTAAGTTGAAAATCAATACATTGTTCCCAAAATAAATGTTTCATAGTTACTGACAAAGTTCAGTGAACCTTTATTTGGCTATCATTTGAAGCTCTGTCTATAATTTCTTTTAGTTTCCAAGAAAAAAAAAAAAAGTAGAAGACCTACACATTCGTTTTGTACATCCACCCCTCTCACTAGCACTTTGCTAATTCCAACCACATTCCACAAGGAGACAGAGATCTCAAAAGCATAAATTCCTACAGGCGTGAGGAAGGCCACTCAATTGGCAGCCCATGGAAAGCGAAACTAGTATCTGCTCCACTTCCTGACCTTAACACCACCACATAACCTGAGACCTGCCAGTAACTGGGAAATGTAGGTGGAGCAAAGTGGCCATGGGAAGATTTAAGGAAGCGGGGCAGAAGGGTGCAGGGTGCCCTGGCAGTTCTGCTGCTTATAGCGTGTGTGGGCTGGCATATAAAGCATTGCTTTATCATTTTAGCAAGTACAAATTTGCTCCTTTGAAGGCTAATTCAAAACTGCATGGCTTAGCACGTGTTACAAACACAAAGACCTTTGGCTAGCCAAAGCATAACTGAAGCGATTAGAGTATGCTTGTTTTGTTGTACTAAAGTTTTTACTTAAATGAAAGAAAAATTAAGTTTCTAGGACATTAATGTCTCCTGGGCTTTGGCAACATGGTTGTCAGAACAAATTCACCATCGCTCCTATTTGGAAGTACTAATCAGTTATTTTAATATTCTTTGACCTCCTGAGATGTGTATTTATACCTTAAATTGTCTTAAGTAATAGACTATGAGAGACAACAACCATTACAGATAGACAAATGGATTCAGCAGCATTAAAAACTAAGTTAAACTGTTCAGGAGGTGTTACCACAGAGGTTTGAGAGATTATCATAGCTGTGATGATAACAATTACAGGGCCTTTAAGTTCTGTTGGTGGGCAAAGTGAGATCTGTGGCAATGAAATCTGAACTGTATTGTTAGCACCCATATATCAGTGACAAAGCCACATAGCGCTGCGTTAGTTCTTCAATGACGGTATGACAGCAGCCATATTTCCCATTGTTTGTGGTGACCAGACACACTGGTCAGTCCAAGCTGAATAGATCAAAAGTGGAGAAAGAGAGAACTTTACAAGAAGAAAGGAAAATATAAAGAATTAAATTCTTAGAAGTGTAAGTCAATGGAAGAAAATATTATTTTAAAAAAGTGCAAAGTTTCATTTTTGTGTAACAGGATAAGAATTTTTAGGCCCAGTACTTGCAGCCTCCAGGAATGAGGGACAGTAACTCTCCTCCCTCTTCTGCAATTCATGTGGGAAGGACAGAAGGTACCCTAGGCCCAGACACATCAAAAACCTATAACCAATAATATAGTGAAAGGTCTGGGCCCCATTAGGGAATCAAAAGTAGGGCTTGTACTGGCAGCAGGAGAGGCCCCTGTGGAGCAAACATGCACTCACCAGCGTACATGGTCTTTCTTTTAGTCCAACAGCAGTAGAAGCAGACTTGACTTGTGTTGGGAGCTGCAAAGTTGATCCCTCCATGTTTTTAGTCTCTTTCTATTGAGCATGCTCCTCTGCTGTCCCACGTGAGGAGCTGAAATCTGCTACTGGCTGTGGAGAGGAGGTGGGCTTACTGCAGGGGAGGAGCAGGATGGTATAAGAGAGTCGTGTAATAAACAAGGGGAAATAAATCGCATTAACTGTGAGCCACAGGGAGGTAGAATATGAAGGAGATGTGAATTCCCCCTTGCAGAAAATAAAGGAATTGCATGCTTCTAAAATATAGAGTGTCCTAGCCTGAGCTTTTGGCATGGGATGAAAACAGAGGCATAGTTCACACTTGTTAAGTATTTGGTCGGTTTAATACGTTACTTGCTCAGCAGAGCAACCAGAAAGTACATTTCTATTGTAATGGACTATGGTACGTTTCTATTATCTACTTCTGATCCTAATGGTTCAGAAAACATAATGTCTTCAAATGATAGCTTTAATTTAATAACTTTATTCCTGTTCTGTAGAGTTCTAACTAATGGTTTGCATATTGTAATTATAACTAGTGATTATATTAAAATTATTATATAATTAAAACTATAATTTTGATTATTGCTGCTAGTTCATGCAGTTAATTTAGGCAGTCTTTCACAGTGCAAATGGTCTTATGCAAATACTATCAATATTGCTGATTCTTAATGAAGCTACCTGCAGGAATCAGCAAGTAAATAGTAATAAAATAGATGTTACAAAAATATGATTCAGCAAAACTAGATGGAATTTTATCCTTTAATAGTAAAAATACCTGTTAACAAGATAATTTTCCTGTTGCAAATGTCTTTTAAACCCAAACTATATACAACATATACATTATTAATAACGTGTTATTCATAATGAGGTTCTTCCATTTGTTTTGTTTGTTTTCTAATTGTACATAAATTGAATTATTTACTTGCTTTAATACAGACTGTACAGTAAGTTGATGTTTAGAGCAGAACTATACTGAATATTTTCCACCTTTAGAACTGTGCTGAAAAGCCTTTTTAAAAACTTTCAATATAACTCTATAAAATATTTTTACGTAATTAATTCCTCATTAAAAACCTAACCCTGAACATAATTCTGACCCTTGTACTTATCGTTGCATCAAGAGTAGCTCTAGAAACTTTATTTTTTACCTTGAATTCTCTTAACGTAATTTATATATATGCTCACCAACCCAGTGATCACACATTTTAAATTGTTTTTTAAATCTACAAGAGATGAGAGGCTTCTTTAACTTAATGTTTCTATGTTAGGAAACATTAACTGGTAGAACTTCATGTTAAAAAGTGCTATCGAGGTGTGTTTTTAACAGCACAGAAATAATGAGCTAATATATAAACATTCTAATGCCCATACTGTTCATACACTTGATAACAGAGGAAAGTAACATGCAATATGTATCTGTTGATAAGATAAACGAGCCCAGAGTATCAAGGCTGTAACACAGACCAGTCAACAAAATACTGAACAGCTGAAGTTTGAATTTTCAAGTACAGGAAGAGCATGATATGAGGCTTTAACTTTTTAATTTTTAATTGTCTTTAAAAAAAATTGTTTACCATTAAGTTCAATTACCAGTCAACTCTTAAATCTTCAAATAAAAAAAAATATTTTGAAAGATTAAGTATTAGAAAGGCTTAAATTTTAAACACATTCTGTATTTCCCTTTGGTAATTTTTAGAGGTATGGTGACAAGATCCGTTAGCTCCCAGAGGAGTAGTTAAACGCAGCTTCACTGTTTGTGGCAGTCGAGCTAGCTGAATGGTCCCCACACAACAGCAGAAAATTCTGAACACCTGGTCAGTGCAGAATTCAATGGTAGAAAAGGACTTTTAAAAGATTATAATGGGAGAATTACTTTGTCAGTTCAGACCATTTTCTAAAAACAACAATTAGTGGCTGATCTGACGAACAGTTAAACTGCCCGAGCAAGGGTAAGGTACACACTAACAATGATTACAACAGGCAACGGTGGCCAGTAACCCCTGAACTCACATTGGTAGGTCCAGGAAGAGTTTGTCTGAGTCCTTATTTGCAATGTTACCGCTGCAAAAAGACACATATACCATGTATTGAGAAGCAAATAAATTTGTACTGTTTAAGAGTACCGCTTCATGCTCTCCTTAATCTGCTGTAAATTTTCACTGAATTTACTGGATCAGGTAGTTGATGTCTTGAAAGATAACCGAACAAAAACCTGATCAGATCTGCAGTTTGCTTCAGCTGCACAAGCATCTAACTCATTGCCAGTCAGAGGACTGATGCGGGGCAGAAATGAAAATCAGGAAGTATGTAAAGAATGGGGCAGCTTCATACAGTGACAGTGCTGGCTTAATCCAACTTAAAATGAACTGGAATCCACACACAACACTGCTTGGGCTGTGTACTAAATTTACGACATTTTTTTTGGCAGCTTCACATTCCAGATTGCCCTCTGGATTTAGCCAAAACCAGTAAAGACAGTTACATCATATGGGTTTCTCCCTGTAGCATGATATTGTTAGAAGATATCTTATAAGCACAACACATGATTAACATCCCATGTTGCCACAAAGGATCCTGAGATTTTTGGGGTTTGTGTTAAATCTTCATGTGTTAAGGTCTATTTATACTTCGTAGCATCCAAAAAAAAAAAATTGTAGATGACACAGCTTTTAGAAACATAAAAAAAGTCTGTTGAGACTCTCATTGTTGTGGGGATGTCAGAAGTAGTAGCTGGACCAAGAGACCTCAGGAGTTAGGCTGGGGAGTGTTCCCAAGATCCTGGCCCCTGGTGCACACTCCGGCAGGATGGGCAACGTGCGGCATTGCCAGGTGCCTGAGTTGACTCTCTCTGGGGTTAAAATAGCTTATTATAGTGTTAGCTAGTTATCATTCTCCCAAACAGTTCCCAGTATGGTCAGGGACCATATGGGCCAGGGACCACTTCCAGGAGCTGGTTTGAATGTATACACCCAATCTTGGAGGGTAAGAAAGTTTGATAATATGAACATGGTCAGATTCCAGTGATGGAATTTACAAGATAGAGGCATTGCCTCCTTATCACGGTGCCTTCTTTCCACTGCCCTAGATAAGTGGGCTGAAACATCAGAATATGCTGGACACCAGTATGCCCAGGTCCCCGATATAGACAAGGTGGATAGCAGAGCTAGGACTCTTGTCACAGACTGTACCTGCTGCTCAGGTACATGTTAATATGTCTGGAGACAATCAGAAAAATCTAAAAAACATAGGCTCATTTATATATGAGGAGTCACAGGCAGAAAAGGGGACTAGAAATGTATCTATATTTCTTATGCTGAAGTTAATCATTTGTGG
Source organism: Phalacrocorax carbo (assembly GCF_963921805.1). Taxonomy (NCBI): domain Eukaryota; kingdom Metazoa; phylum Chordata; class Aves; order Suliformes; family Phalacrocoracidae; genus Phalacrocorax; species Phalacrocorax carbo. The sequence goes on along the minus strand of NC_087513.1, from coordinate 198,309,581 downwards.
CAAGTAACTCACCTGAAAATTTTTCCCACCTTAAGTCTGTTATTCTGCAAAATATTTGTATTCCAGAAACTTGAGGTATAAAGATTCTCATGTCCAAAGGTCTCGTCTGAAGTTTCTGTCTGAAAGTGGTTCATGCCTGGAACGTGAACACGTTAATGCAAGAGTGATAACGTCTTAATACTTCTTTATGTTATCTTTGTTTCTCTTGTTGGGAGCCGGAGTATCTCTTCAGAAAGGACTTTGAGGCTGAAAGGTGAGCAGCAGAAAGCCCTGACACTGCATGATGCTCACAGACCCTGACCATGAAAAGGGTGTTCTGACTGACTCTGCTCTCTGAGGCTTTCTTATGCCATAGGCATAAGGCAGTAGGGGTAGGTTACAATTGGCCTCGTAAAATATTTTCTCTCTCAAAAGTAGTGTAGGCCTGTTCAGAGATTCCTGCTCTATTCCCTTTCCCATTTAGGCATGAGAAACTTTCCCCAGAGTGTAATCATTTGCTGTGGGCAAATCAGCTGACACTCGCCATGGTTTCCAAAATACCAACTAAGAGAAAGTAGTAAAAATGGTAGTAGTAATCACCTTTTTCTCAGACATTAGGGCCTGTAATTTTTTATTTAGTTTTTATTGAGCCTTTCGGTTTTGAGAGCAAATTTCTCAGCTCACTGGAAGAAATGGTGCAGCTGAGCAACCCGGGAGTGAGCGGTGACTGTGGGCAGAGGGCACAGGCCAGCGATAGTCTGGAGCTGGAGAAACGTGCTAACGGCATGCACTGTGATGAGGTACTCTCAGGTATGGGACATGAACTTGAGCACAAGGTTTGACAGCTATCCAAGAAGCCATTTACTTTCCCATGGTGGATTGGCTTTTCTCTCACGATAGCAAATCTATAGCATAAAATACCAATTTTCACCATCAAATTACAGTGGGTTGGCTTTACTCTTGGGAAGAAACACAAAGAAATTTAAACTAGATATAAGGATGGGAGAGAGGTCCTGATATCCAGCCTGAATTATTCTATGATCCTGTAATCCTAGATTCCTTGTTACGTAGAAGTCTAGAATTTTTCCACATTCTGAAATTTAATTTCTCTCTAGTTAACATTTCAGAAACACCAACTCATTTATCTTAAAAATTTTTCCTTTAAAATCGGTAAATATTATCCACGTCACAGACTTTTATTTGCACACAGCAAAGTAATGTATAGCAGAAAACAGATCTTGATTCCATTTATGTTTTCCTTATCCCATGGTCTAAAGGTAGGCAGTTGGATGAGTCCACCATCCTTCAAAGTAATTTTGTGTTCCTCTTCCGGAAGATGAGGAAAGCGTAGGGGGAAACAAAATTTGTTTGTATGTCCATCATATGACACAAATTTTATTCCTTAGCATATACAGGCTCCCACCTTGGAAAGAGGCACAACTGAACTCAGGAAATTAAATGTATGTTTAAATGTTTGCGGATCAATTCAGAGTAAGTCCTAGAACAAGCAAAAAGTCAAATTTAGTTCATATTTAGCTCTAGCCTGGTGATCAACAATGAAAGAGTTCAGAGTAGTAGTTTCCCACCTGAAAAATGGTAATGGAAATTTTTGGATTTGTGTGGGTTACTCCCTGCAGTTATGTATTTTGGAGGACATAATTTTCTCACTGTTTAATTTGCAGAAACGAGATGAGAGTCGACTTTGGTATTTTAACCCCCCGACTAAGCACGCCCTAGCCGATCCTGGCCGAAAGCAGCGCGTCAGCGGGCTCGCCGGCAGCTCTGAGAGGCGGAGAGGATGAGCTATGCCAGTGGCACAAACCCCTTCAGCCCAACCGCCCGCCCCACTCTTGCGCCGCCATTTGCCGCGGGAACGTCCCCTCACAGCAGGCGACGCCCACACGGGGGCAAAGGCTTCGGCAGCCGCTCTGCGCGTGCGCCCGCGGACCAGGCGTGGTGTTTCAGGAGACCGCGTCGGCTGGCGTCCCCCCTAGCAACGCGGGCCGCGGCGGACCCGGCAGGGCGGGCCCGGCGGCCTCCGCCGCGCTCGGGGCAGGGGGAGCGGGCCGCGGGCGCCGTGTCGGGGAGGGGTTGGCACAGCTGGCACCGTCGCGTCGGTTCCCTGAGTTTCTCGCTGTCCCCCCGCGCTCCGCTCGGCAGCGCGGCCCCTCCGCCGGCGATCGGGCGCCTTCTCGCCGCCTCCGGGAGGGCCGAGCCGCTCCGTGGCACATCGCCGCCGCCGCCGCCCGGCTTCGGGGCTGACCGAGGGAACCCGCAAAGAGGAGCGGTTCGGCTTCAGGCGGCGGTGGCACCGCGTACGGCCGAGGGGAGGGCCTCGCCGAGCGGGAGGGGAGCCGGGCGGCGGCGGGAGGTGCGGCCTTCGCCCTGGCTGGGGCTTACTTGCCAACGTGCGTGCATTTCATACCGTGGCTGAAATCAGTGTTGGGTGTTTGTGAAATTAGGTAGCCAGGCAAAGAGAGACCTCCTTCGTGTCCTCAGTGGGGGGAAGGCTGCAAGGTGAATGCAGCTGTCTTTCACACTAAAATGTTTGTGAAGAAAGACATGGGGACCCAGGCTGTGTTAATTCTAGTTTTTAAAAACTGCTTGAATTGAAATGGCAAAATTACATGAAGAATGTTGCATGTAGAGAATAGCTGTGGTTGTGTTGATATAAGGACACAGGTGAAGGAAGGTTTGAAGCTGGAAGAGATATCTTTCATTAGACTGACTACTATGGCTTGGCCTAATAAAGGCAAACTTAGAATATGAGAGAATTATTTTAAATCTGAATTATCTGAGAATGTAAAGCTACCATGTGAAGAGTAATAGTTATTTGTTATGACCATTTAATGATAAATATCTTTAAAACAGTTTTAATGACAGTGTTATGAATACTTAAGAAAATCTAATTCTATTAAGTGATGCCACTCGATATTGTTTATAGGTGAACTCTAGGTTTTTATCACTAATTATAGCTTATTTTTAATTTAAACGGCAGCAATTAAAATTAAATAGGAGCTCTTTTGAACTTGTAAACCTTATTACTATTTATATTTTACATTTTTAACGATATCTGTGTAAAATCACTGAGATAATATTTGGCATGTTAAATGTTTCACAGAAAAATGATGCAAAATGTGCATCTGGCTCCTGAGGCTGATGAAGATGATCTTTATTCTGGCTACAATGATTACAATCCCACATTTGACACAGAGGTAAAAATATTTGCTGTTTCCCACCTTTCCCATACATAGGCTTTTAACTTCTAAGTACAAGATAAGGACGTGGGTACAGTAATGCACAAGTGTACTACTGCTTTGCAGTGAAATTTTCTTTGTTTAGCATGAAATATATAAAGCTTCACCAGGATCTTTTTGAGTAGTTATTTTTTGATAATTTTGTATTCCAACAAAATACTTGTGTGCATCACATAGCAGGTCTAATATGCTTTAATGGTTAGAATTTACGAAGTATAAAATCCTGGTTATTTGAAGGCCATATTCACATGCAGGCACGTTCAATGTGGTGTTTCCCAGGCAGTGTGCAGCAGCAAGCTTTCGGACAAAAGAGGTACTTATTTGTCAGTAGGTCATTGAGCTCTTACTGTGCTGCAGCTGAAGGAGATAACAGTAGTGTGAGGTCCTCTGTGCAATTGTTAGAGCATGTGGTATGACTTAGGGTAACCCTGCAGACCACATTCTGGTAACTGCTGGTGTAGTGGAATTGGAACAACATGGGGGGTCATTTAGTCCAAACCCACTACACTGCTCAAAGCAGGGCCAGTGTTGCAAGACTTGGCATCTTGTGAGAAATCCCAATACCAAATTCATGGGAGTTGCGTTGTGACCTCAGAGACATGAGATATCTTAATGTATTGGCATGACAGGCATTAATGTTAAAATTTAGAAACAGTACTAAGCTTTTGGAGGGAAATACAATTTCATGTTATATTTTATCACTTGAACTCTGCTTCCTCAGTGTGTTTTTATTTTTCAGAGAATAATGAGTTTTTTCCATTTCCTAATCTAAAACACCAAAAAAGATAGACCATATAATGTAATCATTATTCATTGTCAGGAAAACCTGTCATTCAGTTGACTTCAAGTATTTTTGGACGAAGAATTGTTTTTCTGCCAATCTGCATTCAGTAGTCATATGGTTCTGGAATTGTAGATTTGGGTGTCAGGGTTTTAAAAGTGTTGATGTTTTTATTTCATCTTTTCTAGGACTTAGAAAATGATGTAGCTTTTCAACAGGCAGCAAGAACAAGTCATGGTAGAAGACCCCCTGTAAGTACTTTTAAAAATACATTGCAATAGTGTAGGCCTTCCCTAGAGCCCTAGCCTCTAATTTTGGCACTGGTACAAAATTATCTTGGGAATTTCTTCTCTATTTTTTTTGTCTGCTACTAACACGAATCTACAGACTTCAGTTATTTATATGAAAAATAAGTTAAAAATTAGCAGAGCACGAGTTCCATTAAGTTTTGGAGCTAAGCTAGAGCAAACAAGGAACTTTGGTTGGAAATGCATATTCTTGTTTGATAAAATGAGATAAAACATTATTAGAGAGCAAAATGATACTTTCTGAAAGGGCTTTGTTTAATGTTCTGACATAGAATTATTGGCTCTGACATACAGGGTTGAGATGCATACTAGACGGTGGGATTTAGAAAATCACGTGTTATTGTTATAATCACTTTTTCCTCCATAGTAATGTAATTTGCATTAATTTTCATACTTTCATTTAGCTGTGACTTAATCTTTTATCAGTTTTCAAAAGTAAATATAAAATTGGCACCTGTACTTGAGAAATACGTATTGCATGTCTAAAGAAGAGCTGGAACTGTCTGATTAATGTTATTACTTTGCCAGAATAATCTGGTTCTACAAATGCTTTAATTGTCACAGAAAGAATTCTCATTATTTCTATGAATTCATTATAGAAACTATATAGAAAGACTAATAATTAACATATATGGTTTTTAATTGGTGGTGGTGGGTTTGGTTTTTTTTTTTCCACTCAGGTGACAGCCAAAATTCCTGGTACATCAGCTTCAAGACCTTTAGCTACTGGATTTGGGGTACATTTTTGTTCTGTTTTATTTTTAATGAAAATGAGGTATTTACCAAAAAAATACATTTACCATTTAATGCCTTGCACAAAGTGAGCTCTTTTTATCTAAGTATTTCCTTCCAGTGAGCTAGACATATTCATTGATTTTAATTAATTCACAACTCCGCACTTGGTCAAGGCATGGTTACGGACTTTTTCTCTCTTTTTTTTCTTTTTCTCCCAAATAGTTTTGCAAATGAACTTCTGAACTGTATAAGGCAGTAGATTCTGAGGTATTAACCTGATTTTCTTGCAGGGGAACTGGATGGGTTGTAATTTGGGCTTGGGAAAATTTTCTGAAAGTCAAGGTGAAATTAAGTCTTTTAAAATATAGGCTTTCAAATCACCTCTAGTTTAACCAGAAAAAGTTGGTTATATACTCTGGTGTACTTAACCCATTTTAACTCTTAACTAACACCTTAACCTGTTTTGCTATGGAAACAGAAGTTATGCTCTGGTTGTATATCCACTGGCCTCTCAGCCCAACAAATTTTCAACCTGTTAGCCTGTCTCAGTCAAATTTGAAAAGACAATGCTCTTGGATATAAAGTTCCTCTATGTTTTATGACAAGTAAAGAAGGGAGATCACGTTGCTTTAGATCTCTTATGCAAGTTAGCTGGGTAACAATTTCAATACCTAAATTCTGTTATAAGTCATTGCAATGCAACCTTAATTCTGAACCTTCTGTTAACCTGCTCTGGATATATTCATTTTGAGAATGTTTTTTCTTAGCAGTTGTATTTGCAGGTGTTCAGTGTAGCATCACACTGATGGGTTAAAGGAGCGCACGCTTCCTAAGGATAATAATGACTGAGGTGTTCAGCTGCATTGGTAGAGCTAGAAACCTCCAAAGCATTGTCCAGTCCACGGTACTACCTGTTTCACTCTGCAGATTTGCTTCTCCTGCACTACAGTCCTTGTTAATGTAGATACAGCCTTAGCAGAAAAAATGAAAAACAGTCATGATGTGTGGTGGATAGTGGGTAAAACAGTAAAGCATAGGCCTCTGGGTGGGAATTAGGGGAATACTTTTTCATGGCTTGGGACCCTTAATTTTTGTCTTTGTATTGTATATTTGTAGCAACCTTTAGTGCTTGCTACTAAATATTTCACACTTATTTATTTACATTTTAACACTGCTACAGAAGGACAGTATGTGCCATGACAGCTAATGGAAAAGATATCCATTGGCAGTTTCAAAGTATATCTGTATTTGCTGTACAATAATTCTTCATGGAAGTATGACTTAAAATCTACCCCATATTAATCTCTTATCAGTTGTACTCAGAATCTTACTGAAGTATTTTGTGCAAATTACTTGTTCAATTTAAAGGTAGTAATTTCAATAATTTAATAATGGAAAATACTGCTGCCTAGTTAAATTTCTATGAAATTTTTTAAAAAAGATCTGACAGAACTATCCAAATACATAAAAAAAAATACTGTGAATTTGTGCTAACTGAAGTGTTCATCACCTTTAAGTCTGCCAGGCACTGGCAGTATATTGCATATGAATAATGTAAACAGGAATTTTACAATGAAATTATATGACAGATCAACTCCTAAAACTCAGTGTTGAGAAGACTGTAGATAGCCTTTACAGGCTTCTAATGCTTTGTGAATGGTAGTTTCAAACAACTTATTTATTTTTGTAGTCAAAGGCAACTTTAACTTCATCAATGGGAAGACCAGTGACAGGAGCTATACAGGTAAAAGTTTCAGTATTTATATTTAACGTTGATTGGGAACAATGGAGTTTTCTGGTACATGTTTGGGTTTGATACAAGTATTTAACAGTTCATTGAAATAATACAAATTATTAGGCTGGTTCAATTTGTGCTTTTTTGGAAATACTAGTGTTGGAAAGCATGAAGGGTTGCGATGAATATTTTATTTGAGCACAGGGTTGGAAGTAATACCAGTGTAGTGTGTTTTAACAGTTATTGACATGCAATTAATAATTTTGCATTGAAATAGGAGAAAGGTAGATTCTGGTTTCCATGCTTTCCTTATGTACTTATACTCTAATAAGAACTTGCTGCAATTTACCAATGACTTTACCATCACCACCCTTAAGTATATTGACTTAATGTTAAATATATCCATAGCCACTATATCCTTTTGTCAGCCCAGGGAGGAAACGGGAATCATCAGGGAGCATCAGGAGTAGGGCTAGTCCTGAGGGGAAGGCAAGCCAGGAGTCCAGAGGGAAATTGGATGGTCAGCATTGTAGGGCCCTCACCGGCCAGGACCCAGTCCCGCAATTCCTGAGCAAGGCAAGAAGGATCCACCCAGAAATGGTTGCCGTGTCCAACCAGAAGTCCAGAATGTAAGGCGGTATCATAGTGATGAGGCAGGTCCAAGGTCAAGCCAAAAAGTCAATGCATAGGCCACGGCTAGGACCAGTGATCACTGGCCAGGTCCATAGTGATAAGGCAAAGTTAAGATCAATCCAGGAGGTCAGTCCACAGGTTGAAATCTGGATCAAGGGACTATGTGGCTAGGCATAGCCGTGGCTGATGTGGAAACCAGTAGTCCTCCAACAAAGCTTAGGCAGGGGCTGAGGGACCAGTGTTGAGCTTAAAGCTCCTGGATCCATGGGTATGGTGTGTGGTTGGAGACCCTGCGTGAGTCTGGTCAGGGCCGCTAAGGTTTGTTAGTGCACTCAGTATCCTGAGAGGAAAGTTTAATAAGCTGGCATGGGGCAGGGTCAGATATTCTTGTGTTGTGAGGCATTGTCTGGTAATAAGTTAAAAATACAAAAGAAATTGTGCCTCTCTTGGTTTAGCTCAAGGAAAATGTTCTGATCCATAATCACATAGGATTCTCTGTAATGTCAGTTAAAATCAAAAAAGCAACTGAGTTCTGAAACAGTGTGACAGTAAGCTAGAGTACGTTACAGATCTCAAGACTAACAATTAAGAATTTTCTAAAAATAAAAGATGTTTGAAATTAAGTATTCTGAATACATATAAAATTTTCACGAGGTAGTAAGTGTTCCTTTGTGTCTGTTACAGTTTCCAACAGTGTTTGCTCCTCTACTTTGTAGACAGGATATTTGAGAAAAAAAAACATTTAAAAAATATTTGGTTTACAAGGTGATAAATTATTTTTGTATTTAAAGGTTTTGTAATACGTAACCGATGTCTATGCTGTCCCCAGTCTATTTTTTAGGAACATTATTTTAACATGTCTTCCTTTTTATTTAAGGATGGGGTTGCTCGACCAATGACAGCAGTGCATGCTGCAGGTTACACTAAGGCAGCTATGAGAGGTACAGTTTGTAGAAATCACCGGCTGCCAGAGGGAAATGTTATTTTACAATTTTCAGTACTCCATTAATTTTGCAGGTTCTTCATTTGATCCTCTTGGCCAAGCAAGAGGTCCTGCTCCACCTCTGGAAATGAAAAATTCAGACAGGTTTGTTCAGTTTTGCATTTAAATTATTTCAAAGCATTAACAGCAACAAAAACCCAATCATGTGTAGAGTTAAAAAACATCCAGGCAGTTATGAAACGTTGAGGGGCCAAACTTCTAACTTTGTGGAATAGTGCCACAAGCATTTATGCATGCAGTTAGCTGACTCACTGGAGCAGTTGCACTGACTTTCAGGAGCATCTGCTTTGACGCTTTGGTTCTGACAAGCTCAGCAGCCTGGACATAGTTGTTGCCACACAAATGCTGTGATACTTACATAGAATTGTAGAGGATTATGGAAGAATGTGTGACAGCCAAGGAACACCATGATTCATGCAGCTCTCTGGGAAGAACTTGGGAATTTGCCTCCTGTTTCCCCCTGTTCACTCTGGCCTTAGCACTTGAGGTAAAACTGAGATTGTGAAAGTTTTGCAGGCTGGTGTGAATGTTGGGGAGTTTGCTCATAACAAGTCATCGAGCTTTTCAATACAAAAGTTGTACTCAAATATAGCTATATAGGAATAGGGGATCCTACTGAAATGTATGATTATTTAACTGAGGAAAAACTCTAGAAGAATAACAACTTTTAATTAAAATCTGCATTTGCAAGCTATACTTTAAAGTGTTATCTATGCAAATAAAGGTTGAATTAATTGCTCTTAATACAATATTTCATTTCATCAGGTGTTTGATTTGGAAGTTTTATCAGCCCATCTGTTTGTTCTGCCATTACTTCCCCCGAACAGATTTGGTCCATGAAATTTGTATGTCTGCCTTGGTCTCATAAGAGGATTTACGTTTTCTTAGGACTGTTCTCAAATTAAAAGTGTGCATGTCTTATCTTTGGAGGATCTTCTCTGGGCATAGTTTCACATTATATTTTCTTTGATGGGAAGACCAGTTAATTCTGACATGTGATACATTGCTGTGTTGTTTTATTGAAAATATCCTGTGTAAAAGTTTAGTCTTTGCTGTTATGTTACTAGGGATAATCTTCTTATTGTTATTTTTATTTCAGTTCAGAAGAGAAGATTAGGCAGTTGGAAAAAAAAGTGAACGAGCTGGTCGAGGAAAGCTGCATTGCCAACAGCTGTGGAGACTTGAAATTGGTAATCTTCCTGGATTTTGCTTTTGCTATTATGTGAAGAACAACTTGTATATATAGATGTTTCAAACTGACTTACGTTTAAACATTTCAAATTATTAAAATAATCTTAATTCTAACTTTGTTGTGACTCTTCTAATCCAGTGATACTTTGTATTGCCAAAAAAAAAAAAAGGTATGAGCTGTTTCTTGGCATATATATTTAAGATTTCAGTGTTAGGAAAACTCCTTTCCCCATATCTCTGGCCTCTTCAAATGGGCCTGATCAGTTAGACATACTGGCACAGATTTGCCCAGTCTAACCTATGGGGAATGGGTGACACTTCTTCAATACAAGGCTTGTAATTGGCATCTTTGCAGCATTTGATCCTCAGATGTGTAAGGATCTTGTCTGAGTGACATTCCATTTCCTTGATGTTGCTTGGGCCTTTTGGGTAATGTGATTTTCATCCAGGACTGGTGCTCAGCACCAGGATCAATCTCACTTAATCCACCTCCATAGTATCCTTCCATGTCAGGGCTGTTTGGTGCTATAGCATATGGTAGACTCTATATTGCTTTCCTTGCACTATGAGTGTCAGCATGGACAATTTAACCTTTCCATCCTTCAGAGCAATATCGTGTCAGTTAGTAGTGGCTGAATAACAGGCTCTAGCCCATTTGATTTACATCTAGTATAGATGTAATTAGTGAATTCAAGCTGTTCGGACATGTTAGTGTTTTTAATAAATGTTGTCCTTTTGTCTGGCACAAAGGAATATTTTTCTATCCGCACTCTGATTCAGACAATTTAAAATATCTCTTTGTCTTGTGAAACGTGGTGGGTGCAGCATCATTTAATCTTACCTCAGCTGTCTTAATATAGAGGTAGTCTTAGCTGAAGTTTGGATCTGTTAAGAAGAATGCAGTCCATCTTTTGATAGACCTTCTTTGTTCAGAAGTCATTGTCTTTGCATTGAGGTCTAGAATTGATTCAGCTCTTGGGAGCCACGCTGACCCAATGACACTGAGGGCTTTCTTATCTTGAAGGGACTTTATATTGTCTGGTGCTCTCCACACACAATGAAGGCCTCCTTAGCTCTCTTATGCAAGGTGATACTGTGCACCTGTGCGATGCTTCTCATCAGACTACATATGTTATCCTTACAGTCTTATCTGTATTTGGCAGATTTCTTAAGTAGTAATCCTTTATTTACATGTTTCAGGCCTCCTGTAGGTGAGAGATTCCATGTTACAGTGCAGGACCTGCCCTTTGTAGAGAGGTACCCAGTGTTTCGTTTAGAAGCATACTTGGTTAAAGGTTTTCGCTTCTCTTCAAGACGGCAGTTTACCTTTGGAACAAGTGCAGCAAGAATGGACTTTTGTCAATGATTTTATGTCTATGTAGTGTGAATATTTTCAAATACAGAATAGGACATTTACCGTATTAGACTATTACTGGAAGATTTCAGACTTCCAAGATGGATAACATCTTATATCTTTTTGCCTGCTACAAAGACACGTTGTATCTATTGCTTTTGACAAAAAAGCTGTCCCAGCTGTGAATGCATTCTTGCTTCTCTGGTCAAAAGGCCTGGCATATGCCTTTCTTCAGTTTGTGCAGCAATTCCAGTGATACTGATCAAATTAAGACAAGGTTGAACATTGATCATCTTGATTGTGGTAGCCTAGACAGTTCTGATATCAGGATGATACTGTACTGTGTGAGGACTGCCTTTATGCTTGTATCTACTAGGCCAACCATCTGGAATCCTGGTTTACCTCAGTCATACTCCTTTCCAAGGATTTTTTTTTTTTTAATTATCTGTTGAGCTAATAGGCTGATAGCTCCTTTGGAGAGAGGGATTTCGCTTACCAGATCTTTGTCTAGCAGCCCACACTGTAGGGAGTTCAATTCCTTGGGGAGTTAACAAGAAGGCTTCTAACAGTGAAACTCTATGACCCAAATGGGGACTTAAGTCTGGTGTTTAGACTGGATGGGTCCACCTTTCAAGCATCATAAGATCCTCTTATGTTGCACTTTGTAATAAAACATTTTTTTTCTGCTGCTGATAGTTTCTGATCAGAGAGTATGAAAGAAGTCTATCCATTTATTATTTGAATTAGGGCAAGTATCCTTACATACCTATCCTAACTTATTTCTGATATAATGTCTGAATTTCATGTTCACTACAAGATGACCCAACCTGTTTTGTTAATTTTTCTTGACTCTTGCATTTATGGCCAAGAATGTTGTTTGTTTCTTGATGTCAAAGGTTTATTTCTTATGTGGATTATACCAGACCATTCTGAGGGTCCTCTAGGATGTTTGTATTAGTTTCTGACAAGTTCAGCAGAGTATGCATTTTCCTGCAGAAGTCATCAAAGTTGCCAACTCATTATTTATAAAACAAGCAAGTTGGATTTACCTTCTATCATAAGGACTAAGAATCAAGCTGTGTATTAAGTACTTCCTTCACCGCTAGCTGCCAAATATCACATATCTACCTTCAGTGCTAGCTGTTACTTTTTTAACCATTGCATCCTTGCAGAGGGACACAAGACTGCTAATGGCACTTGTAGACCTGTAGCATTACTTGCACTAACGGCCTTGACACCAATCTGCACAAGATTATCATTGGATAAAATAATAATATTGGAGTTACTCAAGTTGTGAATGTACATGTGAAATACCACTTATGGATAGATAAAAAAGGGAAGCAGTTTACCAGCATCCGAAATTAGTCAAGGTGTGTGAACAGTATACATTTGTGCAACATGTGCGTTTACTTCCTGCCTTCACTTTCTTCTTTCCAACACCTTCCTTCACTGGGATTCTGGATCCAAGGAAACATGCCAAGCCTAAATGTTCCCTCTTTTTAAATTTTTTTTAACATATATGTGCACTTCCTATGATTTATACAAGCAGAATAATCTTCGATGGTTGTAAGTGATTATGGCATATATATATGTGTGTGATTGAATTTCTCTAAAATTATACAGCTGAGCAGACTTAGACTAACTGTATGTCTGCTTATTGTTAATTAACACCTTTCTGTGGGTTATTGCTACTTTTCAGGCATTGGGTACAGTCTAAAGAAAATAGACATGAGTATGTTCTTTTCATACTTGTTTTGAATGCATTTTTGCTGTCTTGGGTTAGTAAGATTCAAGGCATTGCTAAATTTTAGTATTTTATTTAAGGCTCTGGAAAAAGCAAAAGAGGCTGGAAGAAAGGAGAGAGTATTGGTGAGACAGCGTGAACAAATTGCTGCTCCAGAAAACATCAACTTAGACCTCACTTACTCAGTAAGTGCTTAGAAGTCTTCAATGAGTGAAAGGTGTTGGTAGCAAGCCTACTAAAGAGACGTTTCAGTGTTTGCTGAGCATATGTGTGCTGTAATGCTCCTAGCAGTATACATCAGACACGGTCTACATTTAGGGGCAGGGGAAGTTCATGAAGCTAAAGTGAATGACTTCTTGAAGTTAAAAACTTAACATTGGATTGCAAAGGTCCATTTATATGATGGAGTCTCTTCCCTTGCAATCTCAAATACCAGACAAACCACGTAGTCAACTTTAAGTGAAGAAGGATGCCCATGAGTATCTATTCCAGCTACCTACTCATATACAAAACATGCATATCAAAATATAGCAGATGTAAACCCTTTACTTCAAAAATAAATAGTCTAGAAAATGTAACACACCAGGAGAAGAAAACAGGAGATATCAGACACTGCCTTTGACTTGAACTATAGTGACAGACAATGTATTACACAAAAATAGGATATATTAATATTCCTAAATCCTGAATCTTCAAGCATAAAAATATCCATAAAAATACCTAGGGAGAAAATAAAGTTGTACTACTTAAAGTAGTGCTGTAGAGAAAAATATTAACAATGAATGTGTCCAGTTAAGCAGACCTAGTAATTTACTTTATGGAGAAGGTCAGAGTAAAGCTGTGGAAAAAAATGTCAAGGTATTTTACCTGACACCAGTTTAGGAAAAATTCTCTCTTCATAAACAGAGCAACTGCAGGTCGTAGGACCGTTTTCCACACATTGGGAGTCATAAATTATGCACAGTTTCTGAGAATTATCTTGTATTAATGTTTTTTAATAGCCTTGAATGATAATGTTGTGTTTACTTAGGTCTAAGGCCCACTTAACATGACTTTTAGTGGTAGTGAAAGTACAAAAATAAAAGAATTGGCTAGAATAAGCAGATTTGAAATGTGTTTTCTCTATGTCAATGTACAAGAACAAAGGACCATTAAAGATGAGAAGCTTAAAACTGGTAAAAGCAATACTTCCAAGGTAAATAATTTGGAATTATCTATTATGAATTCAAGTTTATTACTTGAGAGAACGTTTTTTTTTTTTCTTGTACTATAATTCTGTTTTTCTATAGGTTCTTTTCAATCTGGCCAGTCAGTATGCTGCTAACGAAATGTATGCTGAAGCACTGAATACTTATCAAGTTATAGTGAAGAACAAGATGTTCAGTAATGGAGGTAGGTTACATTGCAAAGTGGATTAAAATTGGTATTCAGGCACTCAAAATAAGGACTTCATCTGTGTGATGTTGACTCACAGAGATCTCAGTCCTCATGTCTGCCAGTCAGAGTGGATGACAAGTACTCATAATCTCCCACTTGGTATAACTTAATGTGGGTTGACTCGCCCAACTCATGAAGTCTTTTCTTTCTGTAGGCTAAGCTAAACATAAAGCCAAATATATCATTTTGTCATGCAGCACACACTATACTATCTGCTGTCATACTGATTTTTTCTCTGTTGGCTCAGGTTTCTCCTTCTGAAAGCTTCTGTTAGTATTTTGCACATCTCAGACCCCTGCAGTACACTTTTCTCAGAGACACTTATTTGTGGCTGTCTTCCTGGAGAGCACTATAATCTCTACCTCATCCCTCAATTCACAATCAAAATCACAATACATCTTACATTGATAGTTCTTTTCTAGGTTTCATTACTACTTCATCTCCTGAGTGAAAATTCACAGAGGGCTGTTCTGTGCAGTGCCACTGGTACCTATAATGATGAGAAACTTAAGAAGTTGTTCTACTCTGTTACTTTGAAACAATTCAAAAAGCTGTAACTGTGCTTTAAAAAAAGGCTGTAACTCATTGACTTCTTTTGATAGGTAGACTGAAGGTGAATATGGGAAATATATATTTAAAGCAACGGAACTATTCCAAAGCTATCAAATTCTACCGTATGGCTTTAGACCAGATTCCTAGTGTCCACAAAGAAATGAGGTGAGTTTATACTGGTAGGCATGGTTCTGAAGTACAAGTTTTGGATACAGTATGACTTGATAGTTAAAAATATAACCTAATCCTGATTTCTTTATTTAGGATTAAAATAATGCAAAATATCGGAGTTGCATTTATTAAAACTGGCCAATACGTTGATGCCATTTCTTCATTTGAACACATAATGAGCATGTCCCCAAACCTGAAGTCAGGCTTCAACTTGATCCTATGTTATTTTGCTATTGGAAACAGCGAGCAAATGAAAAAAGCCTTCCAAAAACTGATTGCAGTTCCCTTGGAAGTGGATTATGATGACAAATACATTTCACCAAATGTAAGTTTGAACAAAATAAACTATGTCTTTGTAAGGTAAATGAGGAGAAATGTGGAGAGACATTGAATGCTTGGACCATATCAAATATGTAAATCCATGTGTATTTATGTATCTAAAATAATTTTTTTTCTTTACCAGCATGAACTTAGTGTGGCAGTACTGCTCAGGAGTGTAAAATAATATTGAGAACGTTCAAATCTTTTTTTCCTCAAGAGATATGATGTACATAAAAACCACACCACACGATTGTCTTCATAATGATTTTGTTGAAATTCATCTGGTCTGACTTACGTAGCTCACTTACTGCTTTGCCTCCTTTATTAATATAAAATTTTAATAAAAGCTTATAAGCTAAAATGAAGGGAGTGAGGCAGTGAGTGAGTTATGCAAGCTATCTCACAAGTGCTAATAAAACTTGTAATACTGTAGTGTTATTTTACAGAAAAAAAATTTAGTAAAGTTTACAGATACTTAGTTTATTAGACTTTGTTGGAAACGGGACTTCCTTTGTAGCAGCTTATGATGTTAAAAACAGGAGAAAGTAATTAATAGGTTTAGGGTCCCTCTTAGAAGGGTCGTCTATAGAAAGATCAAGGCAAGCCCTTTATATTCTCTTAGCAATCTTTATTTCAGTAATGCAAAGCTTCCATTTTCAGTCCTAAGGATCAAAGATATAGTCTTCAAACTATTTGCAGCTTCAGAGTAGCTGTTGCTTCCTATTGTCCTAGCATAAGCAAATAGAATTTAATATATGAAGCATATATATTTATTTGATAAATATGTATATAATTTCTCACATAGCTTTTTATAGATAATTGATATATATATAAAATTTCACATATTAGAACTTATATGACAGTAAGTGTCATTAAACACTTGAATTAGTTGAAGGCTATGTAAGATCATTCATTGGAAGAAAAGCTTTAGACTGTAGAAGTTCTTTCCAAGGACAGGCAAGCTATAGTTTTAACAGCTGTTCCAAGTATTGTTATGAGGAGGTCAGAAAAAAGATCACAAAGTTTCCTTCTGGTCTTTATTTTTTATAAATCTGTGATCTATCCCTGATAAATGAGGAATGGGTGTCTACCCAGCATACCTGCATTAGTTGTTTTAGAACTGAGATGTGTGATAGAAACCACAAGATGATTGTGTGCGTTACTGGAATGAGAAGGTAACACAAGTCCTCATCTGCTGAATACCAGTGCAGTTCAGCAAATACCGAAGCATGCTTTTATTTTTAAGCATGTGAATATTCATGCTGATTTGCAGGCTTCCCAGTCTGATACACATGACATTAGGGTGGTTAATAGGTGTAGTTAATGTGAGCTATGACCACATACGTGAGTAGAAAAACAGGATTAAAGTAGTCTTAATGCCAGATGTCAGATTTTGTGGTTAGAAAACTCCTTTAAACTGAAGCTAGCTTCTTGAAATGTGAAAAGTAACTAACTGACGTTATAGATTATGTAATTTGCATCAATTTATGTTTACAGCCATATTGTCTGTAAAATGTATGTATACTGGCATAATTTGCAGTTGTTTTTTTCCCCCTCCAGGATGATCCACATACAAATCTACTGATTGAAGCCATTAAAAATGACAGCTTAAGACAAATAGAACGTGAGAGGTAATGGTGGAGTCTGTTCTTTCTTGACTGTGGTGCCACGCAGTTTAGCTCCTGAAAGTATTACCAGTCTTCTCATGTGTCCATATCTCTTCCTATAAAAGTTTTTCCTCATAGTCCTTAGGAAAGAATGTGCTTGGAAGAACTGGTTGGATCACTCAGTTTAGTGTACTGCACTGAAGTAGAATATCTACCCCAAATGCTATAGGTTACACTGCTTAAAATTTGCAGCATTGGGCCTTTTAAAAAATAAAACTACAGTGTGCAGTGAAACAAAAACATTAAAAACGGAGACCTTTAGCAAGATACAGGGCAGTAGCAGGGGCCTGGTTAGATTGACTTCTAAGATTGTCCTGAGTGCAGGGAGAAGCAAGTTATTTTTTGTATACTTGTTTTTGAAATAGTGACATGTTTGTGTGTTGGTTTTTGTTATTCTTTTTTTTTTTGTTTTGTTAGGAAATCCATGGCAGAGGAATACATCATGACAGCTGCTAAACTCATTGCACCAGTAATTGAGACATCTTTTGCAGTGGGCTATGACTGGTAAGAGTCAAGCAGGGTTGCTCTTTATCTAAACTATATGCCAATCTCTCATGCCACTTATGAAACCAGATTCACAAACATAGCCTGGGAAACATAGTTTTTTGCAAATGTCAAATATAACGTCCAGGCTATTTTCAGTTTGCTTTTGGAGAAGAACCAAAGAAAGCGTTAGAATCCATTCTGTGTTAAAAATTAATTTTGTTGCATTTTTGTTGAAATTCGACTACTGATTATACATTTTGAGCAGTTCTGTATTAGCACAAAAACATCTTAAAGTTCAGTTGAATTTGAAAATTCAAGAACTTTTAAAAATCTTAATATACAACTGCTATACAGGAGGCAATGATTGCTTCTCTTCACTGTAAGTTTGAAGATAGCATAATGAAGACTTGGGGTGCCTAAGAAGTTTTCATGACTCTACAGAGCTGTTTTATGTAACACTGGAATCTGAATATTATTAGAAAGGTTTATTTGCATTTCATTTATAAACTTAATGCTTATCAATGTAAATTTAATCTACTGTACCTTAAACAAAACAACTCTGTACAAGTGTATACAGTGATAGGCTGCTGGTAGAGTTTACCATTTTGATTTTTGTGTCTGCTTTATTTTTCAATTTACAGCTTAGCTTTTGCTTTCTGTGGTATTTTCTACAGCAGAATACTCTTTTAAATCAAAATAAAATAGACACACTTTCTAAAAGGGCAGTTTAAAAATTGTTAATACAACTTTTCAAAATGAATTTTTAACTGGTTTTTAGTTTTCTATTATAAGGACTTTGATTTTTTTTTTTGTACTTTTAATAACTTTATTGGAAGATAACATGTACACAGATGAATCTTGTGTATCTGTTAGCAATGTTGCCACTACAGATATGTTCAATGTTTTGGAAGTGAAGGAGGTTTGATGGGAAAAGAGAACTTTCCTCTACCAGTTTTTTTTGACCAGTTAGGATTTTTTTTTCAAGTTTGCAAGTCCTATAATTATAATTTACTAATAAAGCTGTTTATACTAACATGAAGTAATCTCTCACACAGACATGTTTAATCTGCTGGAGTCCACAAGGTGGTGTGTGACGGTTTAATAATCATTATCATCTTATAATTTCCCTACTTTTGCCACTCTGACTTCTGTCATACGTATGCCTTATGAAAATTAGCTTGCTGCTTTATAACTCATTAGCATGAGTAAGTCAGATTTGTTTGCTTTGTATCTTGTGTTTTTGCACAAGAAGACTGGAAAAGGTTGTTAGATATTCACTTTCATTAATGCGATCCACAAAATACTTGTCATGAAGTAAACCACTTTTTCGTATCTGTTCTGGCTAATTAATTAACTAACTTATGGTGAGATGTGTGGGATTGTTTTGTGCATATCAGGACAGATTTACTCTCTGCTCTTCTAGGCTGAGGTATTCAAGCCCAGTGAAGAAGTCTAACCAGCAGTTTGAGCTTGGTTTTCCAAATACTGCACTTTGTTATGAGTCCTTTGAGTATTAAATGTGCTTTTAATTAGATCAGTTTTATTTACAGAAATAAAGTGGGGACAAATAATCTTCAGACTTTGTAACTTCTTTCTTAAAATGTGACATAATCTTGGGATTATTTTGCCATATTCCATAAGGAACAGTTGAGTAGTTAGAGCTCATTGCATTTTATGGTTAAAAGATGTTAATGGAAGCATTTGAAAACTGGTTTTTGTCCTTTCTTTTATTACAGATGTCTTTGCAGAAATTGCTATTTTTTCAATATAATTCTTCCTCCAACCTGCAACGGCATTTGGATACTTTGAATAGAGACTGTCCATGTGCCAACCCAATTATAGCAGCAGTTTGTAAATTAAACTTTTGTTGGTAAATTATCCAACTGTTAGAAGAAAAGAAAAAGTCTTTCCACCACTTAAAAAATGAAAAAGTGAAGGGGAGTAAAGAAGTATCCCACAAACTTGTTTGTTTAATGTGCTTAATTCTGAACGGTTTGAGAGAACAGTATATGTATGCAATAAATAAAGGTCTTCAAAGGATTAGGCAATTTTAAAGTACATCACATGAAACCCTGGAAGATGGCATCTGTGAATGAACATCTGAACTGTCTGCTGTGTTCTGTTCTGCCCTCATTTTGCAGAAGACCCTAAGCCAAAAGTAACTGGGGACAATCAAGAGGAGGTTTATTATGATGACTTTATTATTATGTAGCTCAGGGACACAATCTGCAGTTTCTGGCTTTGTTTGTAATGCTGGTTTATGGGTTTGGTAGTATATGTGACAGGAGATCAGGCTTGAAAAATCAACTGATAAAATGTATCCAAAGAAAATAGTTTGGAAAGTGATCTTAGTCAATATCTTATGTCAGATATCACTCAGTGATGGAAAATAATGTGATAATCAGGCAGCTGACAAAAAAAATGAGAGCTGAGACAGTGTTACTGAGCTTGGTTATGGGAATAAAATGGTTTTTTTTTTTCAAATTTTTTTAATCAAAGTGCTCTTTGCCCCAGTAAAGGAAGAACAGCTAAGAAAAACTCACTTTGGAAAGCTGCAAAAGTCTATAACTTAAAGTGGCATTTGCACAGATGCATTTTGTTTATATTTGTGCCTTTCTTTCTCTTGCAGGTGTGTTGAAGTAGTAAAAGCTTCCCACTATGTAGAGTTAGCCAATGACCTGGAAATAAATAAAGCCACTACTTACTTGAGGCAGCAGGAATTTAACCAGGTAGAGTAATTTTTCACATTACTACTTCTTAATACTGTATTGGCAAAGATATCTTTCTTAGCCACAGCATATTTTTCAGTAAGGGAAAGAATGGTTTATGGAAACATAATTATGTTGCTGCTGGTCAGTAAAATAATTCTATAAAAACACTGACAAGAGATTACTTTTATGTAAATGAAATTTCTGCCACAGAAGTTACAGTGAATGCAGTTCATGTCAAAATTAAGACACCTAAATTTAGTTGTCTTCACTGGGTGTCCAAGCTGCCATTACAGTTAATGGAACTGTAATCAGTACAGTCAATAGAGCCTAGAAACCATGGTGCTAATCAACGTGGAGGTGTTTTCATTAGTATGAGGTGAATCTTTCTCTCTTACGTTGACTATAGTACCAAAACATGCAGATGTACTTCATATGTATCTTTATTATTTATGCGAAGGTATTCTCACTGTTCTCTATGTACCACAGCATTCCCTAATGTAATCTGACCTTGAACTTTAGCGAGCCCTCCTATCCTTCCATTGAAATACAAACTGGAATTAAACTAAGCATCTGCTCAGGGGCTTGCACAGTTCTGCACCTCTTTATAAAAAAAGATTACACCCCTGGAGGGCACAGAGGGCTAGGATGAATCACCATTACTGAAAAGATATTATAGCAGTTTAAGCCACAATGTATATTAGCAAATAAAGAAGGTCATAGGAAAAATACAGTATCAGTACTTCCAAGTAAAAGTACAGATCATTGCTCAAAATTCATTAACTGGCAGGAGTTCAGAAGATGGATCTACCAAAATCTTTGTGATTTTACAGTTTTTGTCATGCATATTATTCCATGTTCCCTTTTCATTGTTTTGTAGTATTTTTAAATATACATGTGAAGTAACTGTTGGCTATGTTGAAATGACTTATGTGTGTTTATGTAGGTAAGATCTCTCTCTGTAACTGGCTCTCCAGTCACTAGTTATACAAATTTCTTACAATGAATTTTATGCTGAACTGCCTTCATGGTAAAAATTGTCACCAATCTCTTGCTAATAGGTACAGTAGGCTGTTAACTGTAGCTTTCTTCTTCTAGACATATAAATTGTAAATGTAGGTGTATAAATTAATATCACAACTTAGCTGTTTAAGGTTTTGGTATTATCTAAGTGAATGTATAGCTTTCTTAAAATGTTTTATTTTAAGACAAATACATTTTTTTGCTCCTAATCAAATTTTTCTAGGCTGTGGGAAAATTTATAATACCTGGTTTTCATCAAAATTGTCATATGACCTCTTCTTTGCCTGTGAAAAGAAGCGTGGTTTGAAATATGAGCAGCTGGAAAACAGTTTCATCTGAACTATAAGAAACTTACTTATCTGACAGGATTTGCCCAATTTCCTTCTAACGTGCCCTGTTCAGTAAATTCAGTGATAGGAATGCTGAATAAATAAGAAGGAATATAGCAGCCCCCGGGATTGCATGAGTGGCAAGAAGTATGAGAGATCATATACAGCAAAATTACAGCTGAAGCTGAGTACCTCTGTCATCTTCCAAGGTCCTTCACCTTACCATAGCTTGGAGGGATGTGCACAGGGCCACATGCTTAACTCTAGCCCACTCTTCCTTCTCATTTTTAAGCTCTTCTGGTTTCCTGAGCAGCTCTTGCTCTTCCTGTCTGTCCTGTCCTCTTCTCTTTCCCTGTAGATACAGCAAGAGAGTTATCCTTTATTATACTGCATGTCTGACTGGTAGCTTTTCTGAGATTAGGAAGCAGTTTGAAAGTTTGGAAAATCTTGGGCAAATCTAGTAGCTTTATTGATGATAGCTTTTGGAGGGTGAGTGTGTTACAGGTAGGTAAACAGTCATATGATCTCAAGAATTTACTATTTTGATGGTAATTTTTTGTGATTTCTAGTTAGTATCCAGTATAGGTTTTTTTAAAAAAACCAATTCTCAGAGGTAAAATGAGATACAGAGATTGTTGGTGAAGTTTCTGTGTAGTGTTCTGATGGAGGGAGAGGGAGGGTGTTGGAAGTTAGGAGTAAGTGGAGAAAAGGCTCTTTTAATTTTGATGATGTGGTAGAAGACTTCTAACCTGCACGGGAGTGACTTAATAGTGGAGTGGGACTGCAGAATGGTGATTGCAGAGAGTCTATTTTTTTATTCTAATAAAACTGCAGCTGCCACTTATATTCATCCTGTCTGTCTGTTGTTCATATACTTACAAACTCACCACCTGCTCAACACACCTTTGGCTGAAGAACAAGAATGGAAACTTTTTGAAATATTCAGTTTCAAGGCTGAAAGTTTTATTGGGTTTCAAAAAAGAACTGAAATAGATTTCTGCTGTAACTATAATGGGCTTAAGTATGTCCTCATCATAACGAATATGTTATTTTATAACAGTCCTAGCAAAAAAGAAGTCCAGTGGAAATTACCATAATATGTCTAGATTGTATGTTCTTAGGGTTTTTTTGTATTAGATACTTAGAATGTTTTATTAATTTCAAAGAAAACTCTGAAATTTAATTTATAAACAAAATTCTGCAGGTTAACCATGCAACTCCTTAACGTTGTGGCAGACCTTGCTTGGGTCAGGCAGGCTGCTTTGAAGTTTAACTTGTGGAAGCAAATAATTTAGGTACACCGGAAATTTAGGTACATCGGAAAGAATAATTTGGAATATCCACGTTTTGACTGTAGAATCTGAGTGATAGTTATTGTTGGGATTTAAAAGTTAGAACTTATTTAGAAATACATAAATTTAGCTGATGATACCGTGACAGCATTTCTACTTTGCAAGGACAAAAGGAGTATTGCTATGGATTTTCATCCTAGGGCTCATAATTGTTGAAATGGTTCGAGACCTGCAACGTAATTTACCAGTAAGTTAATAGAGTGCAGAGTTATATGAACTTTCCATTAGCCGTGAAAAAGAGATTACTTCCACTCTAATTTTTATTGTCAAAGGTACCATTTAGCAGTAAAATCAAAGGTAATTTAGCTACGATGGGAAATGGCTTTTCAGAGAGTGACTTAGAATTGTATAGCTCTAAGTTCACAAAAAATGAATTCCATTGTAAGAAATGCACAGCTTTTACTCGAAGCAGCAAGTCTTTGCTTAAGAGTAAAGTACCTCAGATATAGTAGTGCTACATCCATAAATATTTGGGACCAACCCCTTTTTGGAGAGAGTCACAAATTTATATAAAAGTTTAACATCATCATAGTTGAAGTCTTCCATTTGAGAGACCATAAAATCTAAGTCCTAACTTTTCAAATGCTTTTCCTGATTTAAGTTAGTGTATTTTTTTTAGAGAATTTTCTATTGTTAGGAGAATATTATGATCTTTAGTAGTTCATAGTTCTTGGGTGGAATGTAGTTGTCTAGATCAATGAACTACATTTAGCTGTATATATTTTGTCATTTATGTGTCATTAGTACAGTCATGTTTTTTGTGTAAAGTAACTGTAAAAACAGTCTGTATGACAGTCACTTAAAACTTGTTTCCTTTATGTTTGTTTTGGCATTCCACATACAGTATCATACATTCACTTTGATATGTAAACAGCAGCTTATAGATTTCATTTAAAGGAAGGAGGAAACTTCTGAATTGCTAATGTAGATGGCTGAACTGAGGTTGCCACATCTGTGTTTTAACAGATGACAGAACTGAGCTTGCTGTGATATTCTAACAGTTTGTGTAGTTAATATAAATATTTAGTGTAAAAAAGCCAGATTTTCTTAATAATTTGGTCTGCAGTTACAAATGTTACCACATAGTCAATGGAAAAAAAAAAAAACCCTGGTTTTGTAGTTCAAAGTTTCTTGGATAGTTTATTAGCTATAAACTTGTTTACTTTTTGTCCATAAACTTCTTTATTTTGAAGTTTATGAAACTTACTTTTTATGTAAAAGATTAAAAAAAAATCTTCTGGCCTCAGTTTAATGTTTGAGTACTTCTTAAACTTAGACAGGCGGCGGCGTCTTATTACACAAAACAACTGCAAGTTGAAATCCAATACTACTGTTGCATATTTTTTTAATATATTGTGTACTTTTTTTAGCTTTTTAATAAGTGTTTTAATGTAAATCCTTTTTGTGTTCACTTAACTGGAAAAATAAGTATGAGAATTTTAATTAGTTGATTAGGTGAAAGCAAGTAATATAAACTTGTGGTTTATATGTGTAGAATTACCAGATACCTGTGTACTTCAAGGTAGCCATATCTTATCTAGACTTCGAAGAAGTAATAAATAGCCAATGCTTTTGATGTTTTGTGACCAAGATTAATATTGTATATAATATAGATACACTTCTGTGCATATGTGCTTACAAGTGTGTGCTACAAGCTCTAGTAATTATCATGCATGTGAGTATATGGGTCAGTAATTTTAGCTGTTACTGTGAAGTTTATCAATGAAAGAATTATGATGTAAGTTTGCTTCACTGGGAAGTAAGTTGTTTCCACCTTACTTGTAGGCACTGGAGACTTTAAAAATGTTTGAAAAAAAGGATAGCAGAGTAAAGAGTGCAGCTGCAACAAACCTTTCATTCCTTTATTATTTGGTAAGTGTTTGCTTCAACAAAACCAGTTAAGAACTGCAGTTTATATAGCGACTTTTGTACCTCTGTAGCAATTTTTGTGTCTGTCTAAATAATCTCTGTAAACAACAAGAAACTGCATGTTAGAGGCATTGTTCTGGAACACCCATTCTTGTCTGTAGTTGAAGTTTGGAGCATGTCTTCTGTGTCCTGTTGCTGGGAGGAAGTGAGATTGAGCCCATGTCTGCAGTGGGATTTGTGTAGAAGCTCAGCAGCTGCATTTAAAACTCAGGTCCTGAAGACCCTGGCTGAACTTCAGGAACATGTGAAGAATGTAGCTTAGGCAAGTGTGTTTGTGCATGAAGTTTGTAGGGTATGGGGATTTTTTTTTTCTTCAAAAAAAAATAATACTGCTTTGTGGCAACAAAGAAAACTTCCAGACTGAATGGGACAGAATGGCAACACACGTCTCAAGCGTCAAGTTCTCTGAAACTTGAAAGAGATGATCTGCCTTATGCAAATACATGAGGAGTATTTTAGGACTGAAGAATGTATTAGTTTTTTCATCCTCAGGCTTTTGAAATTCCACTATATCAACTGTATGAAGCCACAGCTGCAAAAAAATTAACTGACAAATGAGTAATACAATGTTTGTTTTGTTCATGTAGGAGAATGAATTGGCACAAGCAACTAACTATGCAGACTTAGCTGTAAATTCCGATAGGTACAATCCTGCAGCCCTAACTAACAAAGGAAATACTGTTTTTGCAAACGGAGACTATGAAAAAGCAGCTGAGTTTTATAAGGAAGCTCTCAGGAATGATTCCTCATGCACTGAAGCGCTTTATAATCTTGGTAAGCCAAAGGTGCTTTTGTGATTTAGCTTTTGTCTAAAGGTAACGCTAATGTTTCTGAGAATCTGGCTTTCAAAATTTTCTTGTATAGAAATATATACCAATTATTAGTACTTTAGTCAGTGTTTTATTTTATAGCAAGGTATTAATTTGTACTTCCTATCTGTTCTGCAAAAAAATACCGGTGTTAACAACATCAGCTAGTAATTGCAGATGATTAAGTCACTTTGAAGATAAATATTTCTACTGTCTACTAAAAATACACAAGTTTTAGCATTATTAAACCATCAGAGTCATATCCCTCTAAAAGCCCTCCCTTTTCCCTCATTTATCATGTTCAGAAAGTGAGATTACATATGTTCTTGGTCTTTGATTAGGTTAGTGTTACTTGGGTTTATCAGTTTTGTAAGTCATACTAGCTGCTAAGAATTACAAGCATGGCTTTCAGGAATAGGGTCCATCAATGCCACAGCAGTTACACTGCCTCTGAGCGCTGTGTTTGTATTTAATTTTTCTTGGTTATTCTATCAGTTAATATGCTGAAGTCATCTTTTTGTCATTGCATTAATATTGTAACTTTTGTTTTCCAGGTTTAGCATACAAGAAGTTAAACAGGATAGATGAAGCTTTGGATTGTTTTCTGAAACTCCATGCAATCCTTCGAAATAGTGCCCAAGTCCTTCATCAGATAGCAAGCATGTATCTTTTTCTGGATTATGATCAGTGGTGGTGGCTTTAGTAAATTTATTTAATCTGAAATATGTTTCAATCATGACATGACAACTTAGAAATTTACTGTAGTGTCCATTATGATTAGGATGATCATGCATAGATTCATTCTCCTACGTTTGTGAAAACGAGAACAGAACTTACAACCTTCGTGGTCATTTCCAGTGAAGCAAGTGAAGAAATACATTAAGACTGTTCACATTGCAGGGAATACATTTACACTCAGTATTAAAGTGTCCTGGAATATTTAAAATGCTGCTGATGTTATTATGAAAATAATGTGGCAGTTGTAAGCACAATTGAGTAAAACCTTTAAGAAAAAATAATATAGTTAATGAAAGTGAAGTTCTGTTCTGTAAGCTGTTTTTGGATTAGTTAGCATATGTGTAAGAAAATAATTGTCTCCCAGCAGTGCAAAAGCTCAACAGATTGAAAAGCTGAGGAGGGGAGGGGTTGGCTTTGCACATCACCAGTGATATTCTACACTTCAACAATGCTTCTGAGGATGTGCAAACTGTAATAAAATCCTCCCCAAGGCAGAACAGATTCCAGTTGCTGTACTGCACTTTTAAGACTAGTGAAGGTAATAAAAACATATTTTAGTCAGTAAAATAAGTAACCTCTAAAAATACAGAAGGGCTGTGATCACTATTCCTTGCATAGCCCCTTTACAACAGTATAAATGGCCTTACAACTCCCAGTTCCCGTCTGGCGGAGAATTTCTCTGCTCCACTGCTATGTAAAACTGCTTTCCACCAATACTCACAAGCTTTTTTTCATGAAGGTTAGGGTGCAGCAGAAACTGAAAAAACATGCTGGGCCGTAGTTCCAGCTCACATTACTGCAGAGGTCTGAGCCATTGTGCCACTCAGGAGAGCACAATGCAGGCCTAATTACAGCTAAAGCTGCCTCTGTTCTCTGGACCAGAATAGTACACTGTCTGTCCTGTACTGCTTAGACATGCAGTGAAAATCTCACTGCAGGCAAACGTCCATTCTTGAGGACAGCAGTTTTACCTAATCACTTATTTTAGGACAAAATGATGTATTATGAAAAACTAACCAAGTTGTAAAGGCTACAAATATATTGCCTGGTTCTCACACTTCATTCTTATGAATGAGGAAGTCACAGTAAAGTTACAGAGAGAGAGGAGAACCAAGCCTGAAATTCTGTTGGGCCCAAAGTGGTTTTTAGGTGAAAGCAGCCAAAGCCTCAGAATATTTGTCTGTCTTCAGTGTAACAAAAATACTTTCTGATACAAATGAAAGTATCAAAACAATGTCTAAAAAATTTGAATGTAGCTCCACACTACAGAGACTGGTGTTATCTGTCCAGCGTATGGATCATGTTCTGTAAAGTAGCAGGAATTCTGAGGAAATCAAAATACCATCGGCATCAGTCCTTAACTGAAGGAAACTCAGATATGAAATCATGGAAGATCCCAATCAAGCCATAGAGTGGCTCCTGCAGTTGATCAGTGTAGTACCAACTGATCCACATGTACTTTCAAAGTTAGGGAAATTATATGATAATGAAGGTGATAAATCCCAAGCCTTTCATTATTACTATGAGGTACATGCTCTTTATTGCTTTTACAGTGCACTTTGTCATAATTAAAGAAAATTTTGTCATAGATTCCTATATCAAATTAACTGATTCATTTAAACTTCTAAAAATGCCATAAAAAAAGAGATTTTGGGGGAAAGAGTTGACAAAAGTCTGATTTTTGTAGTCAGATCCTAAGGAAACACATAGCCTGTGTTTCCCCATGGTATTTGACCTCAGACTTTAATTTTTCATATGGTCATTGTTTACATTGACCCTTAATTTTAATTTAAAATATAGTCTGAGATGAAATAAGTATAATAAACGTAATTTTAAAGGCATGTAACATGACTGCGTTGATTGGAAGCTATATCTGTAGAATGCATATGGAGATATATATGTTTGTGTTTATGTAAGTTTACATAATGTATAGCTGTACTATTAAAATATATATACTCTCTCATTTCAAACCAGCTATAGTACTGTCTGTAGTTCAGAGAGAGTCTTCTGTTTTAGAAACAGGAATTAGACAGGAAGTTGCTTTGCTGCAATCTGAGAGGTTTTTTATCTGTGTAAAGCGAGGATGACTGAAGGCTGTGTTGCTATCTGAATACTAGTGGAGTTGATAATTTTGCTGCCTATTTCAGTGGCAATTCCTAAAAAGCCAAAAATGTTATTTATGTACATACATATTTCATAGAAAAGAATGCTTTTAGGTGAGTTTTCCAGCAAGCTGATTGGAGTGTGGAATTGTACATGTATTAGTTAGCGTTGTTTTAACATTTTAAGTAGCGTATTCACATGTAGACGTGATCTAAGTAAACATTTTTGCTGTTGCAAGCTATTTAAAATAATATTTTGAATAAGGCTAGATGGAAAATGTGACAGACTCATCCAGGTACCTTCTAAAAACTATTCTGTAATTAGAAAACTTGGCCTGCTTTTTTTTTTTTTTTTTAGGATTACTTAATATAGTACACTACTTCCATTCATATATTACACACTTTTGGCATCTGGAGAATTAAACACTTGAGTAAGATATTCCAGAAGTAACATACAGATGTTGTTTATCACTAAAATTGTGTTTCTTTCACCGTTCCTATTTTGTCAGTCATACCGGTATTTCCCTTCAAACATTGAGGTCATTGAATGGCTTGGAGCCTATTACATTGACACTCAGTTTTGTGAAAAAGCCATTGAGTACTTTGAAAGAGCAGCACTTATCCTGTAAGTAATTTTTATTTTATGCCTACTCAAATATTTTGTGATTAGACACCCATAAGTACACCTAGACATAAATTAGTTGGATAACTTTAATACTATAAGCAAATACCAGAGTTAAGAATATTTGGGATATTATTTAATTTTCTCAACTTTCTGTTTGTTTACAGTGTGTTTTTGCTCTTACTGTGCAATATTAATGTTAAGTAAGATCCTCCATTGGACCCAAGATAGTATTAGGTATTAGAATATCTTTTCTCTATCCTCTGCCATTAAACACAGTTATGAAGTGGGGAACAGCTCTCCTAAGCCACCAAGACCACCTTCCCTATGGCTTTATGTGAAATATTTCCTTTCTATTATTTTTTCATGCAGTGTGGATTTGATAGTTTAGATAAATGCATCTTTTAGCAGTTCTTGCTGCATTTCCACTTTTCACATAACTTCCATAAAAATGCTGTTATAAATAAGGTATACAAGTAAGCAAAAATGTGCAGTGTAGAATTACAAATGGTCACTGAAAATAAGTTGACGGATCAAATTGATCCTGATAGAGATATTTGAAATATATTTAGTTCAGCAACTGAATTGCTGAAGTTGGCCTTTAGCAGAATATGATGCACTTAAGAAAGTATATAGCCATAGATTTTAATTTAGATCAGAAAGGGAGCTTACCAGAAAAATAGTTAATAAAAAAGAATTTGTTCAAATTTAAATCTATGCAGAGTTCAAACAGAATTCAGATATGGCATGCATTGGTCTTTTTATGTGGAAACAAATATGTTCATGAAGAATTTTGTGTTAATATACAAACTAAAATTCATTCAACTAAAATTCACTCCAACAAGTGTGAATTCCTCCTATTTTGTGTTTTGGGAAACCTGTAAAACATCAGGCTAAGCAAAACTCCATTATTGCTTTTCTTGTGAAGATCTAAAATTTGACATTATTTTGTTCTGTGAATCTGAATGATATACATGAACAAGTCAGCATATGAACAAAAATTTGTACAATATTATTCAAGGAGAGATTATACTGTGAATAAGTTGTTAGAAGTTCAGTAAAAAATACTAATTCTGGTTTTGAATGGGCTTGAGTTGGAGTAGACATTAATATAGAATAGAAAATCTGAGGTCTAAATAAGGATTAAAAATTGAAACAAAATAGAAAAATATAGACTTCACCCAAATTGTGGTATAAAGAAATATAGACGTAGATTAGGTGAAAATGCACAGAAGACAGTTCACAGAAATCACAGGTCATGGGTTTGCTGGTATTCTTTTCAGTATAAATACTGACCACCTTAAAAATTGTATTTTAGTCAAGCTATGAGATAGCATATGCTGGCATTGACAGCCTTCTTAGAAACTTTAGAAAGAAACAGCTGAAACTAAAAAGAATTATTTCAGAATATTGTTTTGGCAAAAATCTAGGTATTTTATGCTTTATGTTGCACTCAGTCTGTGCATGAAACATGAAGTATGTGGACTGTGAAGTACTTACGAATAATTGCCAGATTACAATTACAAATAATAATGAAGAATTTCGTATATCTGTAATACAAAGAAATTATTTCTGTGGGATGAGATTCTTAGTAGATAATAGAACATAGATGTGTTGGTGTTTGTTTGGTATTAAAAATAGAGTCTAGGTAGGCTAACTGACAAATATGAATATGGGTTATAAATTGCTACAGATTGTAAATAAAGTTACATTTTAATATTATAATTTTATTTTAACTGTGACCGGCATTTTTTAGTTTACCATTGTTCAGTGTTGTAGTTACAATAATTACATTTTAAGTTGCGTTCTAAGATAACATTAGGCATTAAATTAAGAAACAGTTTTTCATTATTTTACATTTTACTAGCATGCACAAATCTATCATTAATAAAAGGAGTTGTGCAGCTAATGCTGACTGCTGACAATTTATTCTCTCTAGAATTTTCATACTGAACTATGAAACAAACTTTATTATGGTGTCTGCTTGGCTGCCTTTATTGTTTGCAGGAGACACATTCAGCTGAAACTAAAAAAGGTGAAGCAGCTGTCTTTCATAAGCCTGTTTGGCAACTACCAGGCAAACAGATTATTTGGAGTTAAAAATGGCCTGTGCTGTGACTGGAGGGAAAAGCTGAGGAGAATGAGTACAAAACTGTTCTGAAAATATGAGCACACAGTGCCTTTGGGATATGCTACTGTTGAATTTTAAGCCATGTGAAAAGTGCATTGGCTTAGAGCATCCTTATGCTGGTGACATGAAAATTTCCTCGTTTTTATGTAATCTTGATAAGAAAGGAGGAAAGAGTCTAAGAGTTTTGTTGTACATGCCCAAACATATAAAATATTTTCTCTGACCTTATCTATGACCATTATGTGCTAAAAAGAGGACAGGTAGCAGCTAGGGCATCAAGGTGATGACACAGAGGAGAAGCCAGAGTTTGAAGCTGTAAGTGGGGAGTGTGCTTCCTGGCAGAGATCCTTTGGGCTTGCTTGGGACCATACTGGTGGGACTTCCTTAGAATACAGTTTAGCATTTTCTTCTTTCCAGTTGCGAGGTTCTGTACCTCAGATGAAGATCAGTGTCAGTTTTGCTAATTGTGTCTGGTGCACACGATCATGAGCAGGAGAAAGACTGTAATATTAGGACTACAAATGAGTGACATCGAGGCCTGAACACAGGAGCGTGACGCAGGGGTAAACTGTGTGTGAACTGAACAGGCTAAATTCTTCCTAGGAAGGCAATATGGTAGGTGAAAATTTTTAAAAGTAGTTTAACAGTAGGTCTTTATCAATGCTATGCAGATTATTTTGCTTATCGATTGTTTGGCAGTGTGCATAATTTCATTTTATTTATATGCAGACCGACACAAGTGAAGTGGCAGCTGATGGTTGCCAGTTGCTACAGGAGAAGCGGTAAGTTCTGTAACTTTTTTGTAATTGGTTGGAGGTTTGTAACATCTTTTGTGATTAATTGGGGTTGTTCAGCTGGGAGAAGCCTGAAGAATACAAAAAGGGGGCTTGTAAGAAAGATGGAGAGAGAATTCTTTATTTTACAAGAGGGTAGATTTTGATTGGACATAAGGAAAAAAAATATTTATCATGATGGTGGTGGGACACTGAAACAGGTTGCCCAGAAAAGCTGTGGATGCCCCATCACTGGAAGCGTTCAAGGTCAGGTTGGACGGGGCTTTGAGCATCTGATCCAGTGAGAGATGTCCCTGCCCATGGCAGGGGTGTTGAACTAGATGATCTTTAAACGTCCCTTCCAACCCAAACCATTCTATGTTTGTATGATTTCTTTTGCTGATGTTCTGATTTTTTTCTTTTGTATGAAACACTCCTTGTGTTGCGAAATAAGTAAAATAAAGATGATTTTACTATCATCTGATCTAATGTAAGTAATTAGATTTTAAAGTTGGTTAATTCCCATTCCTTTTCAAAAGCAGGTATAAATTTTTGATATCAAAGTAATATTTGCATTACAAAACCAAAAGAGAGTCTTAATAAGCTGTATTTTCATAGAATCATAGAATCATTAAGGTTGAACAAGACCTCTAGGATCATCAAGTCCAACCGTCAACCCAACACCCCCATGCCTCCTAAACCGTGCCCTGAAGTGCCACATCTACACGTTGTTTGAACACCCCCAGGGATGGTGATGCCACCACCTCTCTGGGAAGCCTGTTCCAATGTCTGACCACTCTTTCAGTGAAGAATTTTTTCCTAATATCCAATCTAAACCTCCCCTCGTGCAGCTTGAGGCCGTTTCCTCATGTCCTATCACTTGTTACTTGGGAGAAGAGATCAACACCCACCTTGCTACAACCTCCTTCCAGGTAGTTGTAGAGAGTGATAAGGTCTCCCCTCAGCCCCCTGTCCTCCAGAGGAAGAGGAATATAATATTTCTTACTGGGAATATAATACACTAATAAGCAAAATGGAAAGAGATTAATCCTTCTGGGTTTTTTCATCACCTAAAATGCATTCAAGGCACTTGATGATGTAAATGGTACTATTCTTTCTTGCTGTCCCATTTTGTTGCTTTGCTTTATGCTTCTTTAGAACTTTGCAGAACAGACTTCCATAATAAAGTGGTGCATTTTCTCACTCTGCTCAGTTACTTAATACAACAGTGAGAAAAGGAACAGGACCTAGGAAAGTTAGTGAATTAAGAATAGTCTGCACCACCCAAAACTAAGCAGATTAACTTTTCCAGCAAGGAAACAATGGTTTTGTCTGCTTTTTAGATCATTTATGATTCATTGGCAAAATTCCCAGCTTACTGTGTTCACACATAGCAGGTCAGTTTGATCTCTGTCTCACACTAGGAAAATAAAAGTAGTGATATCTCAACAAACTTTTTTGTCAGATATTTTATGGATACGAGGTTTTAGATTCACAGGGTCTATCAGTCCTTTCCATAATAATCAATCTGAGCCAAAATTGAAGGCAAAAGTCTTAAAGAATAATTACTTTGCTACCAGATCTGGGCGAAGGGGAGACACACAATTAGTATTCTGATGGAAGGAAGGGTAGGCAGAGCTCAGCTGTTAGACAGTTCTATTTAACCAATCCATACATTTGCAGCCTCATATAAGCACTGGGATGCTTGATACAGCTTGTCTAGTAGATGTGTAATAGAACAATGGGGTCCTAGACACAGGTAAAAAAAAAGGGCAGTAATCAGGAAACTCCTCTGAATTAATTCTGTTATTTACAGAGTAATTTGGACTGTTCTCAGATGCTATTATTTTTTACTATAAGTAATTAAAGACTCTTAAATTTGGTTTTGTCAAATTGGGTCTTATGGTAGTAAATCACATACCCATTGTAAAAGGATGACATGATGTTAAACTTCATCAGTTTCTCATCAGATATTCTTTTTAATGTTTCAATATATGGATAGGAGGTGTTTGTTTTGTTTGCAGGTAACTATCAGAAAGCTCTAGAGAAATACAAAGTCATTCACAGAAAATTCCCAGAGAACGTTGAATGTAAGTTGTTTCATTGAGTGGTACAACTATCAAAGGAAACTTTGTTACATTGAATATGTGTGTTGGTAATTGTATCATGTATTTTTCATATGAAAATATTTTCAGGAAGTAGTGTTTTTACTCATGCTAATGCTGCATGTTTTCTATGAGAACACTAAAGCATGATTTAAGAAATATTAGGGTAATGCTGAAGAAGAGAGATGAAAATAACCAACCTGCTACAGTTAGAGTTCTTTCTCATACATACCTTCTAAATTTTACAACTACATTACTTATTGCATCTTTCTTACGATAAAATAGATGTATTTTGCTTTTAGCCCCTGCTAGTTGAAACTCCTGCTCTAAGTTTCTAGACACGAGAAAATCTTATTGTTAAGCTTTACCAAAGCCAGGCCTTTAAAAAAATGTAGAGGGTGAGATTTTGTTCTTGGGTCTTTAAGTATAGTTGGGCATCCAGTCTCTAGAAAATCCATAGAGAATTTCAAACTAAGCTACAGGAAGCATAACTTTGAAGAGTATGCATTTTGCAGAATCAGTCACACCTGTACTCTAAATGAAAAAGCCCTGTAGAAGATAGTTGTCCCTGCTTGTGAAAGCATCCTCTTGCATCCCACACTGTGCCTCACTAATTCCAAAATACGAGGTGGTTGCCAACAAGCCTACACTTTTAAATGCTATGTGGGAAGAACGTTCGCTGTATTTTAAAATAAAATTGTACTGCTCTGCTTTAACAAACATACTGCTTTTTTAAAAAATGAATCATACAGCTCTATTGTACAAGAGAAATTCAGTACTGAGACTTCTCAAAGTTATAAGCAAAATGTCATGTTCATATTGGTCACACATATTTCAGACGGGTATTTAGTAAATGTTTTAGAATGCTAATATTTTTCTGAATGTAGTTTCTACAAATTACAAAATGGAGGTAGGAGTTAGACAAGAAAATTGACCTGATTTAAAATCATTCTGCTGCTGAAATGATGGTTCTTTACTCATTGCTTCCCAGCTGTGTGTTCCCAGCCGTCTTCCTTACGCTCATTCTGATGCTTATCTGATCCCTTGGTGAACAAGTTGAGCTCCCTAAACCAGCAGAACACTAATTTAGCACAAAAAGAAAATAATGTATTTGTGAAAGCAGTGAGGAGGGTAATGGATCATGTCATGCTTGTTTCTGCTTCAGAGGCAGTTCTTTGAAAGTGATATTGACAAACACATAGGAATAGGAACAATGTTTTCAGAGTTTGGTGTAGTGTCTTGGGAGACTATTTTTAGGGGTTCTTTTGGTCCCATCATCCAGTTATAATTGATCTTTGTGTCTGGTTTGTTGGTTTTTTTTTTTTAATTCTAGAAATATTAATCTTTAAAAAATCAACCACAGCAACAGAAGAAACAAACCATTCTGATTCATTTGGCATTTGTAAAATCGTTTTCAACAAACTGCTATTGGTAGTGGCTCCTTGGTAATACCTTAGTATTGTTATTATGCTTTCCAGTTTCCAAAATATTTTGCAGATGTCAAGAGTTCAGAGTCAGATGAGTTAGTGTGTCATGTGTCTTCCACATATATAAATGGTATTTGTACTGTTCATGGATGTAGACACTGCATCACAGAAAATGTTGAACTATTTGCAAAATATCACATCTTGCATAGTGATACTGAACTAGAGTCACCTTATATTCCCAGTTATTTGCATTGCTTGCCATTCTGTTTGTCCAGTTCTGTTAGGGTGGACTTGCGGTTTGACCTACTTGTAAGCCTGTTTGTTAAAAATGTTTTGCTTTTCAATTAGGCCTCCGATTTTTAGTTCGTCTTTGCACAGATATGGGGCTGAAAGAAGTCCAGGAATATATGACAAAGCTCAAGAAAGTGGAAAAACTAAAGGAAATAAGAGAGCAGGTAAGCTTGTTTCTCCCTGGGATTATATAACAACACTATGTACATAATTGAAGCTAAAATAGTGTTTGTGATACTTCAAGATAAAATGTGTGTTAACTTCCTGGTTTAGAAAGGCTTATGTCTTGTGGTTTGGGGTTTTTAGTTTTGAATTACTGATCAGCCTTGTATCTGTCTGAATGCTTTTTGAGCACAAGATTTTCTGTGATTTTAAATACTAGTGAAAGATGGGTTATAGGGATGTGATGGGAATGCTAGATCCACCCACATAATTCAATGTCTGTGGAATGTCATCTTTCCTACTTTTTTGCCAGACTGTATAAAGTGTATTTACGAGCCAAGTAATAATGCAACTATAGGGAGAGAAGGGGAGTGTAAGAATTTGTCCGTGTACTAGAACTCCTTTTTGCTATATACAAAGCTGTAGCATTGACAGAGTATATAGGTAGAAGTAAATTATTCACATTAGTGCCAATTTTAAAGTGAAAAAAAATTTCCATGGAAAAGCTGCAGGCTGTGAAAGGTATGAGATCATAACTTGTGTTCTGTTCAGAGGGAGCGAGTGTGTGTGTACATGCACGTGCATCATTTTCTTGCTATTCCTGTGCTAAAGTAACACTTAAAAATCAGCTTCCTGTTTGGAAGCATTATCTGTGCTGTTGAACTGCAAAATGTTCAAGCTTGTTCTTCCTATCCAGTGAGCCGCCTCAAAGCTACATAGTCACATTAGGACACGTTAAGTCTTACCTGATTTACTCTGCTTCTAGTAACACTTACTAGGTCCTTGTGATGTCAGATAATGTGTAAATGCATCCTTAGTTACTTCACTTTTACCTCTATTCCTGAGTCTGAGTATGCATAGGTACATCGGGACCTTTTAAAAATGAAACTCACAAAGGGAAGCACTGATCGAAGGAGTCCAAATTTATGGTACAACCTTACTTTGTGGGGCTAGCTGAAGTACATTGGTTTGGATTTTCAGTAAAAGTAAAATTTAAAGCACCTGGGAAACGGACAAAAGAAAGCAATCCACATATGTTGTGGGGCTAATATTCCTCCATGGCTCCCCTGTATTGATATCAGTAAGCAAAACAGATGACCAGGTATAATGTTCCTGTTCTGCAAAACTCGTAATTAAGAGATCTCTCTGAAGTGTATTTGCTTAGTTTCTAAGGAGTGTCAGTTCAATGTCAGTGACATACAACGTTCTTTACAATAATTTCCAACACCTCAGTGCTTTACTCAGGAAAGCTCAGAGATTAAACCAGTTAAAACTGGATTATTGTTGGTAAGAGAGAGGTCCCTGGAGATGGAGAGGTTATCTATTTTCTTGCATATAATTCCAGCATTTTTTACACTGAAGGTGTTAATTATGTACCGTAGATATGCAAATGTTGAGGATTCTAAGGAAAAGAATTTCTTTCCTTTAAAAAAGTTAATACTTTAGTATGTTAAAAAAAAAAAAAAAAAACGAACACAAAAGCAAAAGTTGTCACATCTCTACCTGTTTATTTCATATTGGAAGCCTGAGTTTTCCTGAACACATTTCTATACTTTCTGGTGGGGAAAAAGCTACCAGTAAAATATTTAAAATAATAAATAATCTAAATTATTTAAGATTTTCATAACACAGAAATTATATTTAAACTAAGGTTTGTTTGGATTTTTTTTCATTGCAACTACATTGTGTGAAGGGACTTCATTGTGTAATACCTGAATGACAGAGGTATCAGTGGCACTCAGTTCCGATGCATGGTAGCACAAGTTATTGCATAGTTGTTTTAGACTGTTCAGACTTCAATAGTGATCATAATTCAGTCATGACATGGAAAGCTCACTCTGTGTGTTACCTTTATATATTCCTGTTTAGGAGTCTAGTGACTCTATGCTGTTATAAAACTAACCTTGCAAAGCAGAATCATAGAATGGTTTGGGCTGGAAGGGACCTTTAAAGATCATTTAGTCCACTCCTCTGTCCTGGCCAGGGACATCTTTCACTATATGAAGTTGCTCAAAGTCCTGTCCAACCTGACCTTGAACACTTCCAGGGATGGGGCAACCACAGCTTTTCTGGGCAACTTGTTCCAGTGTCCAGTGTCCCACCATCCTCATGATAAACACTTTTTTTTTTTTTTTTCCCCCTTATGTCCAATCTAAACCTATCCTCTTTCAGTTTAAAACTGCTGCCCCTTTTCCTGTTATTACAGCCCTGGTAAAATGTCTGTCCCCATCTTTCTTATAGTCCCCCTTTAAGTACTGAAAGGCCGCAATAATGTCTCCCTGGAACCTTCCCTTCTCCAGGCTGAGCAACCCTAACTCTCTGTCTGTCCTCGTAGGAGGGGTGTTCCAGCCCTCACCTAAATTTTGTGGCCCTCTGGACCTGCTCCAACAGGTCCATGTCTGTTTTCTGTTGGGGACCCTGGATCTGGATGCAGTGCTCCAGCTGGGTTCTCATGAGAGTGGAGTAGAAGGGAGAAAAAGGTCTCTCTGGCACTTCTAACTAGTCAAGGCTTTAAGGTATATTTGATTAAACATTTTCCTATAGCGTGTTGCCCAGAAAAGAAAACAGGCTTTTAAATAAAAACAAGCGTGATTCAATTTATAATTTAAACTAGCAAATTTTCTTTTAAACAGCAAAAACTGAAAGGCACTAGGTTTAAAAAAACCCAAAGACCCCCAAAACAAAACAACTCCCTCTTGCCCCCCCAAACCACCACAACAGTAGGAATAAAACAGGTTTCTAGTCAACTCTGTCAGCTTCACCCCTGCGGGCAGGCCCATGCTTCCAGCCTGTTTGAGTAACCTCAGTGAGTTTCTGAAGAGCAGCAAAATTCTGCCCCTGTGGTTCCTAGTACATTCTCTTCAGAATCTCTGAAGCCTCATTGGTTACTTTCTGCTCCTTCTTGCAGCTCCTTGTCATAGGGGAACACGCTCCCATCTCCCTCTTCTGGCTGTCTTGTCTGCCACACTCTGAAATCTACAAAGTTCAGTGTCTCCTCAAGGAAAGGAACAACTTTTTCTGTCCCCCAAGGAATGCACTGTCCCAGTTTTCTTAAAAATCAACACCACTGATTTCTAAGGAACAAAGGCGCTAAGAAAAAAAAAAGATGTTACAGAATGCACTATCAATCAGTATGCTGCCATCCTGTATTAGAAGTTGAGTATCTTTCTGTGCCAGAATCTCAACATCAGTGCTATCTTGCAAACAATACCCCTGCAGTTCCTTTTTGCTATTGGTATTGCATCTGGGTTTTCATCCCCTGGTTTTGAGGAGTTTTTTTGTTTGGTTGATTGGTTTGTGTGTGGTTTTTTTTAGTCTTATGTCTACCATCTGGCTTTGGAAATTACTAGGTATTTTTGTCCAGAGAAATTCCTTCTGTCATCCTCAAGCATATAGTTATCAACTATACTTTCAAGTTCTAAAATTATCAAATTTTAATATTTCACCACCTAAGTTTCCAATAGGCACACTGGTTTCAGTTAGCAATACCAGATATGGTTCAATTCCTGCTCCTAATTCCAGACTAACCCACAATTTCTCAGTTGCACCCAGTAAAGGGAAAATAGATAAATGCTAATGTAATATACCTACATTTCAAAGTCTGCACACAGACTTTGTCTTCCTGTAGAAATTTATCAAAATTTGCTATTCTGGCATTGTTTTCCCAGAATAAGTATGTCCACATGGAGTTTATACCAAAATAAATATTCTGGAGTACTTATTTCACTCGGTTCTCAAATATGGACAAGTTGTTAAATACTTCCAGCCAAGAATCTGGGAACATCTGTGGGGTTTATTCCCTGTAGAACTTTTTCTCCCTGCCTCTCACAGCATTGGATTTTTGCTGTAACATTCATGTGTTGGGTTTTTGGTTTTGTTTTGAGGGTGGTGGTGGGGTTTTTTACCGCATTAATCTTTCTTTTTCATGTTTCAGTTTCAAAAAAGACAGGTAATAGTGTAAAAGTTCACACAACCTTCTTGGCAGTGATGTGTACACACATTACTATTTATTTCCGTTAAATGAGCTTAATGACTGAAAATGAGGGACTGATGGGGTGTGGTGTGAAGCAGTGATGATAGGTGCAAGTACTGGGGGGAACTTACTGCCTTTACCTTCAGGCATCTACATCTGGACTAATCATCCTAAATTTCTTTTGCAGTCATGGGAAATAGGCATTTTTAGGGTGGAAATCACTGGACCTATTTTAAATGTCTGCTTTTTGTATGGGATGGCTTATAAACTACTCACTTGGAAGTTTACAGGAATAAGACATATGCTTAAGCTGCAATACTTCTATAATATTTGGGGAGTAAAGTCCTAGGAAGTAAATGCCACACGGTCACTATCTTAAAGGGACTGCTTCCCTCTGGCAGACGGAAGCTGAGCTTCCACTGGCAGACTTCTTGTCAGTCATTTAATGTTTGTAGAGTCTGAACATGTTTCCTGAAGGACTGATACATCTACTTCACTGGACTGTGAATAGGATATTTAATCCAGAATTCAGAGAACATATTTTAGACTTGAGGATTTCCCAAAACAAATAAAAAGTAGGAGAAATTCTGGTCCCAGACTGGATCACTCCAAGACCATTCCTGGTTTCATGTTAGGCTCACTGCTTTCCTGTCTGACTCCTGCGAGTTTTGATTTAAGGGTCCTTCCTTTTTCTGTTGGCATGAATCTTGAAAGTTCTCTCACTTCTTCTGTGTCATTCCAACTTTGCCAGACTCCATGATATTTTTCTGGTGAAAAATGAATGAAGAAGCTACAGTAATTGAGCTGAATACATGGTCGGTAACATGTGCATATATTTTAATCAGGTGCTGAATTAATATTTGGAAATAAGATGCAGAGATTCCTTTATCAGCTGAGTTCTTTAAACACCCAAGTTTTTGTACCTCCCCATCAAAAAGTCCCTCACTGAGATGTACCTTCTTGTAAGTGACAAGATATATGCCTGAGAAATCTGGTGTTTTGACAGGAGAAGCCACATCTGCCAGGTGATAGGGAAGTATTGCTTTGATAAAGTGTTAAAGTTTTCAAATAACACTTAAAAAAACACAGCTGGAAGATGTTTATGGTACCTTCCTCAGCGCAAGAGAGCAGACTTCTTAAACACAGCTTTTAGAGTATTTACCTTCACCTTTATCTTGCATTTAACACTCAACAGTAAATTAAATTTTGCTGTGCAGTGCTGTGCCAAGTATTCAAAAATTTAAGATCTATGGGGTGAATAGTTCTTTTTATAGATTTCCCTACTTCCCCCCCCCCTTGAATCTTTGCAATAATAAAACGCTTGTGGGATTTACAAGATGTTAATAGGCAGAGGCTACTTTGAACTCGTGCAAGGAGGGCTGTGTTGCCTGTTTTTTCAGCTGTACTTTACAAAGGTACATCTGAACTATTTTTATGCATGTTCCTTGTATAAATTTTATCTGAAGAAAAATAATTTATCGAGATACTCTGTTTGAATTTCATAGAACTCTTGTTTTATGTAAACATTGGATTTAATACTGATTTTAAGGACAATTTTGTGCATTGAAAAACAAGGTTTATTAGTTCCAGTATAGTAAGCCTAGCTTAATGTTCTTCTGTTGTTTTATTAATAAGCTGAGTTTTCAATAATTATCTCTAATGTATATTACTAAATGGGGTTTTTGTTCTGTTCTTTGCAAACGTTTTTAACTGTTCTCCAGCGCATTAAATCTGGCAGAGATGGCAGTGCACGTAGCCGCAGAGAAGGAAGTGCTGGTGGTGGTAAGTACTTAATGCCTCTGCTTAAATATCACATTTGTCAGGATCCTAAAGAAAATACTTTTCTTAGTGTTTGAAAAACCTCCTTACATTCTGAAATACATACAAATATGCATTGAGTAATATGCAAGTACTTCACAAATTTTATTTCATGCTTTTTTATTATCTCATTGCTGTATGAAACCTCAAACAGTATAATAGCATGGATTTGGTCTAAGATTTGTGATTTATATACAGATCTCCTTGTATTCCTGAAGCTAAATTCCTACTTGTTTTCAGTACTGTGGACTTGAACATTTTTATCCCATTAACTTCAGAGTATTTATTATAAGGAACCATTTATTATAACAAAACAGAACATGTAAGCCATGAAAAACAGGAATTCATTGTGTCTTTATTTAACATGGAGAAAAGGGAATTTTATGCCCTCTAGTCTATTACATTAGGTGTTCATTACAAGTTCAAGAGGCTATTTTGTGCAGCCAGCTCTGTAATAAGATGACACCTGTACTGTCTTTGAGCTCCTTTCTCCCCTTTTCTCAGCATAGCAGAGTTGAAGTACTAGTGTCTTCCATGGAGGAAAGCTTGCTCTCTGACTGCTAAGTCTCTTTGCTCCTATAGATTTACAATGCTGACTTTCATAAATGTAAAACTCTAGCAATATAAGTCTGGAAATTGGCCTGCTTTGTCTTTTCTGCACTAGGTAGCCTGCATATTGCAGACCTAATGATTTTTCCCTCCCATTATTAAATCCATGAAATGTTAGTAATGTTAAACGTAACTGTTCCCTGCTCCTGCTCTAAGGAAACTAGCAGACTTCAGGCTATTTCAGACACCTGGAAAAAAATCCATTTTGACCCAAATAGGAAATGGTTTCTTTGTATTCTGCATTTGGTTTATCTTAATATCAGTGGGTCTCATAAAAAGAGGTACCCTATAAATTCTTGCCTCTCTTCCCTTCCTTTTACAGAGAAATAATTTTATTTCTCCACCTACATAGCAGATGCTTTACTAATTTTACCCAATTCTGTAGGGTCATGAAAAGTCATGGAAATTACTAGTGTAATCTTACGATGAACTTGGAGCGCTGTTACATTTATGAATACTGCTCTCATGTGTTCTCTAAGAGTTAAGAATGAGTGTTGGATGCTTCAGAGAGATCTTATTCCTTTTTCAGCTCAGTAGTTTCACTAGAGAAGCTCTTAAATCATTTCTTGATATGTAGAAAAAACACCACCTAGGATTGAATTTTACCTGTTCTGGGCCTTAGGCCAAAGTAATTCTTGGGGTGAAACTCCTTATTTTGGTAACAGAGATGGATGGAAATGTTTCTGGACTTTCATTTGTTACATAAGCCCTGTGAGCATGCAGCTGGCTAGAGGTGCCAGCAAAACAGCAGTGTGAGACAGCATGGGGACCTGTTTTCTGTCATAAAGTGGAGATCCACTTTGGCTTATAGTAAATAAGAATGAAGAGCAGCATTGGTAGCAGGCAAGGGTATTAACAGCTGTGCAAAACATTGCATCAGGCATACGGCCAAATAGCACAAAGGGTCTTTTCTTTCAGCTGTATTTTGTAATTATCCCTACCCTCATTAGTGAAAAGGGGCATGTTATCAGGAGCGAGTCAGTAATTTAGCAAAAGAGGATATAAATAAAGACCAAGCTG
Organism: Phalacrocorax carbo; assembly: GCF_963921805.1. Taxonomy (NCBI): domain Eukaryota; kingdom Metazoa; phylum Chordata; class Aves; order Suliformes; family Phalacrocoracidae; genus Phalacrocorax; species Phalacrocorax carbo. The sequence goes on along the minus strand of NC_087513.1, from coordinate 198,266,306 downwards.
GAAAGAACCTAAGACAACATTAATCCCACAAACTACCAGTTTGTCAATACTTCTTTTAAAGACAGAAATACCTATGAAAAGTTACCCTTTTTTAAAAATTTAAAAATAAAAAAGCTCCCTTCCCCTCCCATCCAAAATTGAATACATGAGAAGCTTTGACTGCAAGCTCCAGGAATTCCAAGGCATTACTCTCTCCCCCCATAACCAGAGTAACAGGAGGAGAGCAAACACAGATATTTAAGATGCTAACATGAAGAGAATGAGAGCATAAGCAGGGCCAGAATTGACCTAGAATTTGTCCTATCAGTAATTCTTAGATTGTTGCTCAAGACATTATGTCAAATTCATGAAAGAATGGAAAAAAAACAGAGTTTGGGAGCAAGTCTGTATAAGAGCATGTTTGAGAAATTTCTGTTATACAAATTCAGTGCCAAAGATCCACCTTTCTGGAAATGACTCTGCAAACAAGCAGAGGTATAAAGAAGGTCCTGTATTGAGCCGGGAATTAACTTTTTTATGGGATTCCTGATCAAAAGTTGCAGTGAGATGTACTACTTGTATTTTTTTAGAAGGAATCAAAGGCATTACCCTTTTTTTAACTAGTAATGCTGATGGGGAACCTTATCAATGAAGAAGCTGCACGCTCACAGCAACAGATGTTAACAACAATGTTGTAGTTTATCTGCCTTTTACTGAGGTTGACTGAGAGAAACCTGAAGACCCAAACATTTTGTCCAATGTTTGGCGTTATTCATCTGGGTTATGAGTCTGTATTTTGTAGTGTAAGAAATTTCTGTGTGAAGACACATATGAAATAGAAACATGGGTTATTTAATTTCAGAATCTTAGTATGCTTTTGATAAATTAATGACTTCAAAATAAAAATATTTGTATACATTTTAAGATTAATCTTTTCCAGTGGTGTTGCCAACACAAAAAAGGGATCATTTTCCTATACCGTATGAGGGATTTGCCATCATTACTGAACCCTCCTTAGTTTAGTACGTACTAGCTAACTCAAAGTACTTACTAGCTAAATGAAGTGTGTATGCATTACAAATATTTTAGGTATGATGCATGTTTTATTTCTTTCCTCTTACCAGCTCACTGTCCCCATACTTGCTGGCATTCCTAACAGGTTTTTTTCCCCCCGAGTATTTTCACAGAATCACAGAATCCCAGGTTGGGAGGGACCTCAGGGATCATCTATTCCAACCTTTCTAGGAAGAGCAGAGTCTAAACAAGGTGGCCCAGCACCCTGTCCAGGCAACGTGGCCAAGTCAACCTCTTCCCTGGGGAGATTATTCCAATGGGTGACTGTCCTCACCGTGAAAAATTTCCCTCTGGTGTCCAATCGGAATCTCCCCAAGAGCAATTTGTGTCCATTCCCCCTTGTCCTCTCCATGTGACTCCGTGTAAAAAGGGAGTCTCCATCTTCTTTGTAGCTACCCCTTAAGTACTGGTACATGGTGGTGAGATCCCCTCTGAGCCTCCTTTTCTCAAGGCTGAGCAAACCCAGGTCTCCCAGCCTATCCTCATATGGCAGGCTTCCCAGTCCCTTAATTTTGTCCCTATATGGTTATTTACATTAGGAGTATTAAAAATTCAGGCCTCCTTGTTGTAGGAAATATGATCAAAAATTGCTTCCAAAGAGGAGGCTAAGATGAAAGGGAACGAAGTCAGTTAGTCTGCTCTTGTCTTGAGAAGAATAATCATTAAATCTAAAATGCGTACCCAAAATTGAGCTCATTTGTTCACTCTTATTGTAAAATGTGACATTTTCTTCTCCCCATAAATATCAGATTTATTTTCTTTTTTTTGATTCATGTTGGAAGCAGATGACATTGGTACGCTCCCTTAAAATTCTTCTTCTTAATTTAAAAAATGAGGAAGAAAAAGGGGAAAGAAAAAAAAAAAAAAAAACACCAGCCCACCTCCCCCCCCTCAAAAACCCCAACCAAACAAAAAAAAAAACACCCAAAACCCTAACCCTGAAGGGACCTAGCAGTACATCTGTACATCTGAGTTTAGGCAATTCTCAAAGATTTCCTTTCCAGTAATCTTTTCTTGTCTTCATACTCACTGTTTCGTGTTTTTCAGAGATGTGATAGTAACTTCCAGAATTTCAAAGTCAGGACACTCTGGTTTTTACTGCCCTAAGAGATTTTTGCTGTTCAATAGCATAAAGCCTTTTATAGATAAGGGAGAGTATGACTTTAAGAATACATTACCATAGCAGTGTTTACTTTGTCTCTGCATTTGCCCTGCTCTCTGAATGGGGAATTTTGTACTGGATGAGAGGAGCCATGGAGCCTTGGACAGGAGCCCAAAGAAGCAGTGTTGAATTCAGAAGATGAAGGGCTAAGCACTTTGTGTTCTCCTTGTTACCTAAGCCTGCACAGATGAATTTGGGAAGGAAATCATGCAAGAATAATTTAGGTGTCTTTTCCCTTTATCATTTCACCTGTGATGATGTCAGTGGGGAAATGGGTTTGTCCATCCCAAACAAACATCCCATAATCAAACACCCTTTACCAGCCAATAAGGATCTCCTCGTATACCATGGAAGCATGTTATAGATGTTAGGGCTATAAGCATCCCAAATAGTCTTGACTGTGATAGAGTCAAGCGATTGTCTGGTTATTCTGCAGCCAGGACTTCATAATCACTTATTTTCTAGGCTTTGTGTGTCTGTTGGTGCCTCATTAATTACAAAATCATTGTGGGATGGTGCTGTGTGTGCAAAAAAAAAAGGTGGTTTTTGTAAATGAGCAGGGAAAATATGTGAGTGAAGAGAACATCTTAATCTGTTTTATGCTTCGGCACTCACCTAAGGAGTTAGCTGAACTGACCCACCATAAACAATTTACTTAATTCACTCCCATAATCCAAAAGCTGGAGTGTGTATAAAATCTTTGGCGAATTATGTATGCTTACTGAGTAAAAACATATATAAGATTTATCTGCAAATAGAACTAGAAAAATTAATTTCAAGATGAGATTTAAACTTCTGGCAGATCATGTTATGCGGTCAGCAGAATTTTTAATAGCTGTCATATTGGCAGCCAAATCCTGCATCCTGTGGCAGAGTGTCAAGAAAAGCCTTACCCCAAATGGCTCAACAACTAGGACACTCCTCCTGAAAGATAGAGCTGTGGGTTTGAAGCTGTGGGTGAAGGCAGGCATTGAAGCCAGACCTCCTGCTTCCTGAGCTGCTGTCTGACACCTCTGTGTAAGATAGAAGAGAATAAGAGGTGGTTGACATCATCTACATGTCCTTTAAAATGAAAGATGCTTCTCTTCCACATTGTTAGGTATGCTCAGAGCATAGTGCAGTCCATGGAGACTTGAGCTTAATTTAAACTAACTGTGGGCTGCTACCAGAAGAGGTGTTAACCTCCCTTTGCTCTTGCTGTAGATATAATGGTCATATAGAGGTAGGGTGAGCTGTATTACTTTGCCAATCCACTTGAGAAGAAGTTCTCATTAGGTTAGTTTTAAATGTAGCAGTAACCTGCTCTGGCACAGTCTGCTACCACTTGACAGCATGCAGAGGGGGATGCAGTGCGGAGTAGGAAGGGCAGGGTACTCCTTTCCATGGCAAGGTGGGGCTAGATTGGTAGGTTCCAAGTAAATGAAAGATGGAACTCCTTACCTCAGGTTGTTACAGATGTAAAAATTTCATAGGGCCTCGAGGGAAGACTGAACAAGTTCTTGGAGAGCAAATCTATCAATCCATTATTAAATATGAAGAGCTGCCCCCCTTCCCTCAAACACATGCTTGATTTACAGATTGTTGGAAGCTAGGAAATTATTCTTGGAGAGCTGCTGTATATGCTTGCTGTACTTTATGATGCTCTTCTCTAAGCATCTTCTTGTTCTTTTGTATGGACAATAAGGCAGTTTATATAGGTCTTTAGGCTAATGTAGTAAGGCATCCATATGTTTTTACTGCTTAAGTGTTAAAAGGACACTGTGCCCATAGACACTTGCTCTTCACAGTTTTTTCCAGGGTGTGTTTAGTCAAGGTGGGGTGTACTGATCAAATAACTTGCTGCTTCTGGAAAGAACAGTCCAGCCCCCCTCAGCACTTCTTTTACTTTCCTATTTCTGGTCAAATGTTCTTGCTGGTTCCCTTGCACCATTTCGATCATTAATCTAACCTTTTGGTGAGTTGGTTTAATTTGTTAAATGCAGTAAATAATGTGTTTGGGCAGCTGAATCAAGGCTGGAGCCTAAAAAGCTACATTTGTGTGAACAGCTACATTTGCTCACTGTAAGAGCACTCACAATTCTATTCACCATATTGGCTAACAAACAGAAAGCAGAGCTTAGGTACCAGATCGCATGCTGAACATCCTGCAGGCATCTTGCTGTTCAGGATGGCCATTTTGGACAACTCAGTCATAGCAATAAGTGCTCAAGAAACTTCAAAGCTATGCAGGGTGGGGGGCAGTTGGTGAGGTTTAGATACTTTAAAGGGTTAGACATCCACTGGATGGGAAGAGAAAAGGTGGGAAAATTTCGCTTCAAATTTTGGGCTTGTGGCTTCATTTACTTCTTGGATGTAGCCCTAGTAGCACTAATAAAACTTAAGGGTCCTAGGATGTCCAAGAAAGCTTCTGTTTTCAACTGGTTGTTTTAGGACAGTAAGATGGACTTTAGGGCAGGTAACGTGGTATTATGTTTATCTCAGCCATTTTGGCTTGCCTAACATATTTTTTTTTCTTCTTTTAGTTAACGTAAAATCTTTCACCTTCCTTTAGTAGTATCACTAAAACCTGCATGTTTTCCTCCTTCACAGTTGAAAACATTTGATATGACATCTTCCTCTTTTATTTTCATTACATCCAGTTCTTCCTTTCTGGAACCAACCAATTAAACCTATAGAGTTTCTTAGACTCGTTCAGTCTTTCCCTAGTGTAGTTTCTGCTGTATTGTTCCTGTCTTTACATTTCGTTACTGCTGCTTCCAACTTTATTCATTGTTTTGTAAATTACTTGTTTTCCATTGCACAAGACTGTGTCTACTCCTACCCTACTTTCTGTCCCTATTAAACATTTTGTATTCTTCTCTAAACTGTCTCAAAATGTTTTCTTCTACACCATCTTTGAGGCTCAGCATGCACCTCTGTGTTGCGCAGGCGTTTCCAAAGCCCACTGAAATCAAGAGGTGACCCTTTTGTAATTTCACAGCCCTTTGGTTGAGCACCCCCAATCAAACTCATTCATTTATTTCAATTTCTTCAAATCTTCCGTTAAGCATTCACTTCTTCCATGGAACCTGTCAGTGAGAATTGATCTAAGGGAGGTTGGTGTACTTCCTTTGATGTTTCAATGGTAATCCATGTCTTGTAAACATATTAACTCTTTGACATGTGACTGTATGTATTAGATATTTCTTGGAGCAGAGATAGTGTCTTCCAGTTCAGGGCCGAGTAAACTGAAGTTTGCAGTAGTATTTATGGAGAAATAAAGTTTTGTCATCTTTGTGGAAGATTTTTTCATAAAATAGTAACAGTATTTATAAAAAGAACTTAAGACAATGGAAATGCGTCACTAAGTCCAGACTTTGTAATTAATGTTTGCTGAATGAAACCCATTTTTCCTCCTTACAGATGGAGAACTTCTAATAACAGCATTGTTTTGTGTTGTGAATGAGCATGTTTGTATTTGGCAGCATGGCATGTCCTGCCTTGTAAATATACCAAGCCAAACATGGAACGTTTTCTCCTAGCAGAAAAAAAAATGCATAAAAATTTGTTGTGGCAGACGAGATTGAAAGCTTGCCATGAATGTGAAAAAGAGATTCAGAGGTGAACAGAACATTTAAAGTGTCTGGAATACTGCTGTGGCAAGAGAATATTAATCTGATGTTGTCTGGGCACGAGGCAGCCCTCAGAGCCGACACATTCCTTGGGGCCCCGCTGCAAAGTGAGCTGCCAGCACAGTGTTTACAGTGAGATGCAGGGCCAGGATGGTCTGTATACATTAACTGTGCCTGCCTGCCATGCAGACAGCACACGCCATATATGTTCTTCTAATTAAAAGCAAAGTTAGTGTTGTATTTAACCTTGAGAGCATTCAACAGGTGGATCATACTAATATATTAGTAAGCACACAGACATATGAAATGTTCATATATATTGTGACAGTGTTTATATTTATCATGCTTATTTTAACTCCAAAATGTGACTGTAATTTATAAGCAACTGAAATGTCAGCATTTGAAGCAGAAATATTTTAATGTGTTTACTCCAAAGTAAATAAGGCTGTGTATATTTAAAAAAAAATATTAAAACACATGTGGACACAGTGTCCATTGTGTTTTAATGACCACTATTACAAATGTGTACTGTATCCATCATGAAAAGATGATTTCATCCAAATCTTGTTTGACAGATAGTAGCTGAATGTATGTTGTTCTTTTATCATGATTTCACAGAACATAGCAGCATGTTATTTGTCTTCAACTTTTTTTTTTCCTCCCCCCCCCCCCAGATAGCAGTGGTACCAAAGGGGAAAGACTGAGCGCCAAACTAAAAGCTTTGCCTGGGACAAGTGAGCCCTATGAAAGCAGTGGCACTAAAGAAATAGGCAAGTGGGCATCTTATATCTTCTTACTTTCCTGGCCTTCAAAGAAAGAGGAGGTGGAAAAATAAGTTTTTGGAAGAGCATGTATAATTAGACAATTAGGAAAACATTTTTCCTGTGGAATAAATGTGAAGAATTGCTTTAGCTTAATTGTTCTGAGCTCACTATAGAGCAATTGTAAATATTAAGAAGTGTGGCCCATGTAAATATTCATTACTTTTGATATCTGTCTCCTGCATCCTTTAGTCAGTTCTTCAAGTTCTGCAGTCATAAATTGTTCACTAAAATTGAATTTTCAAAAGGGTTTAAAATCCCAAATCAGCATGGAATGTGATATGTCCTAAAATGCCCTTCCTTTAACCAACTCATCAGTCTTCTATTCCATGCACTTTTCAGAAGCCTTTCTCCCTTAATGACTGTAATAAAATAAAGAGAAATATATTTTTAAAAAAGAAGGGGAAAAAAGCTTCTATCGCTAGCACTCACGTACTTTTGCTCTTGTGCCATGCCTCGCTTCCCGAATGTGGTATCTTGTTCTTCTTCAGTGTTCCTATGCTCTTTCTGCTCTGCATTTCAAAGACACCTTACAGCTGAGTAATGTGAAAACCCACTCTTGTGTTTGGTGTGTTTGAAACAAAGCTAAAATTACTTGCAGGTAACTCTTTCAAATGTATTTAAACCCTAGATGCCTCCTACATAGATCCACTTGGCCCACAAGCAGAAAGACCAAAAACTGCCGCAAGAAAAAGAGCTGAGGAAGATGACTTTGCTGATGAAGAACTAGGAGAGGATTTGCTTCCAGAATAGCATATGTTCCTCTCATAACTTTTTCTCCCTTTAAAAGTTTTAGCGGAAAAACTTTAATCCGTGATAATTTTTGTAGTGGGTTTTGATAAAATATTTGTTAAATACCTTGGTTATATGGTATCTTACATTAAAAATGTAAATTTGAAGTTGCAGTGTCATTTATAACTGATTTTAAAAAAATAATGCTGAGGTTATTTTACTCACGCATTAAAACTACACAGGTATTCAAACTCATTGCGAACTATATCAAGTGCATAAAGCTTTTGCTTTCAGAGATGTGTCTGATGATAATGGGAAACACAGCAGTCTCTAAAATTTCACCTTTCACTGCAGAATACCTCAAAGAAATGTTATAAGGTTGAAAGTCCAGCATCCCTCATCCAAAGCCAGAACTTACTGATCTGTCAGTTGACTTTCTGAAAATGTTGGATATGACATTGGTCATCTATAAGGCCCCAATTCAGCAAAGCACTCAATACTGATACTGAAGAAAGCATCTTAATTTTAGTCTGTGCTTAGCTGAGCTAGGGCCATTTTGCAGACTCTTGGCAACCTCCCAGGTATTTTTGCAATTACAAAGATGAGGGTTGGTTTTTTTATTTCGAATGGTCAGCATGGGTAGGATTTCAATCTAATTAGATTTCAGCTTTTGAATCTTATGTTGGGGAGTGTGGCACTGGCTACCACAGGTAGCTTTCTACAGCCTAGGTTGAGTGTGTGTAAAGATGTTAGTTACAGAAATCATCATTTTGCTTATGAACTGTACAAATCTGATCTGAAGTCATTGAGACATGTTAAATAGGAACATGGGATTCCTAATTTGTATCACATTTCAGAGAAAAATATTAGTCAGGTGTTCAGAATTTCCTAATAAATACTTGCAAAAGTAGTTCACTGGGGCAGCAGGGATTTGTTTTTAAAACATTGGTAAATTTGGTTTAATGGTCAGACTTTGGTTATTACACTTAGAAATGCAAGGATTCTGTCTTCTGAAATTTCTAAAGCTCATTCTCTGTTGGTGATTAGACTGTTTCCCAACTAGTGGCACTGGAAAGTTCTCTTCATATCTCTGTGACATGTTCTTTTCAGGTTTTAAAAGCATCTGCCTGGTCTCATAAGATGTCTCGCAAGTGGTCAGAAATACTTCTTTAATGGCACAATGGTAGGAGTGTGAAACAGGGCAAAGGAGAAGACAGGCAAGAAACTGTCATGGTCTTCTAATACAAAACCATTTGAGTAGACCATCTAACCAAACACTGCAATCGCATAGTCATGTCCAGGATAAGGTGGTGTGACTCACTAATAATTTGGAATATGATTTACAGGCTGACTTAGTCTATAGAAACACTGCTATGGATATCAGAGAGATTTTGATCAGCAGCAGTTTCTTGGTTCAGTTTGCCCAGATGCCTGACTGTACATTATGTAAAATTCTGTGATTTACAAACAAAGAATTATACTTTTGTTCCACTCCTCCACAGGCTCCAAGGAACTTCTGGAACAAGTTGTTTCCTATAGCATGAGGATCTGATTATATAATGCTCTGGCTTATGATGTATTTGCGTGTTATTTTGCAAGCACAGTTGAGGTTGTTCTGAACTTACAGAAAGCCATGAGATCCAGCTCCAACACTGGAATAACAAGTCCTGCTCACAGTCAAAATGATTTAGCCCAGGTTCAGCTCCTTCAAAACTATGTTAACTATGGCTATGTCTCTACTGATTGTCTATGGCAATCAGCATTGCCATATTGCCAGGGCAGGCCCAAGCAGAGGAGCTGATGCGTAACCATCCATATTGTAAGACCAGTAGCCCACTCCCTGGTAGAGATTTGGCCCGTGACTATTAGCAATCTCCCGGACAATTTCCTTGCAGTACCCAAAGGTTAGCCTGGGCCAGGAACCTTAATTAAGCATTAAGCAGCTTAAATGCAGCCTAACTTGGCTGCTTCCTAACTTGTGGATGTTTGGTTCTTCTGCTGTGTGAGACATTCTGTGTGAGGGAACATAAGATGGGACATCCCACCTGGTCTCAGGGCTGGAGAGTGATCCCTGAAGCGGACTAATGTAACTGGAATCTATTCAGAAGAAGCAGTGTGCTTGTCCAAAGTGCTATGTCAGCATGTTGTTGGAAGGCCTCACGTTGTTGGTAGATGAACACACCTGCGTATTCATGCAGCTCAGGTCTTGAAGGAAGCATGGCCATGCCAGTGGGTGCTGTGTCTAAAATAATTACCTGGGTTATCTATGATTATTGTGCTATGTTGATGTGATGACCCTGCTCCTGTCCTGGAGCTAGCCTGGTTGGCATTTAGCTCAGGTGCAATGTGAGTTGTATTCCCTGCTGCGATGTAGGATGCCCTCAGTCCCGAGATAGGTCTCAGAAACTGCAGGAGTGGAAACACTGCATGAGCTAAGTAAGTCTACCTTGATCCCAGAAATTCAAGCAGAAACATTTAGTCAGGTTTGGTCATGCAAAACAGACTTCATCTCCAGAAGCCCCACTGCAGGTATGTGCTTCCAGCACCACTTAAACCCTGATTTTGTGTTTATGATTTTGGAATTAGTAGATCTTTTAGAATTCCTGAATAAAATTCTGGTAAATGCAGTAGGACTGCTATTATATTAGGGTTTGGGGTTTTTTTAATCTTAGGAAGACAGCCGTATTAAACCCAGGAAAATGCTAATCCTCTTGAGGAACTGACTCATGAGCTATTTTAGCTTGTATTATCGTGAAAAATATATTGGTCACAATATTAAGCAATCCTCAGTTGACCTCTCAGACCTGAGAATTCTGTAAGTTGTCTTCAGGATATGCTGGATTCAGCTAGGTACAAAGTTACCTTTCTCTTTACATGTATGAAAAATCTCTCTTCGTACAGTAGGCTCTCTGGTAATGGCACTATGAGTCACTGTCATTTTACAAAACATGCAGAAATTCAGTTTCTGTGGAAAGTAATTGCAGCAGTCCTGTCCCTTGAAACAGACATTTGTTGTCTTGATTCTCTCTAGATTCTTTTATGTGAATTACTGCTTCAGAAGCAAACGGGGAAAAAATACTTTGAGAATAGCCTCTTAGAGCATAGGCTGTGGACACTCCAGTTGGTTACCTTGGTGGCAAGTATCTTGGCAGCATAAATAGCCAAATATAAATCATTACCTGGGCAGAATTTTCTTTATTTGTTTCTAAACAAGCCTAACTCCACAATATCAAAGGATTCTTATTCACATATTTCATGTTTCACCCTGAATATCCTTCACTAGAGATCGCGTAACTCATTACTTCTAAAATGAAGTCATTCTAGAGTAACATGGGAAATGAATACTGCACAAAAAAAGGATAAATAGTTCTGCGAGTCTTATGATGAAGGGCCATTTCTCTCCTTTGTTCTTTTGCAAGTGTAGTATGAGACCGTAAGAAACTAATCTAATTTGCTAAGCTTTGATTCTTGATTTCAGGGGCATAGATGCTCAGCTTTTCAATAGAAAGGCTATGGTTAACCTATCTCCACCTCAGTTTCCACCTTTGCAAAATGAAGGCCGTTAAGGATTCTCCACTTCACAAGAATTCAGTTTTGCAAAGCTAAATTGCCTAGAAACTGTAAAATATAAAATAATACTGAGATCCTGCTGTAGATGATGTTATGCCATGGAAGCTGCAAGGTGGTATTATAATGCTTAGAAATGCAGGGAAGAGGGAATGGGAACAGAATCAGCAGTCTGGGTGACAGGGTATCTGCAACCAGAATGTGAGGGAGAAGGATATCTTTGGGGAGTCATTTAATTCTCTGTCTGAAGATTTATACCTGCTGGTGATGCCAGCTGAGTGTTTGTTCCGTACAAAAATATGATTTGTTCAAGTTGAAGATCTATATGATGATTTTTAAAATGTTTTTCAAGGCATTATTTCAGATAGAGATGGGATCACGTTCATGTACACGCTGCTGTAGCAGGGTGGGGATGGGCATTTGGAATATGCCAGTTTAGGGCAGTTGTCTCGTTGTTGTGACAAGCACATTACTGTGCAATGATTAATAATGCTTGTCACAATAATGTGTTTTATTTATGTGTGAACCGTAGTTTCTGGAGCTGGCTGGCATGCCAGGGCAGCTATGGAGGACAACAATCCCAACCAAAAGAAACTCCCAGCGAGGTTGCTTATTGGTGATTTGGTGTGTCTGGCAAGGGCTCCATTCTTACACCTACAGGCAGGTTTTCATAATCATAAACTTTCCAAGTTATCTTAACGGTCCAATGATAAAGTATTTGAATAGAATTTTTTCCCCTGATATGACATATATTTTCTCCAACTGTTAGTAACCATGTAACCAAAACCGGCACCCTCCTAAGAAGAACCCAGTAAGTGTAGGGAATAGGCTTGTCCTTGTCCTCCATGTCACTGAAAGGAATCCTAGATAGGCTCCCTGGATACAGGTGTCAGTGCCTGACTGCTCAGTGGACTACCTACACGCATCTTGGTGTTTGTATGAAAGTGTGAGTGTTGGGGGCTGAAATCAGTTGTGTTTTAACATAAATTAGTATTTCTTTCCTATGAGATACTACAGCAAGCTATGTTTCTTGCTACAGTGCTGTGACATGTATTTCTGTGGTCATTATGTTTTCAGGATTTACTGAAAGATAGGCATTCTGCAATAAGTGATTCAACATCCATTCACATAATTATAACCTGTAAGATTAAATGCTGTTTAGCAAAATAAAGGGTCATCTTTAGTGGTAACGTACACAAGAAAACCAGCATTTCTAAGAGTGGGTTCATCCCATTCTGACACAGTTCTGAAACAGTTCAGATGGTCACAACCACAAGAACACAGAATCGAGTCTCTCATGGTATCTGTCAGCAACACATTGTTTACAACCAAATTTAGAAGTCTGAATGTAGGAATACATTTAAAATGCCCAAAACAGATTTATGTAGAGCTATGTCTCAGACTCCCCAAGACATCCACATAGAGCTGCCGTATATGACATAAGATCTATGGGAGGTCTCTCAAGTGGCCTCTGCAGATCAGGCCAGACAGGTATCTGAAATGCACTCGAGACCCAGCTTTAAGCACTTGAATTATTCTGTGCAGAGAGTGTTCGGTTCCTGACAGACAAATATCCAGTGGCATTTGGGAGGTCGTGGAGTGCTGAGACCCACCCCAGGCAGAGCAGACCAGCGTAGTGCTGCATTTATGCCAGCCCTGCCCTGTCCTGATGTAGCGGCTACAGAGAGAGTAGTGTGAGGCTCCTCACACTACTCAAAGTGACACTGCGGAGCCTGTTTCCAGATGACTGAATCCTGCATTGTGCAGCCAGGTGTGAGCTAACTGTCCATCAATGGAGCCAGTGGACTTCTAGGCATTACAATAAAAGCATTTAGTGCAGTTTGAGATGCCCTAGTGTATCCCACGTGGCTGATCCCAGGGCCAGTGTCCTATCTGCCAGTTTCCTGCATGCTCACAAGATATTAGGCTCTAAGACAGCCAAAGAGGCAGTAGATAAGTATGTTAAACACCTGAATTCCTCCCCAGTGTTTAGACACCACATTTATTTGTCTGTATCCCCATGCGGAGCTCCACCTCCTTCCATCTGGTCCTGACAGTAAGGGGGTGGCCAAGGGGAGGTGGGGTGGCATGGGATGGGGTGGTGAGGGGCCATAAGGTGACCATAGTCCTGGGCAAAGGCTGTCCCCACACAGACAGAGGTGACAGCAGGCTCTCCTTATCAGCCATTCTCCCCATGAGCCTGAGTTATGGTGTTTGTCCATCCCACTATGTTTGAGCAAGGCAGAAGAGCGAGAGCCCTCTTTCCTCAGCCAGCTGAGGGCTGTGCCTTCCATCAGCCCCGGCTCACCTGCCCCAGTAACGTGGTGGCTGTGTAACAGCGAGCAGAACGTTGGTGGTGGCCATATCACAGCAGGTTGGTGACACAGCGACCCAGGATGGGTACCAAAAGGGCTACATGGTGAGCCAGCCCAGGCTGGAGGCAGGCAGGTGAGCAAGGGCTGATGCAAGAGGGCAGGGAAGGGAGGGCTGCTGGCCTTCTGAGAGCCAGGACACGGCAGGGAGGCAGGGGTTGCCTGTGGCACAACAGATAGTGGCTGTTCCTCCTTTCTCTTTTAGAACTGGAGGCTCAGACAAGGACACGACCAGACCATGGTGCACTCCTGCCCTCAGCCACTCAGCCAGCGAGATTTGTTACTTTCTACAGGGACAATGACATAAAGATAAGGAATAAAAAATTACACCAACTCCTGGCACCAACAGCAGTGATGCCACGTCACGGTGGGCAGCAGCTGGCAGTGGCCCATGTCACCCAGCCCAGGATGGGTGTCTCCTGGCTGCCTGGGAGATGGGGGACTGGCAGCCTTGGCCTGAGGCTGGGAGACCCCTGGGCAGGGAGGCAGGGTTGCCCATGGCGATGGAGGGTGGCTGCTGCAGCTGTTGATATTACTCTGACTTTAACAGCCACAGTCTGTAACGCAGCACAGTCTCACAGGCAGCTGGAAGCTCCCCAGAGCTGTGGACAAGGGGAGCTCTGCACCACCCACCTTCTCTGTGTGAAACTCTTCTCAAAATAAAGTTTTCTGATTCATGATCCCATTGGCTGGTTCTTGTTTGTGTGGTCTTTTTGGGGAAACTTGTCGATACGTATGTACAGAAATCTCTATAAATCTGTATATTTTACAGGAACACTTCCTGACATAACGGAAGTGGGGGGCCCATCATAGGGTGCTCTGAGATCATGTGGGTATGATGGTTTCAAAACATGACAACAGTCTGATCACAGTTGGAAACTGTGTAACTGTGTGAAATGCATGGGGGTATGACATCATCTCCATGTATGGAGTGGGCAAGGGCTTCCTGTCATCACATATTGCTGGGAAAGCTGTAAGGGGTGGCTGGTCCTACCAGCCAGCCACAGACCAGGATGAAAACATGTGGGCCATGAGACTGTCAGAAATGGTGACTACCCATCATGAAATGGTGTCTGAAACTACACAGTGGCCCCTGTGCATGTTGTGGGAGGGGACTTCCAGCTCTGAGGCCCTTCTAGGGCTGACGGGAAGGGGTAGCTAGTGTCAAGAAATGGCCGTGAGCCAATCACAGAGGATATGAAAACAAGTGGGTCAGGTTTTACAAAATGGCTGCTCGGTGCCATTACAAAGAGCTGAGAGTCATGTCCTTCAGCCGGCAGGATGAGGTAGGACGCAGTCTGTGGGCTCCATACGGACCTTGCCACCGGGTCAGCTGTTGTCAAGGGCAAGAGTGGGATGTTCTGCACTCTGTTGCTGGGAATTTTCATGTGAGGCCATTGAAGGAAAACATCTCACTGCCTTGTCTGTTTGCTCTTAGAAAACAGCCACGAGCCATGGAATTCCCTATATATTCACATAAAGGTGCATATGGATGCTATTCTGAATTTATTGATTGAAATAGTATCATTAATTGCATCGAATCCAGGGCAGGCTTTTTATTGCTAAAGATTTTTTTCTAATATTTCATTATTTAGATTTTTTAAACCCCTTCAAATTCTTAGAAAACTATAAATCAAAGTCAATGACAATGATACTGGTACCTTAATAATATCTTAGTAACTTCTTAAAGTCATAGTAGAATCCATCTTTTGCTGAAGTATATAAGCCAATTTTTTATGATTCAGATGCCTCTGGGATAGAAATGCCATGAAAGCTGGCACAGCACTCTCTCAACTCCCGTGTAATGCAAGCTCATTCACTGTCCTTCAGTGATTCTTATTATTACTATTTGAATCAATGAGATGGCTAACCAGGTAATACGATTAAACTAATGTACAGAATTATAATGTTGTCTACATGAGACTCAAAGCCTTAAACTCACTGGCAATTTAATGTCTGTGCCGTTGTTTCCCTCTGCTCTGATTTTTTGAGCCAGACCTCTCCCAGAAATGTCAGTGCATATAAAGTAAGTGCATGGGTCAAGTGTGACATCCTCATGCTAGTCAGAAAGCATTGAGAAAAGATACTGATTTGTCACAGGAAGAGTAATATAAAGACATCTCTCACGATAAATATTATCCATGTTGCCACACATACCACTTGGTGCTGAAGTAACACTAGGCCAGGTCCAGCATGGGGCTCAGTGGGTTGGACTGGACTGGGCTAAATGGACAGATGCCTTGCCGCAGTCTGTCACTGGAGCATATGACTGCAAAGGAGAGTTTTGAATTCAGTTTGAAAGAAGTCCTTCCTCAGAGTCGAAACCTGATTCAAATCCCATACAGGTCAAGGTTAAGGTACTGCTCATGAGAGCATAAGGTACCAAAACCACTAAAAATCACACCTTGACTCAACTCAATTGCTTTTTAGAACCCATTAAATCAAGTCATTTAATCACATTATGAATGCTGGGTCATTCTGTTTCAATTCCACTATGGTCTGTGAAGCTGATGTCTTGTATTTCAGTGGTACCATGCTGGGGTTTCACAGTCCTTGTATGACTTATGAACTTATTATCCCTTATTCCTGATAAGTATTTAACTATCTTTATACCAAATGCCTCAATAGACATGCAGGGCTTAATCACAGTGCACCAAATATTTGATTCAAGTGGCAAGTTCTAAAGGCTGTTTTTATCGCAAAATATTTCAGTGGACCACATCTTTTATGACCCAGAGTACTACAGATGCTCATTTTTCTGGGTTTGAATAGACTGCATTATGTGCCTGTTAACAGTGAACGTAAACCAGCACAGAATGGTGGAGAAGCCATGAGAGGTGAGACTCACCTCCATCTCATTTAGATATGTACAATGCAAGTTTCTCACCTTGGAAGTAGGTTTCTTTTTAGACAGCAGAGAGTGACGTTGTAGTGGTGTCTGCTGTAGACCACCTCAGCAGGAAGAACGAGTGGATGAGGCCTTCTACAAACAGCTTGAAGCAGCCTTGTCTTCACCATCCTCATGTGGGACTTAAACCGCTCCAGTGTCTGCAGTAGGATCTACACATCAGGGCTCTTTCTGGAGAAACAAACCAGAGGTGCTGCCTGGAGCCAGGCACATTGGAGACCCAAACCCCTAGAAGGGACAGTACTAATTGCTCCAAAGTGACTGAAAGAGTCCGGACTGCAGTGATGCCCTCCTCTGCTGCAGTTACATAGCCAGAGTTGCGCTATATTCAGCCACAAATCCCCACTTTTTTTCTCATTAGCCTTGACACCTTGGCTCGTACCGGGCCAAAACCATCCTGGCTCTGCCTCAGTGTCGTGCCCCGGCCCAGTGAGTCCCACTTGAGGCCCAGGGTAGAGCCCAGCTCATCCCCATGCCGCGGAGGCCGTGGAAGGGAGCGCTCCCCTCCGGACAGAGCGGAGGAGGGGACGCGGCGCCCCCAGCGCGCGGGGGGCCCTCACGGCCCCCCCAGCCTCCAGGGAGAGCTGGCCGTGTCACCCCGCGGGGCTGCTGCCACCGGCCCCGGGGCAGGACAGCGGCCGGCGGCGGACCAAGCCCGCCCGTGCCTGCGGGGCTGTCCCCGGTGGCCGGGGGCAGCGGGGCAGGACGGCGGGGACGCGCCGAGCGCAGCTCCCGGCGGTAAGCGCTCGCCTCCTCCGTGAGCGCCTAAAATGTTCCTGGCATGCGAGGCCAGGGGAGATGCAGTGAGAAGCGGGGCACTTTTCCAACAGCTCCTCCGCCGAGAGAGCCAGTGGCACGGCGCGGCTCCGCAGCCCGCCGCTCTCCTCGGCTTCCTCGAGCAGCCCGACAGCCATGCAGCGAGGCAGGGTAAGGGGGTGCCGGCCGGGGACCGGGCAGGGCAGCCCGGGGGAAGCGCCCCGACCGCCGGGCCGGGGTCTCCGGGGCGCGGCGGGTGCGGAGCTGGGGGGGGTGCGCCCGGTCCCGCTGACGGCGCCGTCGTTGCAGGTGCTGGCGGCGCTGCTGTGCGCCGCGCTGCTCCCGCTCCGCTCGGAGGCCGTCAAGGCGCCCAAGCGGCCGGCGCGGACCCGGACCTGCGGCGAGCGGCCCGAGGAGCTGCTGGAGCAGCTGTACGGGCGGCTGGCGGCGGGCATGCTCAGCGCTTTCCACCACACCCTGCAGCCGGAGCCGCCGGGCCGCCAGCACAACGCCAGCTGCCCGGCCGGGGGCCGGCCGGCCGCCGACAAGAGGTTCCGGCTCCCCGTCAACCTGCGCAGCGCTTCGCCGTGGGCCTACAGGTGACTCCGGGGCACCGGGGGGAGCGGGGGGGCTTCAGCCGCGTGGAGGGGTGAAACGGTGCCGGGACGAAGGGAGCCGGTTCCGCTGTGTGGGTCCCCCCTCTGTCAGACCCGCTATGGGGCTTCACCGCCTTTCCCGCGCAGAGCCCTGAGGCGCCGGTCCTAAGGGGTGTCGGCCGCACCGAGCAGCAGCCTGACGGAAGGGTGTTAAAGTAGACGTCCAAATAGACAGACATTAGGTAAATACGTAAAAACAATTTGTGTGAGGAGTATGTCTAATGAGCAGAGGGAGGAATGAAAAATGAGTGAGGTAGAGCAAGCTTTGAGATGGAGCTTACACACACACACCTGCCTGGGAGCACAGACCACCCCTCAAAAAGTCACTTCAGCATATTGTTGTATGTGAAGTTCACTGAGAGAACCCTCAGCAAAGGACCATCACCAAGAAAGCCTCTCCTGACTCTGTAGCATCTCCAAAGGGGCTCAGATGCTTTCCCTGAGGTGTGACTCCAGACACTGTGCTAGTTTCTAAAATATATCAGAATACAGTGTGTGTTCTTACACAAGCAAAGCTGATTCTTCACAGACTGTGCTACAAACACTCCCAGGGGCTTGCTGTCCAGTTTGCTGTAGGAGTGTATGCAAGGAATGCAATTTTCTACATCTATATTTCCAGCCTACGCTTTGCAAACCCCCTCCCCTGAAGTGGAACAGGGGCTGACAGTCTACTTTTAAGGGGGCAGAAAAATAACTAAATAAAGTCTGTTGTTAGGTTAACACACAAAACAAGGGTCTGCACTTCTGTAGGGAACTCTAGAAAAGCTTGGAGACCACTGATCTAGTACACTAAACCCTGTATGTGATCACATTCTTGCTATCAAGTCTGAGTTTTGTCTGAGTAAGACTGACAGAATTGGGCACTCTGTTTTCAGCTTTCTGTAAAGACGCTACAGACAACAGGAAGCTAAAACATGTACAAACTTAGAAGAAACTGACTCTCTTGCTACTTTCGGTATATTATCTTTTGTATATACCTTGATGCAGTTACTGTGTATTCAGCAAACTTAAATATCTCCTTGTTAGTGATCTCCAATAAACATTTATTTTGTGGCATGGTTTTTGCCCACTTTTAGTTTAAGAAGTAATCCTACTGAGAGAGAAATGGTTTATTTGCTCAATAAGCCTTTCATAAACAAGTATTTTTAGAAATAGTATTTTTAGTAATACATTTTCTGTAAGCAGACTGAGGATTTTTTAAGCTACCTAAGCATGAAAAAAGCAAGTATGATGAACAGAACACCTACCATTAGGCTCAAGTGTTTTTTACATTGGCTTTGCCAAATCCTAGTGCTAGCAAAAATTGGTCTTCTGGTCTGACAACAGTGCTTCCATGCTCACATCTTGTTGGTCAGGTATTTATTTTCAGTTGGAGCTCTGTATAGGCTTATTTCTTAACAGAGAACTAGCTGCTTTTTGGGGCCTGGCTTACAAAATGTTTATTAAGAAACTGTAAATCCACTGTACTTTTCATCAAAATGTTTTCAAACAGACCATTAACCATTCACATACAAGTAACTTGATGACATCTCCAAGCTAGAAATGTAAAAAGATAGTGGGGAAAAAAAAGTATTACACCATTAAAAGCAAAATCTAAAATTATATTTAGGGGAAAAATTGTTTCTCTAGGGTGCAGAGGCCTGAGTACACTGTCTAGTTAACAAATCTCATTTACAGATTTATCAGTAGCATTTTTGCGGTATCATTGGTGTGCAATGAGACAGCAACAGGCATTGCAAGATGTGTAATAAAAGTGTAAAATGCAAAATTGCTCATTATGAACAGTAATGTGCATTTGCTATTACAACCTGCTATTTCATAGATTTTTGAAGCCAGATTTTGAAGCATTGTGAAGATCTGGTCTGATCTGTGGTGTTCACCTGGCTACCCTGGAAGCAAGCTCCCAAATACCATTAGAGCTGCTGCATATCTTTAAAAGGGACGTGCAACTCTCCGTTGAAGATTGCAAGTAATGGCACATTACGTCTTGTCAGTGGTTAACCAATTTTGCTTATACAATCCCAACAATTTCTTCTCCGTGTCTGGGGTGTTAATCTGAAAAACTGCATACAGCTCTCAAATACAGAACTTTCTTGACAAGCCTACTCACATTTACGTCTTTTAATCTTTCCACATAAATTTTTGCTCCCCTTCACTCATTCATTGCTGTCTTCTGAATCGCCTACTGAATCATCAGCTCAGAAATTTATTCACTGTAGGCAGCCCTCTCTTGTACACCCTGATAGAACACCCCTCAAAGCATGAATTTGACTATTTGAAACTTGCATCAAGATGCCTGCCCCAATTCAGTGTGTCTCACAGACATCCTGCTCTCCAACTTCGTTTCTGTCCCTAAAGAGTTACAGGGCAATTGATTTCTGCTCTATGCATAAAGGGTCTTTTTTCTTTTTGACCTGCATTTTACTGTCTGAGATACCTCATGCTGTTTCTCTGTCTTCACTGGTGTTGCAGCAGTTCCCATTGTTACCATCTGCAGATTTCATTAACATACTGTTTATGCTCCCTATTCCAGGTCATTAATAATAAAGATATTAAGTCTGGCTCTACTTGCCTTCCCCTGTGTATCTCCCTAGGCACCTGTTCCCAGCTGTTTAACACTGCTTCTTGAGTCACTCACATGACTGTTCAGTCCAAGTCAGTTGAAATTTTTTCATATCGGCATTTGTGAGAAAGAATTAAATATCTCAGAGATTTGTGTATAACGTTCACCCTAATGCATCGCATGTATCAAAGTTTGTAATTCTATTTAAGTGTGGAAGAATTAGGTTTGATTGACTCAAAGCTCAGATAATCCTTGTGTGGCTTATTTCGTTGTCTCTGTTCTGTTCTCACTATTTATTTTCTATTACTTGGTCTTTAATTTGGTTATACAAAATCAAGACTTACATCATTTTGGCTTGCTGCAACCCAGAGATACAGGAGTTGCACATGGATTGTACCACAGATCCATATGGTCCACGATCCTGCTGCTGGCAGCAACCAACAGTTGGTATTTGAGGCAAAAGTTAGAGGAAAAATATTAGTTCATCTGCCCGATACTGAAATTCCATCCCGCCGGCCACAGGAGATCAGTATATAAGTCAGAGCACAAAGTTTAATCACCCAAATCGCTCTTCACCCTGCAGAGCTATAAAGAGCCAGCAGAGTTCCCTGAAGTCAGTTGAGTGGAATGAAATCTTGACCATACTGGATTTGCTCAGCATTTCAGGAAGTTGGTCTGAGAATTAGCCAGTTTTTTTAAAAAATAGAGCCAGCGGCAGAAGATCGGCAGTGAAATCATCAGGCTGACTGTGTGCCAATTTGTGACATCCATCCAGGAGTTGCTTGTCCTTTTTAGTATTATTATTACATGGACAGTCAATGAAATCCAGAAAGCGTGGTTGTACAAGGAGGTACTGGCAAAGGCCGTGGTCCTTGGCTATTGCTATGGTTCACAACTGCCTCATAAGAATTAATGATACAGGTTGTCTTACCAGCTATGGATCCCTGCCAACAGCACAAGGTGGGTGTTGCTTGTTAAAATTTAGGGAAGCCGTAAGCATGGTGAATCTTTACCAATGCCAGCTCAGCTTGAGGGATGCACACACAACTTGCTCATGGATAAGCGCCATTATAAAAAGGATTAATTTTAAATGTGTGCCTAAACGTCTGCAGGCTCTGATCATAAAGCTCAGAGTAATGGTTGAAAAATCTGATCCCACTGAAGTCACAGTGCGTTTACAGGTAGTGTTGATTTGGGATTCCAGTCATGGTGCTGCACAACACAGATGCCATTTATTAATCAGCTGTATACATCAGCTTTATTTTTATTCTCTGTTGTCTTAAGGTTGTAATAGCATTCATAGCTAGTTTGTAGGAATACAGAGGCTTATGCAGACACACTTCTGCATAAATTTAGCAAAAAATTCTTTATGTGTATTCAAGAAGTCATTCCTGTTTCTGAATTTCCAAATCTCATGGCGTCTGTCTCTGTGGCCTAATCCTGCTTTTACTAAGGGTTCATTTCCAGAGACTTAACTTTTATTGTCAGTGTTGATCTGATCATGAAATCCCATATTAGTTAGTCCCTCTCTCAAACATTGCCCAGCTTGTTTTTAATGCTTTTCAAAAACCAGTTTGTTTATAAACATCCTTGGTTTAGTGCTCACCTACATAAAATCTTAATAAAAGTAATACAGGAAAGGGCATTTTTTACTCGTAAAAGCCAAGCTTGTCTGCAGTGCTTTTGAAAAAAGTCATACAAGAGGGCTTTCCTTTAAATAATACTCCAGTGATTTCCAAGAACCTTATCCAAGACATCTTCCAGGATTTAACATTAACATGTGGCACAGACAAGGGAAAGAATACAAGGGGATACAGAACTGCATCCTTTTTATTTGAGTACATGTTCGTACAACTCTTCAGAAAATCACTGTTAGCACTAGGCTATTTTATACAAGTACTGTACTTACTACCCGTATATAAAACAAACTAAATACAATGTGAACAAAAGAACACCTGCTATAAAGAAAAAAATGTCTTGCCAAGAGGGGGAAAAGTTGTTAGCTCTTAATCCTGTAAGTATTTCAGAGAGCAAAGTAAAAGGATGATGATGTGCTTATTAGACTTCTGATAACATCCAGCTGTTAGCCTAGTGCTAACAGTGATTTTCTGAAGAGTCAGCTGTATCTGCATGCCCCAACACAGCATCTGACCAACTGGATTTAGAAGCTTGGAAAGTATGAAAGTGATAATATTATTAAAAGTACTACACGTGAAAGTTTTACTTCCGACAGAAACTTTTCTCTTGAGTTTCCAGGCTTAGTACCTAAACGGCAGGAAGTTTGTTTTTCACTGGGAGCTCTCAAAACACTCGTAGGGTCATAAGGAAAAGCAGCCTAGAACTAGTCACACTTCATTAGCAGTTCCAGTTCAATACAAACCTGCTTCTTGTTCCAGCAGATTGAAACATAGCAGCCCAGCATAGCTCACTGCTCCTGTCGTTTGTAAATCAGAAGCACTGGCTGGGCAGAGTTAGCCTTACATACCAGTAAACTGAGTTCACAGGACAAGGGCAACCAACCCCCATCGAAATGACTGGGCTGTCTAGTTCACAGCAGTGGCCAAAGCAAATGACACAAGGATGCAGGGGAAGCTTGGGTGCCAGTGGAAAGTTGCATTTCTCTGGTTCTCCACCACTCTTCCCAGCTGCTTCTGTTTTGTCCACCCCAGTTAGGTGCATTTTTCACTACTTACAGGAAAAAGTCAATGGCAACTTGGAGTATGTGTTTTAGGAAGTTAATTATCCTGATCAATAGTGTTTGCCCTGTTCTAGGAGAAGACATAAAAAACATGCCTTGTAGTGCTTGGAGTAATGGAGATACATCAAGTACAGCAGCAGAGGCTGAGGTCATTATATGCACAGAGTGATTATGTTCAATACAAGGAAAACAGAGGGAGGAGCAGGTCACACAGCTGCATTTATACATCAAGGTTACTGGTATTTGTTAGCAGGTCAGACCCAAATCAGGCTGGGATGCCTAGAAAGATGAAAATGAGGCTTTAGTTATATGGCCTTTCTTATTGAGCTGAAGATGCAGAACCTTGGATATGGCACCATAGATTAGTGACATTTGAGTTCAGTGTTTATTTTCAGGAGGCATTACTGAGAGTCTTCAGCTTTAAAAGTTCTGCTCTGGATGCAAAACCACATCTATATATTGGATCCATCTTTGGGTTTGTATCCTCTCTAATTCCTTCCAATTCTCACATGATGGAGTAGAGGTATCTCCAGCAAACTTAACAATACAATAGATTTTTTTCTACAGAAAGTAGAGACCACGGTATCCTTCCAAAAATCCCCCTCATTTATACCTGACTTTTGCCACATGGGAATTTGGAGGGGAAGCTTGTTGTAGACCACGATTCCAGCGACAGTGTTCTTTTGTTATTAGTCAAAACTTTTATTTGCGTCCAGAAGCATGTTCCTGATTTCCAGCAACATCATAATCCAGGTGCTAGAGATAATACAGTAGAGGAAATACCAATGACTTGACATACGGTGTGTTTTAACAATCCACCACTGAAGTTATTCACACTTGAGTTTGAAATGGGAATGTCTCATGGGAGAAAAACCTGTATTCCACTTTCTTCTCTTCTGCTGGCTACCAGACATTTTATTTCTCATTGGTGTGAGATCCTGTAACATGAGGGTATTTCCTGGGGAAAGTAAGCAAGTATAAATGGGACAGAGAAGCTTTGCAAAAAATATCCGCGACATTACAGATGTCTGGCTGTGAGAAAACTGGTCATATTTTTCTGTAAAACAGCCCTTAATAAGACGAAGAATCCAGATTATATGGCCACTGGAAAAAAAAAGTCTGTTCTTTGATGACAGAATAATCAAATTTTTGTTTGGCTGAAGCTGTGATTCTAGATTTGTTTTAACCTGATAAACTGGTGATACCTCTGAAAACGGCAGCTTCCTTCAGCTGCTTGTTCACACTGGCTTGTTTATGTAGGGCTCTGTGTATATGTGGCAAGATAGCTGAAGGGCCAAAAATCCAGCTTTTGATGAAGTTACTTTTCAGTTGGATGAATTCCCAGATCTAATCCTGTGACCAGAAGAATATCAGCATCAACCCAGGGGTGGAGGCCAGGGGGAGAGCCAGGCTGCCTGTTTTGGCAAGTGCAGATTCTGTTGACAAGGAGTGACTGCAATCACAGCTTGAGGCAGACTTATGCTGCCCCTTCCACAGCTGAAACCTCATCTCAGAGACCACCTGAAAAGGTAAAAGGCAAATGCTTTGATATACAAGGAAGTGGTACAAAGCCTGGGAAGCACCACACAGGAATCACTTTAAATCTATTGCAGTTTTCAAAATCACTTATTTTGAAACTGCTGTGGGAAGGGGGGCATTGTATACTCAGTAGTTTGTATTATCGCATAAACAATTATATTGATGACAGGTATTTAATTGATTCATTTTTGTTATGTAACTGTCCCACTTCATCTGTGGTGATCCTGTCCTGACCCCAAAATAGAGGATGGCTTAAAACCCAGTGCAAGAAGTTTTAATGTTTTTGCAGCACTTCACAGTAAACATTACAGGCTTGAACATTCTCTCTCGTATCAAATCTTTGACTGTTACTCAGTGTTTTAGCCTCAGCTACTGTAATTTCCTGGGCAAACATGGGAAATTATTTATATAGTTTGCAAGAAAAAAAATGCTCTGCTTCACTGTTAGGAAAACTTACCAAGTGATGAGGTCGTGAAATACTGCAAACAGAGCCTCTGGGTAGGCTGGGGACCGCCTCTGAAGGTTTTTAAGAACAGGCTGGACAAACATGGGCAAATACATCTGAGTTTGTGTGATGGAAGCATTTGGACTAGGTGACCTCCCAACGTGTCTTCATGTGCTCTGCATGCCAGTTACAGCCTGTAGGATAGTTCGGCTGTGCACCTTGGGTAGGTCTAACCTCCTACTGTGTGAAAGTAGGAGCAGCAGGAAAGGGCAGAAAAGGGTTTTCTGTTAGCTGACAGGTGGGTAAGTGCTTCTGGTAACATTCTCAGGGTCAGCATCCTCTCCAAATGCGGACGGGCTCTGCAGGATAAGCACCACGAGGCTGGTGGTGCTTCTGGGCTGAACGCTTCTCCAGCCAAAGAGCCATCATATCTCTCCAGTGGGACAGTGCAACCATTGCTGAAGCAGGGCTAGTTTTGTAACTGAGAGCAGAAGGCGATCTGGAGTAAGGTTACCAGGTACAAAGAGGACAGCTGGCATACAAGATAAAAATATTTAAAAATCCTCTTTTTCTGGAGGTGCAAACATCTTTTCTAGAATAATGACATGCTTGTAATAATGTACAAGTTACCTCCATGCCCAGCAATTACTTCCACTATATGCAGGAAAAGCGGGTAAAGAACAAAGCAACAAATAGATCACCACTACAATATGCAGCATGGCTACACACTCCAGTATGTGTACTCTGCTGTGTACTTAGTCTTCTATATCAAAAAAACCAACCAGATTTTATCAGCTTCTCCTCCCTTTGCTAAAAACAATGGCTGTAGGTCAGCCAGGTTCTGTATGACTTGAGACCATAGTATCACATCATTGTTTCTGTATCCAGCAACATCCAGAGAGGAATGCTGAAACCTGGGCTTCGTTGGTCCAAGCTGTGCTTCGTCCAAGCTGTACTTCCGTTACAAGCTTTCCAGTTCCTGCTAATCAGGAATTTCCAGAGACAGGGCATTAACAAGCAAAAAGAAAGGGTCAAACAACACACTCTTAAGACAACAAATACCTTACTCCTGAAGCTTTGGGGCAATGCTTTACTTCAAACTATAGCAGGAGAGGGCAGAAAAACCATTAACTTTGCAGTTCATCTCAGTGTGGACATACTAGTGTTACTCTTCTCTGGTTAGAGGAAGAGACAGTGGAGGTGAATTAGAGAAAGAAATACAGCGTTCTGCTTTCAAGAGGAAGGCACCTTTATACCCTCAAGTATAGTAGGGAGCAAAAACTATTGCAGAAATAACAGTACAATTTAATTCTATTTAAATCATAACATTTAAAACATCATGTAGCTTCAACAGTAATAAAGATAACAAGGGTTTGTACCAGTTTTTGAAGAACTCAAGGCAGATCAAATGTTTGGAAATGCAAAAGTGTCCTATTCAATGCTCTATTTACGCATTCAGTCCAAAATGCAAAACTTATTCTGCTTAAACCCCTGAATCTCACATTTTAGAAAGCCAGTCACTTCGTACTTCAGTGTGCACTGTAGGACCTGATCAGTTCTAGAAGTTGTTCTTGTTTTTTCTTTACACTGTACAAGAAGGCAGACAGCAACAGCTACAGCTCTTTTTCCTGTGTCATGGTTTAACCCCAGCCAACAGCTAAGCACCATGCAGCCGCTCACTCACCCTTCCCCCCGTCACAGTGGGATGGGGAAGAGAATTGGAAGGGCAGAAGTAAGAAAACTCATGGGTTGAGATAAGAACAGTTTACTAATTGAAATATAATAACAACAACAACAACGATGATGATGATTGATGATGATGATGATAATGTAGTGAAAAGGAAAACAACAGCCAAAAAAAGAAGAGAGGAACAAAACTCAGGAAAAACAAGTGATGCAGCTGATCAACACCCACCAACCAATGCCCAGCCATTCCCGAGCAGCAATCGCTGCCACTCCCGGCCAACTCCCCACAGTTTATATACTGAGCATGACGTCACATGGTATGGAATATGCCTTTGGCCAGTTTGGGTCAGCTGTCCTGGCTGTGCCCTCTCCCAGCTTCTTGTGCACCTTGCAGAGCATGGGAGGCTGGAAAAGTCCTTGACTAGTGTAAGCACTACTTTGCAACAACAAGCCTCATACTAAATCCAAAACACAGCACTGTACCAGCTACTAGGAAGAGAATTAACTCTATCCCAGACGAAACCAGAACACCTGGCAAAGAAGACAAAAACATCATATAAATGTTTACAGTCAAATGACATTATAATGACATTTTCCAGATGAATATACCTATTTTTAGAGATACTAATGAATCTTTATTATTTCCTTCCCTATAGAATTTCCTATGATCCCACACGATATCCTAAATACATTCCTGAAGCGTACTGTCTGTGCAAAGGCTGCCTCATGGGGATCTTTGGTGAGGAGAATTTTCACTTCCGCAGCACCCCCGTGTACATGCCAACAGTCATCCTCCGTCGCACATCGTCGTGTGCTGGGGGCCGTTACGTCTACACAGAAGATTACGTCACTATCCCAGTAGGCTGCACTTGTGTACCTGAGCAAGAAAAAGAGGCCGAAAGTGTAAATTCCAGCATAGATAAGCAGGAAGTGAAGTTGCTGGTAAGCCAGAACAAGCCGTCATCAGAATGAAGAATATATAAAGAGTCGTGTTACATTATTGGCTTCACATCATCATTTCACCATTTCAGGAAACTGCATCACAGGAGCAAACATATTGACATACCCTCTTTTTCTACTTACAGTTATTTCAGTTGTAAGATGGAAAGTTATGTCCAGTCACTTGGTGTTCATCACTTAGAGATGACAATTCATATTAAGAACTTCTTTAGTTCATGTAAGTATTTGTTGCAAATTCTAAAGTGGCTTTTTTTAATCTTAGAGCAGAACATTTATCCTTGCTTATTCATGGTAAATTTTAGAATATGATGCAACTGTAAGAAAGACATGCTAGCTATTACTATAGCAGACTACTGGTTGTAGATAATTCTAAGGAATCTTTTATACTCTACTTTAAAATACTCATATAAAAATCGCCTAGTTGCCATATATGTGCCAGATCAGCAGTTAAAAGGACAATTTCTCAGGCTGGAAGAGCCTTCCTTTATACTGCATAGCTCAACTCCAAGCAGTGTTCTTGGCTGTTACATCTTTGGCTAGTTATACACTACAGCAAGGAAACCTGTGCTGAGTTTGAGCCATTCATGAAACACTATTCTATGAGTTTGCTGTTTTTAAACTTGCTAAATTGCTAAGGGTGCAAAAGTGTTGAGAAAAAACATGCTAGAATATTTTAAAACTGCAGTGGACTTTTCTGATGTGGACTAAGTCTAATTACACAGAAAATATCTGTTAGAAAAAACACAGTTTGGGTCCCAAGAACTCTGTATTAGATTTCATTAATCATTAACCACTTAACTGTTTCTTGTAACAAAACTGTATTCTGTACAGTTGAAAGGCCAAAACCTTTTTCATGTTAAGAGAAGAGATTCCCCATTAAAAAAAAGAGTGGAGGATAGGTTTCATCTCAGGTACACTGCAGATGAGTGAACAGGCTAGATCCTAGCTTCTAAATGCCACAGAGGTCATTGAGGTGAGTCCCAGCCCATTCAAACTTGTTAAAGCCAACCGATTTATACAATTAGTGTTACTCATTTTTCCCTATGCTACACGTAACAGACAATCACCTGCAACAGATGCTAGTCTGCAGAAGGACAGTCTTCCAACTTTGCAGTTTACAGGAACTTGTTGGCAGGCCCTAAACAGAAACCCTTGATACATAAAAACTTGCACTTCCAGAACAAGAGACTGAAGTAAGAGACTAGATAAGAGTCTAGTCAATGAGAATCAGGAATAACCAGACATACCTGGCATGACCGTAACGCCACAATCACCAAAGCTGATAGATCTCTGAATGCACAGCAGAGAATATCTTTTACAGTTGAAGGATCATGACTGCAATAGCATTACAAAAAAAGAATAAACACCATATGCAGCCATGTATTTGCTACATGAAGAACCTCAAAATTGAGCTTAATTCATAGCAGAGAAAGTCCCTATGGTACATGAGCACAGGCTTCTCTGGAGTGTTGTTGAATGAAGAATGGAAACAGAATTAACAAGGTAAATAGAGAATGAAAAATCATGACAGCTCCTTGTCTTGGTGCATAATTATTGACTGTGCTCTTTATGGCTCAGTCTAGTATAACAGTATTTTTATAGTGCAATCTATATAGCTTCTTACAAAGCCTAAAACAACTTTAAGAACTTCAGAAACCAATAAAAGATTACCATCACAATGACAGATTGAATTTTATAACCACATTTCTTGTGCAGATGCTTTTCCACAATTCTGTGTGTTTTCTGCTCTGTGTTTCCTCAAATTGTGATGCTTCTGTCTCAAGGGGATTCTCAAAGGAGGGTTCAAAGGTCATAAAGTGTTTATACTACTCAGAGAACAGCTAATTGCCTAGCTGCTGCCAGCAATTAAAGGTAGTTACCTGTTCCCTGGAGAATGTAAATACTTGTAGCAATTACAGCCACTTTTCCTTCCCCCTAATGTGGAAGAACTTCTCACCCTCTGAGAAGAGGGAAATGTAATCAAAGACAGAGGGACTTGAAAAGGAAGCAGACCCAGAAAACTGGAGAAACACTGCATTAGATGATGCTTCAGCAGTCTAAGATCTTACGGTTTCACTATTAAATTGTGGGGTTTTTTCCTCCACACACACTTCAGACAGGGTCAAGTTGTACCTTCAGCTTCCACAGCATAGAAAGCAAAGTCTTCACAGTAAAAGGTAATAAAAAAAAACCCACCACCACAAAAAAAAAAAAAAAAAAAAAAGTCCCAAAGCCACAGCCCTTAACATTTAGGAAATGACTCGAAGGGCTACCAGCTAAAGCGCTGGCTAAACACTGCCCTCCAGCAAAACTCACCTGTCTACCCACGCACCTTTGTTATATAACTTTGTCTGCAACAAATTAGCTACAAGAGCACTGGATTTATTTCCATGATGTGGAGAAAAAAAAAAAAAATCTCATTTTCTGTTGCAACTCTCTTGTCCTGCAGGCATAAATTACGGAGGCAGTTTGAGGTTTTTCAAGTAACTAGAGCATGTTCTGGGAATTCCTGGGAGTCACAGGCTAAGATCAGGTAACTGGAACACAATCAGTTTCCCCAGTCCAGAAAAACAGATGCTTTAGCTTACATACTGCTTCAGGAATTGGATGACTGAAAGGAAAGTGTTAGAGAACTGCTAAACCTCAATGGATCAATAGATTATGTATGTTGGCGACCTCCTTCTCGTCATACTGTAACAAGTGCAGAAAGCTTCCTATGGTTACAGGCAACTTCATGTTATCTTACTTAGAAGCCCATTTTCCTGTTTTAATCCTCACCCTCTTCTGTGACAGACTTTTTAGCTGAGCCAATTTGCTTCCCAATCCAGCTTTCCAGTTAGGTGGCTCTTAAAAGCTATGTTTATGTTTTAGTGTGAGCAACTGTTTGATAATAATTTGTTAGCGTACAACTGTTTGTTAATACTTAACATCAAGAACTGTTAGATACACAAATATTTGTTAACCTTCAAAATATCCTTCTATATATAAACCCTCTCCACGTTACTTGTGGAAAAGGCTGAGTATTAAATGTAGTTTGCATTTGTTTGGAATTTTATTTTTTTTGTAAAGAGATCATCACATCATGGATTTCTATCAGTTTCACTTCAGCTGTGGTGTGACATTTTCCAGCTTCTAGCCCTCTGGTTACAGCTGCTGCAGCCTTGCCTTTAATTTGCATGGGGGGAGGGAGGGTTCATTGGAGTTGCTTCAAGGCTCACAAACTGTTGACACAAGGCAGACATGAAATGCCTCATTGAACCAACTCCAGACCCAATAAATTCAAACAATTCAAAGCTGAAACTATCTGGCAGCTGCAGCTGATTTAATTTTTGTTGTGCCAGGAAAGTCTTTTCCTTCAATGAGGTTGTCCCTGGAATACATTAGCAGCCACAAAACGCTGAACAATATCCTTGGTAAAGAGATTATTTTCTTCTCTGTAGTATCATTTAAGATAGGTTGGAAAATTCATATCATTCAGGAAGGCTGCAAAAAGCCTGAGATGCTGGTTTTGGTTTACTAGCTGGTCATTACATGAAGGTGTTTGTCTGAATAGGTGGAGGTCTACAGCTGCACGTAAACATGAAATTGCATGGGGGAACATGAAAGAGGCAAAGCGAAAAGGGAAAAAGGCTAAGGTGTGCTCAGAAAGTATAAACACCCATTTATCTCACTGGGATTAGGGAACAGCCATAACTACCTGGTTAAGGCACATGAGGGAGATCTAGTCAGTCCTACATGTTTTGCTGAGGAGTGGCATGAGCTATCACTTGTTTTTTGCTTTACTCCTATCTAAGGAGGCTGCAGAGCACAAGTAGACCCAGAGTGGCAGCACAGCCCTGATGCCGGCTGATGAGGGGTTTCTGCAGCCCAAACCCAGCAGCCCCGTTTCCTACCTCACCGCACAGCACTGGGGCTGTGCTGTGCAGGTGACCAAGGGAGAGTGACAAAACCAACCATCAGAGATATTTCCCACTTGCTCTGGTACAGGGAGGCATGGGTGGAAGGGTGAAGGCAATTGTGTGGTACAGAGGCAGGCTAACTGCAACATCGAGCTGAGACAAACACCATTTTTTAAAGGGAAGTACAGATGAGATCTTAAGGAAGCAACATTTCTAGAAATGTTTCATTTTTCATCTGGGGTGAGGTGCAGGCAGCCGCAGTATGTTCTCCTCCATCTACAGCCATCACTCTGTGCACAAGACCCCAGGTTTCCTCTGCCAAGTGTCACATTCATACTGACAGCAGGGCACTGAGATGTCCTGCTGCTGCACAGTGCCAGCTACTGCAGCCAAGAGGCTGCAGGACATATGACTGCAGTCATAAATGCCACTGGAAAAGTAGCGTGGTTGTAACACGTCACAACAGCCTGTTCCAAAAGGAGGTCCATCCATGAGCCATCCACAATAAAGCAAGCCAATCACTACTTGGCACTGAAGGTTTTTCATAATCTTATTACATCAAAAAAAAAAAAAAGAGATTTTGCTGTCACGTATTTCTTAAAAGTTACTGCAATGGCACAAAGTACAAGTTCACTACGAATTTTTGTGACTTGTAGCCTTCTCAGAAACACAGCTAACTCCTTGGAATCAAGTATGACAGAAATAGTTTACCTCCTATCATTGATGAACGCTGTGAATGCCACTAGTCAAGCTCTGCTTGGGCAGCTGCTTGCACACACCAGGCTTTTAAGAGGGAAGCTGGTGCACAACAGTCTGCTCTGTTGAGTGCAGCTACACATTTACATGCACCCTCATTTTCATAATCCTGTATCTTCACAGTGCCTCTTTTCAAAGCCATCTGACCTACATGTAAGAAGCAGCAGCTTTCTTCTTGGTGAATGGAATTTCTTGGTACAACTAAATGGTGTACTTTTATTTTCTTAAGAAAGGTCTCTGATGAAGTTAGCAAAATTGTCTTTTAATTCTGATACAGAGAGTCCAACAATGCACATTTACCAAAATGAAACAGACAACTGAAGGAATTAATAGCAAAGCAGCAACATAGGTGAAGCTTGTATTTGAAGAGCATATTCTAATTTAGGTGGGTGGTGGGGGAAGAATATCATCCCTTCTGACAATCATGCCTGTCCCACTGGAAACCTATACACAGTTAAAAATAAGTTTCAGGAGTTACTTCATTCTCTCCATCTGCTTGGTGTGCAAAACATTGAGGTAATAAACATACAACTGTTTACAGTTGTGAAGTATAGATTTGTGCCAGTACCTAGGCCTTTAACATTCTGGTTTGGGTTATTTTGAAACTGGCCACATAAAAGTAATGGTGTAGCCTCCTGGAAAACAGCTAAACCCAGCTGTATGTCACCTGGGGGCAGTCATTTTCGGGGGATTCTGGCTTTATTGGGCTCACAGCAAAGATGGTTTCTGGTTTGAAAGGCGAAACTGTATCAGCCATGGGCTCAGAGACTGTCAGAAGAGCCTGGTCTCCATTCTCCCTGTGAGCTCTTCTTCTGCCTAACAATACCTACTACCAGTCTGATAGAAACCAAAGCATGTACAACAGAAAGAAAACTGGTATAATTAACTCAGGAACACTATATGAGGGGAGGAGAGGGAGGAAGCAATAGATACAAGATGCGACGAGGGGAAGGCCTTAGGAAGTGAACAACTCTTGGAAATGGGGGAAGAGAGCAACAGTGA
The DNA here is from genome assembly GCF_963921805.1 of Phalacrocorax carbo. Classification (NCBI taxonomy): domain Eukaryota; kingdom Metazoa; phylum Chordata; class Aves; order Suliformes; family Phalacrocoracidae; genus Phalacrocorax; species Phalacrocorax carbo. Next base: position 198,233,120 of record NC_087513.1, on the reverse strand, counting down.
CTTGGACAGGTATTTATGAACCAGTGGTGTGTCCAGCTCAGGAAGCATGATTCTCTCAGCACTGAGAGGGGATTATATTCCTTCTACATTATTCCTGCTCATTTGTTTACCCCACCAGATAGGAAAATCAGTATCCAAACAGCAGAAATGCACAGAAACATGAGTATTATCTTATTAAAAGTATTGTCTCACGACCTTAATCAGGTTTATCCCCACCGCAAAATAAATTTGTTAGTATTTCATCTTAGGTGCTTCATTTTGTAGATACAGCATTTCCGTTAGCCTTTTACACAATCCCAACATATAAATCTGGCATATAAAGACAAGTACTTGTGTTTTGTATAATATATTTATAGCTGATAAAACTGTTGAGTGCCTTGGAATTTATGAACCAGCTTTCATCCAAAAATACATTAGTAGTGTAGTGAAAAGGTTAGTCAAAACTGTCTTTAAAAACACCCAGTTACCAAAAATCTCTACTATCCCAAAGCAAAAGTTTTTTTGATGTATCATCTACTTTGACTGAAATGGATTGAAATATATCCCAAACCTTGTATATAAAATTTGTCTCTTAGAAACACTGGCATTTTATCAATACATGGTGTTATTCCTCAGTGGCCTTGTAAGATTAAATGATTTCTAAGATGCTTCTATTCTACTGCTCTGCTGCTGTCTGTGGAACAGGAGGCAAAGATAAAACTGGCCAATTGGAAAAAAATAAAAAGGACTGTTCTTATAACTACAAACTCGACACACCTGTAAATCACCTTTAGCTTGATAATGAAACCTACTAAAAAGCAGGCACAATATTTAATCAGATCCATTATGATTCAAAATTTAAGAGACTAACAGGGATGGGTCACATTTCCACAGAGGTATCTATCTCATAACCAACAGTAACTCAGAGTGAGAACCTACAGTGTGAAGCACTAGTGCAAGGGCTGCCTTATGTGTGGCATTTTTCTTTAGTAATTGCTTCATATTCCAGGTGATTTGGCCTGACTAATGCATAGGATTCTTAATGAAAACAAAGCTCTCTAATGGGGAAACACTTGTTGTGCTGTTTTCAAGGAGACATCAGGTTTGTGCCACCTCTGCAGATTAGCTTAACTAGTAAATAGAACAGCCTAGTTGTGTTTTAAAAAGCTCATGACTTTCTGTGGCACAAACACATAAACATTGCAAAATAGATGCACCGTACTTCTGCAGAGAGATGTTTAACAACTTACATTACTTTTTCTCTAGTACAGCGTGCGCACACACACACAAGTTTATGTGGTGGTAAGTGATGACAAAATAGATCTTATCTTCTACAGAAAGAAAGCCTGGGTTTGTGATGAGGCTTTAGAGAAAAGGTGGAATAATAACCACAAGTTTTTAAAAAGCCAGTCTGGCAACAACAGAGGATAGTAGGTCTTATCTTACTTGGCAACTGGTGGGTAGTTCTGATCGTTACTAAAAGCAACTGGAGAGGCCTCCGCAGAAAGAGACCTTTTTTCTCTCCTAGTTGTCCTTTATAAAAACATCAGCCTGCTGGATAATGAACATGAAAACAGATGACATGTTCAGAACAAACATCCCTCAATCCTTTTACTAAGGGACCATCTCCCACGATGAAGAGAGGAGACCTCTATTCATGCTCTTCCAACCATCTGCTAGCTACCAAGTCATCAGTTCTGATGCAATGACGATTCTTGTGGCTGTGAGTCAAGCACGTATGTGGTGTTATAGGCCCACCTGCTAAAATCACTTCAGAGAGGTCACTGAAGAGTCCTTGAATCGTAAAAACTACCAGATAGAATGAAACAGAGAAGTTCCCATTATCCAGCACCTGTATTGTTTGGTCCCCATTTACCTAACAGGAAAGATACAAAACACAGGAACTGCAAATGCTTACACATTTAAAAGAGAGAGGCTATCACACTGTGTTGATTAAAGCTAGCCCAGAAAACAGTACTTGGAGCTGAATATTTCAGCATTGAGAAATGCGGAGTCTCTGATAAAAAACAGAAAGGAGCTTGACTGAAAAAGATGTAGATCATCTTCTGAGAGTCAGTCCAGTCCAGAAGAATAGTTCACGTAACATCGAAATTCATTGGCTAAGTTCCGTGAGTGTTTTGGAATAAACTTGCATATCTTCACACCAAGATGCTTTGCTGCCTGTTCCTCCATGATTGCACCTGCAGCAAAAATAATTATTATTTGATGAGAAAAACAGTAAAAGAATGTTTAGGCTTTTTAAATAGCTCCTCCCAAATGCATATATAGAGCCTGCTTTTTTTAAGGAAGCAAGGCGTAAAGCAGCTACATGGTCAGCCCTCTTTAACAACTGAATCTATTGGGAAATTTAAATCTGAAGGAATGGAAGACGCCCCAAGGAAATAAATGGCCAAGAAGTTTCATAAAAATAGAGGGTAAGATCAGTGCCCCTTTTACAAAAAACAGAAACTTGAACTCAGTCTTCTTGCTACGTGCTGAAGAAATTACATGGTAGGGAGCCATGGGAAATACAAACAGATTACATACACTCTTCCACTTAAATAAACCGCAGTGTGATATTTACAGCTACACACTGAGAAATCACTTCCTGGAGCAATATTTCTCCAACTTTGTAAACTAAAGGACCACCTATCCATTTTAGGGAAAAAAATTCAGAGAACCATCCTTGTGCATAACTGTCATGTACAATTAAATAAAGTAGTAGGCTTTCTACGGCATTTATTATTTAATTTTTCTTTATTTTGCGTGCTTCGTTGCCTTCCCTTGAACTGTATCTATAGAGGGTTTTTGTCCTTTGCTTTTTTTTTTTTCAGAAGTTTCCTGGATGTCTTCAGATGTCTTGTAATAAGATTACAGTTTAAGAAACACCATGGCTAAGGCAGATACTCATAGCTTCTTAAACCAGCAAGTGCATCTTCATAAAGAAGGGCCTGCAAATACAGCTGGCGAGTTACCCAGTTTCACTGCTCTTATCACTGGTTTTTAATTCCTCCTGCTGTATTTCAGTGCCTAAGGTCTCCTTACTTGAATCACAGTGGCAGAATCCCCTCATGCATTCATTCACATTAAAATTTCTATATTTACCACTAAGGACAGGTAAAATGGGGAAAAAAGAGAAAAAGTTGACTTTGCTTTTCTTTTCAAGACTTAGCTAAAATCATCCCACTTTACTCAGCAAAAGCCATTCCAACCTATTTGTCATTCCTTCTACTTAGCACACCTTAGATGCTAAGTAGTATTGTGGCAGGTGAAATCCTGCAGCTACTGACACATTTCAAAAATCAGAAATTCGTAAGGTTATTGAATAAGACATTAACAATAAGTTGTACCTATGTTTGTCATACCCAGATTTCAGTCACTGCAATTATAGAGAGTGGCCCTTTTACAAGAAAAAAGTATTTCTGGAACTTTGCAGGATGATCTTAAAATTCTTCAAAAATTTAGTGAAATTCATCATGCCATAAAAAAGAAAAAAAGTAGTGATTTCAAACGGAAGGCATGTGGTTTTTAATAGTTGAAATAACGGTTCAACTAAAGTATTGCAATAACAAGCTTAGGATACATATTACCTCCTTGAATTAATAATAAATCAGTATTTTATTATCAGATTTAGTATTTTTCCCACCTGAGTAAGTCAGCCTTTTGAAAGGGAGAAAAAGATGCTTAATGGTGAACTAATATTTTTGTTAATTATACCTGTGCAAAGCAGAATCTTTCCTTTTGTTAAGTACTTGATGGTCTCGGCAGTTTTTTGAAGACATTCCTCAGACAGATAGGGTGGATCTGCTATTACGATGTCAAAACTGTGTGGCAGGAGATTTTCAGGTAAGTTCAAAGGGTGGTTGTAATCATAGAAGATAAATTCTTCTCCATATACAGAAAACCTTCTGTCATACTCCAGTATACACACCGAAAAATCTTTACCATTCTGTTCTTTCAGTTTCTGGTACACACTTGGTGCACTAACACAAGCTATCCTGGAAAAGAGACAATAACTTAGAATATGAGCTTAAAAGACAAATAACAACAAAAATAAAACCCTACTGCAGTCCTCAGGGCTGCTTTGGGAAAACACTTTAAACATTAGTCCCAAAAATGTAAGCTATTCTTCCTCCATTCTAACAAATAATTACTTTAGTAACAGGGTTTTAAGTATTAAAGCCATTACCTGTTCAACCTCTGTGCTGCACAAAGACCTTAAGCTTAACTACAGAGAAATTCTTGTTTCAGAACCACAAGGAAACATACTTGAAAAACTTTAAAAACGTTTCCTTACAGAAACAGGAAGAAAACCAAGTTCTTCCATCCATCCTTCAAAACATTGTATGAAAACAGAGAAAAGAATTACAAGTCATTAAAATGCTCTGGAGCTCTTTATATGTCTCAAAAAAAATTATTCACAGTGAAGTTCTACAAGGCAGAGCCTACAGCATTCAGTGAAATGCTAAATGGTACGATCAGTCTGAACTATTAATTACATAAATAACAGCAAAGAATTTCTGCAGTACCTCAATTAATGAAGTGCAACGAGTAATGAAGTAAACTGCATGCTCTGTCTATAGAGGAGAAACAAAATATTTACAGAAAAGACATGTTAAATCTACAACATAATTATTAAAACCTACCTGCCACCTTTTCCAGCCGCCACAACCGCTTCGTTAGCCAGGCAGGATGCAGTTTCATTGCTGTACCAAAACTGGCTCAGTTGCTGAGAAAGATAACACACAGTTAGAAACAACATCAAATCTTCTGGCTGTGCTACGAACAGTTAGGTGTGGTGAGTGGTATTTGAAGAAAACAAAAATCCACAGCAACTTCTCAGTTCGCAAACCGTAAAGCTGGAAAGGTGACTATTTTCCTGACAGCCTTTTTACTTCTGTAACCCAGCGACACGCAGCAGGTACCTAACACGCTGGGTTTCCAAAGCATTTACTGCGCTATCAGGAAAACCAAAGAATGCAAAATCACTGACAAGGTTAGTTCAAACCCAATGTGCAGATGCACAGTATTTTGTCCTTTAAACTGAGTTACTTTAGCAGAAGAGGGAAAAGGAACTTGGAAAGTGACCGTATAGAAGGAAATAAAGGAAAAAAGAACTAAATCAGAAGAGATCAGAAAAAGGAAGAGTAAAAAAAAAAAAGACACCACAACACAGAGACAAACCAAAATCCATCTGTCAGAAGGGAAAAAAAGCAGCAAAGCAGCCATCCACAAAACCAAGAAATAAAACACAGAAAGAAATACGATGTGAAAGGAAAGATCACTCGATCTTGTTACACTGTATTTGTCTCTAACTCAGGGAAGAAGCTTTACTACCTCAACATGCCAGGCTGGAGTTAAATTTTCCAGAAGGGACTGATGCTTCTGTTGGCAACTTTATTCCCTCTCCATGTAATTTCAATTTGTAACACCCCCCCTGCACATGTAGAACAGACGACTATACCCAGATTTAATATTAAAGCAAATAACCCTACAGCATTATTGTCCATTAATAGTTTGATTTTGCTACTCTAGGAACATCTTGAGTGTTCCCCTTTTTAATTTCATTTCATTATCCATCCTCAGAAGAAACTTGGTAAAGGCTACTCCTGTAATGAAGTTTATAGGTTCTTACCCAGTCTTCTTCTATTGAGCCAATGGAATATTGATTAAACCCTTGGGAGGTCTTCATGCCCTCCCTCTGCTGCTGTTCCAAATAGAACTCCTGGAGGGCCGCCAATGTATGGGATGAAAGCTGGGGAATGTCATCATCATCATCATCCATTTTTCTAGACATCAAGCAGAAAAAAAAATTAAATTAACCCTTTTCAATAGTGAAGGCTTTTAATAACAGCATAGTCTCCTGAGGTAAAACAACCTCTACTGACAATGCAGACTCAGTCTAACAGCTAGGTAGGAAAACCTCCTAACAAAAGAAAACATATTCCCTCTACTTAGGAGCTCTTAAACCAGTCAGAGGCAGACAGGATGTAACATGTCTCCAGAAAGAATTCAGGAACAGCAGCAACACCATTCCCTTTATGGACAACACAGATTTGGCTTGTATTCTTACAAGGAAGTTGTCGTTACAGTTTTTGATTTCCTGAATCTTAACACCTTTTTTGTATCAGCTTGCAGAAAAAAAAAACCTTAGGTAGATTTGGCAAACCCTATAGAAATTATTCCCTTCCCTCACAGAAATAATGATAGCTACTGGTCATTCCTTCCCACGTTCAAAAAGCACACAATTCTGACTCAAAATGAAGTAAGCTAGCATTCTAGGATCAGCGTCACCTGGCTTTAACTTCCATGCTAAATAACAAGATAAATAAATGTTAAATATTTATTTAAATAACATGTTAAATAACAAGATTCCTCTGAATGCCAGAAACCTTCTAAAAACAAAAACAGGCAAGAAGCTCAAGAAAATTTGTGTTTTGTGCATAAGAACATGGGCATAATTAGTATAAAAAAGACATGGTCTACACTAATGGAAAAGCACAGCCATTTTCAGAAAAGTCTTGAACTGGGTTATGCCGCTCAGTGTCACTTAATCCTGCTCACCCCAGGCAGCAAAGCAGTATCTGCCCAGAGGGAAAGCTGACGCATTGGTGCCCTTCCCAGAAAAGACAGTGCCACCTCCTGGAACGAAGGCAACAAAAACAGGAAACCGATGTGTGAAAAGTACTGGAGGAAACTGGAGGATTCTCCTCTCAAGAAACCCATCTTCCCTTTGTCTGACCTAAGAACTAGTACACGAGCAATGACTTTAACAGAACGTGGAAACGGGCGCATGCCTGCTGTTGTGCAGAAGGCACTGAGAGAACCGCGTGCCATCTGAACTGTGCACAACTTCGAAAGCTAAGTACGCTCTCAAGTATAGCTGCTCACGGTTTTTCTTCTCCCCACTCCTGCATTACAACAACAACTCCAGAATTCGTGGTCTCCTGCCCTTCCACCCCTCCCTCAATGCTGCTTGCTTTCAAGACATTTCCTAAAACACAGCTTCTCACTGCTTGCTGGAAAAATGGTACCATTAACCTGCCACTGTGAGATAACTCATCAGCATTCACTAGAATAATTTCTCTGCCATTCCACCAACATGCTACACACCCACATGTGATAAGAGTAAAGTGCTTGGCTTTTCCAGAGTATTGTGTATTAGCTTGCTGGCTTCTCCAGCCAGGTTGGCCAAACAGGGAATTGTTCAGAGACTAAAGACCCACCTATGCCATTTGCCTCACGCAAGAGGAGAATTCTGGAGTCATGCTACCTAGTAAAACCAAAATTGCTAATTTTGTCCCTAGTTTTTTGTTGAATAAAACATAAATGCTTTAAAATTATTTGGATTATTAAATTGTGTATTACTTAAAGTATCTACTATAAAAATTACTGCAAGTTCACATAGATAATAGAGTTTCTAGCCCTAACAATACACAACGCTACAATCCATTTTAGGCCCTAGACAAGAACTTTTTTTGTTAGGACAGATGTTAGAAGTTTAAAATCACTCCTCATCTTGCAACTTTCTTTTTTATTAAGTGCATCATACATGTAGTAATCTGGTTTGCTATTACCACCTAGGCAAGGACACATCTATGCTTTGACACTAAGAAACTGAAATAGATGCAAACTTGCAGTTCTTAAGTCAAAAGCTGAAATTTTGTTTTTATGTTCAGTGAGCCCATCTAGGCATTTGCAAGGACTAAATCCATGCCTATGATGAAACCCTCACAGATAAAACTGCTGATGAAGCATCACCCATTGTTTCAGTAGATAAAAAGGCATACCGCTATAGACATATTTTTTTCTAGAAATATTTTTAGTTGATTTTTAACAGTCTTCCTTTTGGTTTGTAAATGAAAGCCTTAGGAACCAAGCAGTAATTAACTATGAGGTTGCAAGGAGAGGTAACTCAGCACATATGGTAGAAATATTATGTACATCTATTCAGAACACCTTCAAAATTCAAGATATTTTTCTGAATATGCATATGTTGTCTACATATACTACTTAGGTCATCAGCATGAAGACATTTTCATGCTCAAGAACTACATCAGAACACTGTTAAAAGTAAGTGAGTTTATGCAAACAAGACTTGTAAATTCCTTTGGCTTCAAGGGAGAAAGTTCTACTGTTTGAAGCCCCTCTATACCCCCCCAGAAAAGTTCACTGCTCTGAAGTCCAGAAACAACCCTGAAAGTTTTGGGGAGGATGGGAGGAAGCACAGAAACCCACAGTGCCTCTGGTGCTTGGGGAACCTTTAAACTCTGTTACCTCCCAAGGCCCGTGAGCCCTGAGGCTCCAGCTGGCCCCAGGCCCGGGGTCCCCCCACGAGCAGCCAGCGCTCTGCCCTCATGCAGACTCTCTACAAGAGCCTCATGGGGGGATGGGGTTGCATTTTAGGAATGCCCTGGGATTCAGAACATTCATAACACATATAGCGCCGATGCAGCCACATTACCAACATTAAACCCTTGTATTACCAGGAATACAAGGGTTTGAAACTAGTGATGTGGCAAGCCTTCTTTACTATTAATTCTTAGCTTAAGCGTTGCATTTGCACCTAATTAAAAAACAAAACAATAAAGAAATTGGATCTCCAAGTATAGCTCAAGAACACTGCATACAAAAATAAGACTTACAGTGAAGTCCAAGTTCATCTGAAGGAAAGCAGGAAAAAAGGGGGTAAGCTACCACAGATACAGTGGAACTTGAACAGGCAGGGTGGTGCTCATAGGGTAAAATGGCTAATTTTAATGTCCTCTAAAGGGCCAGATCTACCCATAAAATGGAAAAAGTGCGGTGCCTCCAACTACCCCACATGGCCTACAACTCACACAGTGCAGCAGGCAGGATGGAGGGGGTGGAGGTGCCTGCAAACTCCTCAGTCCCTTCCCCTCTGCACAGCTCAATCTCTCTCTAATAAGCTAATGAACTGTTCAGGTAAATGTCATCACTAGAGAGGGAAAGCTCTTCAAAGAAAACAAAAAACAAATTAAAAGAGATAATACCAAGTGAAAACAGTAGCACAGGAAACTCCAAGGCCTTGTCTACACAAGAATACTGCACCTATTTAACATTAGTTTCCAGCTGCCATATATGGAAACTCCAATATTATATAGCCAAATTCTAAAGTGGAAGAAAAAAAAACCAACCCCAAATTAGAAGGATCACTATGGAAAAATTAACTCGCTCAAAAATTCCTAGTCTTTGGTCTGCTGTACATTTGGCCCACCCGTAATTATGAAGTTAACATCATCTGGAATCCAGATGGAGTGTGGCTTCTATGCCCAAATGTAACTCTGTGCCCTTATCCAGAGAAATATGGAAACCTGCAGTCACCCGGTCAGCTGAGACAAGTGCCTTGTGTGCCCTTGCACCAGTGCTCACCCAACAAAGACTAAAAATGTAGCTTGCTCTAGAGGTCAGATCCTTCTAGATCCACAGCACTACTCAAGAGGAAGCTCCTCTTCTGTGATGGAAGGCAGGCAAGAGGGGGGATCCATATTTACAAAGCCACCTCAAAAAATACTCTCATCGTAAAGTACACAACTGCTGCTTCAGAGTTTTTACCAATAGATCGCACTGAAGATGACCGGCTCATGCTTCTCTGCCAAAGAGGTTGCATCAACCTAACTCACATCTGTAAGTCAGGCCTCCCCAAATGCCCACACAACTTGGAAATACCGTTTGGTAAGTGTACAAGCAGGACACACTGCTGCTCTGCGAGTTTCCAATGCTCATTCTGTTGTGGTGCTCTAAAGATGTCATCTCATTGTAATAAAACGTCCCTTAGCTGAGGGGGAAAAGACAGACTACTGAAAGGCCAAGGAATAGGAATACAACTGGAAAGCCACCCTGTTCATCGCTGGGAGGGGGAGGAAGAGGATGGTGTTAGCCCCTTAGATCTTTTACCAAGAATATAAAAGACACATAGAATCATTAAGGTTAGACACATAGACACATAGAATCATTAAGGTTAGACACATAGACACATAGAATCATTAAGGTTAGACAAGACCTCCAGGGTCAAGTCCAACCATCCACCATGCCTCCTAAACCGTGCCCTGAAGTGCCACACCTACACATTTTTTGAACACCTCCAGGGACGGTGACTCCACCACCTCTCTGGGCAGCCTGTTCCAGTGCCGGACCACTCTTTCAGTGAAGAAATTTTTCCTAATATCCAATCTAAACCTCCCCTGGTGCAGCTGACATGCAACTTCAGAAAAGTTTTTATTCTAGAGTAACTTGGATCCAAAGACGGATAGCATAAAATGGATTAAATATAGTTGTCTGCATTTTTCCCATGCTACCCAAGTCAGTATTTGAGACAAACAGCACATCATCTATGGTGTTTGCAACACATAACAAGAAAAGCTGGACAATGGTGTGCTACTGTAATGAAAATCACCTGGAAGAAGCTGCAACCACCTGCCGAGAGGTGAACAAGTCCCAGTCAGAGGGACTGGAAAGTTACCAAAAGATTAGGCATGTGCCCTACTGCCTTAAAACCAGGGAGGTACTGCACTCTGCTCAAGCTTCAGCTCCTTAGGATGTACAGGGATCCAAATCCCATGTCCCCAGACAACGATCAGATGGGTGGCCAAACCAACCCACACGTAGGTGCTGAGGAAGTGTGTCCCAACCATAGTAAAAGCCCAGACAGAGAAAGGATCTCTTCTACTGGAAACAGTTTTTCAGATCTATAAATCCTAGAAAGTGTTGATTGTCAATGATTTGACAAGACACTGTAAATATTGCCAAATGCACTTTCACAGGAATGACTGACGGGGCAAAGTGTATGAAATACATCAGTCTAAAGCAATTTAGACAAAAAAAAAAAATCCTACTGCTAGCTAGCATGGTCTAGCCAGAAGGAACAGAGAAATGCTATGCCATACCTACACCTCTTTTTTAGAGTCTTCTAATACAAAGCAAAACATCTCAAACATCTGAGAGGTCATCCTCAAGCACAGGCAGCCAGCTCATTCCCCTGCAGTCAACTGGGAAAAACTCAGGAACTCAAGTTTTTTGGGCCCAGGTGCCATGAAACAGAACGGCCTCTGAACAGGATGGCCAAGCTGGGGGACATCAGAAAAGCAGAACTGACAAACCTGAAGCAGTTTTCGTATGCAGTAATGGTTCTGTGGCATAGGCAAAGAGGGACAAGGCACGATTTGTGGACCAGGAGCAGCTCACCTGCCACAGACCTGAGAACAGCTCCATTTCAGGATTAAGTCTGGAGAACTTTTTGTTAATGCCCATGGCAAATTGTTCAAGAGCAAAGCTGTGCTAGTTCAGATCAAGGGTTGATACTGGTCATTGAAGGTGGCCAAAAGCAGCTGTCTCAGAAGGCGCGAGATAAGGCAATACTCTATACTCTCCCAGACTTTAGCCATTTTCCACTAAGACAGTTGTTTCCGCATCTTAAGCGCTTTATTCTGTGAATGCAGTTCTCTTAGGGACATTTGTCCAGTATCCTTTAAATTCACATTAAGTTTTTTAATCTATAATGTCAGCTGGTAAGAAGTTTTAGTTTATGAATAACTACCTCTTCTTGCTGTGAACATGGCTATCAGCTTCACCTGATGCAAATACTTTGTGCATTGGAAGAGAAAGCAAATGGTCACGCCCTTACACACTCCCTCCGTATGCCATTTCACAGACACTTGTAGGTCATCCCCCTTCCATCACTCCGCCAGCTGGCTCTGTTCTAGCCTGAAGGTTCTTAACCCACTCATTGACTGGTTGACAAAAGCCTTTCCATGCATTTGCTCATCCTTATTAAATGCTTCTAATATACACTTGAGACGAGGAGACTAGAACACTAGAACAATACCTAAGATCTGAGCAATCACATGTTTATGCTGTCATTTCATGTTTTCTGTTACAATCTATTTTTTTCCTAAAAAAATTCCAACATTTTATGTGTTTGGCTGCCACCAAACACTGATACGATGTTTTTGGAGAATCACAGATCATAATCCCAAAGTTTCCTGCCTGAGCGGCAATGGTGTCTGATGAGAACATGATTAAGTAGAATTTACAGAGAAATTTAAAACTGTCTGCCAAGAGCTCCAAGATACCAGCTCATAGAGAATAAAACTAAACCGCAGTGCTGGTCTCCTCCTCTCAACAAGAAGGAGAGAAAATACTGAAACTAGGAAAGGTTCAAGAAGCGTAGTGAGACATCCAAAGCCTAGAATAGCTTTTGCAGGGGAATGAGGAAGAAGTAACTGAGGTGAGACATAGCCTGTAGTCATGACTGGCATGACCACACAGACAGAGATCAACCACTGTTTTCCAAGGCAAGAACTTGAAGGCAACAAGTGTGGGCTGCAAGAACCTGGTTCAAAAAAACCCAAAAGGAGCTGGTTCTTGATGCAAGGTGTTGCTGAGCTACACAGTCTCTATTGGTGATGGAATTTCATAGTGATTCTGAGTGATGCAGGAAAGTTTATAGAAGAGAAACTCTCAAGAGGATTATTAAATATGTAAAAACTACATCTGATTTGAAAAGAAAGGTCTGGAGCTAGGTGGCTACTTGAAGTAATATATGATGTGTTCTAGCTCAAATCTCCTTTTAAATAAGCAGTCAAGAGAGGGAGAGTAGGCTGGACTCAGAACCACGGTTATCCTCCCACACGTGAACGACACAACACTGAGAGTGTCTGAAGAAAATCCTTTTTCCTATTCCCTCTTACATTCGACTCCTTCGAGCACCCACCACTGCAGGCACATGACCCCGCGCCCCTCCGGGTGCGAGGGGTGGCCCCGCAAAGCCACTCCCGCAGAGGCGGGCCCTCTCCTCGGCCGCCAGCCACCCCCGGCAGCAGGGTGCGGGGGGCTCCGCGCCGCCCCAGCACTGCCGGCCGTCACCCTGCCGCCGCCCGCCTCAGCGGCCCCGCCGCCTCCAAGACCGTCCCGCAAACTCCGCAGGGTGCAGAGCAGGCCCCGGCCCCGCGGCCCAGGGAGAGCGGAGCGCCGTCCGCCACCGCGGGGCGGGATGGCACGCGCCAGGGAACACAGCAGTCCGACCCACCACAGCACTCCCCCACCCGAGCCCGCCTACTCGCCCCCACTCACCGGCCGCCAGATCCCTCCGCGCACGCGGCCCTTCGCAGCACCGCGCACAATGGCGCCGCGCGCCCCCTGCCGGGGACTCGCCGGGGTGGGGTGGGACGGTGAGCCCAGCGGGACGCTCCGCCATTGGCTGCTGCGGCGGCGGGCGGGGCGGGGCCAGGCGCTGCACCCGCCCCCGCCAGTCCCCACTGAGGGGGCGGTGCTGAGGCGGTGCCGTGCGCCTGCCCCGGGGGCGGCCCCGCCCAGCGGATCGCAGCAGCCGCCGCCGCCCCTTCGCCGGGCCGCGCGCCCCGCCCCCGGACGCTCACATCCTCTGGCGGTGTCCGCCTGCCTGCACCTCTCCTGTCCGGCCGCGTGCGGAGGCGCCTGGTTCGCGGCACAGCCGCCGGAGGGGCTGCCGGGGCGCTGCTCCGCCGGCACCCGCGGGGAAGCCTTCGTTTCGCTGTGCCTTTCACCGCTGCGGTGGGTCGGGCGGCTTTAAGGCCATCTGTAGAAGGGTCTCCAGGATTCATCAGAACATAGGACCTACGCAGAGCGCCACCGCCGCGAGGCGCCTCAGGGCTCCCCGCGGCCCGCAGTGCGGCTCCAGCCGGGTTCCCGCCTCCTGCCCTCCCACCCTCTGTCCCACTCCTGCGGGGTTGGGCCCGGGGGGACGCGTGTGGTGTGAAGTAGTTATTCCTACAGAAATCTTCGGCAGGAGGTACCTCCAGTTAGACACACATAGGTATCCAGTCGTGTTAGACTTGGCAGTCACGGCCTCAAGCTGCATTGCGGGGGTTTAGATTGGATATTAGGAAAAAATTCTTCACTGAAGAGTGGTCGGGCACTGGAACAGGCTGCCCAGAGAGGTGGTGGAGTCACCATCCCTGGAGGTGTTCAAAAAGCGTGTAGGTGTGGCACTTCAGGGCATGGTTTAGGAGGCATGGTGATGTTGGGTGGATGGTTGGACTTGACCCTGGAGGTCTTGTCCAACCTTAATTATTCTGTGATATCTTGAGGTGGATGCCTGTCATGGTTTTAGCTGGGATAGAGTTAATATTCTTCACCGTAGTTGGTATAGTGCTGTGCTTTAGCCTTAGTATGAGAATAATATTGATAAGACACAGATGTTTTAGTTTCTGGGTGGTGCTTGTACCAGTCAAGGACTTTTCCAGCCTCCCATGCTCTGCCAGGTGCACAAGAAGCTGGGAGGGGAGGGGCACAGCCAAGACAGCTGAGCCAAACTGACCATATGATACGATGTCATGCCCAGTGTAGTAACTGGGGGGGAGTTGGCTCGGGGCAGCAGCGACTGTGGGTCAAGGACTGGCGGTGTCAGTCGGCGAGTGATTACATTGCTGCTTGTTTGGGTTTTTCCTCTCCTCCCAAGGTTTCACCTCACTCTCATTATTATTACTATTACTGGTTGTGTTTTTTTTTTTTTAATTATTAAACTGTTCTTATCTCAACCCATGAGTTTTCTTACTTTGGCCCTTCTGATGTGGGAGTGAGTGGCTGTGTGGTGTTTAGTTGCTGACTGGGGCTAAACCACGACAATGCCTCGTGTTCAAAAGCCATGAGCTGCTGACTTCAATAGCAGCCTAGTTCCCCACGCTGTTTTTCTTGATCTGGCTCTCCTGTGCACTCTCTCCATTTGCATTAAACATTACCAAGTTCGAAGAAGCTCCCATTCTTGCATACAGACAGAAGTCAAGCTGCTGCTTGGTTTTAAAAGATAGCAAGTTTTAAAGTGCATTCCTTGTGTTGATTCATTCACTGCATCTTTCCCGTTGGACGTAAGTTTCTTGTCTCCCACTTTCTCATGTTGGACAGGCACTATGTGCTTGTCTGGCACTTCTTGTCATCTCATATTGACCCAAAACCAAACACTTAAGAACTTCCTCACCACTGTTTGTTTGTTTTTTTTCATTCTGTCTTTATTAAGTCTGGTCTCACCCCTGATAATTTGTAAAAAGCATTTTTAGAACATTGTCTTTCTATTGTTCAGTGACTCTCCTATAAACCAACTCACAGAAGATTGCTCATCAGGTTATTTATAATTAACCCAACAGCAGATTCTCCTCGCATTCCCCAGAGCTAGATGTTCCTATGAGCAATGAGTTGAGAAAGAAACTGCTATTTTACCTACAACCTGTTGAATCTGCTGCAACACTTCACTGTGGCTGCACAGGAAGTCCTGGGCTCAGCAGTGGTTGCCTAAAAGCAGAGCAGAACTATTTCCTTGGAAAACAGAAACACTGAATTCTGATAAAATATTTTTGCAGCACAGCTTATGTAGGCAGCAAAGAATAAAATTTTCTTGCCAGAGCAGGGGGTAGGCCGATTTTTCCTTCAGATCCCCATACTTTTCATCTCACTCTCTCTTCCATTTAGAAACAAGGTTTTGCATGACAAGTAGGGAACTGTGGGCTTTTCCCTGTGATTGTAAATGAATTAAAGGAGTCTGGATCTGGCATTCAGTGCATTACCCCCTCTGGCTTCTTTGAAAGGTCTTGCCAAAAAAGGTCTTCATCCCAGCATAGAAGACTGGCCTACATGGAGCACACCCGTATCCGTTCATGTTGCCACCACTGCTGCAATTCAAAACAACCACCAACAATCCTCCTCCATTTTCCTGCCTTGCTGCAAGGTGACTGTTATCTGACACCGGTGTAATATTACGGAGTGCAGTAAGAAATATGGCTTAGATTCTACAAAGAAGTGACACTTAAGTAATTTTCCTATTTCATACATGTTTGTGAAGCATTTTAGGTGAAAGATGTTCTGCACAGGGCTGATAATAAAACGATAGAAGAGGCTGAGCAGACATACTCTCAGCCCAGATTTCCCAGAGCAACAGTCCAGCCCATGATGAGCAATTCCTCCACACCAGGAGGGTTACAGAGATCATGTAAGGGCACATGGCTCTGCAGGGGCTTGGGGTAGCAGGCAGGGTGATATTATTTAGGTTATGATATCAGATATTACTTGGCAGCAAACACACAGCTCAGGATCTTGCTTGAATCTGTGTAACCAGACGGTTCTAGAAGGAAACCTCAGGAAGAGCTGGAGTGAGCCTGTAGGAAGGAAAACACATTACATCTTGCAATACAACTTCTCTGGGATGTGAAGACAAATGAACCATAAATGTGGGAACACCTGTAAAGGGCACCCCGCAAGACATTTCTTGTTAATAATAAGGTCTTATTGTTTCCTCATCTTTTTTGCAGAAGGGTATTTCTAGTTAGGCTATCTCTCCCATCCTTTCACAGACAGACCCATGTCACACAGCATGGACAGCAGCGTCGCTAAGACTTGAGCCTGACGGCATGGACCGCTGCTGCTTTACTACTACATTTGCTAGTACTCTGTGTCAGACCAGATCAGGAATAGAGCATGAAACAGAGTTTTTAAAAACACAGTTCTATCCTGGTAAGTAACAGCAACTTGTTACTCATAAGGCTTTTGTGTTTTGAGGTTTTTCTTCTTATTGTAGTCTATTGTATTTTTTTTATTCACTAATTCAAGTCTGTACTTTTGAGTCGTCCTGCTGTAGTACAAACCATAGCCACATGAAAAAGTATAATCAGTTTTAACTAATATAAAAATAGATTATTACGTTCCAATTGTAGCATCTCTGCTGTTGCCATTAATCTAAAAAAATTTCTGAATTGCTTTTTTCCCCAGAAAACCCTCAGCATTTTTAGGGCTGGCAAACCAACTGCACATTTCATTTGGAAGGCAGCCAAGCACGCAGTGCTTTACAGCCATACAAGGATTACTTCTACTTAATACCAACATAATCCTCCTTCTGAAGATGGAAGATAATAGAAGTGGAAATACTCTACTTGCAGAACAACCTGCAGCATCTCATCTTTGTGAGAGAGGCTTACTGCACTTTTTCTTTCAATACCAAGCTGCTCTCCTACAGATGCAGGATAAAACACATGCTAGAGGCCCGTGGGGTAGCTCTGCAGGCCAGGTGCATCACGGCTTCCTGAGACCTTGAGCCATGTGGTAGGACAGATTATCAGCCAGACTTTTAAAAGCTTGCAGTCACTCTCTGAATTCAAGTACTGTAGTAAGTTTTTAACCTCCAACAGTTTATGGACTCCCAATCTTTCTCTGTTGGAGATGCAAATCTTCTTTGAAACGTTACTGTGATACATGATCCCAGTGACCTCTGTTTTGCCAGGCTTTGTGGATCCCTTGGAAGTAATTCAGGGACCACAAAGAGGGCTACAGACTTCAGATTGAAAAATGTTCTGCTTAAGTGACTACTAGTCACTTAATACCATCTAGTGGTATTGATATTTTAAATGGATTTTAGAAGTGATCTAAAAAAAAAAAACCTGAAACAGAATTACCAGCATCGATACCTCCGTACGTTTTAATATCCCTATTCATTTTACTATGCCATATTGCCCCTGATTTATGCTGTTCTCGCAAAACAATGCCGAGATACATGCCAACATACAAACTCAGTGGAATCTTCTGGCCAGAGCCTTCTCATGGTTGTGTTTACTTTTCCCCCCCAAGGATGTAATCACTCTGCCATCACAAGAAGCAGGAAGGAAAAATATATAAAATATATTTAGCAAAACCAGTAAAATTAAAGTGGAACAGAAAATGCAGTCAAGTAGCAAACATTATGTACAGCAGCAGATTTTACAGTTTTTCCTACACATACCTCTACACTTATTTGACACACTCTTTTTAATGAGGAGGAGGAAAATTGAAATAAGCTAGTGTTAATAAAGAAAACACTTTTTCCTAAACAGTAAATGGGGTTTATCACTGTTTTTTGCTTTTGGAACTCCAATTCAGACTACATATACCTCTAAGAAAAATAAGAGAAGGACACCATTTTCTCAGTGCCTAGAGTAAAATTACACTGTCCTCCTTTTACAGACTATACTGGGATCTTAAATAGTTACACTCACAGGATCTAGACAATATCTGGCCATCTTAAGGGATGTAGGTAACAAACATTTTAACCAAGATACAAAACAGGTATCCGATTTTTCCAGCTTTCCTGAGGCTGAGTGAATTGTTTAAATACATGTGCGCTTATCAAAATCCATGTTACAGTACATTTTTAACAGTAGTTTGTTAAGAAATCATGAAAGTGCATAACAGCCTAAAAGCAGGCAAAAAGTACTTCAGAAGAACAGTCTCTCCTTAAAGTGGCAGAAGAATGTTAAGCCTTCCCCAAAGTAGTGTTGATCTCATGTGAGGACATCAGTGATCTTCCTAAAGACTCCACAGTGTGGTGGTGGGGTTTTGGCTTTGGGTTTTTTTCTGAGTTACAACAATCATTTGAATGAACAAAAGCCCATTAGAAGTTTCGGTGCAGTTCTAAAATTAAAGCAAATGTCCTGACAACTTATTAAATGAAGTTAGGAATGAGGCTTTCAAATCAATACTTGTGTTGGAGTCTAGTGATGACTTTCATTCAGTGAACAACAAACACAGAGATTGGAAGTGGTGAATATGCCACAAACTCAAACTCCATCATCCAAAACAATAAGTTAAAGCAAATCAAACATACGCGCCTTCGCAACCATGAACAGTAGGCCAGGCACAGAGGGGAAGAATAGTGTGCCCAAAGCTCTGCTTTACTCTAACTTGGAAAGGCAACACAGCACCAGAAAAATCAAATCTGGTAACATCTGATAGATGTTAAGGTGAAAACAGTTGTTCCATTAGATTCAAATATAGATGGGAGAAAAACTAGTAATGAGTTACATATCAGTCACAGTGAGTAACTGCAGTGTTCTCTTTGGAGATGTATATTTGTCTGGAATGTTTCTCAAAATACAGAAGATTTTATTAGTTAATTAACAAAACTCACACCAATAGCATTGCATTTCATACAATTCCAAAATAGCACTTTCTCTTTCCCCCAAAAACTGTGTTGGTGAAATGGCAGGCTTTTACTAGTCCTTGTCAGGATGACAGGGGTTACCAAGTTATGGGATAACACTTGTACTATGGCTTTTTCTTCTTACACAAGCTTTAGCTTGATTTTTTTTCTCCACATAAGGTGGCAAACTTTTTACTTTCTTCTCCTCCTCTCCTCTTCCAGTTCGTGTATGACCTCCTCCTTGGCTGAGCTGACAAATTCCACTGGAAGGTTGAGCTCTCTGGCCTTTCTGATTATAATACATGGCAAATCAGTGAAGGAAAAAAGCCACCACCAACTCCACCACTCACGACTGAAGCAAATGTAAGTTTCATAAAGGCAAAATTGCTGGGTTTTGCGTACACTTACACAAACAAGTGTGAATAAAGGCTTTGTAGCCAAATCATTCAAGTTTATTCCAGACCTCATATTGAAGGTAAACCGGAATGGTTAAATTTTCTACATGAAAGGCTCTTGGACACACTGCTGTTGTTAATCTTACCAGCTGCTTTCAGGGATTTGCTCAAAATTACCTTAAACGTTTCTGTCCTTCACCAAAATGCTCACTGAACTAAACCAGGCCAATATGAATACATAATTGCAATAATTTTACTTCTGAAAGCAGTAAAATTCGATTGATACATACAGCCAAGATGTACAACAAGCTGTCACCACCATAGTTGTTGCGTAGTTTTACTTTCAGGATTTGTGGAGCTTTTTCTTTTTTTTTTTTTAAAGAAAAAGATGGGAGTGTATGAGAGTAAGAGGGGAACAATGGAAAACAGCTGTAGTTTATCCAAATGTAATTGTATTATAGCACATTAGGAACTGCTGCCTTTAACTGAAGTTTTCTGATACACATGAAGTAACATACTGTTAGATGCCCCTTACATGGGAACAAGCTTACAAGCTTGGAGAACATTTCTGGGCCAGACAGCAGCAGAAACTGTTTAGATTAAATCTACACAAAGAACAAAACAAAAAATCAAGACCCAGAAATCTGTATTTCTTCTGGGTAGACAAACACCACCAATAACAGTGACCTGAAAAGTCACCATTAAGCTTTTTTTTTTGGAGGACAGGGAAAATATTAATTTGATTATATATGCACAGCCACTTCTGGTAATGTTAGTCCAGTGTGAGATACTCAGGTCGCACACCTAAGCATTTTTTTTTCCCATTGATGGAGAAACTCATGTCTTAAGTGCCAATGTAAGTTAAAGTGACCCCATTGACTAACTGAATTACTGCGCAGTCACTGTAGCCAAAGAGCACAATGTGTAGCCTGAGGTTTCATAACATTCCTACTTTTGTTTCAACTGTAGGAGGTATAACAAATGCTATTTCAGGGATTCAACACAGGTGAGATTTTAGAAAAATATTGAACAAGAATACACACAAATCACACATGGCCAAAACAAAATAATAAAAGTCTTTAGTGGAAAACAATTTTATCCTCCTCCTGCTTATGGATCTCAAAAATACAGAAAGCGTTCATTTCAAAATTGAAAGTTCAGTTGTGATAAGGCTTGATTACACAGCCGTTTCCCAATTCTTATTGCAACAAGTTGTGAAATGTCTCTATGCGACTTCATATCTTCAGCTGTACAGGTAAAACAATACTTGAAATCAACTAGCACTTCAATCCCTGCATTTTTAATATATAAACTCAACATAGTACTGAATTGTACATTTAAAATATTTACACACTTGACCAGCAGCAGTACTAGCATTTATTGCCTTAAAACTGCATGTTCACTGCATGGAGGTTCCTTATTTTGCACAAAGGAAACAAATAAAAGAGGAAAATCTTTTTTTCCTAATTATAAATTCTAGAATGGTTCAACAGGAGATTGAGATGTGCTGGGGAATGCTGTTAGAAAGGATCTTATTAATTTCAAGTATCAAGCTGTAACAGATTGGAAAATCACATGGGTAGTATCTTTCCCTTGAGGTTGGAAGGGTTTTCCAAATCTTTTATAAGAATGGCTTAAAAGGACAGGAAAAGCAGGATAGGGAAAGGGAAGAGATGGAAAAGCAGAATCTACTTTAATTCGCCGACAAGAAGGGAAAGCCAGGGATATCTTATTTCTCAGTTGCTAGGGCCCCAAGAAATCTCATGTTGAAAAAAGGGTTGTGTAAGACAGCCGAGAGCTTAAGGCTCTAGAGCAAATCACACTTCATGATTTGCTTCATGATTAGTGCTAGGAAGCATTAATCTCATTTACTGTAAAGAGGGCACAATCTACTGATATTAACAGCAAATTTAATGGGGGGGTGTGGGGTGTGTGTGTAGCAGGGCTGGCTCTTTAAATTTTAATTGGTAGTATTAGGCTTCGGTTATACTGCTTGGTAGGAACAGCTATGGGAGAAATAAGTGGTGTGTGTTCCTTGCAGAAAAGCGTAAAAAACCAAAACCAAACTGAACAAAAAACCCTACCACCACAAGCGGCACTTGTCATGAGTAGAGGCACCAAAGCCTGAATAACTAGCAACTGTCCTCTCACTATTCAGACGAGAACTGAGGCACACTGGTGGGGAATCTTATCTTATTGAAGTAGAAGCCACCATTTCAACTGGCTGTAACTGAAATAAGTACAATTTACAGCAAGCTTTGCTGTGCTGCAGCGGACTGGTCTTGGGGAATACTGCATCACTGCTGCCTCTCCTGTTTTCATTACAGCAAATCTTACACCTCACAAAACTAAAAATATTTAATATTTACACAGCATCTCAGATCCTCAATGCATTTTATAGGCATAAGCTAATCCTCACAACATCCCTGTGAGGTAGGTAGGTATTATCACTATCTTAACAACGACACAGTTCTAGCTGCTTCCCATTGGCCACAGAGGATCCAGTGGAAAAACAGATACAAAATTAGAGGAGCCTAGCTCCTACTCCTGCGCTTATATTCATCAAGCTACTTCCATAAAAAACACCTCTTCTTATGTAATTATTTAACCAAAACTGAAATTACTTGAAGTGTTTTACAAGAGAAATGCTGCGATTTGTATTTTTGAATAGTTTTACAGATCCCAAATTAGAATTTGCTTTACCTTTTAAAAAGAATTAGATTTTAAATGGATAACTAACTGCTCTGAGCAAGCTTATTTTCTAGAACTACATGGCTTAGGTATAAAGGGATTTACCCAGGTAAACACTGGGGCTTTAGTGAGTGCTGTGCACTATCAAAGAGATGACTCCGGTTCAAAGCCCTCTCTTTCAACTAGTAGGATTTGGACATGCTGAGAAAACAAGCTTCTCGTTCCTGAGGAAAACTGTGAGCCCTTTATCACTAAACAGTGAAACACAAATCTCTGGGCAATAAGTAGCAGATTCCGGCAGTAATTCAGTAAAGATAATTAAGGCATAAATGCACATGAAAGTGGAAGTTTCATGTAGTAGTAGTCTACTTCTCCCTCTCCATGTGTATCTGTGCTTTCAAGACGGTCTTGAATTTCATGACCCAACTAGATGGTCACGCTTGCCAGTGTTGAAAATTATAGGTGGAACAACAGAAAATTATTACACCAGCATTAGAATGAGCTATTACAATGGGGAAGGAGCTGGCAAAATGGGAAAGAAGCTACTTAATTTCTAGTCTCAGAATGAAAACACCGGAGCAATAATCTGTTCTAGCAAAAAATGTCTAGACAAGTATTTGTTACAATCATATCACGCAGCATTTATAATTCAGTTCAAGGTGCCTTTTTCCCCCTTCAAAAAACAGGTGCATTTTTAGAACCATTATTCACTTTGCACAGTGAATGGAAAAATCAATGCAGTGATGCTATAAAAATTTCAGAACACTTATGTGGAGCCAACACTCAATGTTCACTAAAAATGGTCTATGAGTCTTTGCTATGGGTTTGAATGAGCTTTTGCATCTAGATTTACTGCAGCTGGATGAGTAGATGATCACTGAAGGATTTTTAAAAAATTTTTCTTTTTTTGGAAGGCATATAGAAGCCAAATAGTTTAGGTAGAAGCAGCCACCTAGCCAGCAGGAGTATGAATTAATACAACTTATTCCCAGAACATTTTTCAATATTTAATGGATGTCATTAAGCAGAGATGTCTCAGCATTTGCTCTAAAAGAAACATTAAAGGGCATGGAAAGATCCCTGTTGAATATATAAGAATGGAAGAAAAATTAAGAAACGAGACAGGAAGAATGTTGTCAAGCATAACATGAAACAGGAAAATTGCAAAAGAAACCCTTACTAGGAAAGTTTCCCTTCAATATATAATATTAATTTTAAATGAAGGGGAAAGGAAAGTTTTAAGCAACCTTCAAACCAATCTTTGAAAGGAAGTGTTCATATTTTAGCAACTCTTGGTAGTCAAAGGATACTGTGCGTCTCTGCTTGTTACAACATACTGGGCCTGATTAGGAAAGTAATGGGAATGCGCATTTCTCTGTCCTGAATACTAACTCAGTTTGTGCTGACATTCATCAATCACAATATGCAAGAGGATTTCAAAATTTTAAAGTTAATAAATATTTTAAAATAGTGAGCCAGCTTTAGCATGAGAAAAAATTATAGTGACAGAGCTAGTTTAAAATAAATGATGACTGAGAATATCAGTTATTCAGTCAGATCCAAAAAAACTTGAAGGCATTTGCTATATTTCTTCGAAGACTTTGGCCTAGATATTCGACATCGAGCACATTATGACAAACTAGCGGCTTTTACTGCCGCTTATGTTGCCAGGCTTTAATGACCTTCACCTGAAAAAAAAAAAGAGGTTTCAGAACTGCTGCCCTGTCCAATGTACAAACTCTGAGAACCTTCAAAAGCAGCTTCAAAAACATATCAAACCCCAGACACATTTAAAAATAAAATCACCCATCAGAACAGTTGAAAGACAAAGATCTGCCAGGATCATTATCTTCTGTGCAAGTGCACAGTCAAGAAATCCTTTACAGAAAAGCACTAGAGTTTCAAGAAAAAATTGAGAGCAATACCCCTGTTCTAAAATACGATGCAAATTACCTTTGAAATTAAATACTAGCTGGGAAGGTATATTGTCTGACAAGTTTTATGGTCACTTTTTAATGTACAAATCTGCTCTAGCCCCGTTTTCACATAAATTAAGAGAGAAAAGTATAATGAAGAGATGGCATTTTTGGCCTTGTGGATCCATGCTTGAGACAGGTATGGATTTAACTAAAAAAAAAAGAAGCAAAAAGCCTTAGATAACTTACAGCACAGTATTACACATTTATGTCTTTTTAAAAATTCTGGCTATTGTGACTAATTTTGAGATGAATAGCTGAAGAATGGCACAGAGTTGCAAATGATGCTACACAGCCATGTAAAGGTGTTTACTGTACATTTTATATAAATTTTAAAAACACGTTGGAAATATTCAACAGAATAATCTAGCAGAGGTCTTAAACGGGCCCACTTCTGCCTCCATGTACTTCCACAAAAATCAGTTTTACTAGACATGCAGCATTTGTGTTTGCTTCAGTTCTCTGGCTCATCACTGAAGACAAAGCAGGCCTTGCTTTTGTATTCATGTGCTACTCTCCCTTGTTGGTCCACTATACTCAGGGCACTAAATTCTGCTCTCCTAATAGCTAAAGTGCTGATATAAAAAAACTGAGCAAGAGCAGAGCAGCTGGGAGGGCTCTGCAGAAGTGGGGCTAGATTCAGCAAAACCAAAAATCTCCCACAGGACTGCACATCCCAATAACCTTCCTCGACTCAAGTCAAACAAATATGGCCCTTGAGTAAAAGGGTTTGATGCCCCTGTTCTGTCATAATCGTTTTAGCTAATGCCCCGACTTTAAAAAGTTTGCCAGTAATTTACACCTTTTGAGTTGTTATTGCTTAAACAAACAGTTCAGTGTAGAAACACATTGCATTTGCGTGCAACCTGGGTATGAATCAAAACAGATACTGAAAGTAAAACTACACATGAACCTTGCATTAGACACTCATTCCAAAATGACACGTCAACATGAAGGGCTGCAACAGGTACACAGCAGCTTAATGCCAACATCCTAAACCAACTCTGAAGAGTCAAATCTTGCCTTAAATTTCTTATGTAAAGAGTATGAGCTATTTTTTTTTTCTTTTAAATTAAGGCAACGAAATGGCTACAGTTCCTAAAGTTCATTTTAGGGGAACAAAAATATACACCTTTTTTCTTCTGAACTTTAGGCAGTAGAACGTAATGTAAAACTTGCATTGCATTAAACATGCAATGTCAGGTTGATGTAGAAAACCAGAACTAAACAAGTTAAAATACCATTTGGTTTTTCTTCCCCATTGGAACACAAACTCAAACTTTAAGAGAGGAAAAATTAAGCTTAAAATCAGCTAAACTGTTCAGAGCTTTGTATGTATCTGCATCACACTCTAACATGATTTTGGGTAGAAAAGAAATCTGTATGTTTATCTGGCCACTCATATTTTAAACCGGGGGTGGGGGAAAGGCACTGAATTTATTTTTCATTGTGCCCATATCTGTTTGCACATATATGTAAAAAATAAAATTCAAATTTTCTGTTCATTCTCTCCCACACACAAGTATGACAGATTGCAGCTAACACGTAATAGCAGAAGCTGATTCAAAGTTGACCTCTCCTATTCCATTGTGTTATGTTCAAACTTCCAGGTTCTCTAGAATCTGGGATGGCTGCAAAGAACCCAGAGACAGGTACAAGATTTAGTCAGCATTCAGCATTTCTCAGTGCATTTTGCAGAAAGGGTCTAAATTAGGCATAGAGTTTTGTTGTTTATTTTACACAGAGAAGTCCACCAACATTTGCCATAAATTCTTCTAAACTCTTTAAGAAGGCCATCTTCTGCTTACGGTCCAGTGTAGGAGGAGTGCTGCTTGCAGTAAGCTTGTTGAAGGCATCTGCTAACCGCTGGTAAATTACTGGATCTTGTTGAGTTGAGAGCAATGTTTCAACTAGTTCTGAATATTCAGCCTGTTAAACAAACAAGAATCTTATTAACTTAAAAAAAGATATATATACAACTTGTGTCATCAGCACAAAATCCAGAATCAAGTGTACCTCTCCACCTGCTACCCAGTTTCACTGACTAGGGTACCGTGACTATGGACCTGCAGCCTTCCACCTACCTCGAAACAAAATAAAGCCCTTCAGACCAGGGTTTTTAGTAAGGCTGAAGAAGCCTTTAGAGGGAGGCACAGTGGTTTGCAATGCAGAGTATGAAGAAAACTGTAAGGCGCACCCTTCAAAGTGTCTTCTGGTCCTTACTTAGCATAAGCTTACTCCTGCAAACCGCACTTCTCTTCCTTCACGCCTGCCCCACGCTCAGCGTGCCACATCAACCATCTCCTCCCACAGATCTTTCCTTCTCTAGATTCCCTTCCCTGGGACAGAGAGCTTAGATTCCTTTCAAAGAGTTTCCCACTTACTTTCATGCTTACTTGGACAGAAACAGAAAACAAAAACACGTTAAGCATGACTAAAAGCAAAGTGAAAGAACTGTTGAGAGTTTTAAGAAAAGCAGCAAACTGGCTGTAAGAGGGCCCTGGCTCAGCCGCTGTGGGGAACACCTGGCTGCCTGGTATGCAGCAGCACAGCTCGTGAAGGGGACTTAGCAGAGACTATGGAAGCTTGTACAGCAGGGGATGAGATGGGGACCTGAAAACTATGCGGGGGCCAGGATCTGGGCTGTTATGGACAGACTGCTGGGACCATCCTTGACCCTCAGTCTATCACTGCTTGTTGTTCAGCCACACGGCCACCAATGACACTGCCAAGGGGTACCTGGAGCAAGTCCAGAGTGACTCCTGAGCTCTGGGATCAAGGGTGAAGGACACGGGAGCCAGAACAGCAGTCCCCTCAATTCTACTGATGAGGGACTTGGGTGGGGGTAGACAACAAGCTCATGAGACCTGACAGAGTCCATCCAAGGGTTCAGAAAGCTGGCTTGTGTCATTATGAGGCTGCTCTCCGTCATCTTTGAAAACTACAAATCATGAAGCAAGTACTCCTGGAAGCTATCTCTGGGCACATGAAAGAAAGGGATTGAGAACAGCCAGTGTGGATTTACCAACCTGTCTTCTGTGATTAAATGACTACATCTGCAGATGAGGGGAGAGTAGTGGATGCCTGATGTTAGCAAGTCTTTAGCTGTCTTGCACAGCATCCTTGTAACCAAGCTGGCATTTTATTTCCTAGATGGGTGGACTACTACATGGGTGAAAACACATTGGTATCATCAGCCTCTAAAGGATTAAGGTTAATGGCTCATATTCCACCTGGAAACTGGTTACAGGTGACACAGAGCACTCCTCTGTGCCTTGTCCTGTTTTAATATTTTAGTCAGTGACCTAGAGGAGGAGAGGAAATGCACCCTCCTCAAGTCTATGGATGAAACTAAACTGGGGAATGCAGCCAGTGCATTTAAGGGCAGCACTGGCATTCAGATACAAATAGTCAGGCTGGAGGAATGAACTGACAAGAACCTAATGCAATTCAGCAAGGACAAATTTGAAGTCCTGCAGCTGAAACAGACTAACCCCTGCTAGTACACAGACTGGGAACTGACAGGCTGGGGAGCAGTTCTGCTGAATAAAAGGACTTGAATGTCCTGCAGCAGGCAAAGCAAGTCAACACAGTGCCTTGTCAGTAATGAACGCTAGCAGCACACTACGCTGTATTAATTGTCTTTACACTTGTTAGATTAGATGTGGAACACTGTGTCCAGTTTTGGACTCCTTAACACAAGAAGGATATTGATGAACTTGAATGAGTCCAGTGGTGGGCCACCAAGGCTGTCTGGCACGTGCTGAAAGCACATGAACTGTAAGGATAATAAAGCATTTAACAGGCTGCTCAGAGAAGCTTTGGAATATCCAGGTTTTCAAGACACAGTTAGAAAAGTCCTGAGCAACCTGATCTGAATTCAGTGTTGACCCCACTTTGAGCAAGAGGTTGGACTACAGACCTCCTAAGGGTCCCTCCAACCTTCCCTTCTATGACCTGCCAGATGCGCAGTAACTAGTCACTCTCCTTTAACAAATGACTGGGTTTCAGGGTATAATTTTCTAAATGCCATACCTGATGCAAACACACTAACGTGTAGAATGCTTCACCTGCTGCAGTTGTCATTTCTGTATTGTGCTTCTGAAGTACCAGCATATCAAAGACCATCTGAAATCACAAACCAGAAGTAGTTACAGAAGTTACTTAAGTTACTTAAGTAAACTTAACTTTCTACTGTACCAATATTTTCTGCTGAAATTCATCTTCACTTCTGATAATAACAATGAACATGGATTTACAAACATCCAAGTTTGTTGTTTGTTTTGTTGCCTTTTTTTTTTTAAGCTTAGGTGTCAGTAATTGGAAAGCCAAGTTCTTCTAGAAGTCAAGTCTTGGCTTAACGGCACAAATTCACATCTCAAAGCACTGAAACCTATTGCTGATCTATACATGTTCTTCAGAGAGAAATGGCAGATATGCCAGAGAAATACTGAAAAAAGCCTTTGCTCTTCCAGAATGAAGATTTTGAAGATTCCTACAGCTCACCCAAAGCCAAAGAGGGAACAGATTAATAAGAATGGTATAATTTTAAGTGGAAATTTAGAGAAAAGGCAGAAAGCTATGTTAACTTAGAAGAAATGTAAAGACAAATAAAATTATTTAAGGTGTTTCTCATTTTCTCAGCTTGGCTGATGTAAGCGTTTAATGAGAAATCCCCAGAAGTTCGGATATCAGTTTGGTAAGAAAATATGTCTGAAAACTGAAAAATTGAGTCTCTACAAAATCAGAAGACAAGCACACAAGTTCCCTAATATCTTTGTTCCCAGTTAGCAGGAACTTAGTTGCTACCAGGTCACTCCAAAATTCGATGAGCTAGAGTGGATGGTCCTAAAAGGAAAGTACTAAATGTGATACTGGATTAAGAAAACACAGAATTCATTGGGTACTTTGAATAAGTGATAGCATTTTCTTTCTAGTTGCCAACTATGCTCTTTTTTTCTGCCTTTTATTTTAGTACCCTGCCCAGCCTCCAGTTCACAAAATTCTGGGAGCTTTCTGCTTTACATCTTTCACAGCAAATGTAACCGCTAAAATTGTCAGTCAGGTTCTTTCTAGAGCTCACGTGCAGAGCATGGATAAATATAAACTGCATTCTGAAAGGCTCAGGTCTTTTGTTTATTGGCAATAAGTAATTTCCTCCCTCTATGCCTCTATCCTCCTTGTCCAATGTCCCCAGTCCTTCATGCTCGCTTTCATCTTAAACTGCCAGTTTTTTAGGTAACAGGCTGTTTCTTACTATATGTGTGATCCTGATTAACCCAGTCAAATATGATCCCTGTTTAGCCTCTTGATGCTACCTGTATGCAAAAAACCAAAGTAACATGAAATGCAGGTGCCTTACCTTAAGAAAGTGCCTTGTTGCTAGAAAAAGGGTTGAATCTGTTTCTTGTGCTTTTGCGCACTGTTCTGCTAATGGTGTTACAGCTTCCAGGCAGAGCTGGCAAACCTCTGAACTCATTCTGATAATGGGCGTTAAAGAATCAAAGGCAGATTTCAATTAAATTGTGGTAAAACTTCCCAGTGGTGTCACTAGAAAATATTTTAGATGCTTGTATGTTCCAAGATTTCTTTTTACTATAAAGCCATTAATTGAAAAAAAAAATAATTAAAAAATAGAAAAAGCAGGGTGAAAAAAAAAAGAATTCCAACTTCGTTGCCTTCTTTTATTAGTTACGCGCCCTAAGGTAACATAACCCTCTCTGACATAACATTTTCAGAAAGAGTCCCTTATGGTCAAGCTCATCTGTTTCTGACACGTGCCACAGATTAGTGAAAATGGTACTCCCATTATGAGAGGGAGAGCCCATTGGCACCCTGACAGGAAATGCTCTGGAGCCAGCCCAGTAGAACAGCAGCAGTGTTTTGTGTTACCAGCTGAGAAACTAATTCAGGAATGGCTTTGGGATACCAGCTGAAGGCTTATGAAGTTACACACTCTGAAGTAATGGAGGAGGCAGGAATGGCTGCCAGAAAAAACTTACATGCTAAACCACTTAAAGGCTGCATTCAAGCAACCCGAGTCAGAGGAAATTCAGCTAATGCTAGAATCTCAATAGACACTGCAGTGAAACTCTCAATCACCAGAGAGCAGAGAGTAAGAGTTGATTACTGATAGCTAAATTATAGATACAGAGACTGATAGAAAAGGAAAAAAATGCAAAGAAATACAAAATCAGATTTTTAACAGGTCATTAAAAAAGCAACTCAGATTTTTAAATGCTCCCAAGCTCTGTAAAGGATACGATGACATCCCTAACTCCAGTGAGTACATTAGGCTCTTAAAGAGGTCCTCTGGAAGTTGTGGAATTTTCTCAGGGAATATCTCACAGATGAAAGTGATTAATTTGTAATATTGATTACACAGAGATGGAAACTGTCAAAAGAAAAACATGGTAATTTTAGAATCAACCACATAACTCTATTCTGATGTAATTTTGGTCAGTACAAAGAGAGGACTGATGCTTTCCACTGAAGAAGAGGAGACAATTTTAGTAGACAACCTCAGAGTCATTGGAATGGCTACAGCTTTATTAGCAAACACTGTGGTACAATAAAGAAGATTGCTAAAGATGAGCAGTTGACGGTGGGAGTCTGGAATCTGATCTGTACAAATTCAAGGAGTTTTACTTCAGGCATGAGCAAGTCTAGTCCTGTGGGGTAAAAGCCTTGGTCACAACAGAGGGGCTGCTAGGGTACACCTTTTGACTCAGTTTCATCTAAAATGGATGTAGCTCTCATGCTCAGTGAGCACCAACATGTTAAGAGGAGACAACCGAGGTATACTTGGGAAGTGTTCCCCTGACTCAAAGTAAAATGTTAGCACAGCGCAACCCAATGAAACACTGCCATTCCATTGTTTCATATTTTACTGTTCTGCTGACAAGCTGCTGATTCTATGATACAGAAGCCAACTGTATTGTGAAAATAATTAAAGAGTTACTACTTGCTCCCAGATTTTTTTAAAATCAATATTACTGTTTATGCTTCCTAT
The DNA here is from genome assembly GCF_963921805.1 of Phalacrocorax carbo. NCBI lineage: Eukaryota > Metazoa > Chordata > Aves > Suliformes > Phalacrocoracidae > Phalacrocorax > Phalacrocorax carbo. Next base: position 198,202,133 of record NC_087513.1, on the reverse strand, counting down.
CACATTTCTGACACTATCAGAAGGAGGATTCCACAAGCCACGTTTCAGGTTTGGCTAATTGTTGACCTGCATGGACTCACTTTTACAAGAAAAAAGTTTTGTTAGGCCCTTCAAATATATATATTTTCAGCTTACAATATTTATTTTCAAACAACATCTAGAACTACAGAACAGTTATTGGCATTTTTAAAAGCCTAGAAAACTGAACTTACACAGGTAGAATAATACATAAAGCTTTCATATTCTAGCAACTCTGTGTAAAAATATACTTACCTTCAGCAGATCCTGGGACATTAGAGGAAGAACTAGATTAACCCCATATAAGACAACATCTGCTGCTGATACAGATCTATTTGTAGCTTGCCCAGGCTCATGTCCTCTAAATACTTCATCTGTAGAAACAACAAAAAATGTTTTGTATAAAAGGAGGATTACTGGTAATTAAATGTTAACATATTGAAGGAAGAGTCCCATTTCTTTATAATAAAGACTTTTTAAAAATAGGACTATTCCCTTCTCCCTGAACAAAAACGTGAGGCACTGTATTAAAATAGAAACTTAAGTGAGTGGAGGCTGCCACATCACTCTATATTTATATTCATCAGGACTAAGCATTTCATAATCACATGTACCAGATGGCACGCTAAAACAGAACACTTAGATAGTCTGAGGGCTCCCTTCCATTACAGGACACTGCTTTTGTTTCTAGCAATAGCTGCTGCATGCCTACACATGTAAACAGATAGTGAGCAAAATATTATCGCATTTTTATACTTTATATATGTATAAAATAAATATTTACATATGTTTATTTTATTAACACAAGGAGAAAAAATGGGGAGAGTTAATGCAGAAAACTGTAGTTTAGACATTGCCAAGCTTTCCCCAGTTACAGGTAAGACCTACCTTTCCCATCAACTGGCAGTGAACTTACTTTTATAATTCCTGCACTGAGTCAGCAACTTTCAATACATTTCATCTCTGGGGATTACATTTAGGTAGCATTCACATTCCTGAATTTCATGGTAAGTATTTTACACTGTTTTCCATGCAACTAACTTCCAATATCTGACCTCGAAGAGAATATGTTACATGGCATTGAGTTGTCCATTCAATGGACAAAGTCTGAATCGAGTTCTGCATTTGTGTTCTGCATGCATGATGAAAAACTAGACTGACGCACTGACAGGTTCTCTCTCTCAAGATGTACCTCAGAAAAGCAATGAACAATGTCAAAACAACCTAGGCAGATTCCGTTGGATACTGAGCATGTTTTCTGTGCAAACTGTATAGGTCATGGTGAGATCTGACTGACACAGATGTGTTTCAACTTATTCAAAAGCAATGCAGCACAGCTAAGCTAGAACTTGCAAATCATATTCAGGACGAGTGCAATTTTAAGTGGCAAATATATGGAAGAAAGTAACAGGCTGGGATACAAAAAAGAACCCTTTACTACACCCACATTCCATAAAGCATGTTCTGTGAATGAGGAATACAGGAAACCCTCAAACACGATGGAATTTTAATGAGCTCAGCATTTCACAGAAGTTGGACCTTGTACTAAAGAAGATAATCCATTTGATCTCGCGGTAATTTACTATTCCAACTTCTCTATGGGTTTTTTGTTAGAAAACTGCTGCTGCTACATGTTCAGACTTCAAACATTCAGATTTCAAGCTGTTTCATAGATGCCCTATTTATTTTGAGAGCAATAATAATTTCAGATGCTAGAGTTCTGTGGAAAGTCCTTCCTTTGCTACTGGCACATTAAATAGTAATTTCCATATCTTGATCTAATGAAGCCTAAACTTCAGTTTTCACTCTACCTGGTTTGAACGCATGTCCCACAATGGTTTTTACAGTTTAGAACACAAGTCGTGGTTCAGTAATTACCAATTCCTTCGTACCTGTGTCACTGAAATCTATGAATTCTTTTGATAGAAGATTAGTGAGAAGCTCCATAATAAGAAGGAGATCCTGGTACTGGTCTTCTTCCGCTGTAACATCTATCCGTTGTCGACCTAGGTTATTCTTGGAATACACCTGGAGCAGAGTTAGGCAGGCCTCATACAAGTTCATGGCTTTGGCCTATAAAACAATGTTAAATAATAAGAAAGCTTCCATATGCTAAAAGTGACACACTTTAAGATGACATTACTTGGTTGATGATACCTCAAGATTTTAATTTTGGTTATATAACCACTTTTTGTAACAACTGCATGCAAAAATCAAGGAAACAAACACCTTAAACAATAAGAACACTTACAACCATAGATTGATGTGCTACCCATTGAAACAGCAGAACATTACTTTTATCAGTTCCTCCATTTTTTTTAATTTTTTTTTTAAAGAGCGTCTTGGGACAGGCCAACACATCTCACTGATCTCTCAAACTAGATTACCAACAAAATCCCTTGGGGACTCACTTCAGCTGTCAAAGTTTGGAGCCATAGTACACTGTGCAGTTTGTGCATACCCACTTTGGAACAGGCAGGGTCGCTTCTAGATGCAAAACCAAAAACAGCCAACAGTGCAAAGATGTAGGTGTACTGCAATGACTCATTTTACCAGACTGTATCTTGGTATCCATTATGCCTTGTTTAGGCCCAAGGCAGTGTCTCTACAGTGTGCATTTGTCACATAAAACAGTGCTGCAATTCTCCTGGACAAGCCTTCAGACAAGTTTGATATGGTTTAAAAAAAGTACTCAACACAGTCTGCACTCTTTCGCCACCCATGCACAGAGTTAGATTAGTGATGAATTATGGTGAAGTTTATTGGTATAAGAACACTTTTAATCCTGCTTTTCATCTTGCAAGTGTATGTTTTTAAACAAAGGAATTCCTCTAACAGATGTGGCCATATAGCATTTCTTTCTCTGTAGAATCTAAAAATCACTATCCTTTCTTTTGTTTAAGGGATAGCACTGTATACACACATATGCACACATACACACACTCTTCCCCTCCATCCCCTTTTGGTTGTATTTACCTCTCCAAGATAGCAAATTTGTTTATGTGCAACTTCAACAAAGACTTCTATTATGAGATTAACAGTCTCTGGCGTGTTTTTGTATACTTCCATTAATCCGATGCAATTATTAAGGAAGTCCATTAGGAAATTGAAGAGAATTGCTACGTTATCAATCTGGGTAGCCTCAGCAATTCCACAGAGTGCTTCTAATGTAGCAGTGATTTCCTGTTTCACTTCCTCCTCCTGACAGATCTGCTGAAAGTTTTCTTGGTTTATCACATTCAAGAATCGCTGCTGAAGCGGCTGAAGGACCTTAAAGTTTTTAGAAAAGTCATATTAAGATAAGCATACTATGACATGAGATGTGATGTTTAAGTAATTTAGCAAGCTCATGGGTTGCTTCTGGCACAGTAGTAAAAGATTCAATTGCTTCCAGTTTCCAATGACTCAAGTTATTATCTGTCACATTAACATAAGCTGAAGTGGTAGTGACGAGTGACACTCGTTATTCATCATCAGCTGCAGGCTGGTTTCAAAACAAGCACCTCCACATTGATTTTATATTATTTTGTAATCTTTAAACAGATGACAATTAATTTCTCTGGCTCTCAGTATTTAAATTTCTTCCAAATTCAGTATGAGGGTAAAAAATTATTACAGTTCATCAATGAAAGCATTAAGATTGATGTTCACAATTATCTCTGCCATGTTATGATTCTCAATAGTGCAATCTGTTTTGTAATCAGCTCTGTTTGGAACCAATTAAAGAACTTCCATAAAAATAGTTAAATGTTTTTCCCAGTTACTTCCAGCACATTATAGTCTTGCCTTCAATCACTAATTTCATAGCTTGACTAATAAAAACAAGTTTCTTCAGAAGGCCAATGCTTTACAAACTCACACGGTGCTCACTGATCACATTTCAGCTACTTCTATCACCAATCTTTCTGGTATTAAATATCTGAGCTTTAATGGAGCCAAGGCATGAAAAGGTAGTCAAGGCTCTTCATTATGCTCCACATTAGCTTTTTACTTACTGTCATTATTGTTAAGATAATAACCTAATAATTCATAACACCAAATTAAAATAAAAGGAAGAAATGACACACAGTTCCATGGGAAATTCTTAACTACTTAAAATAGTCTCTTTCAAGCATACTGCTATACTGGCTGTTTCAAAAATCCTCCAGGTAATTATTAGTTGTTTCAGTTTAGGTTGTGGTGTTTTAGATACAGATTTTGGCAGCTCCTGGGTGCCATGCAACTATTGACCTTCACAGAAAGAATAATTTTTAAAAATTATCAATATTATATATTCCAAATCAGAAGATTCTGTACGAGTTAATTTTCTGTCACCATAAAATTCCCTAAACTAAGTTCTTGGTACTACTTGCTAAAACGAAGGTAACGGAAGCATCACAATGGCTTACCTCTGTCCAGTATTGTTGCTTTGTTTCTGTATCCATATGAGCAAAACCTCCTAAAACTAAAGCTTTCATTAGTGTTCTCTGCACAGAGCTGGACAAATAGTGAAGAGGGGGGCTTCGCCTTGCAAATTGTTTAGCTAAATTCCACCAGTTTTCACACTGAATAACTAAGTTTGCCCTAGAAGAGGGAAAAACAGATTAATTAAAGAAAAGACTTCAGACAACTGTATGAACAGAGCGCATCAGGTTGCTAGCAGTTGTCAGAAGAGTTTTTTAAAATTTTACTTCCTTTATTTTAAGGCTAAATTGCCTTTTGACTTTCATCTTATTAATGCCTCACCTCTAATATTTCTGAAGTATATACTCTGAAAATAGCTCAATTCATATGGGAGAAAAGCAGGGAGGTGCTTTAGTTTTACACACATACACACACACAGAGTTAATGGATATATTGCATGGATTAAAAGCTTAGTCTCATTATATCATGATAAGATAAGCAGTTTATTCCAAAACTAGCTCCTGTGGGTTTTAATAATAAAAAAATATAATTCCTCAAGAATTCAACTCCTCTAACTTCAGAACAGTCTTTCAGCAGACTGTGAGTGCATAATTACATGTAAAATTGCAAGTCAGTTCACAAAAGTGAAACGTTCAAGAATTTCCTACATCACAGTTCGTAATACCAAAGAAAACTTTGAAATTTGTCTGAGTCCACCAAATCCTGGATTTAAAAAAAAGTCTATATGTTTACAAAACACATTTTCTATTGACTTAGCCAGTACCTGAACTCTTAATCCGGAAGCACTTGTTGAACAGAAACAAACAACACAAAATCCTTGCAATAAGAGTGGAGACCAGGAGAGTTTTCCTTTCTCACTGTTTAAGAGTGAGGCACAAAGGTAGGGGAAGGAGAGTGCACTTTTAAACAATAATAAAAATTAGACTATGTTTTGTCAAATCTAGGTCTCACTCCTCAATTTGTCAGACAATTTTTTTCCATTTATAGTATGTTACTGAAGTAACTGGACTTACAGAGACATGAATACGAAGTGCCCTACATCTGGATTACTGTGGCCAAAAAAATTTAAAGGAAGCAAAAGAAATTTTTTGACTTCCAGAGGTATAGCAACTTACCGCTCTCTCCTTTCCACTAACGTTACTAGCAGTTGTACAGTATCATTTGCAAGGTCCTGCTCTGAACTCCACACTGCCAGGTTACTGATCACTTTTTCTAAAAGGTAACCCACAATCCACTGGGAACCCTCTGTATCAGCACCAAATGCTGTACTAAATGGCAGACTTATCTATAAGAAAAGCATTAAAATGAGTGAGTTTTACAGAAGCCAGAACCCCAAAGTGTATGGTAATCATTGTCAGCAAATTCTTTTCAGGCTGTCACTTCTTCCCTACTTAGAAATACACAAAATGTTACATAGACAAAGGCAAAGAGTACCCGTAATAGAAAAATCTTTGCCAAATTTATCTCACAATTTTAAGCACAACACCTAGAACAAAGTTTCAACTTCATTACAAAACCAGGCTTAAGTACGTCTAGCTTTTAATGCCAATGAAAGTTTAAAAGCTTTAAAAACTAAGCAAGATCCCAAAATCATCTCCCAAAAGTGTTTCCATGAATTTATGATTAAAATCCTCAAAATTCAGTGATAAAAATTATTAGAAATGAACCTAGCTGTTGATTTAGATAAAAATCTTGTAAAAACTCATTTTCATTGCAATTCTTCTGCATCTGCTTTCTGCACATTCTTCCTTTAGTCTATATATCTTTTAGGAAAGATGGTCCTGGCACATTAAAATATGCTTCCTTGAAATTGCCTGTTCTCCTATCTTTAAAAAAAGTTTCTCAAGTGAAATTCAGGATTTTATAATAATTGTGCAGGGGCTTCCTGTCAGCACACCACTAACGTTTCTAACTTCAAAACTCATAACATATACATGACTGAGCATACAGTTTAAATAGAGGTTTCAGTCACTTTCACATGTCAACACAAAGTAAACATGTGCGTTTCCTAGATACTCTGTCTCTTCACATTGTTTCTCATGTGGATCTCCTTATGTGCTCTCCAATTCTTTCCCAGCTGGTACCTATACAAATTCTTCTCTGCTCTAAGTACAAGCTGAATAATATGATTCCAAGTATTTACAAGTCCTTGGTAAACCTATTTTTGTTAAGGAGGGGCCTCCTGAAGCATTAGTATTCTTAGTTGCTTCAGTAGTAAAAATAAAGGGGAAGAGGAGGCGGCTTCCTTCCAGAAGTTAGAGCTAACAGGACCTCCTCAGGATGAGTGGCCCCTGTCAGCTAGCTGGATTACAGTTAGTTCTATAAGCAAAATCAGGATCAAGGTCTAATCGTGATTAGTGCTGTCCAAACATGATAAGAAGTTGCCCTTCACAAAGAATGCACTATTGAAATCATGATATATACAATGAGAGCATATGAGAATGGGGAGAGGAGAGGAAGTAGCATGACATTAGCTGATGTATACTACCTTGTGATTATGTTAAATATCTAATTCAGAATCCTGACCAAGTTATTCACTAAATCATCCATCAAGGGCAACTACTGTATTAGAGATGAACTGTAAGATCTGATGGAGAGTGAGAAGTAGCTTATAAAATTGTCAGGGAGTTTTACCCACTATGCAGCCTGAGAACGCACTATGCTATTCTGCTACGGCAACAGCCACAAGAAGGGCAGGGTCGGGGAAAATCACGTTTGCACCAAAATGTGCAAGAAGGGTCCTCTAACAACTTACATTTCTATAAAAAACTGAAGAAAACATTAACGTTCAAATTCCAAAATAACCCAACCCATTTAATGTTAAAAATGCTTTATCATTGCACTTAAAACTAGCTACACTGACATGTGTATTCACAGGTTAATATTATTGCTAATACTCACCAATTAATTCACGAAAGTTATATCCTTACCTGATCATACAGCTTTTCATCTACTAGGAGGTAAGTCTTTGCCCAACGCTTGAGGAACCAGACAATATCTTTGCCCATCTGGGGGCTCAAAAGGTGTGTGAGATTTGCTCTTATTGCTCTAGATTCTACTTCTGACACTCTTAAAATAGCAGATAACAACCTGCAGATTTAAAATACAATGAAGATGCTGAGAGTGGTTTTTGGAGAAGCAATGCAACTACCAAACACATTTATTTTTCATGAAGTATGACAGAAGGAACAGGATAACACAAAGTAGTTAATTTCTAACAAAGTAAAACACACACTAATTTATTGTTTTCTAAATGCAAGGAGAGAGACAGACAGACAGGATAGACTGGAAAATATCCTCCAAAAAGTCAGAATATGCATTAAAAGATAGGGTGATCATCTTTGACATCAAAACTACTGCAACAAAGACTCCTCACAAGCATTGTGTCATCAAGGGAACGAAGACAAATGGACTACTTGGAGTGGTTGAAAAGCTTTTTTGGAAAACTGATTCTCCCTTCCTTGCATCATCAAGTTTAGTGACCAAGTGGGGCCTAATTGTGCAGCTTTTGCAGTGCGATGCTTACTAGAGAACAAATACATTAATGACCAGTTATTCCTCTCTTTCATTACTGCAGAGAAACTGTCTGAAATAGCAGATCGCCCCGTGATTGCATTAATACAATCAGTCCTTAAAACAACATTAAATATTAGCTTGCTTAGTATATTAATTAAATTTTGTAAGAATGTGATAGTTCACGAGTAATTTAGAAGTTGACAGTGGTCTGTTTCTTGAAGACATTTCAGAGCTATTGCCAGAAAGCCTCAAATCTCTCCTTATTTAGATCTGATTTTATCCCCATCATCACTAAGACGCTGCATCAAGAAATCCTATTTGTCGGCCGCTTCTTGAAGCTGCCAATAGTATCAGTGAGCAGTATTCAAACTTCTAAACATTAAGCAAATCATTGCCAATGAAGATCCATTTTTCTAGCCTCTTCCAGAAGACAAAAATGTTAAGTATACAAAACAACTAATCTTGGGTGAAGAATCTTCCACGTCAACTAAAAGTGGCATGCAATCTTCTCAAGTGTGAGGATTCAAACTGAGAAGTCCTTTGTGGGCATCAGCCTTCTTGCAAAAAGAGAACGGAAATCCCCTCTCCTGCTTCTTTTATATGTGACAACTCCTCCCACACCGAGGACCAATTGAGCTGCTACTGCCAAGCAGGGGCAGTAACTCATGTTCAGAGTAGACAAGCTCACCGATGCTCTGCAAAGCATATGCTTATGCTGTACAAGTGCTGAATGAATTACAGAGCATATGGTATATTATCTAAAGATTTTGATCTACCAACTTTTTAGTAATTTAAGTCTTTTTAAGGACTTTCTGTAACAAATAGATCAAAGATGGGTTTTCATTAGGAATATAACATCATTTCTGTTTATTTCCAAGACTTTAGCTCATGTCCTGTGGTAAGACTATTAGGTCATCAATCTAGTCATTTCAGCCTTCCCATCTTGACTCAGTTTTATCTGTTTTGATTCCTTACTCTCATTTTTCTTCTTAGTCCTACCCTGGATCACCCTGACTTGAAATATCATGTGTATTTACCCTGTCTTTATTTACCCTAAAAAAACCACCTCAAAAAACCCGAACTTAACTTTTCTGTCTTTTCTTAATCTCTTTTACAGCACTGTCTTAATGTGTTATACAACTGTTCTTATAAATTATTTGCCCTTACTTTAATGCTATTTAAGAGACATTTCTAATGTTCAGTGTTTACATATTGCTTTTTTCCTGTGAATCTGAAAAGGAGTCTACTCAGTCATTTTTTTTTTTTTCCTCTGAAAAAGCATTTAACATACTTAATAGCACAAGATACATCCTTACCTAATTACAGAATCTGTTCTGTTGTACCCTGGGATGGAAGAGGCCTTTTCTCCTGGAGATCCCAGAATCTGAAGTGTTGTATTGATGTCAACCTCAGCTGAATGTTTAATGGAATATTCCATTACTTCTGGAGGTATTAGCGGAGTCTCTCCCTGAGTATCATTAGCCAAGAGGTAGCCTTACATTAAAAAAAGAAAGAGTGATCACAACTTTCTACCCTAGGTTAACTTACAGCTTTTTGATTAGAGAATCCATTGGCTTAGCTGCACACATCACACTAGAATCAAATGTTAGTACAAACCCTGACTGATGCTGTTCAAATTTGTATAAGTTAACTTTAGAATCTTTAAAGCGATTCAATAGAGAAGAACGTAAAGTGACAAGAACCCAAGACTGGAAACCAAATTAAAAAATACAAATTAAAAAAGATACAAGTTTTGCTTCACGTAGAAATACTACAGTCAATTCAACTGTAGGTGGGGGACATGGACGGGACAAAAAACAAAGCAACGTTTTGTTGTCACTTTTTTCTCCTCCTGTTACGTGAGAGAATGTGCCTTGATTTTACATCTTCCCCACTGAGTCCATCTCATTTGGGACTTCTGTATTGCTAACATTTCTAATCTATCAGAGGCTTTCAGACATGAAGCATATGTGCTATAACGAAGTTTTCCCTGCACAGCAACTGCAGATCAGGTGAAGCATGGGTTTTTATACAATACTCTGGTATCCAGATAATTAATGTTAATTCCAGCTTTAGTTGAAGTTTTCAATATCTGACGTCATAACAATCTGTGAGCTACAAACTCCATCCCACAGTGATACAAAAATATAAGCACATTCATGTCAACACCTGAGAGCAACTAAAACATCAGATGCTCAAAAAGAACCCACAAAGTATTTAATAAAGTATAAATTTCCCCGACAAAGTACAGCCACTGTCTTAATTGTTATTATGTTTTAAAAACAGCTGTAAGATAGTTCCATCTAAAAATCAAAACTAAGAAGGTTCTAAATTCAAGTTCCCTGAAACATCACAAAATGCCAGGACATGGATCATCAGCACTGAGATATCCTGGAACTTACTTGATTCTTTGCCACCACTGAGTAATACTGTTATCCTGATCTCATGTTGATTCCCTTATAAAGTCATGTGCCCCCAGACAATACAACTGATATCATGAACAGACTAATTTCTTGAATAGGTTGACTTATAACACATCTCAAAAAATCTATAATAAAATTAGTTGCGGGAATTTCCAAGTGACATACCTCATGCAAAGATTTCATCAATCTTTTAAAGACACCGTTCATGTTACTCAAGGCAGATGAAAGTAAAACAAAGACTTTGCAAATAGTGTATGTAAGATGAATGCGTCATAAGGGATAAATTCATAGTCAATTAAGAGTGGTCTATATACAGGGATTTTTTTTTCCTGAGGTGTTCCAGCTGCAATAAGAATACCAGAATAAGTCCTATTTAAAGCCAATCACTAACCTGTGACTAAAATAAGCCAATGAATATCCTCATACAGGTCATCAAGCACTTTATTGTCAATTGAGCCTGATGCTGGTGAGGCAAGTAACTGCTGCTGATGTCTCTGCAACTGACCATGGAGCCTTGTCACTCGGTCTTCTAATAAACTGTGAACAAATAACAATAGAATAACTTAACTGTTTTTAAATTGTTTCAGCAAAGTCAGGCTTTTAATATTCTATGGCTTTATTGACTTGCATTCATGACTTCTTTTAATACCTTGTAAGAAGAGGTATACAGTGTTCTGCAGCAATTCTCCCCAGCATGCCTACGCTGGCCAACTGGTCACAGAACTGGTCTCTGTCATCTTCCTGCAGTTCACTTATTTCTTCTTCTTCCCGAGAGGCCACACCATTGGCAGTCTTTGATTATTCCAACAAAATTAGAAGCAACCAGTTAGCATTATGCTTGTTAAATTTTATCACCACCACAATTTTCTACATGACTTCGGCTTTTTCTTTCAAGGTGCTTTGCATGGTTGAACAACAGACTTGTACTAAATCAGACACAGAAGATTTAAACAGGGGAGTAAACATGGCTTCATACTGTCTTGATATCATCATTTCACAAACTGAATGTGGCATTTTGCTAACGAGTTAATTGCATATTTGCTACCATTTCCAATAGTGCCCTCAAGTCAAAAGATGTCACTGTTTGTGAAAAGAGTCAAGGATTAAGAGTCATGAAAATTGACACTTGTTATTAATAGAATAAGCACAGGCTAGACAAGAGCAAAACAGCTTCTTTACACCACAAGGTATATAAATCAGCTCTGCTGAGCATTCATTGCTAGAAGTGCAATAGAAGGTACTGAATGACCCTGGCTCACAGAGATGGTCAGCAAACCCAGCGCTCAGAACATGGCTGAAGTACATTTGGATTTCAAATCACATATATGGCAGACCAAGAACCATTTTAAACACGAGAACTTCCATGCTTTCCCCTATTCATTAGACAAAGATATTGTTCTCAGTTGTCCAAGATATTCCATAAATTGCAGAATAGGTAGCATTTTTCATGATGAAATTAAAATAATCTCTTCCATTAGAGATCTTCCATAACCCATTGTTCAAGGTGGGGGAGAACCACAAACAAACTTTAAAAAGTAAATGCCATAACCTCACGGAAACAGAAGCCTCCATCATCATCACCACCTCAGTTTTATTTCTTGCTGATGCAGAAGTTGCACTCTTTGATTTTTTCAAAGTGTATCTTGGCTGCATTATAAAACTACTTAAATAATAATTGACCTTATTCCTTGAAAAGATGAACCATTATACGTAGAAATGAAGTATCGATGTTAAAACTTTTTTTTAAAAAAATCTCCTGAAGAATCATAAAATTTATGCAACTAACAAAGGAAAACACAGGCAACAGAGAAAGCTATCAGTCAGCTTTGTTCCTATAAAGGCTCTGGAAAACTGAATCCACATGCAACTCCTTATCCAAAGTGCTTTTAACCCATCTTTTTTTTTTTAATGTAACCCAGCAAATCATTCTCTTTGGCAACTTCAAAGTTGCAGCTGTTTACTGAAGAGTGAGCCTCTGCTCTCAAAGCAGAGTCTGAAAGTTCCTGTTACTGCTTTGATATTGAACAAGAAGCATTCTAAAATGCCAGCTGTGGCTTTTAAAAGGTTACCCATGGGATAAATGACTTATCTCACAGAATGACATGAATTAACCTGTGTATACAAGTTATGTCAAGACCGCCTGATATGAATTCAAAGTTCCCTTGTGAAATATTTCTGTTTTGGCACTGTTATTTCCATCTGTTACATATTGAGATAGTAGAATTAAGTTTTATATGGTGCTTTTCAAAATGAGGTATGTTGAAGATCTTTGCACAGCATCGAATTAAAAAATATTTTATACCATTATTGAATTGAATCTACGCAATAATTCATTCAACCAACATCTACATCCAACTTTCTGTATTTCCTAGTACGATCCAGACTCTGGGCAAAGAGACTAATCTGCTTGCTTTCTCAATGGTTCAAGAGATACTTGAGGTACTTTTAGGTTTTCTCTAGAACAGTCACCTCAAACTTCAATCTGGAATTCATGTATCATTTTATCCTTAAGAACCACGTAATATTGCAAGTTTCTTCTAGCCTGAGCATAGTCATTCTACATTTTTTCATATATTTATGTATGCCAATTATACCTCAAAACTGTCCTTTGAAGATAATGTATGGGAGGTAACAACCGTATAAAAGGCTTACTATTTCATTGGGGATTTTAACTAGGACCCTAGTCCAGAGGAGGATGGTCAAAAGTTTCACCATTGCGTCTGTGGGAAAACCAGTAAGATGCATGTTGATTTGAGTAACAGATTTACTTTTTTCTTTTTATTTTTTAAAGTGATTTCCAACTTTGTATTCCTTTATTTCCTCTTCAGAATGAGAGAAACAGACTGGAAAATGACCTCTGAGTAATAAATTCAGCAAATTTTTTTATTTCCAAAGTCACAAACAGTAATTCTATACTAGCCCCCTTGAGCTACATAATATAGTACGCACCAAGAGACACAGGCTAGTTATTTCACATCATCATCATCAAGAACTACTAGAATGAGGGCTTACCAAATTCCTTGTACCATCAGGAGCAGCTAGATGGCACTGAATGTAGGAATTAAAGACCTGAACAGCATGTTGGGTAAAGAAACCTTTATGGAAATGTTTGTCATCTTGCACCAAAGTAAGCCAAGATTCCAGCAACTTATCATATGCTTCCATATATACCATGTCATCTTTGTCAAGCTGTAAGAAATGAAACAAAACAAAAATCTTATTTCTAAACTAAACCAGAGGAACATAATTATTTAGCAGATGTTCTAATGTTGAAACAATTTATAAAAAAAATCAGTTGCAAAACCAATCTAAGGATAACTAAGAAAATATCAGTATGAACTGAAGCAATAATCAAAAGTGTCAGTACAGCTTTCATGCTTGCGAGGCCTTAAAAAACTATTGAAGGGTTTAGTTATTTCTCTTCACCTGATGTTCAAAACCAAAGCAGCCTTAAACTGGCTTTAATGCATCATTACCTAAATACAGGACCTACCAAGCTTTTACGCCAAATATGTCAAGTGTCTTGGCTCTTAACAGTAAGAAAGAAGGAACCGAGCCATTTCTTTTGAATCAGATTAAAATAGGACATGTGCATATAGATTCGTATGTATTCCATTATTTTTTGAAATAAAGAGAAAAGATGACAATTCTCTTTTCCAGAGGAAATAATTGTAAGATTGAATATGTTCAAGAAACCCTACTACAGGTAGCCAGTTTTGATGATGATACACAACTTCTCATTCTATGAGCAAACAAAAACCCCATAGAATTCCAGAGAATAAGCCCACACCTCCAATTTCTTAGTGTGTTTTAACTGATGCTTCACATTTTTAGTTATTCATATGTGTTTCTACATGGTACATAAATTGCAAAAGGAAATAACATACCTGAAAAACAAAGTCCTGGGTTACAGGCAGACTAAAGAAGCCAAAGAGGCCATTTCTTTTTTTAAAGTGTTTTTAATGTACCTATCAACTTTTTCATCTGATGCGAAAATTGAACTTTAGTAAATATATCCAACTTGAAATAACTTAAGTGTGACTGTACAGAAAAACATACTACCAAAGCAGGATATTCCTTTACTCTAAGAAGTCTTTTCAAGTTTTAGTCAACGGGATTCCTCACAAAAGTTACTTTGAGACATGAGAGCTTAATAAAATGATTCCTTAATGAAAGATAGATATATTAGGGCCTTAATCATGCCCCAGACAAAAGAATTCCTGACTTTCAGTGAAGTTACAAACATGGCTGGGAGAACAGGCAAGGAGAAGAAAACATTGGCTGAATGACTGATTAAGAGGGAAAACCGATAGCACATTGGAAGCATTTCAAGATAGCTTCACAGCATCATTTTGTAACTGCAAAGTGGTCATATTTACAGAACTTAAAATATGGGACACACTAATGCAAGTGTGAAAACAAAAGCTGAAGATGACAAGGAGAGAGGCAAAGTTGTATTCAACGCTAACAAAGCCACAAATTTAGTATGGACACCACAACATGTCTTTTTAAAACCTGGCTAAAGGACACAAATTCATAGACAGTCATTCCATCCTGAAATATTTTGACATGTGTGTATAATATATTTACATACATAACATACATAACTTTTAATGATTTATAAGAATCCAGAGCATAAGCCAATAAACAGATATGTCTTTTTTTGAACAACGAAAGAACTCAAGTCTATCCAATTAAATTATTTGAAAAGGTACTACAGAAGGTAATGCCATGAAAAAATGTTTTTAAACAGTTCATGGTATTCTCGTAAGGGAGCCCGGATTAATAACTACCTCCATGAAGTACATGCCCAAACAGTAGAAAGAGTTTATCCATATTGAACAAATTTAGTCACAAAGGAACCTTACTAAAACCTCCCAATCCTTACTTCAGATGAGCTACAGCTGGGCTACCAAAAATGCCATACAGGTTAACTAAGTGGCATGCTGCAGACCAGGGAGCTGAATCATTCTAATGGATCCAACAGAAGCAACGGCAGCACCCACTTCAGAACTCAGCACTTCATGAGAGGCAAGAAACAACCAATAAAGCCAAAGCAAAAATGCTTAATTTCTCTAGTATGGGAAAGGAAAAGAAAATCGGTGGTACTTTCTTCAGTCTGCTGACCCTTTGAAGAAAGAACACTTCTAAAATTTGTCAAGCAGCAATAAGCTGGAAAGAGTTGGAAGCACAGCAGAAAGGACCAAATTCAGAATGATCTCTCCCGTCACGTATTTAAAAAAAAATATAATTAAACAGGAACAGTGCATTAAGATTCATTTTGAGAAAAAGAAGCTTCTGATATCGTTTCTATTTCTATTTGACTTTTCATCCAACATCCTATTCATACTCTTCACTAATTCAGATGAACTATCTGATTTCTATTTCCACATAAGCACTAAGTGTTGAGCAAAGCAAAGCATAGCTGTGGACAAGCATCTTCTCTCAGACCCAGTCTATTAAAGGAAGATATTACTGGTCCAGCTTGCACCAAAAACTAACCCTCAGCATTGCTGAAGCTTACTGCCCTCCACCAGTGTAGCTGTTCCGGCAAACACTTTAACTTCCTTCAGTCCTTCTCCCCAACCCCAAGAGGCAGGTTAATGGAAAACAGCATTTGAACATCATGTTTGGATTGTGGGTTCTTCCCCCTTGATTGAAAATCAGTATTAGCTGCTTTGAAGTGGTTTGCCTATTATGGTTCAAGACCTCCCAGTTTTGAGTGTTTCCATAGCAGGTCCTCAGCCAAGTAGAATCCTTGTGCTTGGTGGCGTTTCTGCAGTGTTCACTCGAGCTGTTCTGCAAGCATATGAAGCGGCAGAAATATGGGGAAAACAGCTTTTCCAACCAGCAAAGCTCATGGAGTATGCCTGCCTGCATTCTGCTGCACTTCAGATTTCTGAAAGGTTCCAGGATTATTATCTTGGGACTCTACTGAACGCAATGCACACAGTATTTAATCTTTTATCAAAATCTCTTAATTACAGACAGCACATGAGCTCACTGAAGGTCTCACTACAAGCAATCTATAAACAAGACGACTGGATAACACATTAACCATGGCTGGGACATTCCTAAGTCAAAAGATTGCTTTCGCGGATGCAAAGTAGTATTTTTTCAGCACACAGTATCATTACACCATCTGGATTAAGTGAGCAATAGCTTGAAAGTCTTGGTAGCATGCCTTATTGCTGACGCACTGCTAAGATTATTTTTTTTTTTTTTTGTAAAAGGCTCATCACCACAGAATTCTGTATCATCCCGGAAATCAGAGAAACAGCATGAAGTTGAGATATGTATCTGTAAGACTTACAACAGAATGGAAGTGGCGAAGGTATAATGTTTCTTTTTCCTCAGAATGACTTAAAGATTCAAGGACAGTAAACAAATTCTCTCTCAAATGAAAGAAATCTTGCATTCTCTCTAATGTTGCTGAATCTGAGAACATTTAAGTTTAATACTGAAAAGACTTCAGCAAAAACTATGGGATTATATAAGCGTAAGCAGCCACAGTTTTTTACTAGGCATAACTGGTCAGTCAGTTCCAAAACAAATTATTTGCACCAGATAGTGGTACAAGCTTTTGCTGAAAGATGAAGTGTTTTGAATGGCATTATGTTGAGCACTCCTTTCATTAAACATGGTTGCATACTCTAGCTCTCAGGTTACAAGATGCTAACTGAGTAAACAACATCACTTTAGTCCCTTTAATTTTAATGATTGATGCCTATGATTTGGCTGAATCTTTTCTATATAGGCTTCAGGAACATTCCTAAATGTGTCAGTGAGCACCAGAACTCTCAGTTCAATGTTCTACTAAGTAATCTCAAAAGCAGGGCAAGTTTTGACCAATAAGGTTTGGAAAGCAACTGTATTTCAGATTGAAAATTTAAGCATCAATTTCTTGATTAAGACATGAACACACTTGAAAGTTTAAGTGAGCACTGGGCCAAATGTAATACATTTTAACCTTGCAGCAAAGACATGATCTAATGCTCTGCACTGAATGCTAATTAACACACCTGTGATCTCTGGTAAAAAAACACATCCATCAACTTTATAACTAAATACTTCTACCATTATTTTCAAACTCAGGTAATTAAGACCAGTCAACATAGCAAAACTGGAAAAAATTTATACTTTTTGATGGTAATGGGGAAATATTGGCTAATATCTTGATAGTCTCATTTAAAATCAATAGCTACTGCACATAAATAGCTCAAGTGCAAGATCATTCACCTTAATTCTTAGGGGCTTTTTTCCTTCAACTAGGTCACCTTAGAAGTTTTTTTTTTTTAAATGCAATTTTTAGAAGCAGAAGACTTAAGACTATCCCAACTGTTCTTTAATGTTACAACCAAAGTTTGAAAGAAGTAAACAAACAGGAAAAAAAATCCTCTGAATTCCTGTGCTAGATTTGTACACAGAATTACCATTTGAACTGTGTCAGCAACGAAGGGATGATTTGAACAGCTTACAAGCAGGGGTTAACAACAGATCTTTACAGCTACATTCACTTAAAAGAGAAATTCCTGACTCAGAACTCCTGACAGCAGTTAAGTTTCAGTCTGTCCATATGTTCATGTAGTAATTTTAAGCTTTCAGGACTGTAGCTTGATCATTACGTACAACGGTTTTCAGAAAGGTCCTATAAGAGCAAGTCAGCAATATTTAAAGACTTTATTAGTTTTAAATTAATCCATTATTTTAAAAATGAAAATATGAAACAGGTGCTTTAAATCAAAACAAAGTCTGAAAGATGCACACAGTGCGTAATTATGTTCATTATGTTGTTTGAAACAAAAAAAAAATCCTCTGGGATGTGATTTCTGAACTACCTAGAACAAACCCACTGAATTCACAACAGTTACTAATAAAACAGCCAAATTCTCATGTCACTTATGGTTGTCACAAATAGAGAGAAACAAATAAACAAAAAAGACTACCTACTATTTAAGAACAGATACTTACCACTTCTTCCAAGGCAGCACTTCTTCCAAAAGAACAAGTGAGGTGTGCGAGGCAATTAACAAATGAAGAGAAAAGTTCATTTGGAATAGCAGTTAAAATATTGCGAGGAAACACAGTTATCAGGTTGCTGATAATACTGGAAATTCCCACTGCTTCAGAGTCTTCTATTTCAATTCTATAGATAGAAATAGCAGTTAGTTTTTTGCCATTAAGAAAAATGCTAAAAGTAAATTAATTTTGTTGATGCATTTTCAATCAATAAATCTATTTGATATCATTTAAGAAGCACCTACTTTAAACTGCCTTTTCTTAGTTTCAGTCATCCAAACAGTAAGCACAATTATATGCAGAAATAAGCAAGCCATACCAGTTCTCCATACAGATAGGCTACACTCCGTACTAAAGACTAAAAGATGTCATCTAAATTTAGAGAGCAGGCATACATACCCGTTGATAGTATTCAGTAATCCCTCAATGAAGTGTGCCAGGTAATCAACTTGTGAACCTTCATCAGGAAAGACTGGCCCATGCAAAGACGCCAGCTGTGCCAGACACTGTAATGAATCTTGGGCCATATCTGTATCTTCTCTGATTTTTCGATGTACCTTTCAGGAAGTGAGATAGTTAATAATACACGGAAAATAGGGTGTTCTTACAACAGTCACATGGCTCTCAATCCAAAAGAGCACACACCAAAAAAAGCGTACTATAACTTCCATTCAGTCTGAAATGCAAGGGTTTCTACAGCTCTCTAAACCATAGTAAATGTCAAGATTGTGACTCAGCTCACAAAATCGCAAGCCTTGAATTAACTCACTGAAACTAACATTTCCTTAAGTCTCACCTACATGTTGAAAATTGAACTGTCTACTGAATGTTATGTCTTAAACAGAGAAACAGATGCCAGCCAGTCAGACACACTGCTCCTTCTAAAAACAGCAATAATGACAGTCATCTCTATTATGCTAACTATGCCTAGGCTACGGAGTCTTGCTAAAGTTAGTCAACAAGTTCAATCAAGATTATATAGATGTTTCTTTAGCAGAAGTAAACACTGAAGACATAAAAAAATGAATGCATCACTTCCTCGGCAACACCCTTATATTATACAAGGCCAACGGTAATCTTGCCTCATTTCTGCGAACTGTTATGTCATTACTTCTGTTGGTTAGACTTTCTAGAGTCAAATCTTAACACTTCAGTAATCGTGTTCTCACGTACTTATTCTAATTGTTAAGTATGGATTTAAAGAATTTTCTTAGGCTCATGCCTCCTATTTTTTCACAAGATTTACCAAATAAATAAATTTTGGGTAGCTTTTTCACCCAGAAGAAAATTCAGTTAAATTATTTCAGCAATATTATACATAAAAGTACAGTTAAAGCACCAAACATTTCTCTGTGGCATTATAGTTGCAGCTTCACCCAACTCATACCTAGTTGGATTAGCTGCACAGTTAATCTCTGAAAGATCAAACTAGCAGGGGAAACAAAGCCCGCAACAGAAATACTCCTCCTAACAGACATCCCACACTAGGCTGAGATTAGAACTGAAGGCTCTCTCTTTAACATGGCAGTCCTGCCAACTTTTGCAAGGTTATTAAAATTTCTCAGATCAGATAAATGAATATAAATTTCTAACATTCACTTACATTACTTCAAACAGCAAACTAATACTACACGCCTCAACCATTGCAAATCAGGAATCTAAAACCAAAACTGACAGCATACTGCCCTGGCTAGCATTCAGTCAAAAATGATCACATACAGGCAGGTTTTGGTAACTACTAAGTAAAATGCAAATGTATTAAAACAATTCTGCACGTTATTCAAAACTTTATTCTTACAATGAATAAGTAATTGTAAACTAACCAAAGAAACAGATATCTAACTCAAACACTTCATACTGTTAAACGAGGAAGGGTTAATATGCAAGCCAAAAAGTTATTTGCATGTGGAGGTTCACAGCTGACAGTAGCAACTGTCTGGATAGTCTAGACAGCTGTTCAGATCGTGCGTAGCTGCTAAGAGTTCTGCCAGTGATTTTTTCACCTTTTCAAAACTGCTGGAGCAGATAAACTTGCAGTCAAAAAATTGTTTTAAAAAAATCTATTTTATCAAAAGAATCCTATAAAGTAAGGACATGTACCCAAGCACGTATGGATCAGCTAACTCTCAAGCAGCAGAGGAGAGTTACATTTACATTGTCCAATTACAACTTTGACCAAGTTCTGGGCATGTTGTTTCTCTGCTTTGCAAAAAGGAAGATAGCCTGAGAATTCAGCATTCTCAGGTCCCAAGAGATGTAACATAAGATAAAATAGCATAGTAAACTAATTTGTAAGCCAATATATGTTGGTGCTGCGGTAACTCCTAGCTGAGCAAAGACTACAAAACTTCTCCCCCCAACAGTGGTAGAAAGAAAACAATACTAATTTTATTCAGTTTCAATATAATGGGGTTTTTAAGCTACAGAAATTTAGTATTACATTCCCCTAACCCAGCTCTGCCCCTTCCCCATCCCTCCCAAGTTATCTATTTTAACTTGTTTGGATTTACTCTGTGCTGAGCAAAGAGATGCAGGATTCTGTGTGCTGACACTGGCTAGAAAACTGCAATTACATTACTTATTTTCAGCTGTTCTGTTGAGCAAATGCTTTAAGATCAGCCAACACATACTGTTCAATCTTTTTCGAGAGCTGTTACACCTTAGCTGAAAGACATTCTCTGCTACTGCTCACCACGCCTGGTTTCATTTGATGAATATGTGTCCAAAACTATTAAATGTATAAAAGTTTAGATAACTATACACCTTTTCTTTTGTTAATGGTCATCAATTTAAGGCAATTTATAGGCAAAATACATATTTGGTAACTTAGGAAAAATACAGTACTTTTGTCTGCTCCAGTAAGCAAGCTAAAGGTAACAGAATCAGTCCTACCTGATGCAAAAGGAAGAGTCCAACAATAAAGTTTTAGAACAGGAAGGAGCTGCTTTCCCTGTGGTCTGGACTATGAAAGTTGAAGAGAGAGACTTACTGTAAAGAAAAGCTCCATAACTCTGCTGTCCAGGAGGGTCTCACGCCAGGATTCTGTTGGCTTTAGCATCACATTTTGTGAGGATTCAAACATAGCTATATAATGTCTGCCCAGTTATCTGGTGTCAAGGTCAACAATAACATTCCTACTTGGCTTTAAAAAAATCCTAGATACAACAGGATCCATTCAGAAAGAATGTAATGGAAACAAACTTTAAGCCTCTTCACATACACAGCATAATTCATGCATGAGGCCAAGGAATAAAAGGTATTAAGTATTGAAAAAAAGAATGCTCCAGGAATGTTAGATAACAGTTTGATCATAATTATGAGACATACCATAGTGATACGATCACTTTGACAACCAGGGTGTCTAATGTGACACAGCGAGAGGGGAAAAAAGCAACCGCAATTAACAGGTGTTAAAATTTATGCAAAATGGGAAATCATTTTCTAAAAAATTTTCCTGGCAGCTTTTAAAAAGGCCTTATGATAGCTAAAGATAGCTCATTGAAATCTAAATCCTATTTTTCTAAATAGCCAAATATGCATCACAGAATGCAGATATGTTAGACCTGCATTAATCTACATTTTTTTAATCACACTGTGAAGAACAAAAGCATAAGTCACCACAAGGCATCGTCACATTAAACACATGTTCGTAAGAGAAACACATGAAAAACGCGTGCACCATGAAGCCATGATTTTGCTGAACTCAGTTCTTACCACATGTTTTGGTATAACTTAATTTACAAAACTCTGCAAACGCTCTAGTACAGAAAGAGAGACACATGAGCAAAAACATTTAAACAAGCAGATTACATTCTTTGTCAGTCTGATCACGCAGAGAGTGTTTATCAAAGATTTTTGAAAGTGCTTCCTTCCGTGACCCCTGCCATCCAAATGGTAGTGAAACTTCTTTAACTCAGCACACTTAAGCATTCATTTGTCTTTTTTAAACCCTTCATTATCCTCTCTGATCCCTTTTCTAACCCAACCATCAGAATAAGTAACAGCATGCTCAGCTGCATGTAATTTACTTACTGGTAATGAACTGTATTAACTTTTGTACTGTAAATCATCAGGTATTACAAAAATGTGGATCAAAAAGTATTTATATGTCTAGAAGAACATAAATTTCACAATGGTGTCATTCAAGAAAGCAGACCTCTTAACTGTGCTGGGTTTTGTTGAAGGGAACAACATATGAAGTCAACATCTAGCTTAATACGAAGGATTGTGGCACAAGGCAGGATGCACAATTTTAGTTTATTTACACTTGTTTTGTAAATTCCGCCAAAATGAGATATTCCAAACAACACTGTGCAGAACCACATTCCAAAAAAGCGACTTTTTCCGTGGCACAGTACCAAGTGGGCCTTCACTGGTGGTACGTTTCCAGAACTGTTGTCAGCACATTATAATGCATAACAGCAATCAAGGATTTTCACATTAGTGCAAAATAAAAATGGTTTCACCATTTTCAAAATTATCAGTGTGTGTTGGACCATACCACGTCTGCATTATTTCAGGTGGGGAAAAACTAAAAATCACAGAATTATTTCTTTTACTTTCATTTGAAATGCAGATGTCATTTAAGTGATCAAAAATGCTTCAGCTCTCCCAGATGAAAAAAAAAAGGTATGAAATTATCACATGCAAGCATCCTTTATCAGGAATAATATTACAAGTTAAAACTAATTTTATATGGCAAACTAAGCTACACTTTTTTCCTTTTAATTTGGAATATTTTAGAAAAAGCAATATTTTAAAATTATTTATTGACAAGAGTGTCCTTTGCTGTAACTCTCCAATAAACTTCTGGCCTGGAAATACATCAATATCAGAAGATTGTCATAGATACATTATCAATCTCTGAAAATCAATTTGCTCTTCACTAGGCTGAGTCTACAGAGGGGATCAGCTACATAACACTTTTCACATGGAATGAAAGAAGGGCCGGTTTGCTGTCACTATTTTAACAAGCCTCAGTATTTAGCAGGCCTATCCTGTTATTTTTAGTACCGTTTCTCACACTAATGGACTGATGACACATCTGACAATAGCAGATTTGTGGGTAAAATATCCGTTCACCGAACAATACAAATTGTGCCTGCACCTATCATGGAGATCTTACACCCATTTTCCATCACATACTAAACGTACGCAAACATTAGCAAAGGTTGGCTGTGGAGATGCTTACTACCATGAAATACCTTAAGTTATTCTGTGCTACATATTGCTCAGCCTTATGAGCAGCAGCCCAATTACATCAAACCTGAAAAAAAAAAGGGCACTAAATTACCTAGTACACAGGTGTACACAGGACAAATGCAGTCTTCATCATCAAAAATCAATTTGATTCTCAATACTTACGAGGAGACAAAAAGTACAGAACTAGCACAACACATTTTTGTAAGCACTCAAGCCATAACATAGATTTATGATAAGCATAGATCAGTCTGCCATGACATCCTGGAGGGTTTGGGGCAGGGTTTTGTTTGTTTTTTAAATGAAAAAGAATTTTAAACCACTTATGACAAATACAAATGTTTGTAACCTGCCCAATTCTGCTGAAGAGTGAGTAACTCTCATTACAGTTCACTTTGAATGACATGGAAATCCAAGCTAAGAAACAGCTACCAGAAGCACGGCAATGTTTTACCCAGTTCACAAAACTTACGGCACTGATTCCTAGAGAGGCTAGAAACTTCTGCTTGAATCAGAACAGATTATTCAATAACATGTACCAAGCTCTACTGAAAAGTGTAAGAATACAACTAGATGCCTTCATGTATGGTTCATATGCTCACTAATCAGTGCCCAGAGAGGAAGAGGAGAAGACCACAATGTCTAAGACTTTTTTTAAAAATCTTTGCCTACATTTATATATGTAGCTATTAGCCTTATGCTTGGTGTTGTTTCATGAGCTGGAGAAATAAGGGTAACCTTTTTATAATTTTAATTTCATAATCTTAAAATTGTAAATTTTTTTAAAAAGGATATATTTGACATTTCATATGCTTCTTGGAGGAATATATTAAATAAAATAACAGATAAATGTGTAGTTTTCCTCCCACTCTTTGCCTCCGTCCCAAGAAGGGACTGATGGGTGAAGATAAGTATCAGAATATTTCATATCCTAAGGCAGCCACAAGGATTATAACATTTCATTTTGGGACTTCCCACAAATTCCAGTATCTGAGCACCCACCATCTTTTTCCTACAAGAAGCAAGGCTTGCCCTTCCATAAAGCAGTAAACTAGGAATCAAAATATCAACGCTGAGTTTTCTTTTGCCAGACCCCCATTCACAAATTTGTCCACAGGAGTGAATAACAACTCAGAAATGGAGGGAAAACTCCTGGAGTACTAAAGCCCGAATCTCTGTCTTAAAAGTTATTTTAATCACTTTACCTTTGCTGTCTGGAACATTTCTGGAGAGCTTTGTGTCAGTCAGACTTATATTTTACAAATAAAAAACTATATTAGACAGGTAACTGCTTGAAAATCTGTCACCCAGTGTTATAATGCTAACATACTGATTATATTTGGATTTTTAAGTCCTCCTTTGGCTTGCTAGCTAATCAACTGAGCACATGGGATGAGTCTAGGAGCAACTGTCTAACACTGATGCAGAGGCTTGCTGCCCCCTATGGAGAAATGCTTCACAAACCTTTATATAACTTACACTCTCAGCAAACATATCCAGCATTCAGGAGAAGGAACATGCGCTTAAATACTTAAATATTAAAAACAAATATTCTTAATTGTCATGAGAATGAAAGAACTACTTTGTGCTGGAGACACTGGATTCAGATTGCATCTGTGCACTAACAGGCGCAGGAAGCGTAGGAAGACGCAAGCTGATTTTAAAACTGGCCAATTCCAGAGCTGCTAGTGGTGTAGCGGTGCCAGTACCAAGTCTCATTTTGACCACCCAGGTGGATTCTGCAGCTCCTGCTATGTTTTGCCGCTGTGGTTATGCAGCTAATAGTATGCCAGCTAATCACTTTAAGCCTAGCTTACACTTAAAGCACCTATGCAGATGTGACTGCCATGCACATGTCACACCTTTCCACTATATACTGGCTGCCGTCTACGAAGCTGATGACAAAGCACTGCAAAACTGGAAACTTAAAACCACTGGGGCAAGAGAGCCGAAGAGGGAAAAACCTATATTTATCAGTTCCCCTTCATAAAAAGGGTAATTATTAGTCTCTTTTCCCGTTCTGATATGAATGCTTTATGATGCTCTTTCATTGCAAACGGATTTCAGAATTCATTCAGGAAAATGGAAATTATGAAACACTAATTATTTAAAAGTTCAATATCAATACAAATGTTTAGAGCAATTATGACCAAATTCAGGGGATCTGTCATTCATCTTCGTTTTGCCCAACTTTGTCTTAAGAAGTTGCTAGAAAGGATTGTCAAGAAAACGCACAGTACCCTAGAAATAATTTCTAAACATCAGGGATTTCAAATTCAGGTCAGTTTTTACCTAAGAGTGGTAAGTCTAATACAGTAAAATGCAGCTCTCTTTTGCACTTCCTTAAATACAGGTGTTTTAGTTACACTGAATTTTTCTTTACATCCCAAACAATAGCCAGGATAGTACCCCAGCCTTTCATCTTTCAGATAAGGACAGAATGCTGTAGTAAATTCAGGGTAATCCCAGGCTGCTAACAAACCCAAGACCTAAGGAAAGCAGCCCTACTGCTGAAGGAAATCTGTGTTGTCGCTCCTTGGTACAGGTCCAATAATTTCTGTAGCTGCACAACAATTCAAAGTGGGGACCTCAACCTGCTAAAAAAAATTTCAGCCGGGTGGTTCCCTGCTCAGTATCACCCTCATGGGAGATGCTTTTTCAGCAGCAATGCCAACTTCAATCATTTCTCAAAACAAACCTCAAGTTTCCTGGAGCATTCTGTGTGTTTTTCATTCACTTCCATTCCACGTAACAGATGCTACCAATCTGTGTTGGACCGAGTTCAAATCTTGAAAGTCTGCAGAGCTATATGGTTCGCAGGATCTCCCAGAAGGGTGTCTCATTCTGGCTTGAGGTATAAAAAGATATTTTCAGAATAGAGATATGAAGAACTTGTTCCTTTAACTGTGTGGCTGAGGAACACACATACTTAAAAGAAGTGTTCAGATCAGACAAAAGCTTCAGTCAGTTTGTGCAATTGCCATTACACCATTAATTTCAAAGTAACAGCAATGATGCACAGAAGTGGATCAGGGTTAGGTTAGGTTTATGTAACCTGTATTTTAAATCCAGTTCCCTAGTCTACATTAATTTGAAAATTTGCCGGCTTGCCTCCAAGCAAGTGGAGGCACCAAATCCAAAAGAAGAACTAAAGCTAAATTTCTCTTTATTCGTGGTACTATTAGCACTCTTTACAAAAAGCTGCAAAAATCTGTACCTTTTCAAATAAAACATAGGTAGCTCTCTGACAGCTCCTAATGACAGATAATAAACACCCTTCTATAGATGGAAGACAGTTGGACAAAATCTTATGTTCTGTTTAAGAACTTTTGCATTTGAGGACCTTCATTTCAAGCCCATTAGAATGTGGCTGCCAAGAACAGATAAATCCCAAAGTCATGAAGCAGTGAGAAACATCTCTGGAGGTAAAGGAATATAAAGTATATTACATCCTGACTCAACAGGACATATTGTATGTCCATGTCAAGATGCATTAAAGCCCAGCAATATTCAGCTCTTTAACTGGAGACTTTGGACACTATCATGTACTAGGAATGGGATCCTTGAAGGCACTCTTGTAAAGGAGGGCTGTACCTCTTAGTACTGATCACCTGTACTTCCTTAATTAATCAAACCATTCATTTATGAAAAGATGCAGTTAAAACTAGTTCCATCCAAGCAAACAACATTTAACAGTGCTCTCACAGCACTGAAAAAAGAAACTCTACAGAAGCCAACATGCCACAACAGACTGCCATGTGTTCTTAGTGCAAAATAGGAGTCCTGTGCTATCGCCATTTCCAACAGTACTGCCAGGAACCTCTGAAGCATTCGCAAATACCAGGTGAACTAATACCTTGAGGTAGCAGATAAAAATAACAATAGACGATTGGCTGTGTGTTAGAAAATGAAATGGAAGAAACTGCACGTGACTGAAAGGCGGCCTCCTAGGTCATCGTGCCCTGCCCTTCCTACCGCAGGCACTACATTCTAAGATACTCAAAGATTACTGAGTTCCAGCTGAACTGTAGGTAGGTCCCAGCCTCTCTTCATTCGTTGCTCCAATGAGATGGGTATTTCAGAATGCATCTTTCATGCCAGCTCTTCGTGCTAGCAATAGACAATACAGACTTACTACAAATCTTCTGTTACAACTGGCACCAGCACTGTCCATTTAACAGTGTAACACATACTAAGTCATCCTGTAACAGCACAAGAACTCTTGAGAAGTTACATGTTTTGATGTAATTCTCACAACTTAGTGATTTAAGTAATGTCCCTCTTGGTGACGGTTACTGTAGAGTTAATGCACATTTATGCTACTTTTTTTTTTGAGATATGAGAATCTTGCTAGAGATTATCCACAAATACTGCAGATTACTGTTATGCTGTAGGGAACACTGAGAATCAACACTATCTTGCCAGGGGAAATACGAGCTAAAGGAAAAAAGATGTATTTGTGGATACCATGGATCATTTTACTCCATGCTTCACATATTACATTTATGCCCACTGCTTCAGCATATGTACTGTCAAGATTTGGAAAGAGGATACCAAAAAGATACCAACTGATCAATCAACACAGCAATCCTTACGTTCTTATGTAATGTGCTACCTATTTAGAAGCTACAGTCAAGTTAAGTTTCACTGCCCATGAGCTAACAACCAACAGTGACTTTTAAGTCTTCTTAAGACAGATTTATGCCACAATATAATCAACATCATGCTTTGAACCCCAACAGTTATTGGATCTTCGTCAGCTAAGACCCACATTTCTCAAGGATTATTGAAGCCATTCCAACTTCTGTGAAAACAGGTTGCTACATAGAGGAGGGAGACCCAAGCTGGTGTTGTAATTCTTACAGCAAAATGAAATGTCCAATGGTAGAAAACAAAAAGATGGTATCAAGTAAAGCAGAAGTTATAAAAAAAATTTGAAACAGCCACGTAAGAGCACTTCCATGGTTCAGGCAAAGGTCCATCTGATCTCCAGAAATGGCCAGAGTTTGTTTAACAGTCTGTAGTATCTCAAGTAGGCCAAGTAGCAGAAAACGCTATTAACCTTAAGTAGCAATATGGTTTGCTTAGCTGTATCAATTAACACTTATTTACTAGCACCTATATACTAAATCACTTATTATTATATAGAGTTATAAATGAAAGCTGGAACTCACAAGGCTTCAGATCTTGCTCATATATTCTAGCTCCCCAACTGCAAACCTTAGCCTAGGATAAAGCGCTCATGAAGAACTAGAGCCTTCACTTTCAAACTGTAACTACATCGGTATTCAGGACTATATCAGAGGGTTGCACAAAACAAGACTAAAATTTAGAGGGAACCACCTCTACCCACCACTGCACAACACAAGAGCGCTTCCCTTCTATTTAAGATTACAGTTTAGGGAAAAAAAAAGTGTTCATACGTTATTTGAATTCTTACAAACCCCAAATCCATCTTACAAAAATTTTTGTAAGATGCAATAATTTATCTCCAGTCTTAGTCTTGTAGGCACATGCACTAAATTCCTCTCTGGACCCCTGCCAAATCACTTCAGTGATTAATAGGAGTGGGATATTTACTTTTAATCCACAGCACTTTCCATAAAGACAATATAACTGCTATTCTGGTTGACACATGTGAACAAAGGAATATCCAGTTTCAAATAAATTTCACTTTTGCTGCCCACTGCATAATGAAGAGAATCAAAGACAACAGAAACACACAGATATCGCCTTCTGAACGTCAAACCACGAAAGAAAAACAAAAATCCTTTGCTGTGAATTTGGAGGCAACATCCAAGTTCCTGCAGTATGTATAACTTAGCAGCAATTTCAAAAGGTTTTAAGAAAAAAGTGTATAAACCAGCTTAAATATTTGGCTCTTGGAAAGTTTGCTGAGCATCTTAAAGACAGTCCAGCCATTAGAAGAGGCATTGTAACATTTTACTGCAAGTGCTGCCTTAACCCCCTATTAAATAGAGAATGTGATTATTTCTACAATATTCGCCTAGCCCATTTTTTGGGCTGAGCATTTTTGTATCTTTTTTCCTCTCTTCCTCACTAAGACTCTTTCTGATTCCCATGTTCCTCTACTTTCCATCTCCACCTTTCTCTGGACTTTCATAATCAGCACACATCAAAGATGTCAAAAAGGAAGCAATGGCACCTGTGTATTGCCTAAAAAAGGGATGCCATTTTTCCTCTCAGCTAGCAAATACTTTTTCTTCAGACCAAAGAGAACCTATTACATGTTCTGGTATATGACCATGCTCTTTTATGGGGAGTCAGTTGAGCAGGCACCTTCCTAGATGATGGGTCATTTACCTGCCCTCTCCTCTTCTCTGAGAGAAAAGAAGGACAGATCGGATCTCCACATAAAGTTTCAACAGAGCCTAGACATCTCGACCATTTGGTTCTGCACTAAAGCAGTATATTCCACGTTTCCTCTCCCCTTCAGCAATCAGACAGACCATCAACCCATAACTGCAGACTGCTCTGCTGAACTACTTTTGCTGTTTATATAAAACATTTTAAAACTTTACTGAAGAGCAACAGCAGCTTCTGTGTGTAAGCACCTGTTAGCAAGCACGGGGGTGACCAAGAGCACTAATGGAAGAAAACAAATCAAGGACTAAATAAGGCTTATAAGTTTTACATTTTTCTCTCTTTGCAAAGACTTTACTTATCACCTGGTAGAAGTGACACAAGTCAGCTGAAATAAAGGGCCTGACATTAAAAGGATATAATTTGGAGGAAGGAAGTTCCAGCTTAAGACCTGATTGGCTAGTGCAAGATAACGCTGAAACACTGAAGACATCTGAGCACTGAGGTTTTCACGTCTGCTGAATTCCTGAAGTACCTCTACTGTGAGCATGAAGATCTGCCGCAGATCGTCCTCCTATAGTCAGGACAAACACAATATATTAATAGAGTCTCTCAGTCATTCATTAAAATGTTGATTAAAAAGAAACACTTTTCTAAAATGAAAAGGATTTTCTGGTTTCACCTTCTTTTTCATTAAAATACAGAAAATATTCTGAAGTTGTCAGTCAGACACACACCCCCCCTTGCCAAAATTAATAGACAGTGTTTGTAAAGAATAAGAAAAAAGTCTTCTCATAAATGCTAGTCATTAAAAGAAAAACTTAACAATGCTTTTAACAACTGGTGGAGGAGAGGGTTGGTCTTTGGCATGAAAAAAGTTGGTAAGTTGTTCCACAACAGTCAGTTTAAAGCAATGCCTTCACAAAAACATTTCTGCCTGGCCAAACAATACATCTGAGACAACCAGACTACACCATCTGCAATAATATTTTTAAATACATAGCTCTCCTTGGCTTTAAACCAAAGCTATATTTAAGACTATCATTGTTCCACAGAGTGTTCGTTTTGTTTGCAATTGGTAGCCAAGGAATTAAAGAGTCCAACCAGACAAAGATCTGTAGCTCTACATTCATAAAATGAGAAAAAAAGGATTGCATCTTTTTGATGCAAGTTTTTAAAAAAATACATTATCAACTTTCCTGAAGTAGACGGTATCTGCATTTATAATAATTGTCCTATTAAATGCTGTTAGGCACACACTGTACCTGAATGCCCTGGCACAAGAATATACTGCTTTTCAATGTTTAAATTTTAGAAAGACAGGTAACATATTGATACAGAACTAGTTTACCTGAAATATACGTTTACAGTTACCATGGAACTCCATGCTTAGTCCAATGTTGCTGGTTTTACTTGAACTTGAGAACTCGCTCAACAGCGCCGTTAAAATGGAACAGGCCAAAGTTTGCTACAAAAAAAAATAAGGGGGAATAACTTAACTAAAAGATGTCCAATAATGTAATACCACCTACATTGTCCTTAAGTTATTTTATTAGCATATTTTTACCACTATTACTTCAGTTTCTTCTAACACAAACTAGAACAATTAAAACTTTCAGGAGCATAGACCCTTGGGTGAACCACCGCTGGGATAATCCAAGCTCCATCCTTGCAAAAGAAATCCAAGAGTTTGAGCAATACAAAAGCCAGCACTTGTGCAATCATCACTACAAAATGGAAACAAACTTATTGCAATCCACTTCCCAGCCTTGCTGTTTACTTTCTCTCCCTATGCACAGGGCTTTACAGGTATTACTTTCAGGGAAGATTCAGTTTCCACTTATTGCAATTGATCTAATAGTTCAGGTCACTCCGAAGTTTGTTTTGGCCCTCCTTTGCATTTGCTACACTTACCGAGTTGGTATTTGATCAAGATTAAATTTATAACACCAAAAGTGATAAAAGCTAGTCAAAAACAACACCTGCAATACACCATCTACTACATCATCTCCTTCGCCCCCCCCCCCCCCCCCCCCCCCCCCCCCCCCAAAAATAGGAGAGAAACATGCAGAAAGCCCTGATGCTTGAAAGCTTTTGGATACTTCCCTCCAAAGCACAACATCCCCAAGCCTCAGGAAGAGCCTTTAAAGCTACTGTATTAGAACAATGCCTCTGAATAGAAAAAATTGGCAAGAAAAAGGCATGTTAATTTTGGAGAAGAGATCCATGAATACCGAAGGTTTAAGTATCTTTTTCATTCTTAAAATGTAAGGTAAGGTAAATCAAATACTTTTCCTGAAACACAACTTAAAAGACAACTTTCCTTTATGAAACACACTTTTTTTTATTTCAAAAAACAACAACAAGCTTTTTTATCTGATGCCAAAGTCCAGTAACCATCAACACCAGTTTCAATATATTTAACTGATCATTACATACAAAGAGGAGTAAATATCGTACAGTGGAGATGCAAGAAATTCTTCAGAAGTGTGCCATACACTACTGTAACAAGCACAATAGAAACTGTATATCGGTGAAATGAAAACACTTTGTTAAAGAGACATTCTTAGCAGAAAACTTCAAAATTACTGGCTATCCTCCCAGACTGTTTGGAGCCAAGGTGCCAGGGATGGACAGAGGGATAGGAATTGTTAAAGGGTCATGCATGCCAGCAAGTGTCCAGGGGTTAAACAGAAATATGCACACTACCTCTGAACACCCGAAAGATTAAAGTGGAGATGATACTATTTATGCAAGCTCATACAACAGCTGAGACCAGTGCCATCCACCCACCAACTGCAACATCTTTGTTCAGAAATGCCTCTGAAGTCAGTACCTTGACCCCCCTGACAACTAGTTATCTTAGCCATTATACACTAAATTAACATTCTTGCTTCCTAAATAAGTCCCAGACAGATCGAACATACTGGCTTTGTGATAATATATGGGTTTTCTCTTCTACTATATAACAAAGCTGAACAGTGGACCAGCATATTGCTGATCAGTTACTAAATCCAAGCTTCCCCATTTTAAAGAAGTGACTATTTATTTCAAGTAGACTATTTCTCATCTACAGCAACCACTGTCACACGTCATGTATGATAAAAGCAACGTTTAGCCAGTGAAAAAACATCACACACTAAACTACTCCAGCAAAAGTGCAATTTTGCCCGTTCTATACTAGACTTGGACTTATTTCTAATTAGCTCAAGCATTGCAATGTTTTATTTCCAAATTTCTGTGTAGGCTATTTACACAATAAACATTTTTTATTTAGAGGAAATCCAGACTTGATCCAATATAAAAAAAAATAAATTAGTGAATTAGTGTAGGCTAACACTGAGTTTTAAATCCAAAGTTAAAAGTTCCATTGGAAAAGAATTAATCTGGGGGTGAAAAACCCAAAACTAAAAAAAACCCCAAACCCCAAAGTTTGGCTCTAGAGCAACATTTCAGATAAGAATACATGTTTTTAAAGAAATAATGCAAAGCTGCCAGAGAACATTGCCCAATTTCATTATGTGCCAGGAGATGCAGGAGTCTCATGGCCCTCTAAATACTTCAAAATGCTGGCTTTTATTTTATGCTTGAATTACTGACACACCGATACTTTTCAGCTCAGAGAAGCCATGATGTAAGGACATCATTAGTTGCAGTTCCAAATCTGTACAGTTTGATGCTCTTTAACATACCATGATCACCATGTGGTATTAATGATTACAGTAGTACAACAGCCCGGCTGAAGCTTTATCATGCAAAGATCTTCACATCACGCTGCCATCCAGAGCAGCATTGGACAAACAGGGCAGTCATGCAGACTCCCCAACACATGCAGTGAGCTGCCAATTATTGCGAAATAAATCAGTGAGTTCAAGTGACAGGTAAGGAGCCATAGGGGAAAAAAGTTTGTTCCCACCGTGATTACAAATAGATAATATTAGCTGAAATAACAGACTTTTTCTCCTTCCATTTTCTCCAGTTTTCTTACATGGTATATAATAATTTATCCTTTCTGTTTGGATAGCAATGTTCTATTGCATGATAAAAGTGTGTTCCAGATTACTTTGTGTGCTTTTCCCCTGATTTCAAGGAGAAATTTAAAAGGAAGGTTAAATTTTATGATTGATGGTACAGAAATATTCAAACATGTAAAGAGCAATGGATGCAGCTAGGCTGACTGAATCTGCTGAGAGCCTGATAAAGCAGCTTGAGCAGTGACCTTCCCCCCTGATTACAGTAAGAGCTATTTCAGGTAGTTCTGACATGAGTACCTGAGCTTTGAGCGTGAAGGTAGTGTGAAGTTACTAGAGGTTTACACACTATTTCCTCCAGCAGCCTAGCGCCCAGTGAACACCAGGGCACACCGCATCCTTCTGCTTTTCTCTCTCCCAGTGAATTCCCAGGATCCCACCAACTCCTCCACCTTGGTATTTCGATACCTGGGTGTGCAAATCCTGCCCCGTTCCCTCACCATCCCAAGGGTGCTGTGTGCACTACATGTGTCCACGCCCTCCTGTCACTCTCTGCATCTGTGCTTACCCCTTGCATCCATGAGGAATTGTAAGTACACCTGTATATCCAGGTCACCAAAGCAGGAGAAGACCAAAGATAAGATATTGGCCAGTAATTTAAAATTTACTGCAACAACAGGCTGAGAAGAGATTTCCTGAGACTGGTTTCCCAGAAGGTAGGTGCCAGCCCCCAGGAGTTTAGCTTACAGACAAGAGCAGAGGAACAGATCAAGACCTGTAACCTGTCCTTGCGATGTCAAGCGTTTGCACAGAGCTGCACACAAACCCAACACTCCTTCCCAGAACTGCTGTAAGACTATAGGAATTCACACAGATTGTTCTACATAGCAGTAAGATTGACATTTTCATGTAAATATTAACAAAATAACTAGCATAAAAGAACATGTGCCCTGTCACCTACTGAACTCTTCTGAATACACAGTAAGCTTTATTTCAGAGTTTCTGAAGTATTAAGTAAACTTTACTAGAAGTAAAATTTTACTTTATGAAAAATAACTTTACTGAAGGTTAACTAGTAATATTTTGAAATACTTTTTTTTATTTACATGAATGTTTGTTATGAACACACTTTAAGTACCTCAACACAAATGCAAGCTATTAGAAGAAGGATTTCAAAAATCTGAAAAACAACACCATTTTAGATAAAACAATATAGTTGTGCTCTGAACTAAAATACTTCCTCTTAGACATAATAATATTGAATTTACTTAATATGTGTAAGGTACTAGGGTGGAGGGTTTTTTTTGTTGTTTTGTACTGTGGTTTTTTAAAGGTTTTTGCTACGCCACAGAAGAGGCTAACAATCCAATTTAATTATACCATATGGCAATAAGCAGAAAATGCATGTGATTCTGGGCATCATATTAAAAGTCAGATCTAAGTGTCTATTGCACAGTAATACCACTAACTTCATACCAGTAAGAGTACACCTCTGAACCTAGTTTGACTCACTCACTAGCAATTTCACTAGTTCTGCCACAAGTACATACCCAAACAATAACCCCATCTAACAAAATAAAATACTTCTCTTGTTGAGAGCGGACTGCCTCTGAGAATAGCTTGGCACTCACCCCAGTTAGCTTTATTACCAGGAATAAACTTCATGAAAGATCGCTATACATAAAATAGACTCTCAGCTGCTCAAACAGAAGATCAATGGGACTTGTGATAAGAGATTAACTTGGCAATCAGATACCCAGTAGTAACATCGTTTTAGTTGTTTTCTTTTTAAATTACTCTAATAAAACAGACACTGCAGAAAGACTATGCACCATTCTAAGAGTAAGCAACAGTTATATATATATTTTTATATAATTCATAAAACTCAGATACAGAAGGCAAATGCAACTTATTCCTCCAAATGGAATGTCCCCTATAACAAAAGTTAAAGCCATAATGTTTGAAGGGATTTCACACTTGTGCCTGGACTGCCCATGGAATAAGTGAACTGCTTCATTTGAGGGTAGTTGGGTTACAAAGCATCTGAAAGGGAAGAGTTCAAATACAGCTTAGGAAAAAATGGACATGTGGTACACCAGCTCCAAGGCAGAAAAACCAACAGACAAAGCACAATAAACTACACCACCAAAAGTGTTTCCTCTGTTCTGAAATTCAGGGCAGAATACAGCTCGGTTGTCAGAGGCTTGATTAAACCATTTATTTTACTACAAAACCTAAACTATCAAGCAACCCTCCCTGCCTTCTGCAAGTGGCATTTATACCTACGGAAAAAATGAGTAATTGTATTTAAAAGAATAAAGGTCTTATGATTTGCTGAACAGAGCAAATCATAACATCTACCCTGTTATGTTAGATCACTGCCAGCCTGAATATGCATTCAGAGGACTTTTTGTCTCTATCTGTATCATGTAAACTGTTACTGACACCAAAGGAAAGCCACAAAAAGCATTTAATAATATCCCTAAACCATCTAATTTTAAGTTGCACAGAGCAGGAAGAATCAAAGAGTAAATCTATCAGAGGTAAATTTGCTGTGCTGCTCCTAGGTGATAAAATCCTGTAATGAGAATGTGTCAAAAGCAGTTTTGCCAAATAAATTGTTTAAAGCAAGGCTTCCTTTATGAAGGCAGTAATATACTTCTTCCCTAACTTCCTTGAATAAGCAAAGCTGTATTTGCTAACATTTTCAGAGTATCTAAATCCCCAGAATGTAAGCTACAACTCCAAATGGGAAGGTTAACAGGATGGCCACAGGACCAAAAGAAATACCATTAGGTACACAGAGGAACTGGGGCCACTCCAGCTTTTCAACTTGCAAGTATTGCAATACGGGGCAGGGGAGGGGAGGCGGAATGGAACCCAGAAGCTGTAGTAGTTCCCAACCAAAGAAATCCAGAATATATTCTGCAGAAATATAAGCAAGCACCAGGAAGAACCCACTGGATTTTATCTGTCCATTCCTTCCCAAATGAGCCAACTGGTGGAAAAAAGCTATAGAGCAGGAACAGGATGATAGGAATGGGACCCACAGCTGCAGTTTTGTGCTGTCAGCAGTACGGGACTGGCTGGGCAGTGCACCCCTTTCCTCCCATTCCTGCTGTGCCACCATGCAAAGACAGACGAGCAGCATGAGGTTGACACACTACACCTACAACAGCAAAACGGGTGAGACCCTGCTTCCCTTCCTTTGGGGGGAACCAGCCAAACCAAGCAAGGGAAAGCCCCAAAGTTGAGCTGAGAAAGAGAAAACCAATTGCTCTGTAAATCACTGGGGGCCACAGGAAGATGATCTTGTGGCATGTGAAGCATGCAGGCTTTGACCAAAGAGAGAAGGGAAGTAGCAGCCTCTACTAATAGTGAAAGAGGTCCAGGCAGAGTTTGCTGGAGCTTAGGGTGTAAAACATGCTTTTCTTTGTTTCTCTAGGGACAGGCAAAGTTGTGAAGCAGAAATCGGGAGAAGGGGGGGAAAAAAGTAATCTCATCAAAACAAGTGAAGGTCTGAAAATCATTTATCTAGAGGTAACAAATCCTTCTCCAGGTTCTTGTCTAAAAGGCACCAGTCGAATCTTTACTCCTACAGTAGTTGCATGAAGAAATCTAAGAGTTTCACTTAAATTCATTATTTTGAATAGTAAGACTAGCCATGCAGCTTACCATCAGTATCACCCAACTTTAAATATGTGTTATCTTGGAAAGTGCTCTTTGGTGGGCAGGCGTCCCCTCCCCCCCGCCCCGCTTTTCCCAGTACTCATTCCTGGCCCTTCTTGCCCACCTCTGCCTGCCATACTGCCAGATATGCCCAACGAGCTGCATTACATACATAGAAAGGCATCATTTCTTCCTTCCCAGTGAGTCTCTGAGGTCTACAGGTGAGGGCCTCCACACCTGCACATCTCATGAGATGGCAGAATTAAGGAAATGAAGAGTCCTGGATACTATACATAGAACATGAGGCACACATCTCTCTTCTGGATCACATCTCCTCACTTCCCAGCCTGTCTTTGAAACTGTAGCTCTATTGTAAAGGATAATACTGGGAGCTAACAATTTCTAATATTTAAGTTGTTAAACAAATAAGCTGGAGTCCTGCTGTACTGCATATCCAGTAAAGTAGGCTCTCTGTCAAAAGAAAAAATTAGAAAACTTTAAAAGGCACCTGGGTTAATACAACTACTTAAAAAATACATTAAAGTTTTCTTACATTTCAGTTACCAAGTTTTAACCTCATATTTGGAGTAGTTTCTGGATCCCTAAAATTCCCAAACCAATCTTTAACACACTAACCTAGGCCTTTACAGAGCACTTGTCGGCATGAAGGAAACAGCTTAAATATCCTGCTTTACCATCTGCTTTTTATACTCAACATGTCTCAAGGGCAGTAAGGTTCATAGGACAAGGTAGTAATTTTATTAGACCAGAAGATACAGCTGAGGGTATAGGGAGGGAAAATAACATACATTTTTGTCAAAATGTAAAAGTCACGAGAGCCTCTCCAACTCCTACCCCACCACATGAGATGGCAACAGCTAGACAGGGATCCAGAAGTAAAATTCCACTTAAAGAATAGAAATAATATCCATAAATGCTAAATAAAAGTAACTAGTTATCTATGCAGCCATCATTATTGAGAAATAAATTTCAATGAAGATGAATGCCAAGAGTTCTGCTTATTAGTATTTCCCTCTGTTCACATGAGATCCATCCACAGCACATTTCTCCGCAGTTTTTGGTAACCTGAAGCATCTGAATCTTCTCCCTAACCCAACCATGAACACTGGGAAACAAACCAACAGATTCACAAATTTTGAGAGAGGAGCTGTTAAGATCCCAGAGCTCTTCCAATAAGTCCTGACAAGTCTTCTTGCATAAACAGAAAAATTTAGGCTTCAGGTATGGAGCTTTATATTACAATACATTCTACTGTATGCATTGTACATCTTAAAAAGAACAACAAAACGCAACCAAAGCTTCTGTTGCTCCCCAGTCCCATGTTAGGTCTACAGCAGTTGGACCCCTCTGCATCTGCCTACCCATATTCTGGAACAAATCCAGGTGTGACCCATATCCCAGTCCAGTTTTAAACAACATCCATCTGATTCTGTTCACATGCAGACCAGCTCCTCCTCCTGGGAATCAGACACTTTAGCTGCCAGGATTCCTGTCCTTCTGGCAGGGATGTAGGACAAACAAAATCCTTCAGCTATGCAAAAGCAGAATATTCTAACACAAAAAGAAAAGGCCAAGAAATCGAAGGCATTTATAGCTGAGAAGAACTTGGCCCACACAATTCTCCAAAATATTGAGATCAGTGATAGAAAACATGCATTTAACATTTTAAGATTGGCCCAGAATACTGTATCTGCTGCCAGAAGCTCTGTCCCCCAGAGATGAAGATTTTGAAAACAGATCCTGAAATTGCTATTGGAGGAAGATTACAGACTCTCCTTCGTGAACAGGAGGATGGCTTGCATCAATGTTACAGGAGGAGCCAGGAAAAACAAACCCAGGAACTCCAAAGCTAATCCTTGTCATCCCAGAGGATTACTACCTAAACTCATTTATAAATTAATAGGCAGCCAGACCCTCTATAGTTTGCTTTCCCATCTCAGAGGTTTCTTCCACAAGATCCATAGAGGTCCATATGGCACAGAAGTGGCAGCAGGAGGCAATACTCCAGGTTCAAACCCTGGCTCTAACCACACATCCCTATAGTATTACCTCTGCTTAGCACCGTTAGTACCTTAACATTTACACTGTGTTCCACTATTAAGAGATTACACAATACTAAAGCCACCTTTTTCACCTCCTGCCCACTTTCCTCCTCTCATCACTATTCCTCTCTTCTTCCTTCCTATCTCCTTTTCATTTTTTCCATTCTCAGCAGTCATCTGGCAGTCTTGCTCCCATGTCAGTTTGCCACAGCATTAATCAATACAATTTGAGTGTAACACACAATACTAGTACATATGTCTGACAGGAACTAGGCGGAGGGTTGCAGGGAATAGAAAACATTAAGTACCTACTTGATTCTTGTAAGATAAAGACAGGCCAGGAAGCTTCAGGGACAGCAGAGAGGAGAAACAGGCAAGAAACCACTTCAGTTTTTTAGAAACTACTTTCTCTCAATTACAAACTGCTGTAGAAAGCCATTATCAACAGCTAAGAAGTATGCTTGAGAGCTTTAACCGTTTTTAAACATGAAGTGACCCGCTGATGACTCTATATGTTATTTCTCAGCTGCTGGAATGAACCTCACGTAGGAAGACACAAATGGGTGGACAGCAGGTCAGAGGAAACACGGAGCAGAAGTCTGGAAAGAATACAGAAAGGGGCCAAGAGATGCAATAGAGAATTGGGAGTCACAAAGGTGTGACAGACTCCTGAAACTTGAGTGTACAGGGCTAGAGGCAAGAGTTCACATCACATCACAGGAAAGACATGTTAAAAAAGTGGAAGGAGTCAGGGAGGCATAGAGGGCTGGAAAATGTCTGCTGATCTCTCCCAACACCCATACCCTAGCCTCCTCCCTGACTTGGGTGGAGGCATGTTTTTATGAATAAATAGTATAAACACCTGTCCAGTGAAGTACAGAAACACCTGTGACACTGCATGGCACAACCTGGATCTTGAAAGCAGTACCACTCCCTCCATACTACACTGCTTCATACTGCAGCCTGAAGCACCCTTCGCTGAGACTCCACATGGCAGCAAGGCAGCTGCACTGCTGTGGTTCCACACGGCCTGATGGCCATGGCTGAAGGCTACGTAGAGACGCTAGTAAAAACACCCACCCATATTTTAAAAGATAAGTAGATAATTGATTGTACGAATTATTTCACACAACCTTTCAAAGTTCATATATACTTATGCAAGAGGCATGCCCTGAACCCACTCAGAGCTCAGTTGTGGCCGGTACTGTGCTAACACACAATTTTATTTCTACTTATTGTGTATGCCAAGTCCTGGGTCACAAGAAGCTGTGCCAGTACCAGAGTTTCTCTTGCAGCAAAGTCTCAGAAGATTACAAGAACATTTTTATGAATGAGAACTATTTTATAATGTAAAACCTCATACGTACACGGCAGCCTGTGTTTATAACCAGCCTGCCAAGGACTAACAAAGATATACTCCACCTTACAGAAAAGATGTTCCAGCAGCATCACGTGTCTTTTTTTACTATCACATATATTAGCATACCAGAATAAAAAACATCTTTATGTACTAAAGATGTTTTTAAATACCTTTCTTAAAATCTGAGCACAACACACTTTGGAAAAACTATGGAGAAAGTAATATTTGTGAAGAGGTGTAGATAAAGGGAAATGAAAAGCTGATCCAAAATTGGTGTCTGTACGGTGGCAGCAAGTGCGACCTGGAGAAGAGTGAAATATTGTCCCTTCCCCCAACCAGAGCTCCCCTGCGACATGCTCTGTTCTGCAGCAAGCCCAGGGTGATTTACTTACAGCTGGCAGTGTGTCTGTGTACTAGTGCACGCACAGAATACAACCATGGAAGTTGGCCTGTGCAAGAGTTAGTTCAGAGAGGACTTCTCTGTCAACATCCATGTTTCTATTTACACCACTTTTGTGTATTTATGGAAAGATCATATAAACTACATAAGCACACACACCAGCATGCAAAAAACTTGAAAATCTCAGTTGTAACTCCATTTTAATAACAAGGCTATGTTCCCTGGAAAAAAGCATCAACTTAACATTGTTCTCCTAAACAAATACCCATTTCTGTCCAGATTATGCACAACCAAAAATGCTGAAATGTTCTCCTTAAGCTAAACAGTGAAACGAAGGTTTAGAAGTGTAACTGAAATTTCCATACCCTGGAGGACATCACTTTGCTCAGAGGTGACACACTATTTTTAGGACCAT
The DNA here is from genome assembly GCF_963921805.1 of Phalacrocorax carbo. Lineage (NCBI taxonomy): Eukaryota > Metazoa > Chordata > Aves > Suliformes > Phalacrocoracidae > Phalacrocorax > Phalacrocorax carbo. The sequence goes on along the minus strand of NC_087513.1, from coordinate 198,160,352 downwards.
GACATGAACTGTATTACTTCTAGTATATTTTGATCAAATTTTCAGAGATAAACATTTGCTGCTCACATCTAGTACAACTGCTGCTCTAAATGCTCGGCAGTGTTAGGTGTCTGCTCCCTCAAGATTTGTTTTGATTGATAAAAGCTTCAGTTAAAAGGTCCAGCATGGAATCTACATAATCTTCGATTTCCATTTGGTAGGAGAAAAATCACCTCTCTTTAATCTCTAGTTACATGCCTCTATTATGACCTATTCTAAACTTATCTCCTGGCATAGATATCGGAATTTCACTAAATGCACAGATAGATATTGGACACCTTGTTTCCACTTTGAGCTCAGTATGGAAGGTAACACTTACCCCTAGTAGTATGACATTAAATCTAGAGTAAGTTTTGTATTTCCATTCCACATTTTACTTCCTCACACTCCTTTCTCTCCACCTACCCGTCTCCCAGAGAACAGCAGAGGCCTATGCCTCTGCCTGGGTGGCCTATTCCAACAGCTGAGCCACAGGAGGGTGCAGCACTGCACAGATGGAAGGGCAACAGAGTGTGAAGAGAACCTGCCAGCTAATGGAAAATCCATTTTAGGCCATGCTGGTTTATTAAAGAAACCCAGAAAACAGGAAAAAAAAAATCACATTAGTGACAGAGCAACTACTGAGAAAAACCTTTTCGCTAAGAAATATGGTGCAATTGTGTACCAAAGAACTACACATACTACTACTAGTCCCAAAATATTCTCATTCAAAAATCTCTGACTTGGTAAGTGATTGTTTGAATAGCTATCAGCTTAATTACTGATTTTTAGATAAGAGAAGTATACAAGATTTTCTAGTCACCAAGTATATTGCTTATGCTGCTGATACAGATTGCTCAAATTTTGAGGAAAATAAAATGCTTACCACAGTGGGGTTACCGCTGCTGATCAGCTGGCTGACTTCATGAAAAATGCTTTTGCAGTCGATTGATTTGTCTAGTGATCCCCGTTTCACTATCACCGCTACTGCTAATAGAATCTGCTCCCGAACATACTTTTGAAGGCTGTAAACAACATTGCAAAAATATGTTTGCAAATAATTTAAAAATCTATGTTCAATAAAATTTTAAACTCATTTCTTTTTCAAACATTTTGTGTGAATTAATCCGGGAAAGCTGGCAACTCTACAGAATTCAACTAACTGTTAAAAATCGACAACAAATTATTGTTGAAATGTCCTCCACTGCTACCCTTGGAAACAAAAGGATAACCCAGACTTTATGCAGAATCCTACATGTTCAGAGGTGTTTTTTCTATACTTACTTAGGCCTTTGTAAGACATAGGTTAGAAGGAATGTTCGCAGTGACTCGATGCTAGTTTTTTCCAAGAGAATCCATTCTCTTACAACTGCTTCCATTATCGCTGTAGCAGCTTGAAAAAGGACATAGTCCACTTTACTAGTTTCTGTGGGGAAAAAACCAAAGGCAATTTGAATATCCAAAGACATACATATATTTAGCTTGTATGTATTTCTAACAAAAAAAAAAGAAATTTACTATTAGTTAATTTATTATTAAATGGAGTTTTGTTGCTATGAAATCAGACAATGTATTTATATTTCAAAAGGGAGGTGAAACCAATAACCCAAATATCACATTGTCCAATATTAGAGTTAGAGACTCAGGGGAAGAAGAGTTGGCTGCACGAGGAGACTGGCCAACGATCAAAACTAAGAATGCTGAAACAACTATCGGACAAAATAAAAATAAAATTACAGATTTAATCACAATATATAAAGATATGATTAAATTGTCAGGCATGCCAGAACTGATGATTCTTCCATCATTTGTGTGCTTGCCTTTGGAACCAATAGTGCATAAAATTCACATGTATTTTATGGTTGGTAATGAGAAACCAAGTCCACTTACACATAAAGATAACATTTGTATTTAATTTTTACAACAAAACTTTTATAAACTGGTATGTTTAAGGTTTTCTACATTATGTTTAAGCCTCTGTATTTATCTTCAGGTATCAAAATATAACTTTCTAGCAAAGTATAGGAATCACTAGCCCTTATTGTTTGAATATCTGATTAATTTGTATATAGATGCACTAAAGAAACTAGAAAAAGATGTTATGGAAAAAGGTGACCGTTTGTGTGACTGCAAAATAAAATTTATGGAAAAAAACTGGAATTTGAATTTCATCTATATGAGAACAGAAAGCTACAAAGAATATTTTGTTGTTGTTGTTCCTTTTAAAAATTTTAACTTAGAAATAGCAGGTAGTATCTTAGTAGCCAGTTTCAAAACATTCTGAGCTCTGTAAGAGGCACAGAAAGACATTTGGAAAAGGTGTGGCCACAGGGTGGCAAAAGCATAAAATATGACATGGTGAAATAGAATTCCTGAACAAGAAGCAGAGTTTGAGCTATGGTGGGCAACCTGCTGCCAGGACTAGAAGAACTGGGTTTATTCAAGAAAGCCTCAGTCAGGGGATGACAGGCTTTAGTAACAACAAAACAAACTTTCTTCCCTTGATTATATACACACAAGTTCATAATATGTATTTCCTTTATATGCAAGTTCTATATCCAAGATAGCAGACAGTTTGCTATTTAATTTAATCAGGCTCCAAATCTAAACCCTACACAGGTCAACATCATTGAATCAAAATAAACCACCTTTAAATCTACTTAGGTTAATTTGGAAAACTAAGTAACCACTTTTAATTAAAAGATTAATGTGTATGTCTAACACATGCTTTAAAAATGAGCCAGATTATTCCTGCAAGGGTATTTTAATTCTGGCATTTTCTACCTTCTGGGTCTTTGGCTCTTCAAACTGTACAAAGCTCACACAAGAAGAGAATGCTATTAAAAAAAACAAAGGATGGAATTTCTCCTTTGCGTCAAGTACTGCAGATGCACAACTGCAATCATTAACAGCACAGACGTCCAACACTTGGTGTAAGCTTGTAACTAGGCAGAGCACCGTTATCCTCTGCATGAAGTTACTAAAGAAAGACAGGACAAGTTTTGCCAGTACATCTAAGAGCTATAAGCTTACAGCAGAAGAACGTAGAGCCTCATGCTTCCTGGGTTCAACTCCAGGTTTCTGAAGAAACTGTATGGTAGTTCCCCATATATATAAGGCTGTTCCCCTTTTCCTTATGCTCATCATCTCCATTGCTCTTCCTGTAATGCTCATACACTCTTCTTTTCATGATCACTGTCAACATCTTTGTTATCTCTCTCTGCCTCCATTCCAATTACTGCTTGACCGTGGTTTTTGTTTTTTTTTTTCTCCTGTTTCTTCTTAAACCCATCTGCTCTGATCCTCTGGTTCCTACCCATCCTTACCTACACGTACCCCTTCAGTACACTTTAACTCTTTTATTCACCATTAACAGCTTGTTTCCCTTCCTGGTTCCTGATTTCATAATCCCTGCCTCTCCCTTCTCACCTCCCAAGTGTTAACCAGCTGTTCCTTTTGTCCAGACCGTCCAAACACTTACTATTGAAGCACAAATTTTGGGGAAAAGTCTCTCATTTCCAGGTCTCACATCACAACTGCCTACTGGAGAAGGCACTGCCAGGAAAAAACTGTCCCATGTGGAAACATGCTGGTTTCTCAGTGGTGATAACACATGAGCAGTTTAAGGATGTAGTATTTCTAGACATCCAAATGGTGTTAAAATCAGCACCACATTCCTTCCAACCAGCCGCATTTCAGAAGAAAAAAAAAGAAAAATATTTCATTATTAATGCTAAATTGTGTTCCCTTCTTTGAGAACAAGATGCAGTGATGTATCCCTTAGCACAGATAGTACTACTAGGTATTTATTTCATAAATTTCCAATATTTACTGTGACAAATACATCACTTATGAGACACCAAAATGCTCTGCAAAGTTAGTTAAGTATGGTCTTTTGCTCACTTGAAATTCTCTAAAAATCCATGTGAAAATAAAAAGCACCAATTTTGCAGACCCGTAAAGCAAAAAGTGTAGTTACAGTCTTCAGGACCAGATGAAGTACTAATACAATATACTAAAACTATGAGAGTCTCATTTGCAGAAAAAATTTTGGTTGGGGAGTGGGTGTAGGAAAGGAACCACAGCCTGCTCTATATATCACAGTATAATTTAACACAGTGATAGGCCTGCAATATTGACATCACAATATTAATGAATTTTACATCTCTAATCTAGTAGATTTAGAAATAACTAAAATTACTGTGGAAGGAATTAAGTATGAAAACAATCATATTTTAAGCATAATTCTAATATTTCTCTGTTCATTCTGGTAAATTCTTTGAAAGAAAAGTTGCTTTGTGTGTTTTTGGCACGTGTGCTTTTCCACAGGTTTCCAGGTTTTCCTCACGAAGTTTCGGAGTCAGCTTTTACTGAAACTTCCCCCTTACCTCCCCCCAGCACTCACATCTGGTCAGTACAGCAGTGCTGAACAGGAACCTTACATGCTTACTGCTTCTGCAATTTTCAGATTATTTAGCTGCCAAACTCTAGTAAGTCTCTATAGTGCCTGTAAAAACAGATTTGTTTTTAAAGACTTGTAACACAACCATATTTACATTTCTATTAAAGCCCAAGAAATTTCTGATAAAAGTGGATACCTACCTATCTCTTTCCTTTCTCCACAGCTATAATCCCACAAAACTTTGAATCAATACTCTATTGCTTCTACCTGGTGAACAGAAACTTTTCTAACTACTTTTAAAAAAAAAAACAAAAACAAAAACAAAACAAAAAACCAAAACACAACAGTTGGGCTGTTAATAGTAACTTACTAAGACATTCAACCTGAAGTAAATTCTCACCATGGAAGAGTTCAGCACCAGTGCAAAATCTGTCAGAAGTATATAAAATTGTATCATTGGTTGATTCAATGGGAAGCAACAAGACAAGCAAGTGCACTACAGGCAGTTTGACAAGCTCCCCAGATCAGACAGTATTACAATAATCATGTAGTAGAAGCAACCTGAATCTATTCAATCAGTTTAGGAGCTTTGCTACACAAAGTTGCACATTGCAGACTTTAAAGCTGCCAGAAACAAAGCCAAAAGGCAGCAATAGGCTTCATGCTCCATCAAAAAGTATGTCTATCAAAACTAACGTTCGTATTCCCAGCTGCAGAAGAACAGCATAGCTGCAGTTACAAAAACAGGTACCACGCTTCACTTACTAAAACTTACCCAAAATGTGTTTGCAAACAGCAAATGGTGATTTTGATTTTCTAAATGATAAGAATATGTGCTCAGCATGTTGGCGTTGTTCATTATTGACCATGGAAGGTGGTGCCTGAAAGAAAAGAGGGGGGAAAAAAAAGTTATTCAAGTGCTAAAAACCCACCCTAGTTGTAAATACATATAAGCAATGCCATGAACTTATATTTGCCTTGTTAAACATTAAAACAAAGTACCTCTTGGTACAACTGCCTGTCCTTTCTTAGTCACAACCACTGTGTATTTACGTTGTGTATGTGTGTGAATATTGAGACATCAGGTGGAGAGCGAATAATTCTAAGTACTGTGTTCTTAATGACACTTCTGAAGAAAGGTAAGAATCAGATCTAGATTCAACCCAACCCTTTTTCTAGTCAACCCAAAAATATCATTGCATGCCATACTCAGAGAAAAAAAAGCACTATTTTTTCTTTAGTTCTACCCTTGTTTTAAAATATTGAATTGTATAATAAATTAAGGGGATTTAAAAAATCATGACTATGGATATGGTCTAAAACTAAAGTATTGGCAGTAACACACTACCCTCTAGTGTTTCACATTAAAATGGGCATCTTAAAGACTGAGTGAGGGCTTGAATTTGAAAGAGGGGTCAGCTTGTTTGGGGGTAGCTACAGGGGCTCCCCAGCTGCCTACACCCATCCTCTTATACACCCGTCCCCTTACATCATGGGCACCTTAACTGCTCAGGTAGCACCTGCTGCTCCACTACTGCTGAATGTCCACTCCATGGTGGTTTCTGCCTGAAAAATCAACTATAGGTAAGCACGAAACTAAGCAGTAACCTGAATCATTGCAAGGCAGGACATTGCCTAGAGAGCACAGATGAGCGCTAATGGCCTGTACTACAGCCTCACCTCACAGAGCAACGCCGAAATCCGCCCCCACTGGCCCACAAGGTCAAAAAACCTTGCAGAAAACATCAGCTGTTCACAACACCATGCTTTCTCCACTTCTGCCATCGATATCTACTTTTACTATTTGGGATTTATCTGAACAAGCACACAGTACAAAATACTCTTACAGGGCATTGATACCACAAGGCAGAGTAAGCTGAACGGATGCACCTTTGAGAAAGGAACACGCACGCATACAAAGATTGCATAAAAACTACAGAGCCGGGTCAAGGTAACAGAGTTAGGTTACTGAACTGCAGCTGAACTTCCAAACTCAGCTACTGTCCCCGGCAATCTGAGGAGAACATGTATGCCACGTATCTTTTGGTCTTGATTTGTACCTGCTGCTTTGGGAATAAAAGCACAAGGACCTCAGCATAAAGACCTCTTAAGAGAAATATTTTCCAGTAAATAAAACATACCAAATCTGATTTCATTCTTTCACCCTTGACAAAACACAGACAACAGAAGATTCAAATATGAGCTAGTAACACCATGGATTAAAGCTGCTGCTCCTCAATCATTTCTTCAATAATCTGACTAAATGAAGTAGAGGAAAGCAGACCGTTGATCCTCAGATCAAAGGTGTCCTAATAAACAGCCGTGCTCCTTCTTACACAGCAAATTTCTGACGCTCACAACTTTTCCAGTGCAGATGTTAGGAATGCCTTGGGAAGGGAGAAAAAAAAAAAAAAGAAGTGGAAGAAAGCGGCTGCAAAAAAGCCTTGTGGATGCAGAATAAATACTCTGTCCCTTCACAATCCTGCTCTGCTACAGCCAGTTCAGGGCTGGAGCTCCCTGGACAGCAATTTGAACGTACACAGGACAGCTCAACCTTACCAGCTCTGGAGGCAAATCCCTTCTGGGTAGGCGGCAGCATGTGTTAGGTTGTGCACACATGTAGATGGCAGTGTGCCTTCACTTCAAGTCTGCCTCCCATGTGCTCCGAGAAGCATCTCGTGGTCTAAGTCAGCAGGCTGCATGCAGATGCACACACAGAAAAGGTTTCGGATATTTGGGGTATTACACACTGCTGAACAACCGACACAGAAGCTCCATGGTGGTACCTAAGTCCTTCCAGGACACTGAGCTTCAGTGAACTCCAGCCCAATGCAGAAACCCAAACTTTTTCTAACTTTCACAGCCAATTTAAACTTGTAAAGAAGCAGCCTCACTGAACTGGGGCACATGACACTTCTGTCATAAAACCTCAACTCTCCTGCATGAAGCCAGCCATCAGCAGGAGTTGTTGCCAACCACCCATGCTTTCTGCAGTCTGAAGGACAGTACTTCTCTGTGCAGACTCTAGCTACGTTCACTGCAGAGCCAGCTGTACTGAATGCCAGAAGAATATTTGGAACAGGCTATCAAAAACATGGGAATGACCTATACAGCAACAGCTTGACAAGCACTTCAGTCAGTGCTATCACAAATAAACCAAACCAACCAAACAAAAAAGCAGGCCCCATTTCTTTCCCCACTGTACAGGCAACCATTTCTGCAAACACATAGAGAACGAGATTGGGAAAGCGATCACCAAAAAGCATCCCAGTAAAGGCAGGTTATTTTCATCTGGATCAGTCCCCAGCCTGGTTCACCATAAGCCAGCACAGAAGCCTGTGCCAGCACAGTATAGGGCAAAATGGCTGGTGACAGGCTGCTTTTTTCATCATCAATTAACATTTAAAGTTCATTTAACCTATGGCCTCTCTTGCTGTGCAATGCCATGGGAATACTCTGAAGTCTCAAGGAATACACAGCTTTGGTCAATGAAGTTTCACGAGAACTGAGACTCAAATTTCTTGAGACAAGTGACTTAATAACTCTCTGCTCCCAAAAGGAGAGGTCCCGATCCTCTCTTGCTCTCACCTGCATGGGCTTGTCACCCCCTTGCATTAGCCCTCCTACCAAACAGGCCACCAAAAAAAAAAAAGGGGGGGGGGGGGAGGGGGAGAAGCAGGCAAGGTGAATGAGCACTCTCTTGCTACTTTAATAAGCATCAAGAAGTCAGGCAGGTGCCAGAGCCAGCACAACAATGGGGAGGAAAAGGAGTGGAGTGACATTGACCTTTCAGCAGTACTGACCTTGCCTCTCACAGCTCTGAAGTCTTGTGAAGCCTCACTAATTACAGCCAAAGTTCAAAGGAATCCTTTGGGTGTAAGTGACAAAGCATATTATTTTGCAAGTATGGGGTCTTTATATTCAGATTCTTCAAGCAAGAAGGGCAAAGCAGGGCTACCTGATCTTGAACTGATTTTGCATTAACAAAGCACATTTGAGTTTGTCATATAGAAATCATATCTGTTTGCAGCATTCTGTAATTCTTACAGGCACTTTCAGGGACACCCGCAGCAAATTATGGCACCATTTTAAAAAAGACAGAATTAAAGTTTTATGGGAAATACACTATCAGCATAAGTCTTAAGATACCAAATCAGCATAAGGCTTACAATAACTAGAAAAGAAACCTCTAACTTTACATTATTTTAACTATTCTACTTCTCTGAAGTCTGATTACAGAAGACCTTTGGCACCTTGGAAAGGCATATGGTACATCATATTCCTGTATTAATTTTTAAATCACAATATTTTAATACATTATGCACTTAGAATCTCAAAAATGTCCAGAACAGGCGAGTGCAACAGGTCAGCTGTGAACCGTACTATATAGCCGCCAGAGGGAGCTTAACGCTCACAGTTTACTGCCTTCACACCTAGTTATATGTACACTGAAAGTAAAGTCCAGCTAATTTAAAGCCCTTAAAGGAAAATCCAGCGTATACATATTCCGTGTACAAATTTCATGTTACAAGAACACTGGCTTAAGTGAACCTGAGAGCTGGTACCCAGCATCCCCTCAGCACAACAGGGTTAGAAACATACCTCAAGTACCCATTGCACTTGGAAGGTCCCCACAAAATACCTACGTGTTCACTGTTCTCTTTCTGTCTCCTTCAAACTATTCTCTACCATCCAGCTTACAGGGAATTAAAAACCAGTGTGGGATCAGGCTCTTTTGGCATATTGAAACTATTTCCAGCTATACCACTTTCTGTACAGTCTGATGCTACTGCTAACACTCACCTGCTCTCTTTTTTGTCTTACAGGTTACCTATAAAAAGGTTCTCCAGGACAACAATCATCTTTCTGGTTTTAGCATAGCAACATACTGCCCCATAAGAGTATAGGTCCTATATAATGCAGTATTATAAACAAAATTACATCCTTTGAGCTACCAAGGCTGTTTGGATACAGAACAGGAACTGCAACAGCAACGCCTGCTGATCAGATCCAGCAGGACTACTGACTCAAATGGCCATTATTTACACAAGGGAAAAAGAAGCTGACAAGACAAGACTAGAAACACTCGGGCAGACTAGCACTAATACCTCAGGACTACTAAACTTGTAAGAAAATAATGTAACCCCTTCCCTTTCATGTAAACTAGTTTATTAAAAAAAAAAAACGAACCACAGTTCTACTTCCTTATGCCCTGCTATCACTCGTCTGAACAAAAAAAAGGGGGGTGGGGCGCTTGGGGAATTAAGGTAAGTTATTTGATTAAAAAACCATAACAAAGCCAATAGGCATATTTTGGAAGATCTAAATCCTGCACATGCTTGCAGAAATCCCATACTTTCTCTGTGCAGTTGCGAGAAACCTTTATTGTGTTTTTCTGCTCAAGGAAAAAGCATTTGAAAGCCAAGGTCTTTGCTTCCCTTCTCACTCTTCTTAGAAGAGCACAAATAACTGTGATGATTCTCCTCAAGCCATCAACAGAAAATGAGCCAGTGAGACAAAAAAAACACCACATATTTTTGAAAAGAACAGAAACACTAAAACTTTAGGAGGAACTAAGTCTGAAGTCAGAAGTAGAAACCACCTTTAACACTTCTCAGTCAGAAAAGAGGACTGAGGAAAAAAGAGAAAAGCTGGAGATTGAAGTTCTCGATATTATGGTAAATACAGGACTGAGTCCTCAGTAGTCAGCATCTTTCTAATATTTTGGGATACAGGCAGACAGAAGCAGTTTGAAGGAAAGTGTTGGCACAGATCAGCCAAACAGAAAAGCTGACCAAATCACAGGTACACACATTTTTATAGAGTAGTGTAAGCATACTCCAACTTTCTTGACAAAGACTGAATGCACTGGGAATAACTACAGCTCCCTCTGTACATAAAAAGCAGTTCTGCCAAGAGCAAGTCCCTCAGGCTGCACCTCAGAGGCAGGCAAGCCTTTCAAGAGTTGGGCAGTGATCTTCAACAGTAGGAAGAGTGAGAGACATTAAGTTCTTATATTCTTGATTAGAGTCTTAATAGTTTCCTTTCAGACTCACATATCACCCTACATTTGATTCTTCACTTTTTGCACATTAAAAAAACAACAAAAAATCACAATAAAATCAGCCCACTCCCAGGAGACAACGTATCTCAGCTTACATGGATGTTATAGCAATGAGACAATTATTTTGGAAGGACAGGAACTGGCACGTAAAATTAATTCCAAGTCAGGTTTTGTCTTCCTTGATTATTAGGCCAGATACTTTACAAAAATCTAAACCTAACTTTCATGCAATTACCTTTTATTTCCAGTGTGGAACCTGATAAAAACAACATTGGATTCAGCTTTCCATGAGAAATACAAGTTTCTCCTCAATGAGTTCAAGGTCAGCACACCCCCTTTTAAATCCTCCTTCTCTCCCCTTTCTTACCACTACAAGAATGTTACAAGAAACCTTATCACAGACGAAGCTCCATCAGCCCTCTCCCTACCAGCAAAACAGGAGGTGCGCCAACATTGTTCCTAACAACTGTTTACCTCTGGCAATCTTAGTATAAGCAATCCACTGATCTGAAAAATGCAGAGTCACAAATGCAACAAATTAACAATATTAAAGCTTCTAAACAGCACAGGTTCCTCAACAACCATGAGAGTACTGGTAGGTTTGTAACTATTCTTACTGCCTGCAACCATCCTTTTGTACCATGGGAAGATAAAAAGAGCAGCACCTGATACAGCAGCACCATTTAATTCCAGAAATTTATTTATTGCCACTTACTTTTCTCCTCTCCAAAATAACCCATCTTTGCTTCTTCCTTACATAACACAGGTTTCTCATTTCTAACTTTGATCATCCTTTTTTCTCCTTCTCCCTTGATGGCACACCATCAATTTAAATAGCATATTATTCACAGATGCTACAAGAAAGGACAGCACAACTGGGAATGATTAAAAAGGCTAAAAATTTGGCATACATTACCTAAGCAGAAACTGATCAACACAAACAGATATTACAAGTCATTTAAATATTAATTCATAGTGATACTCAGAACAGGAAAGAAGCAGATATGAGAAAGGGTTAGACCAACTGTCATCTGGAAAATATACACATGACTAGGAAACATCTGGTGAAGGTACATGTGGAAAAAATAAGGGGCTTGGGGCTTTTGTTTTGTTTTAAATAGAAGTAGTAGTTAGATGCAGATAGATGATCCAAAGCTACACGTATGTATTCAGAACCATATGGTTAGTACAAGCATTTCCTATGTCATAACATACCTTTTAAGAAAAAAATTACATAATTATGACTTGTCAGGATGGAGACTGTCAAGCAGTGAAGTTAAGAGACATGAGAAAGTTAGCAAATGGGTTGCAAATATCAGATGCTCTCTTTGTAAGACTGAAGTTGAAGTCACAATGTATTTGCCAATAACAGGCCGAGTAACACCACATCCACATTTGAAGTGGTGTCTGCTTTTTTAGCTCCTTCCCCTTATTTCTGAAAACACTTTTTGCTTTTGAAAGTATCAAACACCATCCCACCCCAAGTCATTCTGTTCAGCAGTTTCAAGTTGATCATCACAGACATACAAAATACATAATTTTTTTTATTATATATTACAAGTGACATTATTTGCTTGATGATTTTAGATGTCAAAGAATATTACTTATTGGCCACTTGTGGACAGTGAGAGTATGTTAAAATTAAATTCTAACATTCAAGTGATAACGTTATTATTAAAATCAATAACGGAATTGTTTTTTATTTAAGTATGATTTAGTTAACCAGTTTGCACTGTTCTCTCCAAATCATACTTTTACTAAGAAATCTCATGCCCATGGTTGCGTATAAACATAATTAAGGATAGGATGAACAGTGTTCATTCCTTGCAGACAGAGAAGTTTGCTAGAGACAAACTCTGATCTGACTTTTGCTATAGCAAGGCAGCACTGAATACAACTGAATAGAGCACCTTTCTACAATTACACTGGGGGAAATCTACAAATTAGCCTGTCACAAAGAACACTCACGCAATCCTCCAGACTTTGCTGCTTAAGAGAACACAGAGAGCGCGCACTGAAGTGTTTTAAGCTGACACCCACAGTATTCCCACCTACAAAAAAGGTCCCCTATGAACAGCACAGCCTAAACACTAGTAGGATTATGGAAAGACAAACATGCCTACTAATAGAAGTTTCTTGGGGTTTAAAAAAAAAAAAAGATCAGAAAGATCCAATTGCTTGTACCTGCTACAACTAAAGCCAAGAAGAAACTTTCTTGCCAAAGGCAATGTTTATATCTGCAAGTAAAGCACAGTACAAATTTGACAAGGGTAGAAATAAAAATCTGAGATTTCTACTGAAGTGCGACTTCATAAAATTCACCACAAACTCTCCAAACTGAGCTTCCCCAAATATGTAGGGGAGTCTTGCCTTCCCCGCAGTCAAGAGGTAAAATAAAACTGTTCCCAACCTCTTGTCTATGGGCTGTTATTGGCTTATGAAAAACCAATTAAACACATTAGCTGTTCTTCAGAATGCTGTCCAGACTCTGTGCTGTAGAGATCCTGGCAGCCTACCAGAGACAAGAATAAGAAACTGAATCTCTATCAATATACAAGGATAAGCAAAAGCCACCACAGATGACAATGGCACCACTGGATCTGGACCTTGCTGACAGCCACCATCAGGCAAGACATGCTCAGAGAAGCGAGGAATAAAGGAAGCCCAGATGGCTTGCCAAAATGTCCCAGCAGGATGGGAAGCCAAGGGAGGTATATGCAAAGGAGAAAGATCACGGATGAAATTGAGAACCATGTGCAGGGGAACACCATGTGATAATGATAACGTAGCCAAGGAGTATGGGCAAAAATAGAAGGAGAAATTAAAAAAAACAAAACAAACACATAATCAAACACATTGGCAAGCAATAATTTTTAACTACTGCATATACTGCATTTAGGACAGCTAAATATATTATTCTATCCATGTAAGCAATTGTTATAGCTGCAACATACCTAAATAATCAAAAGCTATAAAATCTTAGCTTACTGTGCTATTCTACTAAGATGCTCAAAACGCCCAAAAACACAGATTTCTATATCTTAAACTAAAAAAAAAAAAAAACAACAAACCAACACCTTAAGATGATTACTCCCCAGCACAGTTCTGCTATACAGCTGAGTTTTACTAAAGAATCAGATTCTCAGAAAAGGAGATTCCAAGTTTAACTCTACCAAAGTCACATCAAGCAACACTCCCCAAGACTGCATTACCCTGACTTCTGTGGAATCAAGCCATAACGAGTTTCTACCCCAGTTTTACCAGTAACACTTGTCAAGTGTTTTAAATAAGCTTTTTCCTACAGCATATCATTGCACGTTTAGTAATTGTCACTTGCCTTATTAAAATAGCTAATAAAAGACATCAAATACAGGGGTCAGACGGAGAGAACTGCATGATTAGACACACTTTCCTTCTCAGCTATCCATCCTACTTCTGTAGCAGGCACTGACGCCAAACTACACAGGGATGTCTGATCCACTCACGAAGCAGATGCCACCAGACAAGTTCAGGCTACATGAAGATGCTCAGTTCTACAGCGTTCAGCAACTGCTTCACAAGTGGATCAGAGGTTCCTGCCTCAGGCACCAGGCCAGAAGGCAGTTTAGACAACTGGTATCAATAGCAGCTTCTGCTGTCCAATTCAGATCTGTTGATACACGACTGCCAGAGCCTAGACTAACAGCTAAGGTACTACAGAAAACCTAGCTAGTATAATAAACAACTTCAACTGTGTTCCAATTACTGCCTTTGCACTTGCTTTTTGGAATAATCATTTAAAATACAGCAGTAACTCATCTTACAATTTAAAAAATACTCAAGATTATTTTTGAAAATTGGTTAGAAAGATGCAATAGATGGCTTCTGACCAGACCTGCAATACAGACAACTTTCTAAATAAAAACTTTGAGTTTTAAAAAAAATTCTTTCCCAAAAGTAATTATGATTTGAATTATTTAAACCCCAGAGTGCCCAGTATTTTTTGGTATGTATTTGGAATGAATGCATGACTGCTGGAGAAATTACCTCCTACACATCTACTAACTCATGTCTTGCTTTTATGCAGAGACTTAACGGTGGGGGGGAAGACTTTTTCCTTCATATCAGATTTTGCTTTGTATTTTGGAACTAAAGTACTTAAGACTTCTGCAAGTAAAACAGGAGATAAGTTGCGGTTTGTGATAAGATCTAGTCTCAGTTTTGAAATGGTCTTACATACACATTAATTGTCTAGAGGGGCAAAGTAAATTGTTACCATCAATATCAGAATGTTTTCTAAGACTTCCTCTCCAAGATAAGCAAAAACTACCAAGATTTTACCCCTCTACTAACAATTTGACCCTCAGATATAGACTATTACAGCTTCTTCACTGAAATTACACTTTTTATGCACACAGTACACTTCAGATACATGATTCGTGGTAACCGGTCTGCAGAGGAACTGTCCTCACTGCATGAGGACACCATTTCCACTGTTCACACCTGCTTCTCAGAGTCAAACCAGGTATACAAGACCTGCTGCTTGAAGAAGAGTGGGTAGGACTTGAAACACAAAGGGGAGGAAGGTGGAACAGAGTCTTTGTTCAAGGAGGCAGGACCACAGAAGGGCAAGTGAAAAGAATTGAGGATGATGAAGGCATTGCCCTCAGCTAGCTGTGCTAGGACACTGACAAACAGATGTCTGTAGCTGGCCCATGCATCTACGTGAGCTGTTCATCCACTATCAGCTCTGACTGCTGTTGGTCTCCTCACAGGATTCATTTTGGACTTACTCTATCCAGACCACTGGGCACATTGTTAAACAAGAAAATCCACAAACTCAACTAAACTAACAGTACATTGACTCATGCCAACCTTCTGGAAGCATTAGGTGAATGGGATCAGGCCAGACTCCATCCACCCCATGGAGGATTGCTCCAGTACAATTTGGAAAAATTATTGAATTCTGCATGGGAAATTCTGCATTTCCCAAGAGTTACAAGTTTAAACGTGTCAGTACTAGACCAAACTCAGAGCCCCATATAAAGTAATCACAACAGCAGCGCACACAATTATCACAGACTTTAGATACTGCAATCAAGATTTGGTCTTATTTCTAAATCTTAATGCCTTCTTTATAATCTCTGCATCAATAAAATGTTTCAAACTGGTTCCAAGAAAATTCAGTGTGAACTTCAGTAGCCTTTCACTTCTGTAAGTTTAGGCAATGAAAACCAGGATATAGCGTTACACTGCAATGAAGACAAAATGCATTAGAAAATTCCATGTGTGCTTCATACCTATTTGTTACTGTTTCCTCCGTAACTGCAGATAGGATGCCTGTTTAAGCAGTGACAACAGATAAATCTGAGAAATGTCCTGTAACGGATATTTCACTTACATTAGTCTCGCTGCAGACAGCCAGGAGGATGAATGCTGACATGAGGGTGCAGCTCAGACCCTTAAATAAAAGGTTATTTCCTAAACTCCACATTCACTGTTCTAACATTTCAAAGCACAAGCAAGGTCCAACAGGCAGCTCTATATAGCAGTAATTGCTGAAAAATGCCTGGCTGATCGCGATGGGCAAATCTACACACAGTCCCTTGAAGTCAGTAAGATTCTACAAAGCAACAAGAATTCAACCCATGCAGACAGACCGAGAAAGCTCAGACAAGACAGAACAAGTGTGACCCAATACAGAAGAGAAGGACAAAGGTAAGAAAAACATCATAACTACATGGAACAGTTATGGAAAACCTCATTGTTCCAAATCTTTTTAAACAATTTAATATTAGCAAATAAAATCAGCTTCCTTTGACTTCAGTAGGAATGAAACCTCACTACTGCAATAGCACAGGAACCCTAAAAATACACATTACTGAAGGATACAAAAAGTCATGAAATTACTACAACCACACTTGCATTAGCCTCCAGTCCTGCTCTCCTGCTTCCTTCCTCTGACCATTCTCCTAGAGCTGGAGTGAACTTGGCCTCCCCATCCTGCAGCAAGAAGGGTTGGTGGAAACAAAGCAAACTTTTCCCTCAGCTCCTACCAACTACAGGTGCTTCTCTCTCTCCCCCACAAGAAGGCATGGAAGATAAATGGGTCACAAGTTCAGGCCCCAGGTCTGTTATCCCAGAGGGTGGGAAGAAGAGGGGTCTCAGCATCAACACACACCACAACCTCCACTGCAGGGTGGACTAACCCCATGACAGGTGCTGGTTCTCCAGCAAGAGATAGGACCCTAGCCCATCCATAGCCCCTGAAATCACAATCGCAACTCGATCGCAAGGTTCAAGTAGCTCATCTCGATATTGTCCATTTCTGTAGCTATGAGACAGTATAGGCACTACTTTAAAAAAAAAGCCAGGACCATCACAGTGAATTTCAAGACAAAGTTTTAAGTCAAGAAAGAACCATTGTGACCCCTCTTCTACTAGACAGCAGATCATAATAATGCTGGTAATGGCCATACTAATTTTCCAAAGCTCCCAAGTTGAGATGTAGGTGATATATAACCTATTTATGAGGCTCATTGTACACCAAATATTGTCAGCAACTGCTCTCCTACTGCAAGAGTGACTTCACTATTACCTCTATGTGAAGAAGTGTCTTGTAGTATTTATTTTTTCCTGTTGTCCAATTTCAAATTAAACTTGCTGAAACTACAGCTATAACCACTCACTGTTGCAGGCATGGCATTATTTTTACTTACAGGTAGCCTTCTACAGCAAGCATGTGCAGACAGAGTAAGAGATCACAGGAGTAAGAGGACATCACATGGGCAACCCTCCCATCTGCCTCGCACACCCCAACACAGAAGTTCAACGTCATATACTCCATGAAAGATTTGAACTGAGATAATCATGCATTTTAGTTTGAGAGTTTTAGGCTTTGCCTCCTATCACAAAAGCATTTCCTCTCACCAACCTAATGAAGAACAGCAGGCAGGCACACAGGACAGCCAGCTTCCCTGCCAAAATTCAGGTTTTGGCACTTCCTCCTCCATCAATCTTGCAAAAATTTCAAAACCACTTTGTCCCAGCATAGTTATTTGGAAGTTGATTAAAAGCAAGATAAGGAATTTTTCTAAGTTTTCAAAGTTTATCTAAATTTGACAGGGAAAACTCCTTTGACTTAGTCTACTTTCAGAATGGCACAGCCTAAAACACCTACCTTTATTAACAGCTTTTAGCTGTCAGCACATTAATGGAAACTTACAGACAGGCACAAGTAAATACACATGAAACACAATACCCGAGTCATGTAAGCAAACAGAACTCTAAGTACAGGGAACATGAAAAAAAAATTTAGCAAAAAAACCAGCAACAGAATACAGGCCAGAGGAGGAAGCTCATCACCTAAGGCAGCCTCCAGGATAAGGAAGCCAGGAAGAACTGCAAAACTGAAAATAATTTTGTAAAGTGAATAACTTCTTTCACTCAGAACCAGGAAAAATTCTGGACTTTCACTGAACACGTAAAAGAAGCTCCTTTCCCTAACATTTTGCCCATTACCGGGAAATGGCAAAAATATATCTATAATTGTACATACTTGAGAAGGTAGAATGTAATTTACTTCTACCTTGTTTCACTAATTTGTTCCGCTCTTGCGGATACAGCCTGAACCGCGTTACCAAAGAACTTACATCTCTGTATATTGGGGGATGAATACAAAGGAGCAGACACATATGTATTTTGAGATCCTCTTCTAAAACGTATTTCTTTTATGAAAAAAAATATTTTTTTTATTCTACATACACATATTTGGGGGTTTTGTTTAGAAGAGGCAATTTTTAAGTCTTTCTTAAAGTTAAATGCCCAAGTTCACTCTAAGAATCTGCATAAATTAGCTAAGTCTCAAGCTCTGAACAGTCACAAGACTCCACATATTTAATGAAAAATGATTGTGAAGAAATGTGGTCATAATTGTATATTTTATTCTTAGCACTGTTAAAGGGAACATTGTTGTAACATGAACAGAATAGCTCCAGAAACAATATTATCATTTCTCTTGATATTACAATTTAATATTTACATATTCCTGCTAAACAATTCATTATCCCGAAGCTACCCAACATCTGTTCTTAATCCCACTTAAAACAACCTCACAAAATAAAGGCTTTGTAGCTAAGCCTCCCTAATTCTCTCAGGAAAAAGGCTGTTTGTTTTTGGGTTGGGCTTCTGTTGTTGTTGGTAGGCAAAGAAAGCACTATTCATGTTTTCTTCACCAGAGAGGAGTGTACATGTTTTGTAAACATATAAGCACATTTTCTCTATAAAGATGCAAGACCTCAGCCATCTGGGAAGCTACCAAAAAAGCATGGTTGACAGAAAAGTCAAACAGCAACAACATTATTAGCAAAGCAAATAGTGGAAGTCAGTGACTGAAGAGATGCTAGAGCTGAACTAAATGTGAATGGTTAAGCCCTTAAAAAACCCGAAACAAACCCCAAAACTATGGTCAGTGCAGAAAACACCCAAATCTCTGCTTGCACATAAGATTGATGAAGTTTTAAAGTAATCCTTTTCAGCCACTCCTTTAAAATCACACAAACTCAGCTTTAAGGCCCCCAATATCAAACCAGCATCTGTAGCTGCAAGGGGGAACACATTTTCCCCCCCCAGGGCTGCCATCCTGTTGTTGCAACAGAGATACAGATCCAGTCTCCCATTTGGGGATCTCCAGTTACTGTACACACACATATACATACAGATGCTATGGAGCAGTCCTCCAGAAATCTACCAGTGACAAGTGTGTAAAATGTAGCTTTAAGAGGAGGAGTGTAACATAAAAGGAAACCAAGCAGTAAGGTGAAGCACAGCAGGCAGGGTCTGCCAGCACTAACGATGCCTGTGTAAAGTTACGGCAAGACAAACAAGGAAGTGACTGAAGGGCCCATGCGATGCCAAGACCACCACTACAAGCCCAAACTGTGGCAGACTGAGTTTGGGGAAGTTCATTCCAAAACCTTGAAGGCCACCTATTTGCAGAATCAGACAAAATCAGCAAAAAGAGAAGAGGACCATGCCTTCACTGTGTGCCCAAGGCAGAGAAGCCACACATGCAGACCCTGGTCTGGAGAGGACCCCAGGTTGATGACGCTTGCCCTCTGTCACCAGTGTGGGAAGCCTCCCCCATCCCCAGCCAGGAGGCACATGAGATATGACTTCTCTTGTGCTGCCACATGACAGGAAGATGCCAGGTCTGCAGTAACTCATTAACGAGCCAGCGTGGTTTGTGTTTGTACAACTCTCTCTGCTGTTGTGTTAGCTTTGATACTGTTTGCATATCACCACTAATGCCACAATTAACAATAGTTGGAATATTGTTTTATAATAATAAAGGATGGTATAACTCAATGTTGTCATCCAATTCCACCATTGATCTCTGTACAAACTGATGCTTAAGTCTCAGAGCCACAGACGCCCTGTGCCACCGGCCAACACACCAGCCTCTGGAGTGCACCCAACTATTGGATGTTCAGACTCTGCATTAATGATGCTACAACCAGTTTTGTGAATTCTAAGAACTGCCTCCGCCCTCCTTCACCTGTTGTTGGAGCAAAAACCTCAGCGGCCAGGATAGATACTTGTGATGTGAGAGAGTCAAATTCAAGGTCCTTCCAAAGCAGCCTGAAGAACTGATTGAACACGGCTCAACCACCTCTTGGTGTTTTAAAAGCTATCAAGTTAACCATTTCTGAAAAACTCGAAATAGAAAGTCAAGGAATATACCACTTACTCCAGTACAGCCTTACTACAGCAACCCCACGCCCCAAACACCAGCACTCTAAGCATTACAGTTCACCAGGAAAACAGAATACTTCAGTTAAAGTACACAAAAAGATAAATATCATGTAACTTTTCTGCAGCTCTTCCCAATAACAGATTTTGAAACACATTTGTGAAGGATGCTGGTATTACTCTTTTCCTCTGTCACAACAGGATCCTAGCCTAAGTTAAGAGGAGTGAACAGGGGCTGCCTCTCCAGAACTCCAAGGCTGTGGTTCCTGAAGAGGCAATACAGTGATAGAGACCCACCTCCTCTCCTTCCAACCATGCTAATTCCTCCCCACTCCTAGACACACATTATTCTCACATGCTAACTTTGGCAACTGGCAGGTCCTTCCACAAGCCAGTCCAGCTCACGAAACTAGCAGATAATCAATCCAGCAAAAAGACAAGTAATGGTTTTCCTCAGCCACCCACTGTCAGGCTGGTTTAGGCTTCTGTGAAAACATAGCCTACGTCTGTGCCGTGATTACGAGCCTGGGACTGCAGATGTTCGTCACCTTGGCCAAGCCTTTTGAAATCCCAGGGACCACCACCATAAACAGTAAATTCCGTGTCAAAACACCTTTATGGACTTTATTGATTTCACAGCCACAAATTAATTATATGAAGCTTTCAAGAGACCCTGGCATGAGGTTTGTTTTCAACACTACAACAGCTGTGCCTCTACCATTTTGCACAGCAGCACATAACACAGCTGGACTGCATGAGGATAAATGCTGAAATTCATAATTTCAGCACAAACCATGATATATCTTTAGCTTTTCTTCATATTCACCTTTATAGTTCTGTAAATTTTGAATTTGTGAGGCACCACTAAACCAACTTATCTGACTTCCAGAGTAACAAAAGCAATAAAACTTCATTCACTTGCTCCTATATTAATTCAAATAACTTTAAGTGTATTTTCCATTAAAAATCAGTCTTGATCTGAAGATAAAGAGAATTATATCTGCTACTTCCTAAGTTGTTTAACAACATAATTGGTCCAAAGTTTCTTTTCAGAGCAGAAGCATGCTTTTTCATCTCAGTCAAGGTAGCAAAATTGTTTATAATGCAACATAGTAAAAATTACCAGAATTAAAACAACTTTTCCTCTTGCATCCACTTCCCAATCCAGTTCACTATGCAGCCACTCTGGTGGGTGTGCTACCACTCTGTTTTGGTAGAGTCAAAGGCAGCACTGTAGAGCTGCCATTCATCAAGTCTCAGAAGTAAGAAAGTTTGGGGTTTTCCTTTTTGGGAGGCAGGGAAGGGAAAGAATAGGGACTATTTAAAACATATCCTCCTGCCAACTTTCCCCCATTTCTTAAACTCCCTACTCTAACAATTACTCTCTATGCAACAGGGTGTTTTAGACAGACTTTAAAAGGATGAAAAAGACCTGCATCAACATCTCCTACAGCTCAGATCTGACACCCTCCCATCTATGCTGCGTCTCCCAGTACACATGTAGTTTTATGTCACTCATACACCCCACTATGCATCAAAATTGCTCCGAATGTTACCACATTCCCTTTACCAGGTCATTGCCTCAACACAGGCATGAGTTCCACTTTCTTTTGTTCTTGGGAAGCCAAGGAAACATGGAAAGCAGCAAAGGAGATAGATACAAACAATACATTTTCCCCTGGTAAAATGGAAAGGACACGATCATCAAAATCCAGATTTCCGCTCCCACATCAAGCCAGGACACAGAAGCGGAGATCTTATGTACCTAATCCATACAGACTTTTTAGCATCCAGTGTTGGAAATTTATGAAAAGGAATATATGACTTAGCTGCTCCTAACAGCATCAGCTCATCTTAAAAATCAAGGGGATTTCTTCCACCCTTCCATATGGAAAGCTGTTAATTAACTAATGTACACAGATTAGCATAACAACAATAAGGCTCTTAGGAAGCAGGTTAAAGGGAAGACAGCAGTAGGTAGAGCCTGAAGAAGAATTATTCAGATAGAGTTACAGACTAATGAAGCTCCCTGGAGGACAAATCTAGGAGCAGACACACAGTATTTTCACTGATGACTTAAGAGCAAAACATAGAAACATACCAATGCAACAGTGACATGTCAAATGAGTGTGAAATATCATCTTGATTCAAAGATGAATACTCCCTCTGTGAAACAATCAAGGAAAATAAACCCTAAGTGTGGAGAATCCCATTTCACTAGATTTTAATTTCATCAGATGCTATGTTTGCTTTTCAAAGACATCAGAATCTCTATCAATCCTCATATTGCTATTCTCAACTCCTCACCCTTAGTACCATGAGCTTTGGGTATGCTCCACACACATTTGTTGTCAGCTCCCAGGTATGCCATGCACTGCACGTACTTATCTCCCAAGTTGTAATCTGAACTGTGCACCTGTAAAATGCACCAACCATACCAGTTCTTAAACAAAAGGAGGAAAAACTATACATACACATGATGGACTCTAAGTAACTTAGTACTGCTCCAGACTGCTTGGGCACAGTCCTCTGAAAATATCACCTTGCTACTCTGAAGTAATAAAGAAAAGTATAGCGTTAAGTACTACTATGAAAGGAATACAGAATACCAAAAATCTACAGCCATCTAAAATCCTCATGTACCCACATCACAAAAGAAGCAGGCCTGGTTAGTCCATCTCAAAAACAGTATCGTAAATCTAAAAAGTTACAGAGGAGTACAGGAATGATTAAACATATGGGGAATCTCTGACATGAAAAACTGACCAGGCCCTTCAGCTTAGCTAAAAGATGACTAGAGGATGCAATATGATAGAGAGCTATAAAAATCACAAAGGATACCATAGAAGAAAAATCAGAACAATGATCGGGTATCTCTCATAATTCAAAAATCAACAAAATGATCAGAGCACGCTTCTCTCAAAGAACATAATGTTGTGGTTTTTTTTCCAAAAACACCTGTGAAACTCATTACTACCAGACAAGTATAATATAAAAACAACAAAAAAGAAAAATATAAATGCATTCCAGAAACAACTGGACACATTCGTGGAAGAAAAGTTGATCAACAATCATTAAACACAATGACACTACCTTGAGCTTCTTGAAATTGCTAATTCAGACAAGGTAAAATGTACACTAGCGAATGAATTATCCTTATTTTTCAGACCATTTCTCTAAAGCAGCAGCTAGAGGCCATTTCTGGAAACAGAACTCAGCTGGGCATATGTTTGGTCTAATCCAGCCATAATACAGAACTGATCCAGCTTGTTTTGCTGGGTGATGACTTCAAGGACTTAAAAAGTCTTCTCAGCACTAGAATGATTGATTTGTCTGATTTCTTCCAACAGGTAACCTGCCATAACAGAATCGGAGCTAGTCCACCTCTTCCTTTCACCCTTACTATTAATCATGCTTCACAGTCTGAAAAACTGCCCTGCAATGAAGACAGGCTGCAATGAGAAAATGAACTTCGTCATGAAAGGAGGATTGTCATGGTCCTGAACTCCAAGAAAGGCACGTCAAAAAAAAAGGCCAACCATACAAATTGTCAGGATGGATGATATAAACCATTTGTTCTTGGATTTTAAGGATACTGATGTGCTCCCTTATGCTCTTAACTTATAAGCATATTTCAACATCCGAAAGAGAAGTTTGTATGACCAGTGTCATACTACCCAACTTTAGCCTGAAACCTCCCTCAGAAGGGCAGGATAAGCCACAAAGTAGTACCCCAAGAAGACAGTAATGTTTGAATCCCCCACCACTCGCAGAAGAGACCACAGTGAAACAAGAACATTTACAAACTTTTAAAGAAGGGAATTATTCTGCAAAAGCCTTTCCTCAACTGTTCTTGAACCTGTTAACGCTACCTAGACCCATACTGTGTAGAATAGTTTAGGATGACACAGACCTCTGGACCTCACTTTGCTCAATCACCTGCCCAAAAGAGAACTCATTTCAAAGTCAGATCAGGTTGTTCAGGGCCTTGTTCAGTCAAGTTTTAAATATCTCCAAAGATGGGAGATCCCACAGCCTCTCCAGAGAGCCTGCTCCACTGCCTTCACCAACCACACCCCTACAGTGATTTTTTTTTTTCCTTCTTTTTTTTGGCCTTCTCTCCATTTGGAATTTCTCTTTCTGAAACTTGTAACATCTTATCTTTTCACTCTGCAGCTCTGAGAAGAGTCTGGCATTTCTAATATCAAGACAGTCTGAGTTAGCAAGTAAATTTTACAGTGAAGGTATATGATACACTTGAGCCAACCTGACAGCTCACCACTGCTAATCTGCTAATAGGGGCCGACCGGCCCCGTACATGTCCAACAATCCAATTTCGGCCCCCCTGTGCTAGCTCTGCAACTTAAATGGCTGCAGAGATAGCCAATTCGTCTTGCTAACCTGACAGAAATCCGTTCCCTTGTTTAATTCCTATGTCATCTCAGCAATATTAATATGTTCAGCACAGGGTCACAAGGAAGAAAGAGGAGCTGCAGGTACAGAGCACCCCATTTTGGAGAGGGGCGAGGGGAACAAGCTATAACCTGTGAATTTAGGTTCAGGTGTCACAGAACATCATACACTAAAAAATGTCAACCTGCTTTAATAAATTCCCAGCAATAAGTAAACAGTCTTGCACATGCTTCCTCCTTCATCTTCTCACCTATGGGACGACATTTACACTTCTTTCCTTAATAATACAACCTATGTCTTCTCTCATCCACGAAGACAGTTATTAAAACAGTGCTTAACTGATAACTAATTATATTCAGCATTAATTACCACCTGAGCTAGACACAACATAATAGTTCGGAACCATATACATTTGGTTAGGGGGTGCCATGCCAGTTGGAAATTGAGGAGCAGTAAGATCAACCGGTTCATACAGATGCTGGTGTATGGTTTTCACCAAGCCAAAGTCACACAGGTCAAAGGTGTATATCAGCCAATGGCACAGAACGACCACAGAGCATTTTACGTTTCAAGTGACAAGGCACTATGGGGATCTTACTTTATGTAAACACCATTAGATTTGTTGGAAAGTAATTAAGTACCTAAAAAGCACATACTTTTTAACATAGCAAATATTCTTACACATACCGAAGAAAACTGTCACCAGCATTCCAAGTCATATCTGGCCACTAATGACAACTCAAGCATCATCTGTTATAACAACTCTTCAACTTATACCAAATTTCAACCATTTTCGAAACTAAGCCTTTTGAACGTGGGCTACCTAAAACCTGTTGAAAGGCCTTACTGGTACTAATGGAAAAGCATTTCTATAACACCTTTAGAGGAGCTTGGTGAGAGAACAGATTGAATCTTTCCAGTTTTCATACACTGCACGCCATGGCTTGCGAAGTCCATAAAGATCAGCAATTTATGAGATCAGAACTAACTTGTCTCTTATGTGACATATAAAAAGTAGTTTTCCAAAGGAAAACTCAACTAATCCAGAACAATTCAAAAAAACAAAACTATGAAAATACTTTAAAAAGATTGAGAGAGCTTACATACCTACCCTCAAGGAAAGTTAATTAAAAATATTCAGGTTTTACCTCTAAGTCCACTATTCTCCACAAGGCTCAGTATTTCAGTTTGAAATAAAGTATCACATAAACCACCACCCCTCCCTGCTCCATCCTCAGATCCGCTGCACCACCCTGATGCCTCCCTAGCAAAGTATATTTTACACAGATGGCTACTGTCTCAGCTGCCACAAGAAAACCTCGCTGAATCCCTCCACCACTCCCCGTCCAGTTAAAACTTGCTGCCATCTATTGTCAGACCATTCACAGCTCTGCCCTTTCCCATCGCTCCAGGTATGGCTGCACGGTAAGGTGCCAGCCTCTAATCATGACCTCCATTACTAGCACCAAGTTCACCACCCTCCCCCAAGTCCTCAGATTTTTACATAAATACCTTTCCGAGTGATCCCACCAGTTTGCTTAATCAGTTCACACCTCCCAACTGCCACACACAGTTACTTCTTGCCCTCATCCCCTAGTGGACATATTACCAGATTTTACCACACAGTATAGTCCTCTGGCTAAATTAAATTAAGATCGTCACTGTCCAGGTGCAGTCCTGAAACACGATTCAGCCCCTGGTTTTTCCACAGTTGCTAGTGAGAAAGAACAGAAGACAAGCAGCAGAGCACATAACCCTTTCAGTGTCTGGGGTCTCACATCCACCTTTGTAATGCAACATACATGGCGAGCTGCACTCCTCCTCTCCATCACTCCAAAGACCTGATGATGTCTGAGAAGAAGAAACACAGAGCAATAACCCTCAGCAGTTCTAACAGCTCTTCTAGAGCCAAATCAGCCTGATTCTGGGTCCTTAGCCTCATGGATAGCTTTAGTCAATATCTCTATTTTATGTGGCTTACTCAGGAACAGCCATTTAACTAATTCTTTTCAGTTCAGCGTTGTGTGTGAGTCGTCCATAAGCAGCTGTGGAAAAGAAAAAAAAAAAAAACAAGAAAAAGCTCATGACCGCAACAAGTCAGCTTTCATACTGCCAGAGGCTGGAGGGATACAGGAAGCTAGAAATTCAACAAGGATCCAAACGACCATATGCTTAGAAGACCTGAGACTTAGTTTTACCAGCATGTTTAGCACCTAGTCTTCAATAGAAGCACAAAATACACCAAAAAAAGGCTTACATCTTTCACCATATTAACATTTTTATTTAAACTCCATATTAAGTTGCATTTCCCTCCCTGCGGCAGCAGGGCTAGGCTAGGGAAACTATGCCAACATAAGTAACATTAAGCTTTCTAGCACAGATCAAAATTCTGGACATGCCACTCCATGTGCTATCAGTTTGATACTGAAAACTACCTAACCACCAGCTTCCTTCCATGCACGTGTTCAGTCTCATAATAATACTTACGACATATTTCCCTTACACAGTCAAACACTTCTGGTAATTACAGCAACTGAGTTATTTTTAAAACAGATACACAGACATTATGAGAACATCCAAAAAACTATGCAGTTACATTTTGCAAAGGCATGCATGAATCAAAAGCAACTCAAAGCTTAAAACGCATCACCGTTCGCATACTTTGAGAAGTTTTCTTCTAAAAGGATTAGTGCTCGTTGCTAAGCTATCCGCCTTTACTTCCCCGTTCGCAAACATAGTCAACGTTTTTCAGGCTTTGATTTCACAAGAAGTAACACACAAGTATTTTGGTGAGGTCACCTGCAAGTGAATCTGATCACCTGTTGCTTTACGGTCAGGCCGCTTCAGCTAGACATTAGACTCGCAATGATTCAGGCTCTGGTCACTGCTCAGTTATCAATACCAGGCAAACTTTCCTACTGTTTGCTTGGTTCTTTTGAAATCCCTTTAATACCAACAACCCGCAAACTTTATTTCTGTTGGAATCAAATTTTTGTAAGATAAACTTTGTGGGGAAGGCTTTAAGCTAGCTGTTTTTCGAAGATCTGCAAGTAAGACCTGCAAACGACGCAGGCCGGTACAGATGTGCATCCAAAGTAACAGAAAAAAACTTTTACCAGGATGCGGGACTGGGACGTTTTAACACCAACAGTCGCCACAGCCATTTAGCTCCATCGCAATTCTCCTCTTTGCCGTGCGGACTTTCCTTTGCGTGCAGTCACGGAAAATAACACACAGCACATTCACAGCCAGCACGAACAGTTAATTGCTAATAAAGGGACCGGGGCGCGAAGGAGCACTAATCGCTCTGCTCCAACGCGGCAACAGCAGCACCGGGAGCTGCTCCCGGCTCTTCCACCGAAAGGAAAACTCTGGAAGCGAGCGGCGCGCGGCGCTCGGCCCGCGGCTGGCGGCACCCTGAGGTCGCCTCCCCGCCGCCGAGGGTGGCCCCGCCGCCCCCGCGGGGCCGGGCGCCGGGCACGACCTCCTGCCCCGCCGCCGCCGCCGCCCGGGAAGGCGCCCCGGGGCCCCGGCCCCCACCGCCGGGAAGGAGAGCTGGGGCAATGCTGCGGCGGGTAATGGCGGTGCGGGGGCTGGGGCGCGGGACGGGACGCCCCGCCGGGACGGGGGGCTCGGGCAGCCCGGGCGGGGCGGCGGGGAGCAGGCGGCACATGGAGGACCGGGGCGCCCCGCGTGGCGGGGGGAGCCCGGCTGCGGGGTGACAGGGAGGAGCCGGTGCCGAGGGGGAGGCCGGCGGGGCAGCGGGAGGAGGCGCCGCGCCCCGAGCCCCGCGCCTGAGAGTCGAGGGCGGCGGGCGGCTTCGCAGGGGAGGGGTGTTGGGGGTGGGGGGGAGCTGGCCCCAGCTGGTCCCGGCGCGGTCGCCCCAGCGGCGAGGGTCCGCTCCGTGCGCGGTGCCGCGCCGCTACCCGCCTCACCATGAGCACTTTGGCCGCATTCTCCAGCTGGGCGATCACCTCGGGGGCTCCCCCCGCCGCCGCGGCCGCCGCCATCATGGTCTCTCTTCAATGACGCGCCATGCGCTGCATTCTGGGACGAGGCGGCCCCGCAGCCAATCCCGGGCGCGGCGCGGCCCGGCCCGGCCCCGGCGCGGAGGCGAAACGGCGCCGCCGCCGCCGCAGCAGCAGCGTGACCGCCGGCCGCCAGCCAGGGGGGCTGCCGGCACAGCCCCCACCCCTCCGCGCCCGCACCTTCCTCCCCTCCTGACCGACCGCCTCCGGGGCGGGCCCGGCGCAGGCGGCGGGACTCGGAGCCCTGGGGCGGGGCCCGCCGCCGCTTCCCGCCCGGCCGCCACCGGTTCGAGGCCGCCGCGCACCTGCCGGGGCCCGCGTGTGGCGGAGGAGTGCCGCAAGGCCTCCCG
Source organism: Phalacrocorax carbo (assembly GCF_963921805.1). Classification (NCBI taxonomy): domain Eukaryota; kingdom Metazoa; phylum Chordata; class Aves; order Suliformes; family Phalacrocoracidae; genus Phalacrocorax; species Phalacrocorax carbo. The sequence continues at coordinate 198,131,348 of NC_087513.1, read as the reverse complement.
GGCCAGCTCCCTCCCGGGGGAAGGTGGCTGAGGCGGCGGGACCGGGAGGGCAGGGTGAGCCTCGCCTGGGCGCTGCCCGGTGTCCTGGTGCCCACCAGTGGACGTGGGCGTTAGCGGCCTGCCGTGCCTTGTGCTGAGTGGTGCTTGTGGATCTTGAGTGGGGCGAGAAGGACTCGTTTTTAAAACACGGCTTAGAAAGCTGTGGGGAGCGGAGAAGGTGACCAGCACCTTTCCAAATGGAACTGCTTTATGTCAGACAAAAAAAAACAGCCAAGGTTTAAAACTGATCTAAAATGCAATTATCTTTTTTTTCCCATTAACTCCATCTGGAGCTCACTCTACATTATTGGATGTGAGTTTTGAGGCAGCATCACCCCTGACAAATACACTGGAGAGAATGTTATACACTCGTAGGAGTGAAAGGACTGTGGACTCAGATTGTGCCTTTGCTCGAGTTCATTTTGGTTTAGGACTTTGGCTTTTAAATAAATCTGATGGTTTCTACTTCAGTTTGCATGCTGGAGCAGACTTGGAGCTTTGATACCTTCAGAAGAAACTAAACTGGAAAATCAGCGACTGCCAAGGAGTGTTAAGTGTAGGGCCAGGCTAGATCTCCTTCAGCGTAAGTCCCTCTCAGTGCGGACTGCTGAGCAGCATCAGCTGTTTTATTCCCCAGACCCCACTAGACCACTCTACTCTTGACAGCGGTCGGATGGAGACCCGGTCTCCAACTATGTGTCTCCCACCCCCCCAACCTTGAGAAGGCATTAGCTGACCTCTAGTGCTAAATTTATGCAAAGTGTGGAACATATCAGCTAACTGAGCAGGCTGATAGGAGTCTTCAATGCTCACAGACTGATCACATAAACCAAGTGTAAATGTGTGATGTTTCCATACAGATGATACAATGTAATAGCCAAACACAGAAGAAAGGATCAAGGAAATGGGGTGACAGCAAAAAATGCAACTTTCCCGTTCATAAGAAAAATGCAGGTGTTTTTCTCCCAAGAAGTGACAGCTTTCAATGCCGAAGGGGGCATGGCAGTGCTCACTACTAGAGAAGATTAGAAGTGGCAACAAAACCATGCAAAAGACTGATTTTGTGGTTTACCTAGGAAGTAATGTAATTCATGCTAAAACATTACATGTATTTCAGGATAACATTCAACTAAACAACGGAAGAATGTGGGAAGATCGGCAGGCCTGCACTGAAAGGAGAGATGAATATAAGGAAAATTGAACCAACAGTCAGATGGAGGAGTTTGAAGGTAGTGAAAGTGTGACAACACACTTAAGTCATGAATTGTGTTTATTGGGCAAACAGCGCAATGTACAATGGGTCTTATTCTAAAGAACAGCAAAACAAGAGCTAAAGACACAGAAGTTTGTGTACAAAGAGGTAATGTCAAAAAAACCTGAAGAGTAGGAAAACTGTTTTAAAGAATTCTGTATTCAGTAAAGGGCTACTTCAGTTGACTATTTCTGTACTTGTAGCTTCTATTCAAAATGAGATTCTTCAACAACTTCTTCAGCATACTCAAAGATCCTTCATTCTCCTGTGGACTTGTGTGTTCAGCAACACACTTGAATAGCCATGGGAGCAACAGAAACAGAATAGTGTGGTTCAGGTTGGGGGCTCAAGAAGTCTCTAGACCACCCTTCTGCTTCTTCAACCTCCTAACCGAGTTGCTTAGGGCTTTGTCCATCAGGGTCTTGAAAACCTCCAAGAACAGAGAGTACACAACATATCTGGGCAACCTGTGCCAATACTTGATTGTTGTCACAGTGAAGTATTTCCCCCTTAAATCAGAACCTCCCCATGTGACTGTTGCTTCTTATCCTGCTGCCATGCACCTCAGTAGAGAGTTTTGCTCCATTTTCTTGATAATCTCAGGTAACGGAAAGAAGCTCTTGGGTTCACCTTCAAGCCTTCTGACAGAATGCAGTTCCCTCAGCCTCTCCTCACAAGGCATGTGCTCCCACCCCCTCACCATCTTGATTGCCCTCAGCTGCACTCAATGGAATTTGTCAACTTCTTTCTCATACTAGGGGTCCAAAGAGTGATGTGGTTTTCAGACATGATCCAGCAAGTGCTGAGTAAAGAAGACCTCTTGATCTACTGGCCTCATGCCTGTAAAAATGACAAGGTATGTCTTTCTAAAGCTAGCCTTGCTCACTGCTGTGGCATTCTGCTTAGTTATATTTAGCTTGGTATCTGTCAGGGCCAAGTAAAGCGCACAACTGGGCCTTAATTGCCCTGACACCCTCACCTGGGACTTTAGCAGGTGCAGTTCTGTAGGTTTACCTGTGCCAAGTCCTGTCTTCTGTTGTCTTGGCTTATCAGTTGGCCTTCCTGGATGGACTGATGTAATGTATAGCCTTGTCTCCAACCCTTTCTCCTGCATGGACCTTGTTTCTGGCTCTGTCTTCTGCTGCTCCTGGCTGGACATTCTGGCTGGACCATGGACCTGGACCAAGGCAAGACTATCTCGCCATGTCTTGGACTCTCAAGAAGAACTGTCACCAACCCAGCCCTGACCAAATCCTAAGGAACTGCACCCTTGTCGGTGAAGACACTGCCCCACTTGTCCTGTGGTCCACCTTCATGGAGTGGCACTGCTATTGTCCATGACATGGTCCAGCAGGGCCTCCAGATTCCTTTTTCGGTCAATTCTTGGTCTATACTGCTGTGGTGGTTATTGCGTCTCAGGTAAGGTATGACACCTCAGGATCCATCTGTCATTTCCCTGAATAGGCAGAGTGGTTGGATCAATCTGTATCTTTCCCTTCTGCCCCTGAAGTTGTCTGTTTATTTGAGCATAGTACAAAAGTAGCATGTTAATTAAATTCACTCTTTTTTCACAAATGTGTACAATATATGCAGACAAAATCCTGCATTTTACCATATCATCATCAGGTGTGGCTTGCCCTCATTTCCAGTGGAAGGACTGAGTGGAGTAATCTGCAGTAAAAATGAACATGTTCAAGTACGTCACATTTTCTCTCAGCTATATTACAATCTTAATGTTCTCTTGGCTTGTCTTAGAAAAGCTGATTGTTCATTTATCTTGTCAGAGTGAATGCTGAAGCTATTTCTGCTGTTGGCTAAAAAAGATGCATCACATTCTTCCTTAACGCTTCCGTCTTTTGTGGTGTTAATACTCTTAAAATAGTTCAAAGCTTTTAGACTCTGCTGCCAGAAAGAGTGTTGTGGGTAGTGGAGCCTGTGCTTCCTGCTCTAGCAGTCCTTCTCTAGCTTGCTTTCTTCCACAGCTGAAAAGATCCAAGTAGTGCAGGCGTTGGCCAAACATTAAAACATTAAAAACATTAAGGAAAATGAGCCAACAGTTGCTAGTAAAACAGTCATGAGTTAGGTTTTTTGTTTTGTTTTAAATATGAGTTAATCAGACAGTCCTATGCACACACAGAATAACACTAGGGAAGATCTGTCATAGTCAGGAGCATCTGACAAAGTCTAAGGTAAGGAAATAGAAGTGACTGAGCACTAAGTTAGATGAGATAAGGAAATCCAAGTCAGAAGGAAAGTGGATCACTAGTATGAAGGTGCAATGACAATTGCAAGCTTGCAACTGGCAAGCTTGGGAGGAGTTAATCTTTCATCATTGGTTAGGTAGAATCTTTCAAAACCATCCTCTCCTATCAGGATGTGTGTCTTGATTTATTTCCTAGTGTTCTTAAGACTGTTTCCCTCCTGTTTCCCAAATGTGTTCAGGAGATCTCTTCCCACATAGCCTGCACTATGGCCAGGACATCCAGTTTGCTTCCTCCCCCAGGCACCTTTTTCCTAACATCTACCTTTGCTGACTGGATTTCTGCAACAAATCCTGTAAAAAATTCTGCAAATAAATTTCAAATAAATTCCTGCAATACTTTCTGATTTATTGCTGGGTTTTCACCAGCACCTAGCAGAAGTCTCTTCAGAGTCGTGGCTCCAGTACTAGCTGTTCCAGTTGCGGTAGTCTGTGATGCTCATCCCCAGTGACACAGGAGATCTCCCACCAGTGTGAGCATGTGGGGGATGAATTTGCAAGTAACTTAGTACTGTTTGACACGTCCTTGAACTGAGGCAACGCGGCAGTAAAAAACAGAGACAGGAGCGTGGGAATGCCAAGAAGGATTTAAGTAAGCAAAAACAAATGAGGTAGCACAAATAGAACAGCCTATTAGAATGTAGCATAAGGCGCGTGCTTAGAGCTAGCTGACAAATAACAGAAATTGTTTGTGCGCATGATCGCGTGAGGAATGTGTCGAAAAGATATATAAGCAGTGAAAAGCTGATAATAAAGGTCTTCTGCAGAACATCTGTCAGGAGTCTGTGACATTCATCCCTGCATGAGCTACTTGACAGGGTCACTTCAGACAATTCTGCTTAATTCCTTCAGACAGATTTCTATACAAATGGCCTCAGTCAAGTTACATAGGCACATAAATCACTGTTCCCCTCTTGAGGAAAAACTTCTGCCAAAATTATTGTAAGCAAGTCTGGTAGCACCGCCCAGTGCTGTTGGTCAGTACTTCCTATTATGAACCCAGTTCTCCATTGCCTTTGAAGTTGAGCAAAGTTCAAAATTTTGATAATATAGGTTTTTGTGCAAGGTATCTGTTAAAAGCTGAGAGGATATGTACACTTGGGCTAAAATGATAGTTGCTTCTGAGGGCAAAACTAGGGAAAACTAAAGTTGAAAGATTGAATTGGGGCTTTTGCAGAAAGCCACTTTTTTTTTTTTGAAAATGGGTTTAAAGTTTGAGAAAGAGCAAAATTTCAATTGGAAAGTGTCTCTTGCCATACCTGATAATCAGTTTGTGTCTGGCCACATTTGAACTAATAAACTGAGAAGGCTTATACGTACTTAATTTGACAGAGCAAATCAAGCCTAGCAGATAGCCTGCAGATTTCCCTTGTCAATGACAATTCATCTTAATGTTCTCAGAACAATCCTTTCCCTCACAGCAATCACTCATAACTGGACTGCACATGTCTCATCCTCCTGAGCATGACCCGGCCCCTCACAGCTTTTGCTTCTGGCTGAAGTCTCTGCAATCACCATCCATTTCTCTCTTACTTCTACTTTCCTTCAGGATGCAGAGAATGGTACTCTTCCTGTTATTCCCCAAAGTTTTTTTCTGTGAATAAATTAAGATCCAACTCTAAATCAGAGGTCTGTGAGAAAAGCAGCTTGTCTGTGGTAGGAACCTTACCTTTCTTGTTGAGGAAGTGCAGGATGAATGAAAATGATAAAGTAGATTCTAGGGATTCTGGGAAGAGTATCTGTCTTTGCCTGCCTGTTCTTGCGTTGCTCTGGTGAGGACCTCAAACCAGGCTTCATATTTTTGCTGTGTGTCTTATTTTATGGATTTTGACTTATTTCTGGGATCTATTTATAGCAGCACTGAAGGTCTACAACTGCAAGTAAATACAACGAGAGCTTCATTGGAGTAATTAAAAATAAACTTATTTGGTATCTGAAGAAGAGTTCCTTCAGGTTTTTCACACTCTGAAGTAGACATTGGCTCTTCAGTTTCTTTCTTACAGGGCAACAGTACGCAATGCTGCAAAACTAGATTAGTCATTCAAGTAATGCATTTCAAGTTCTCAGTTTTGTTGAGAATGGAGTTTGACTAGGAATGGAATGTGTCGTAAGTGGGGTTAACTGGGAAAAGGTAAAATATTAGGTATTTAAGTGAACAACCTCCACATTGTAAGACTGGGTCTTACTGGAAGGAAGGTACAAATCATATTAACCAGTGGTAAACAGAGATACAGGGGATAAGAATGAGGTTATAGAGAATTGGTGTGTTGTGTGGTTGTGTGTATGCAGTACCTGTGACACTGTCAGAGCAGTGAACAGTGACAGTGACTGGGAGCACCCACGGCACACCCAGAGCAGCGGTTGAGTTGCCACAACAGCAGCTTGCAGAAGGGGAATTCAGGAGGATGTCAGATACGCAGATGACTGAGTCACACTCAGTATTTATTAAACTAATATTCCACCCAAGAATCGAGGCACACACCTCTCACATAACCTGGCTTTTCACAAGCAAGGCATTACATTGGGGTAGATATGATTGACACCAGGAGGCAAAATGTCAGTTGAAGAAAAAAACGTAGGCTAGGTGGACAGCATTACTAGATCTCAACTTTTGGCATCTTGTGACACTTATTCCTGTATTTGAAGCTGTAATAGTAAGAGCTTACACATTGTTTAAAATAAGTGAGTGAATTAATTGTATTACAGGAAACCTGCTGTATTTGCTTTTGTATCTGCTTATGTTCTGTTTCTTCCTGGCTCTGCTTGTCTAGCAACCACCATGCCAGTTAGCACTTCAGTGTACCGAGAAAAGGGGAGCTGAACATAACAGTCACTAAGTTTAGCTATTTTGATCTTCAGAGTTATCTTTAAGATTTATGATTGGTTGACTAGAACTTGTTGCTTATGAGTCACACTTGGAAGTTTATCAGCCGTAACTTACACTAAGTATTTGAAAAAAAACCATGTATGCTTTACTTCACACAGACTCTACCACGTCTTCTGGGGTATTTGGGAACATTTTACCAGTACACTAAATGGTAGGATGATAGCTTAAGCTAGCCTGTTTCATCTTGTCTGTAACAAACACTTACAAATCTTCATGCAGCAGATATCTATGCTTAAGCCCACAAAATGCCAACTCCAATTGCCAGCTTACTGCCTCTTTCATCTCAAGGCTGTTGTGAAGGCAAACTTGCCAACCCAAAAGGGATCAGTGAAGCACCAGTGTATTTTAGGCTACTGTCTCTAGACACTTACTTGTTTCATATAAGTGTCATTCACTTAAGATGAAGTCTTTCTTTTGATTAGCATAGGCTACAGTACTGATGCTTTAGTCTCGCCTCTGAAATTGTTCTGTTCTGAGCATGCTCTAAAGATGCCAGCAAAGGGCTTCTTACTCCTAATAGTTTGTCCCAAGGCCATATCCTTAGGAGGTGGCTTTTCCTTCTTCTCAGTAACTTAAAAGTCACAGCCAAGTTTTCACTGGTCCTGCATAAAAAGCAAGGACCTAAGTGGAAGTCCTCAGCAAGACCCTTAGGTAAGAGTTACTGTCTTAGTGCTAGGGGAATTCATGAGACTAATCTGGATGTCTGACTCTCCATGTATGTTATATAGGCACAAAAAAGTGGGGTTTGGAGAAGCTGACAGGTGAAACATCTGTGCTAGCTCACCAAAGAAGGTGCCAAGGAAGCCCTTGCAGCTTAAAACACCTGCATGCATACACTTGTCTTATAGTATTTGGGAACGCTGCTATACTACTTTGGAGGTTTTCCCTTTAGCAGCTCTGACACAAGCTGAGAACTTTTGTCCAAAAGTTTTCCTCCTGGCTGGAGAAATACCATGGAGTATTCGCAAGTTGGTTCATTATCTATCCATTTCCTAGTCTGAAGGCAGTCAGGGGAAAGCAAGCTAATAACTCAGCTGACCTGTCCTCTGTAGAATTGCCATAGGTGTGTGCCATGTAAAGAAATAAATTGCAATAGAGAAAGAAAGGTCCAGTAGCAGTTTGTTGGACATAGGCTATCTAAAGGTGGTTAACTTCTGGCGTCACAGCAGAAATATGCACCAGGACTCATCATTTTCTTTCTCTACATTTCTGTTCCATATACAGAAGAGGCAAGTAGTAGAAAGCAACTGTCCTGCCAGTTACAGGTTTGCTATTAGCTGGGGTTACACAGACAGAATGGTCATTACATAGAACCAATCTGCTACTTCAGCTTGGGTCTATGGCTTGCACAAGGTCCCTGAAAACCAAATAACAGAGTACAGTGCTTACCCAAGCTTATCCTAAGGATTAGGAGATTTCTCAGCCTTGGCAGTTCTGGAATAAACTAGGATTTTCAATGGATTTCTATCCCCCATTCCTTGAGTTGCATGGACGGAATATAACAGTGTGCCTTAGGAGATTCCTGAGTGATGAGTTGGTATGAACTGTGGGCATCATTCTTAGCTGCCTTGTTTCCTGGGTGGATAACCACTGTCACCCTGGTTTTGAACCAGTGAAAGTCTTGCCTCTGTTTTGTACCTCACTACTGTCTCCTGCAACACTCTGCAACACTGCGCTGTTACAAATGAACTCTTATGTTCACCTGAGGTGGATTTGACTGCTTTATTAAAAAAAAAAAAAAAGTACTAATTTTGCTGGTGTGTTGAGGAATTAGAAAGATCCTTTAGCAGCTCCAGTTATACCAAATAGTCCAAATATTTGCTAGCCTTATCAGAGATTAGTATTGTCCATCTGGATAGTTGGTATGACCAGATCTATGACAGCCTAATGAAGTCAACAAGGAAAAAAAAGTTGTATATCAGCTATGAAAGGAACATAATAAATCTGAAGTGCCTTATAGTTCTAAGTTTAAGCCCCTCACACTGCAGAGTCATATGCAGCCATGCATAAGCTAATAGTGTCTCAGGTGAGTTTCTTGTCCTTACATCTCTTACTGAACAGCTGTTCCAGAGTTTGACTTTTCAGAGTTGCAAATCCTTCTGAATTCCAGCTTATTTACTTTCACTCTATTTGCTGCTAGCTTGCTGGCACAGGAATAGATATTGTTCTCTATTCCAGTTAGATTTTCTTCCTTCCTCATGTTTATTCTAGGTATATTTAGAAAGTTATGTTGCCCTTATTCTTCATTTTGTAAGTTAATATAGAATTAGAAGAGTTTTCTTCCCATAAATAAGTTCCTTCCCATAAATAGTGCTTCTCCTGTTCTAACACAAGTTGATCTATCTCAAAAAATTACCACTAGAATGGTGATACTCCACACTATGTTTTACAAGGGCGTTGCTTTTTCTGTAGCTGTGTTGGAAATGCATAGACCAAGGTTGTAAAATTGCCTCCATTAGTTTCACATGTGCATCATTTTAGTGACTTAGTCATCCCAAAATCACCTGATACACATACATACATTACAGCAGGAATTTTAGGGTGTTAGTCCCAGAAGACTTACAGTAAAAGACTTTGTGCCATTTCTATTTTTCCATGCATCAAAGTAATTTAGTTTTTCCTTTTACAGTACTTTAATAATCTTTTACAGAATGTGCCTGAATACTATTTGCAGATTTCATTAACGTGCTCTACTTTTTGTTCTCAAGCCATTTGTAAAAGTATTAAAATTGTGTCTATTTATAGGCTTTCCACCCCTTGACATGCCCCTTTTTAATGCGGTCTATGTGGCAGAAATACCATCTCTACTTTTCATCATCAGCCCCTCAGGGACTTCACTGCAGATTGTCTTACTGCTAGAATCAGCCCTGCATATGGCAATTCATATAAACAACTATAGAGAAGTTCCTAATCTTTCTAATACATTCAGAAGAGGAAATCCATTTTTCTCCATCTTGCAGGAGGGCCTTGGAAGTCTCAAGCAGCTGTATAAAAAATTTCATATTAACTAGTCTTTCCAAAGTTATATCCCCATCCCATTTATGTACCCAACTCCCATTTATTTACCCAGCCCTTCCTAGTGGGAGCTCTCTGAGACCCCCCCAGATGGCCCCTCCATCAGCAGTTGGGATGCTTTGCTTTCTCTGGTTTGAGGTCTGGCAGGATAGCAAGTGGGTACCTTGGTGGCCAACTGAAGAACTGGTCGGCAAATCCTTTTACTGCCACCCTACCTCTGGTATGTCAGCATGGGAGAACTAGGGGATAGATCTTTCAAACTGTTTTTCCTAAGTTAGATTTTTCTTTGGTTCCCCCAGACTTGGCGTTCTAGTTCTGGGAGGTCGATGGACGTGTCTCTCAGCTTCTCTCTGCTTTTCCAGGGGAGTATTGCAAGATCACAGTTCTTCCCATAGGTATCTCACCTTATTTCAGTCTTATTTTCCCCTGGAAGTTGCCAAACAATCCTGGGTGACTGCTACTGCTTGCTTACCATTTATACATTTCAGGTGCTGTCCACCTTTTTGATCAGTCCTGCTAGGGTACACTTACTCCACTGCTGAGACTCTAGACCTACTTCATGGCTACCATAAACTGCCACTGACAAGAAAATGGGAGGAAAGTTATTAATGGATTGCTTTTTATGGCTCTAGAAGCTTTTAGTCAAGATCCTCTCCTCCCATTTTCTTTCCAATACTATCCATTCTAGTTTTCATTCTAACAATCTTAAGCATCTCTAGTTTAACTAAAAATTTTCTGTGGGACAATGGAACAATTTTTTTTGAACTCCAGGAAATTTCATCTGGAATAAAATAATGGCTTGACTCTGGTTCTTCAGAATAAATGCGTAGGTACATAAGCATTCCTGTTCTGGATTAGACCTTATATAGAACTAATACTATACCTTATATCTAGAGGTGATGAGAACGACATGCTAAAGAGGAAGATGGAAGCAAATGAACAGCTGGCAGATATGGATTGTATGTCCTCAGTGTGTGCCATCCACATGTTTAATGGTTGAAGATAGACCTGGAATAAGCTATCCTTTCCGAAGACAAGACATTTTAGTGTTAAATTCTGGCTATAGAAATATACAACTGCACTTGTGAGCTTCTACTAACCTTGCGCATAGTTAATCATTTTGTGTTTCTTAAATTTTTATCCTCAGCGACTTGCTTAGAGTTGTGCTGCATCATACTCTGTGTGCAAATATGTTTCTTGTTATTAGTGCAGCATGTAGACTCCCTCAAAAGTGTCCCCTCTCATGCTCTTTTCACCTCCATCAAAAATGAAAAATTTGAGAAAGGATATGGAACTGGATGAAAGGTGCCATGTGGAGATTTTCCACAGGTTTGTTTAATATTATTATATATTCCCTGACCATGCTGTCATGGCTATGCGGCATGCTTACCAGAGGTATTCAATAAGCTGCCTATATTCATGCACAGGTGCTTCTCTTGAGCTGATCAAATTAATTTAGACCCTTTGAAGCTGTATGCATAGTTTACATTTTTGTCTCCAGTGTTTATTATATTGTATTGTCATTATTGAATTTTCATTTGATATCACGTTATCCATGAATATATTCATATTAAATCTCTCTTAAGTACCATGGCCTCTTACTGTTTTTTAAAAAATAATTTACTTGTACAATCTGCAGATTTTTTATCTAATATTTCCCCTTCCAGATGGTAATATCTTAAACAATAGTGGAATTAATACACAACCTTGAAGCACATGTTCGTAATTTTTATCAGTTACAGCATAAATCTCTTCTAAGTTTTTTTTATTTTTAACCAGTTCCTTTTTATTATATTGCTTGAATTCTCATTTCAGGGCCACTTAATTTCTTCAATAGTCTCCTGAAAGACTAAATAAATATAAGATACCTCTTTTCCATCACATTGTTATGGAAAATTTATTTTGTGATTACATTTGTGCTGACCACAAAAGCAAATGCGTAATAATTTGGTTAGCAAATCAGAAATTGAAATATTATGCTATGATATAAGGCATCCTATCTCTTTGATAAGCAGCCTTGAGAATTAACTTATCAAAGAATACTTAGAGTAAACAGCTGAAATTTGGTGCAAACACAGCTTCCCAAATTAGGTCTGGTAAAATTGTGGTTTGCTTGCAAACATTTTGTGAATAAAGAAAACCATAATATTTAACCTGTGAAACAACCTTTTTTCTTGGTGAGCTGCTGGTCTCATATGCATGAAACCTCAGGACCTATTCCCACGGAAGCCTGTGCACAGGGTAGGATCAGGGGTGAAAGCTGATGACCTGAAATCAATGTGTGATCTGTTCCAAAAGCAAAACAGTAACATGGAGAATGATGACTCATGACAGGCCAGACTGTACTCATGAATTTCCCTGCAGTGACAGAGCTAGTCTCATTACAGTTACACTAACGTTTTTCAGCAAGAGGGATATTTCAGGCAGTCCCCTCCCTGCTCATCTTACCCCTGCCTTCCAGCACCCCCCCAGTTCCCTGTGCTCCTCAACCATGCCAGCATGACTGTCCATGTCACCATGCACTGAAGCGGTTCAGAAAAATCAATCCAACTAAAATTAGCAGCCGCTGTTTCATTGGGTTATTTTTTGGCCAAAGTCTCTGCTCTGGTTGCTGCTTAGTTGCACAATTACACCAGCACAGTCGAGGGGACATCGCAAGGGTGGCAGGGAGCAGCAGCACCATCAAGCTCAGCATCAGTGAGCTTGCCATTAGCTGTGTAATCCTCATCTAGACAATCCAACAAGCAACATTTTGATCCTGTCATTGCTTCCTCTCCGCTGCCTCCTGCACTGTTCTGGCACAAGCATTTGTGAGGCTATGCAGTGACCCATGCTCTCCTAACAGGAAAAAATCACCTGGCATTTCTCCTGGTTTATTTTTCAGCAAGATAATTCCCCAGTCCAGAAAGTCCCATGGTCACACAAACACCTGTCCTGGGAAGAGGGTCACATGGGGCTGAAAAGTCGATGCAGTGAGGAAGGAGAGCGAGCACCTAGAATCTCTTCAGATAGTACAGTTGCTGAATGTCAAATCACAGCTTGGGTAGCCCAGCAGCCTAATTAGTAGCCTAGTCTGCCCCAACAAAATGCTACACATTGAGGAAAGAACAACAACGATCTTATAACAGAGGTATTTTTTGTATGTTACATATTTTGAAAATTTGCTTTCCAAATACCACAGGATTGACAGTATCACTCTTACTCCTTAGGGGATGGATTGGATTTGGTTTGGGGATTTGGGAAGCATTACCCCTAGAGGCATGCTTGATTATGAATTTACTATATGAATTTAATATATGAAAAATTTACTAGTTTAAAGCCAGCTTAACCCTTAAGAAAAAAAACTTGGTGAGCAACCAACCAATGGTAAATTTAAATATTGAGAGTAATTGTCTTCTGCAATTGAAAATAGTAGGTAAGGGTCTTGCTTTGGAGAAATGAATGCAACAATCCTAATTTATAAACAGTCTCTACCCATAATTTGTAAATGCTCTGACAGTTTATTTTATAACTTTTAATTTTAAAAGCAAATTGATAATTTATTGATAATTTGCCATCAGGAAAAATATTCCCAATTAGGACTGAAGAAAATAAGATTATTTGTTGGATTACTCATCTTCATAAGCAGAATTTTTCCCTGTGCAAATCACCTGACTGCTTCGTGTTATTCTTAGCTGTAGCATCTGCCAGCACATTTTTCAGTAATGCTCCATAATGTGCCATTTGAAAGTGAGCATCAGGGTAAACAGTCTGCCTAAATGACTAGAAGAGCTGAGATAAACAGTTTTGTTAGCCTCAAAGACAGTATTATTGATGATTTACTCAGAGGATGGTTTCCCTCAGATTCCAGTTGCTCAAGAGCCCAGAGAGGTCAAGTTTTCAGGGTGGCACAGTAAAATGCAGTGGAGTCTGTCATTTCTAAGGCTTGGAAGTGCCATTTTCTGTGCAGAAATACTGACTAAAACTTGTCTTACAGAGAGAAAATGGTGTCATCCAAATGTGACTTTTGGTATGGATAAAAGAGGGAGAAATGCCACATGGGTAACAAGAACGTATTGTGCCAGGTTAGATTTGGTTTGTTTCTATTTACCATTCAGAGGACTTACACACTGAACAAAATGCTGCTGGAGGTTTTGTGTGGGGATGTTGGGGCAGTAAGTGTGACCGGAGTCAAGTTATGACCATGTTTGTTTTGTTCTATTGCTGCTGTTTTGATTCCCTCCATTCTTCAAAGCTGTTAGTAGAGAACCTGTTTTATTTGCTACCGTAGGTATAACTTACTGTCAGCAGCCGCATTTAGGAATATCCTGTCTAGAGTAATCTAAATAAAACATGTATCAGTGCTAATATGCTGAAAAATGGGAAGAAACACATCACAACAGGCAATAGCAGGTCTGTAGGATCCAACACAGGAACATTTAAACAATTCAGGCAACGACACTGACAGTAGCTCCCTTTTCTGGCAGCCAGCAGTGCAATGTCCTCTGTTCCGTTCCTTTGGTAGCTGTAGTTTTGACATCAGGATGTGTCTAAAAAAAAAAAGAAAAGCAATCGCATTGCATTGTTTTGGGCTGGATGAACTCTGAATTGGAAGGGCAAGGTGATCAAGGCAAATAAACTCTGGGACTGTGTTTATTAGCCAGGAAGTGTTTATTACCAAATGGGCAGGAAATGCACTGGAGGCCAGTGTACCAACTCCAACATCGCTATGCATATCAGTCATCTTTTTTGAGTGTTGTTGAAATCTTGGATTAACAATGGCAACTGCATTGACTTTTGTTTGAGAAAAGGCAATTTCAGTTTTTCAGCCAATCCTGCAAATACATCCAGCTTTATTTAGAGGGAGTGCATCTAGTTTCTCTACTCCAAATATTTTGCTGAAGATAGTGCTCATGAAATGGAACTGGCCGCTGCTGTCACACAGGGTGTTCAGAGAGATGGCAGCTGAACTGGGGCGAATGGCAAGAATGAGCAGGGAGAGGCAGGATGGAGCATGAGCAGCACCAGAGGGATCCTGTCCGTCAACAGCTGTCATTGCTGGAGGCAGCTTCTCCTGAAACACTATGACACTGTTGTGAGAGAGGTGGGATTCCAGGGGCAGGATGGGATCCCACCCTGGGATCCACCTTCTCTTTATTCATGAAGCTGTTTTGGCAAAAACAGCTCCCTCCTGTGCTGGCAGCAGCCATGCAAGCTTCCCAGCTGATCAGTGGAATCCTCTACCGGAGGAATCTCTTCTAGAAACCACAGGATGGTTCAGCCTCCATGACCTGTTTAACTCAGGACTGTATCCAGACACTGTGGGTAAACTTGTCTGTGGACTACCTGAAGCTGCCTAAGAGAATGCCAGCTGCCTATATTTGAATCCCATCCTTCCTTTCCTCATGTTGTCTTTCTGTGGAAGACATTGCTGTACTTTCTCCAGGGGAGCTGTATTTGCAATAGTGCAATTTTTGCAATAGAGCAATGCTCCTCTGCACACTCCTCACCTGATGCAGATGAGCTGCTCCCCAACATCAGTCTGTTCTAATTGTTGCATGACCACAGATGGAAGGGGAGTTGGCTGACAAATATCACCCCTAAACTGGGGTCCAAAATGGCAAAGATCAGGGTAGGGCTGACTCATCAAGTAATAGTAGTTCCCAGAGTAATGCAGCGATTGATACAGTTTCTCTGGCATGAAGGTAAGAGCCCTTTCCAGGTGTACCTTTCCTTCTTTTTTTCTTTACTGGAACTATTCTTCAAATATTTTGCTGTCACCATCTATTTGAAGCAGAGGATTACCTTATAGTCACCTCTATGAATGGATGCTTTTCTGAAAACCAAGTATTAAAAACCAGATATGTGCCACTTACTGGATATCAATATTAATTAAGCTGTAAGTAATGATCCAGCCTAGGCAATGGTGATAACAATATAGTGTGACATCATGTCATTCAATTTCAAAGATTTATTAGCAAAACTCAAGAAATTAAAGCAGAAAACCCTTTTTTGTTTACTATTTTTTAATATTTGGAAAATTCCAGGAGACAACCAGTTTACTGCTATTTACAGAATGGTGTAACTTTGTTTTAAGCACCTATTGAGGTGGCAGTTGTCTTGGTTCTACTTCAAAGGAAGCCAAGCTGCACATGTCCTCATGCTTTGGCCAAAATACGCAGCAGCAGAGCATCTCAATCACAGTTTCAAAAGTTATTAAGGGCTGACTACCACTATTTTCACTTCCTCAACTGGCCGTACGACAGCCTGCAATACTCTGCTCCAGTGTGAAAATTATGACCCCAACTGTGGTAGCCTGTATTTTACAAATTTGTTACAGCTTTCTTTTAGCATTTCTGTGGAGTTGTCATAACTATGGTATTCATTTTAAATAGTATTCCTGGACACCATTTTTTAAACTTCTGGGCAATTAAGGTTAAAACCTGAGAAGTTTCTAAAATCTACCTGAAAAAGATAAAATCCATTTTTCTTTGCAGTCCAGCTTGACCTGTTGCTGGGCCTGACCAGTTGCAGGCCCTTGCCCAGTCTGCATTTAATGCAAATGGTTATCACAGAGTCATCTTCATTTTCAGGTTACTAAAATACTATCAATAATATGAAAAGGTTAGGGGAAGCTCACATTGTTCTTTTTAGCCTAATGGCATCTCGTTATGGACCGTTTTAAAATTACTGTATGAGTGTCTCACCACAAGATGGCCCCTACCAACCGCAGCTCACGCACTTCTGACCACTGCACGGCTGCATGTGGAAGAGCTGACTTCTGTTTCCTACAGGGTCCAGGAATTATTATCATTATGTTTTACTCTACAAAATGCTTTTCCAACGTATCAACCCTGTGGGACGTGATTACCCTTGGGCTTTACAGTGACTAAAGGCCGTGTCCTCTCTGCCCAGTTCATGAGGTGATAAACAGCACGAACGTGAATTCTTTACACAGTTAACTTGGTTGTAGTCATGTGAAGACCGGACAGTGTCTCAAGTGATCAGATTTAGGATGAGATGAGGTGTTCTGTGAGGAGACAGTACAGCAGCAGGGACAAGGCCCACACAGGATGCTTGTCCTGGGAGATTAAATTAAATTTCCGGAACATTTTTCCTCTCTTTGGCTGCTGGAGTGGGAACATTTAGATCAGCAGTTATTAAGGTTAGCGCTTAGTCTAGTGAGATCATGGGGTGCTCTTGGCTGTTAGGAGCATCAGCGGTTGCTGAGGACATCCAGACCTCAGCCAAGAGTAGATCAACAAAAGGGACATCAGTGCCTGAACTTGTGGTGTCACTTATTTTCTATAGCCGTAAATTACATAGCCAGGTCCCATAAATAATTATTGGATAAGCTGAGTATATTATTAGAAGCTTGTGATAAATACAGTCCTTTGTTGAGGGAGCCACCTGAGACAGCCAAGACTGATGTAGAGAAAAAACCCAACACTCATATCACCTGTTCAGTACCTCTGGCCAGAGATCTGCATCTGTTCATGGGCAGTAGATACCCAAAGCCCAGCTTTCTCACCTGTGAACAAACAGAAAGCTGCTTTTGCTTGAGTGTAGTCAGTGGCCTCATGGCTGGAGGTGGGAGAAGGGCTCACGTTGGACCTCTGCCTCTCCTGGTGCCAGAAGTCTTTCTTACCCCTCTTGTGACAGTCCATCTCATCAGACCACAGCTCTCTTGATTTCACGTTAAAGATGTTTTAGTTTGTATAAATAGAAATATTAAGCTAGAAAGGGACCAACTCTATTTCCTGTTAATAGGACACTCCTGTAAAAGATGAATACATGCACTTACCAAAAAAATCTCTTGCAAAAAACCCATATAAATTTGTACAGGTTACACAGTAGCATGCTTTCAGCTATGAAAAAAAGGAACAGAAAAATCTTGCTCTGAAGCAGAAACTTCATCCTATACCGCACCCCAGTACCCTAATGAACAAGACACAATTAGCCACCCTTTGCCTTACAGATACCCAGAACATGTCTAACAAAATGGGCTCTGACAGTCAAGTAAGCACTCCCTTGTGTAGGTTGAGAATCTTATTTTGTGCCAACTTGGTATCAACTTGAAGAAGGACCCTCAGCAGCTTGTAAGGAGTGGGGCAAGGTTTGGTGTTTGAGCATCTTTGTTCCATTAATTCAGGGACCCTGTGGGATTTGGACTTAGGCGGGGCTTTTGTGGCAGCTGTGCAGCAACCCGAGAGTTGCCAGAGCTGTCTAAATGAGACAAGAGGCAACTAAGAAATCAGATGCACATAAGCACCTTTTAGGAATGGTGTTTCAGCATCTTTCAAAGATATGACATGAGACATCCATCTTCCAACCCAGTGCTCAAGAGTCTGGGAGAGCCATGATGGGAAAGGGAAGATAATCCTAGTGACAAGCCTTTGCATCTCTTCTGCTTAACCTCAGTAATAAAAGTAAAGCCAAAGGCAAAGGTGGACTGGAGGGATCACACAGCAACACATTTTGTGAACATCATTTCACTTTTTGTCCATTGACAGCAAGCGTGAAAGAGGAAGGAAAGCATGCCACCCAGGGACAGGTGTTTTCCCAGAAAATCTCCTCTGATTCATAGGATGATAGAATCATAGAATGGTTTGGGATGGAAGGGACCTTTAAAGGACATATAGTGCAAACCCCACCACCCCCGCAATGAGCAGGTACATCTTCAACTAGATCAGGCTGCTCAGAGACCCATCCAACCTGACCTTGAATGTTTCCAGGCACGGGGCATCTACCACCTCGCTGGGCAAACTGTTGCAGTGCTTCACCACCCTGATCGTGAAAAATTTATTCCTTATTATCTAGTCTATATCTACCCTCTTTTACTTTAAAACCATTACACCTTGTCCTATTGCAAGAGGCTCTGCTAAAAAGTCTGTCCCCATCTTTCTTATAAGCCCCCTTTGAGGACTGTAAGGCTGCAATACAGCCTTCTCCAGGCGGAACAACCCCAACTCTTTCAGTCTGTTTTCGTAGCAGAGGCGTTCCATCCCTCTGCTCATTTTTGTGGCCCTCCTTTGGACCCACTCCAACAGGTCCATGTTTTTCCTGTGCTGAGAGCTCCAGAGCTGGACGCAGCACTCCAGGTTGGGTCTCACCAGAGCAGAGCAGAGGGGCAGAATCACCTTCCTTGACCTGCTGGCCATGCTTCTTTTGACGCAGCCCAGGATATGGTTGGCTTTCTGGGCTGCAAGCGCACATTGCCAGCTCGTGTCCAGCTTTTCATCCACAAATAGTACCCCCAAGTCCTTCTCCATAGGGCTGCTCTCAATCCGTTCATCCCCCAAACCTGTACTGATATTGGGGGTTGCCCAACCCCGGTGCAGGACCTTGAACTTGGTCTTGTTGAACCTCATGAGATTCACACAGACACACTTCCTGAGCTTGCCCAGGTCCCTCTGGATGGCATCCTGTCACACAGGCATATCAACTGCACCACTCAGCTTGGAGTCATCTGCAAACTTGCTGAGGGTGCATGTGATCCTGCTGTCTATCTCATTGATGAAGATATTAACCACTTGTCACCAATCTCCATCTGGACATTGAGCCGTTGACCACTACCCCCTGGATGTGACCATCTAACCAACTCTTCATCCACCAAGCAGTCCACCCATCAAATCCCTATCTCTCCAATTTAGAGAGAAGGATGCTGTGGGGACCATGTCAAAGGCCTTACAGAAGTCCAGATAGATGACAGCTGTAGCTCTTCCCTTGTCCACCGATGCAGTCACTCCATCATAGACAACTACTAGGTTGGTCAGGCAGGACTTGCCCTTGGTGAAGCCATGCTGGCTGTCTCGAATCACCTCCCTGTCCTCCATGTCCCTTAGCATAGCTTCTAGGAGGATCTGTGCCATGATCTTCCCAGGCACAGAGGTGAGGCTGATGCCCGGTTCCCAGGGTCTTGCCTGGTTCCTTTCTACCCTTTTTAAAAATGGGTGCAATGTTTCCCTGTTTCCAGTCCCCAGGGACTTCACCTGACTGCCATAGCTTTTCAAATACCATAGAAAATGTCTTGGCAACTACATCAGCCAATTCCATCAGGACTCTGGGATGCATCTCGTCACGTCCCATAGACTTATATATGTTCAGGTTCCTCAGGTGGTCACGAACCCCATTGCTTACAGTGGGAGACACTTTGCTCCCCCAGTCCCCATCTTGCGGTCCATCCACTTGAGAGGTGTGGGAAGAGTGGTTGCCAGTGAAGACTGAGGCAAAAAAGTTGTTGAATACCTCAGCCTTCTCCATTCTTCTTTTGTTGTTACCAGTTTGCTGGTCTTGCTCATCGGGGGAGTACAATTTCTTTGACATTCCTTTTCTGGCTGACATTCTATACTGGCCACCTCTTGCTTCTCCTCATGGGGGCTGATCAGCTATAGCTGCCCTGTGCAGGGACTCAAAGGGAAATGTTTCACCTTTGACTCATATCCCAGGATTTAAATATAAACCAGAAGCTGATTTGCGAGGGCACAGGTGTTCTTTAATGTCTTTTCACTGGGCTTTAAACATCCTTCTCTTCCTCCACATTTCTACTGCTATTGTCTTGGGACATTTACCAGTATCTGCTTTGACAGATTCTGGTGTTCCCCTTGTGACCACTTAACTGTTGTTATTCGCTTTAAAAATAAATACAGACACTAGGGGAAAGAGTCTTAATAGAAGCACAATATGTTTGTGTTAATATAAGTACATATTAACTCTGGCTTCCCAGTGCAAGAAAAAGCCATCTGAAATCAGGCTTCGGAGACTGGATAAACCTATGTTATTCTCCCTGGTATTCTGTAAGCAATTAAACCTCATGCAGACAATATGAGTTTGTGATCTGCAGTGGCCTGCAGCACAGAACTGTTTGGTGCCCACAGGAACTGTAGAGGAAGAACAGGGAGTCACAGAAACCATCAATGACTGCAAACCCCTGTTAATTGTAAAGGAAGGTATAAACAGCATATGGAATTGGGGGTATTAAAGGATATTATGCTGTGTACAAAATCATTCCATCACTGTGCTCCCAATGCTGAGATAATTCAGTATCTGTTGGTGGTAGGATATCTCAACAGAGATGAGCAGTAATTATCTTACCCAAAAGAGGGCAGCAGTTAAACTTCTATGGCCTATTTCATGTTATATTAAAAAACAGGTTTTAGCAATGACAAATGTTGTTTCAAGTAGCTCAATAACTGGGAACCATGCCAGAGCTTGACAGTAGAAGCTGTTATTTTATTGATATTTCTCAAAAGGAAGTCAAGCCTGATTATGTATGTTGACACTCAGAAAATGCAAAGTAACATTTAGACTCATAATAAGGGAATGAGGAAGCTTTATGCAAGAGTGAGGATGTTAATAATTTAATTTAAGTCAGTCATTTGGCTGCAAAGTGAATTTAAATGTATTAGAAAAGAGGGAGAAAAAACCAGAGATCTGCAATCTGTTTTGGGAAGTTTCCTCCCTGTCCCTTGAACTCCAGCTGCTGTCGCTGGGATTGGCCTGTCTGTACTGCACCGTGATGCTGCTTCCTTAGCAAGGAACCACAAAGTTACTCCAAGGCTCACTAATCATCACTGTTCTCTTCTTCTCGCTGGGTACAGCTGTGCTTCATTTTCCCTGATGGTTCTCAGCTGCTAGAAAAGAGGATTTTTCCTTCCAGGTAAACTGTTTTCCATCTTATTTATTGGTCCTTTTCTGTGTGCTGAGACTTCCACCCTCTGGCTGGGGGCGCCTCCAGCAGGTTGTGGCCATCCTTGGCCCAGATCCACAGGCTTCTCCGGGTTGGAAGGGGCCCTGCAGGTCTCTAGTCCAACCTCCCAGGCTGAATTGAGACCGGGCTGCTTAGGGCAGCGTAAGGTCACCTCAAGGTGTCTTACAGCTGAGGTGGAGCAGGAACCAAAGCAGGAATGTGCTGGAAGCAAGTTACACTGCTTTGGCAAAACCGCTTATTAAATCAGCTGATACCCGAACCAGCTGTTAAAAATCCCTCCAAGCAATCTCCACACTGAGCAATTATAATTTTGCAGCTTGCCACCAGGTTTCTCAGCCTGCATAGGAGATTTTGAAGCAGACTCAATTTAATAGAGACCAAACACAAGAGTAAAGCACTGTAGGCACAGAGGCAGGGCAATCACAGTCGCTCGGCAGACTGCCTCTAGTATGTCGCCTCCAACCTGCTTGAGGTTCTTCATTTTACTGTGACTTTGAGTAATTTGGCTTCAAGGTTGTGACTGTATTAATTACCAGTGCCAAGTGCAAGACTGTTAGGAACATGGAATTGACTTTGGCTTGAAAGCTACATATGGCAGGGATTGCTTTTCATTGCCATGACTATGTGGGCTTTGTTTCCGGTCAAGGAACACCAGGCGGCCCCTTTGTCAAACAGCAAGTCTGTGGGGATAGAAAAGGTGGAGGTGCCCCTGAATGCTGCTCCTGTGGGCACCATGTGCCGCGCTTAGCCTGACATCTGCCAGGCAGTTCATGTGCCATTCTCATCTGTGACAGCGGAGATTGAGGCTTGGCTGTCACCCATGGATGGCTGCGTGTCCCCTGTACTGTGTCCTGTAACAGTGAGGTGACAGATCTCCTGGGCTGCGACCATCCGCACTGCTGAGCTTTCACTGGCCCTGTGTTAGGCTGTCCCAGCTAGTGGGGACAGAAGAACATCCCTGGGGGATGGGACACTAGTCCCAGTCGGTGTGGACACAAGCCCATTGCTACCACTTGGCTTCAGGAGTGGTGATGGTTCCCTGGTCTGCTTCTGTCACAACAGGTATAGCCCACACAGAAGTCATGCGCTTGCAACACACTCACTCCTTCCAGTCTGCTCACGGCCTTAGGTCAGTGTGGCCTTTGACTTGCCAACCCTGAAATGCTTTCACGTCACTATGTTCTGCTGTCTGTATTACTTTTTACTTCCCATTGGGAAAGCTGCAAAGCAGATCTGGGCTACGGTTCATTCTGAAAACAATAACAAAACGTTGCTGCAAACACACAGCCTCTTGGGACACTGATCCCAGTGACCACCATTACCCTGAGCTGACACATAATAGAAAAAAAACCCAACTTACAAATCAGCAAACCACAGCATTTCAAAAAACTAAAGCAAACTGTGTGCGCAGCAGTGTCAGTCCCTCAGCTACGAGGCTGCGTAAATAAGCTCGTGCGTGTCTCCTGTTGGCACGCCACAAAGCCAAGCTTCACAGCGATAGGCGGCCACAGGTATTGGCTGCTGTGGTGTGAGTCCAGCAGCTTGGCTTAACCCCGCCGTCAGGCAGGGTGCCGTGACTGCGCCGCTGTGCGTGCGCGTGGACTGTCCCCCCCCAGCATGTGACACCCTCCACTGAAGGATGGTGCGGACACCGGCCCAGCGCATCACAACCTCTGTACCGTTTCTGCCGTGACCCCATTCCTAGCCCTGGCTGGGATGTGGATTAAATTTTAAAAGAGGGCAAGAAGACTGATGACAACAGTTACATACGAGATGAGGTTGCCAATTAAGTTCATTTTATTTCCAGATTATTACTTGGATTTGTTTGGCCTCTTTTGTTATTTTTAGAGCTAGTTTAAATTGGCAGGTCCTGTTGTGTGGGAAATTGAATGTTAAAAAAAAAAAATCCTTTAGGCTTAAATTGGAACACGCAGTTGGAAATTACCAAGAAATGATATTTCCAAAATCTGTTCTGGAAACATCAAAATGACCTAGTCACAGCAGTTCATTTTTATTGTCATAATTTTGAATATAATGTGTTCTATACAATACAAGCCCTTTATTACATTTTTGCGTTGATTTTTTGGGAAACAAAATGTTTTTATCATTTTTTGCAATTATGATTGTAAATGCACTAGTAAGTTTCTCCAAAATATTTCATTTTGTCAAACCAATATTTTCCTATGAGAAGCATTTTCTTTGGGAAAAAAAAACCCAACCACTATGGATTTGAATTTGCCTCTTTCTGTCCAGTGACTTGGTCTTCAGCAACACAGAATTCCCTGAGGGAAATGGCCTGTCTCCACCCGATCCCTGGGAACGGAAAGACAACTTTCTTCTGGGAGATACTTCTATTTAGATAATTCCTCCAGTATTAAGCATCCTGGGGGGGCAGAGCGCTGACTTTTGTCAGTGTTACAGTCCTACCGCACCGCTGGGACAAGGCATACATTGAATATAGCAGAGGCATTTCCCCCCCCGGTGAGATGCCACAGGTTTCCCACAAGGCTTGCAGCAGATCGTCCTCATCCCTACCACTGCTTTGCCAGCTGTTTGGTGCTTCCATCTGTGAAATGGTGTCTGGTCGCTGGCAGTCACCCCATTTACCTACGGCTATGTGGGCGCACATTTTCTGAAAAGGATTCCTTTCAGGTGACACTTGTGTTCTGGCTGTGCATGGCTCCGTTGAGTGGTGGGCAAAGGCTGGGGGTGTAGCTGAGGCAACAGCTTCATAATCCTCATGCAGCCCTTTAGCTGTACTTCCTTTCAAGGTCTCTCTGTGCATTCCTACGGCTATGGTACAATGCTCAATGGTGGCATGAGGCTTTTGTGTGGTGCCACGATGCTAAGAACAACCACCATGTAATCCCCACTGCCAGGTTTCTCTGAAGGGCTTGGAGAGCAGCAGATCTGGCTGGTGACAGCCACCTCATGCTCCGCTCAGACTCAGCCCCTTGTGCTGAGTGGGAGGATGTGCCAACCCCACAGGCTTTTGCTGGACAAAGTGCTGGCTACAGGCCCATGCTGAGTGGGAGGTTGGACTGCAAATCTCCAGGGGTCCCTTCCAACTGGCATTTCTATGCTCCTATTGTTTATTCACCTCTGGCCCCATCCAAAGCAAATGCAGCTGTAAAGCCAGCCTTGATATCCACTGCTATTTCTGTCACTCCCCATTTGGTTTGGGTATCTGCAGTCTCCCTGGTTTCCACCCCAGTGTGTTCGTCCTTTAAAAAAAACTCCTGTTGGAGTTTCATCATAACATCAGGTTAAACCACACTCCACACAGATGCTTTTGAAGCTGTTATCCTGTAAATCAGTCCTGAATTTTGACCTTTCTTATCTGTTAGATTTCATGTCTGGAAAACCAAGCCAAACCAAAAAAACCTTTTATCAATCCCCCAATGCTGAGGTAAAACCAAACATCATAAATAGCTGGTGAACATACCTGTAAGGTATGTATATATTATATTCATTGGACAACTGAGTCTTTCATAAGAATGTGCTAATGAATGTTCACCCCTGTGTCGAGGACCCAGTAGCAAAGTTAGACAAATGAAAAGTAAATGTGTGTTCCTTTCTTTCCATTTCGATGGCTGTATTGTTCAGCGCAATCAGGTATCTTTTTAGTGAAATTAATGACTCTGAAACTGTCATCAGACCAATGAAAACCATGGGCAGTTATTAAGCTGAGCTTACTGTTGCTGTTAAGGCCAAGAATGACCCATGCTATGGAAAGCAAGTATCAAAAAGACAGAATAACTCATCAGACTATGAGGCCACCACAATGAGAGGCTAAGCTACTGCCCTCAGAAGTGGTGATTTCATTTTCAGACTTTGCATTACTAAAGCGATCCTATCAAACTTGCCACTGAGTGACCTGCAGATCCTTCTCCTTTCTAGCCCAGTTTCCCCTCTTGCCATAGAAAGCTATCAGTGCTCCCTTTGGAAAGGACCAGAGTTCTGCAGCCAACTGTTGCCCCCAGAAAAAGAAAAGAAATAAAAAAACACCCACAGCTGCCCAACAGCATAAAAACTGGGGGGGGGGGGGGGGGGGGGGGGGGGAGGGAAACAAACCAAGCGCTATTACTTAGCCAAGTGTATTTTTATGGAAGAGCTGATGCAGCCTTCAGAAGCACAGTCAGGAGTTTAGCAGAAAAACTCATCATCTGAGATAAGCACATCATGGCACATGGCGAGCCCCTTTGTGGTGCTTGGCTGGGCGAACCAGCAGCGTTGTACTGAGCTATTGCTCTGCTCTGTTTTAAAGCAGCCCAGGGATGGAGGCAGTGTGGGAGCCGGGCAGCTCTTTCTTCCCTGTACAGCATGACCCAAAGCTGTGTGTCTGGCTTCCTACATGACCATGTGTGCAGGCTCCCTCTTGCCCAGCAGGACTCTCTGAGGAGGGCCTTGTGCGTTCCCAAAAAGCGTAAGACAAACAGGAGATGCTGACAAAAACATCCTCCTCAACACATGCACCCCCATGGGGTAAGCACTGCACGCTGCAGCAAGGCTGGACCATCTTTAAAGTCTTTTTCCTGGCTGCCACTCTTGATCTAATGCCCCCAGCTATTTCCATAAGCTATTTCAGTAAGCTTGCAGATGACACCAATTTGGGCAGGAGTGTTGATCTGCTCAAGGGTAGGAAGGCTCTGAAGAAGGACCTGGACAGGCTGGATCAATGGGCTGAGGCCAATTGTATGAGATTTAACAAGGTCAAGTGCCAGGTCCTGCACTTTGGTCACAACAACCCCATGCAACGCTACAGGCTTGGGGAGGAGTGGCTGGAGAGCTGCGCGGCGGAGGACCTGGGGGTGTTGGTTGACAAGCGGCTGAACATGAGCCGGCAGTGTGCCCATGTGGCCAAGAAGGCCAACAGCATCCTGGCTTGTGTCAGGAATAGTGCGGCCATCAGGAGTAGGGAAGTGATTGTGCCCCTGTACTCGGCACTGGTGAGGCCACACCTCAAGTACTGTTTTCAGTTTTGGGCCCCTCACTATAAGGAGGACGTTGAGTTGCTGGAGCGTGTCCAGAGAAGGGCAACGAAGCTGGTGAACGGTCTGGAGAACAAGTCTTACGAGGAGCAGCTGAGGGAACTTGGGTTGTTTAGCCTGGAGAAAAGGAGGCTGAGGGGAGACCTTGTCACTCTCTACAACTACCTGAAAGGAGGTTGTAGCAAGGTGGGTGTTGGTCTCTTCTCCCAAGTAACAAGCCATAGGACATGAGGAAATGGCATGAAGTTGTGCCAGGGAAGTATTAGATTGGGCATTAGAAAAATTTCTTTACTGAAAGAGTGGTCAGGCACTGGAACAGGCTGCCCAGAGAGGTGGTGGCATCACCATCCCTGGAAGTGTTCAAAAAACACGTAGAGTTGGCACTTCAGGGCATGGTTTAGGAGACATGGTGGTGTTGGGCTGATTGTTGCACTTGATGATCCTAGGGGTCTTGTCCAACCTTAATGATTCCCAGCACCCACATGTACCCCTTGCACATTAAATTCCCCCTTTTCTTACAACAGCCAAGGGTCTCAGGTGCCTGGGGCTTTCGTGGGTCATGGGGATCCCAGGGCCATGACCAGCAGATGATGCATGCCTTACACCATGCAATTTTTTTGAGCCCCACTGAAGTTTAAGAAATATTTAGGATCACACAAGGCCTGCTTCAGGAAGCCCCATTTTCTTCACATATCTAAAAATTAACAGATGCAGGCACAGCTATTTTTCATCTTGCAGAACGGAAGTAAAGGCACCTCCAAACCACGAAAGCTGACAAGTCAGTGCCTCCATCAGTTCATTTGAATTCAAATTGTCTGTATCACCAGGCTCTAGTTTCTTCTGCAGGGCTTGGAGCTACTGCTGCATGCACAGAAGGTGACCAGAGCTTTACGGATCAGGTCCTTAGTTTGTTTTGGTAAGCGTGAGCCCAGGACTCTGTTTTTACGAAGTGCCGCTAACTGCTCATTCACTGCTCAGAACAGAAACCAGAGGAAGGCACAACTTCCATGTTCTTGCTGCAGCAGATTTCTTTGCCAGGAAAAACATTTTTACACTTCTTTCTTGGTGTGTTTTAATGGTTTCTATTTCTACATTATCTGTTCCTGAGATTATTTCCTGTGGGAAAGATTTAATATTTTTAATTCCAATAATAATTTTAGTAACAGTTGCCATTTTCTGCCAATGTTTCTGCATTTTGGGATAGAACCAAATGGTATATTCTAAATTCCTCTTCTCATCACAGTTTCTCCAGGAAAGCTTTAAAGCAGTTACTTCATACCTCAAAAAATCACAGGGGAGAGAACAGAATTGTCTTGGGTTTATGAGACTGATTTTCCATCAAGTTCCAGGCTATCACCTGCTTCCTGCAGTTAACCTCATTCTTCCATTTCCATTTAAAAGTCAAATGCTTCTCTCCCTCATTTAGCTTTCATGTTATTCAAGCTAGGTACCTGGTTATAATTTCTACTGCTAGCTCTTTTGCATCCAGCTAGGAACAATTTGCGTATCAAAAATTGTTGCTGCTTCTTGGCAAATCTGGCTGCACTGAAGAATATAAGTGTGAAAGGCTGCAGAGGCCCTTTCTGTTCCTGTGCCACTTGCACCCTTGGATTATAAAGCTCCCATTCTGGAAACAGCAATTACTTATATTTTTGATGCAATTTAGACTTTTGTACGCACGAAAAGTGGTGCTCCTGCACACAGTGTCTTTGCTGAAACCCAGGAATGAAATTCCTGTCTCACTGAAATCAGCAGCAGGTTCAACCTCGACTTAGCGAAGTTAGGATTATGTCTCAAAGGGCAGCCGTGGCCTTAACCAAGAACACTACTTCAGAGTTAATGAACTCCTTACTTTCAGTCAGGAATAAACACATCTAAGGGGTTTGTGTTGTTGTTGTTTTGGTTTTTTTGAAAGGAAGATTTTTTTTAAACAAACATTGAATTGATATAACTTCTCAAAAGAAGGTATGGGATGTCTTTTGCAGGAAGTTCAGCAGAACCAAGAATGCTTAGAGCCAGTCCCAATATACAGCATATTGTTTATTTGTCAAAATTTAATAAAATTTACTCCAACTTTCTGTTTACCCCTGAAATGCCTGAGAACGATGTGAGTCTTCTAGAGACAGTGCCCAATAGGCTTTTTGTTTTCCAACCCAGTTGTTCTTTAGGTGAAATGGCAGTTGGCTCCTGTTCACTGCAGCATAGATTTTAAATGAGTAATATATTCATTGTGGAAGCACCTGTTTCCTTCTGGGCTAGCTTCTCCTGTTTTGCTTAGTTGCAAAGATTCTGTATTTGCAGGTGAATTATTTGCATTCTAGAAATACATCAGAGGCAACAGCCAGAGGGGGAAAGCACACTGGTTGTGGCTGCCCTGGCAGAGCCACTGCTGCAGAGAAAGTATTAACTAACTGTTGCATTTTATGCGATCTACTGCCCCGGTCACACCAGAGCAAGTTTCACCTGGGAATCCTCCCCTTTACTCTCTTTACCCTTTACTTCTGCCATGAGGACAGAAGAAATTGTCTTCATGTACCCAGAGATCCCACAGCAAATGCTGCCGGAGAGGTGAGGTTTGGATCTCATGTTTATAATTCAAATCCCTCACTAACATTACAAAACAAAATCCATTAAAAATTCTCCCTTAAAATAGGCAGAAATAATCCTTTTCAAGAACACAAAATGCCTTTTAGATTTTGATTCAGATTTTTAATAAATTGTGCCAGTAGAAGCTTTCAAAGGCAATGATATATCAATAAATAACAGTTAAATTGAGTTCCTGAGAAAGAACCTACCACATGAAAGAATGTCAGATAGATGTAAATAACAAAAAATGGCATTACTATATAAAAAAGCAGTAATACTGAATCTTACATGAACTGTCACAACACAAGCACTGCATACCTCAGAACATTCCTTTCATACAAATGTAAACAAATACACAATCATTTTTGTTTAGTTTAGGCTGATGAATTTATATGTTGTTGCTTAGATATCTAAACAATGGATAGGATAGGATATGCTAAAACATTAAGGAATAATATGTGGAATAATATACGGAAAAAATAATGAAGCTCCAGATTTAAAAATAAAATAAAGCAAAAACACATTAAAGGAGTGTTTTCCTCAAATGTTATTACGTCAATCACTTTAAATAGGACTGTTACACTAATCTGAATTAAGGATTTTTGTGTGTTTACTTATTTAATTATATATAATATATATGCAAATATGTATGGCTTAATTATCTTTAGTATTCTGATATCACCTTGAATAATTCTCACTTATACATATAAGAAAAATGCATATTTTAACATAGTTAAGAATTGATATTTCAAAGTATGCCTATAATTTGACAGAAATGCAGGACTATTGTGCTCCATCACAGCAA
This sequence comes from Phalacrocorax carbo, assembly GCF_963921805.1. Classification (NCBI taxonomy): domain Eukaryota; kingdom Metazoa; phylum Chordata; class Aves; order Suliformes; family Phalacrocoracidae; genus Phalacrocorax; species Phalacrocorax carbo. Next base: position 198,101,824 of record NC_087513.1, on the reverse strand, counting down.
CATTTTTACCTATAGGCAACAGGACAGAATGACCTATGAACAAAGCCAACATTTTCATATGTCAGTGCCTAAAACATTAGGATCCTAAATGGATACACAGCCAGTCACGTGTAGGGATCTGATGTCTGGAAAAGCCATGTACCTCCCGGTTCTGTAGACGTCTGTGGAGCTGCACGCGCCCAACATCAGCCTCGTGGCACTCAGGATCCTTATGCGTTACGGGAGCACGGCGTTAGACACTCTGTTTTGAAGACGCTGAGCTACATATGTTAGTATTGGTGCTCTGCATTACTGCTAAAATTAAACAACGGATGCTGTGCTGCATGCCACGTGAATAAGCCCGGTCTAGACTGTTGCCACAAATCAGCTTTGTAATAACCATCTTGCTATTGATCTTTGTGGGGAAACGTGTGCTGATGATACATGTTTACTGAAATGATCTATTACATCAGACCACAAAATCACTATTCAGTTATAACCTTTGCAATCTGTTTTACAAAATTAATATTGGATACAATCATAAGAAGAAACCACCCACACAATACATTATCAACACACAGTTTAAAATGGTCTAATTTTAGACCCTCAGTAAAAACGGATCCACAGGACCTGCCTGTGAATGGCAAGAAAAGGCCATTTCAAACAGAAAAACACTGCTCATGCAACATTCTTCACACACTAGACAATGAAATCACACCCAAATTGTCACTTGCTCACACTTTCTATTACACTCCAATAAGCAGAAGGAAATAAAGCAGCTTTAAGGTTATGTCACAATTTTGAAATGTGGAAAATACATATAATAAACAAAAATCATGGTGCGAATACAATGGCATCAGTAAATTTAGAAAATTAGAGAGTTTTTTTTTTTTGTTCATTTTTCTTTTCTTTTTTCTTTCTTACATTATTGCACAGAGACCTTTCATCACATGTTCTTCAGCTTTATGCATCTTCCTAAATGTGAAATAAGTGCTATGGATAAAATAAAAATGTAGAAAAGAAGAACAGCAGCATGATTTGTCAAAGTTAATCCCTATAATTTAGTAGGAAAAAACCCCCTGCTATAAACAAAATATAAGTGCTCTTTATTCATTTAAAAAACAACGCTGACAGTTGCGGAAGTCTGTAAATGTTAATCTGAGTAGGGGGGTGCTGACCTCAAATAAAAATAGGCCTAGAAATGACAGACTGCTGGCCTTGCAGATTTTGGTGAAGACCAGGATTTCAAGTGTAATTATCAACAAAGTTATTTACAGTAAAACTGACCTGAACTTTCAAGAGTGCCATTTTTAGGACCTGGCCCTGCAAGCTTCTGACTCCCCAGGACAACTCCAGCCTCAGCTGAAGTTACACCTGAAAAAGCACTGCTACAGGATCAGCTCCTAAAGGATCAGTTAAAGGCCCTACTGGATTTGATATTAGTCTTATCTGGAGTACTCTATACAATAATTTACACATATACAGGCTGACAGGCTCCAGTCTCATCCACCACACCTTTGTCTTCTACATCAGATTTCTCAGACTGGCCAACTTCCATTCCAGAAGGTTTGGGATACCTGAACGGATACCCGTTGTCATCGAAGAACCTTCGGAAAGTAAACTCGTAAAAAGCATGTTCTGTGTGTTTGCTATTGGAAGAGGCTAGTGGATCCCATGTCCTGGTGCTGTCACCGCTAGCATCGTTCCAAGGACCTTCTTCTTCAACTGGATCAAAATTTGAGGTGTCCATTGGATGGCTGATCTTTGGAACATAGGGAGCTGGCTGCCTACGGATGTCGGTAGAGAAGTCCATAGAGTGAAAGAAAGAATGGGCCTTAATATCATCTGCTCCATTTCTTCCAAGCCTGTCCTCAGCAGCACAGCAGAGCTTTGTGATGAGATCAGTTGCCTCAGGGCTGAGCTTGATCTGTGAGGGAATGTGCAGTGTGCTTTCCCAATTTATCACCTGGAGGCAAGAAAGGCATTAAAGAACTTCTAATCCTGGAAACAGAATCTTTCCTATTGTCAACATTTAAGCGTACAGAAGAATACATATAACTAGTCAACTCACAGTCTGTATAATTATGTTAGAGGTTCAAGAACCCAATGATTAGATTGCACTGGCTATTTATAACTACTTTAATGAATCAAGAAACATTGTCGGATAGCGGATAAAAGGAGCAATTCCATTTTTAAAAAAGGCAGATTGCTTCCTGAATGCTCCCATAGTCTGATTTGAGAACATACTTGGTTTACACATGACTTCATGGAATGACTTCACGGAAAGCGACTCACTGCTTGGATTTGAAATGCTTACATTGTCAACTGTAATTGTCACTGGCATATCAGCTTACTCAAATCTGATCGGCACTCTAAAGAATTTAGATGGATGAACTTGTGCTTAGGAAATCAGAATTGTGCTGAGAAGACTCATAAAACTAGTAACTATGCAGTTGGACAAGTCAGTTCATTCAGTATCTTCACTGATTGGAAAAATATTTCTCCCTGCATAGAAGTATTTAAAATAAAGCTTTTGTAATCACAGCTCCTTTCTCCAGTAAAACAAGAGGGGATAGGTCTGCACATGGAGGAGAACAGAGGGAAATGGTTAAAATTTTGCTACCACAGACTGGAATTTTGCTTCAACTTACCTTCAGTTGGGTTTCTGTGGGTGTAGGAGCCAGAAAAGGAGGCTGTCCCACTAACATCTCAAAGAGGATCACACCAACACTCCACCAGTCACAGAGCTGAGTGTATCCTGAAAGGCAAGTCAAAAGGTTGTCCTTCACCAACTAGGGAGAATGTGTATAGAACTACTTGCAATTAAGTAACAAAACACACAGCACAGATTTCTGTCTTTTCTCAGACAATCTGTGACCTAAAAACAAAGGACTCCCAATCCACTTTCATCATAAAGTCGCTTCTGCTTTGCTGACCTGAATTCTACTTCTGTCAGTAAAGATCTAATCCTGTTGTCTGGAAATCTTTCTGAATAAATTTAATTCTCAACGAATGCGAGTAGTGAAATCATATAATTAGAAAGAAGTTCTTTTCGTGCCTTGTCCCACAACTACATCACTACAGTGCACAAACTGGACCTCAAAGAATAACAAAAAGGTTTAGTGACTGATGTCACCCCTAGGTTCAGTGGAGGTGACACCATGAGTTTGAGAAGCTGCTGAAAGACACAGTCTGGCTCTAGAGACAGAAGAAAGCCACGGACAACTTTCTGAACACATTCCAAGCAGAAGAACAATTTCAATCACTTAATTGCTGTGGCAAGACAAATAAGGTATATGCTTGAGATCTCTGGAAAGGAATGGAGGATTTAAACTATTATTTCAGTGGAGATGTGTCATCAGATGATGTATGATCCAATGTGAAATCTCTCAACTTGGGAAAGATCAGCCTTAGGATCTGACTTGTAGACAACTTTGAACATCTAATCTCCTTACTACAGTAAGCATGTCTGTTCTGCATGGATAGCCACCAAGTACTGTCTGAATTCCTCAAGCCAAGCTTTTGAATGCAGGGTGTCCAGTGTAAATTGTGGAAAACTTCATTGGGTTTCCCCAAGATTCTGGCTGGGAATCTGGAGGATGTTTCCACAAGTTTACATCATCCATATTTAAGTGGCCCATGTGAATCAGCAATTCAGAATCATCAGCTGGCTACTCTCTGGTCTATGTAAACTTGCTAGTGGCCATAGTTGTACTCCATGAGTACAGATAATCTGTTTTATACTTGAAAATTATCACTGCCAACATCACCTGACACATTTATTAGCAGTCTCATTCAAAGGCCTCAGACTGTAGACATACACAGACATACAAAGTATGACTACCATCAACGTCAGCGATATGATGCTGAACAGTGGAGCAGGTAGAGAAATCTGTTCTTAATGTGAGCTAAGTGTTTGTGGCCTTCAGAATTACAATCTTCCAAAGCAGCAAGCTTATTTAAGGGGGAAAAACCCAAAAGTATTTCAAAGCATCAATGGTCACTTAAACAGGAGAAAAATTCAGGTTATCTACCTTTACGAAGCAGGACTTCAGGAGCAATGTAATTAGGGGTTCCAACTAATGAGTGGGCTAGACATCTCTGATGCTGCTTCTTAGCTCTTTGTTCCAATGTCTTCAGCCTATCTCCACATCTACAGTTGGACACATCATCCCAAAGATCACTGGGCTCCATGCTGTCTTGTCTGATATGGCTCCCTTTCAAATGGGACAGAAAGTTTACATTCTCGGTCATGAAATACAACACACAAAGCATTTATCTAGATCTAGTTGTGCCATCTTCTACTCTCACTCAAGAACAGCATTTAAATTTTAAATGCAAGACATTTCCTTCTGCCCTCCCCTTCACAATTGGCTTCCATAACCAGCAAAATGCCTGTCTCAGTGCAAGGAAGCATGCTCCCATATGGGGGGGATACAGAACAATGGAGTCTATTTAGATTAGCTATACCAATTGTTTATGACCTCTTTGCCAAAAGACACCAATATCCCTCAATGGCACACACAAGAGGTATGTGGACTAATTTAAATCTGTGATTAAATTATTTCACCATCAAAAAAGGCCCTCCAAAGAAGCAAAAACCGAAAAATTCCTGCTACTGCAGCAGTCAGCCAGATTACTGATAGGGATTTAAACAGTACTGGAAACACAGGACTGGAAACAAACTAACTGAATGAGGTAGTGAGAGACAGATGCATCATATTGCCGTTGACCCTTTGTCAATGTACACACCTGTCTTCTGAGCTGGCATTTCTGCTAAAAGATGCCTGTTTGTTTCAAAATAAATAATGCAATACCACCACAAAGCCTAACAGTACCTTTCTGATAGTATTTTGAATTGTGAGTCCACCTGAATCCAGTACACAGTCCAAAGTCAGTCAGTTTGATATGCCCATCAAGGTCTATCAGAATGTTGTCTGGTTTGATGTCTCGATGAATAAATCCCATTTTGTGCACGCTCTCTATAGCCAAAGTGAGCTCTGCAATATAAAATCTAGCCAGACGCTCTGGAAAGACCTCCATCCGAATCAGTAGACTCATCATATCCCCTCCTGGGATGTAGTCCATCACAAAGTACAAGTTGTCTTTATCTTGGAAGGAATAATAGAGTTTAACCACCCATTCGTTGTCTGCCTCAGCAAGTATGTCCCTCTCTGCTTTGACGTGAGCCACCTGGTTCCGGTTTAAAACATCTTTCTTTCGTAGAGTCTTCATGGCATACAGGGCATGGGTATCCACTTTGCAGGCCAAACATACTTCTCCAAATGCACCAATACCCAGAGTCTTGATTTTCACAAACATAGATTTGTCCATTTTGGCCCTTTTAAGTCTGTTGTAGTTGGACTCCTTCTGGTAGAGAATTTTCCTCATTTGTTCCTGTTCTGCTTCACAAAGGCCAGCCTTTACAAAGGAAAGCAAACCACAAGAGCTAGTACTGTTACATTCATAGCACAGGAACAATAAACTAGCATTCCCAAAATGCATTTCTCAGAAAAATTAACCAAGAACCAGAAAAGACATAGTAATGGGAGATATACTCTCTTGTCTGTCTGTTGAGGTATTTCTGAAATACCAGCAAATTCACTGTGCCCTAACTTGTTACCTGAATTTGCCATATCTGATACTGGTCTGCCTTTCTCGATTGACTGAACAGAGGCATAGAGCAATACTGTCATATAACACAACAAACCTAATAATGAAATTTGGTTCACACCTTTCAAATATATACTTTGCCACTGCACTCCAGTATTCATATGTGCACTGCAGTACAGTTTAACTTAAACTGAAACTTAAACCTAGATGCAGCAGTCACTTTGTTCATGAACAGTTCTCCAAGGCAAGTGACATTAACAGTTCCTACCTTGAGTGCTGTTTGACGATTAGTTTTTGTGTTGTAATTAAGAAGCACACCAAAGTGCTTTGGAAACCTTCTTCTTTGGAAGCTGTTTTTCTTCCTCTGCCACATACAGCCGCCACTCTCAAGCTTTGTAGATATCCTGACCATCTGTTTTAGAAGCTTCTCCCTTTTCCATCCCAAAATACATGCATATAACCCTCAGCTCTGGCCTCCCCCCAGCCACTGCAGTCCAGACCCTGGTACCATTTCCCCGCTAAATGTATTATTCCCCTTCTGCATCTAAGCTGTAAAAAAACTGGCTTGTCCAGCTACCTCCTGTCCCCAGGGAGCCTCCAAGTAACCGCAAGTAGCATTTCACACGGCTGCCAGGAGAGACCTCCTAAGAAAGGGAGAAGTATTATCCAACTAGACTTTCCTCACCCTTCAAGACAGAGCCTGCACACTACTAGCTCTGCCAGCTTTGGTGCTTACCCTCTCCTGAGGGCCATTAGTGGCTTCCACCAGCAGAAGCCCCTAGACTGATCCTCAGGATCCTCTGACAACTCATCTTCCGCAGCACTCCCCGTTCTTTCTGCATACCCCATTTCCAAAATCCTGAATTAACTGACATCAGCTGAAGCACTTTGAGATTAAGATCAGTGGGAAAGGGCAATGGGGAGGAAGGTGGAAGGAGTTGAAGCTGACTGATTAGCAGGCTAGAGATCCAAGCATACACCACACTGACAGGGCCACTGCTTAGATTGATTTAATTTCACATCTGTAGTCTAGGTCTTTGAAGGTGAATGTAGACAGCCAAGCTATGCAGTGAGATCCCCACGAAATAAAAATGAAATCTGCATGAATGAAAGATGAAGGATGTCTGCAGAAACTTGCAGAACAGGTAGGATGAGTTTTTAGATTGAAGGCAACAGCTGAATCAAAAGAAGTAATACTGTTTTTAAAATGTAAGGCAAGTACATCAATCCATAATAAAGGAAGTGTTTACTGTTTTACAGTAAAATAATTATTGTGTTGTGTTCTTGGTTAATTCTAGAATAATGTAATATTCAGATAGCCAAAAGTCTCCTGAGTGTCTTATTCTAGCCAGTGATGAGGTGGTTAGGGGAAGGAGTTGTTTTTATTTCCAGCTGAATTATCTTTGAGTTATGAAGTGAAGGGAAGCTGAAGAGTCAGAAGAGAAGAAGCAACACAATTAGCTGCTGTTTTACTTCTCTAGAGATCATTCCCTATCTCACTCTCAGGAAAATATTCACTAGATCCAAGCAATGCCACAATCTGTACTTGCAGTGAGGACAAACTATTAACTGTCACTAAAATGCTGACCTTTCAAGGGATTTTAGAAGCATATTAGTTTAATTTTAACCTCAGAAAACAAGCCACCCTGTTTTCTGGAGCAATGTGAGCATCAAATTAATTGACTCTAGAAAGCCAATGTGCTAGGGAAGATTCAGTAGTTAATTATTAGCCATTATGCATTAATAATAGCTTTCTTTAGAGTTTATCCTTAAATACAAAAGAAGTCTAGTCATATTCTAGTCATGTCTAGGTAAAAACCTCTTCCACATTTAAAAATGAAAAACAAAATTGCCAGAGCAACCACCAAAACTTTGCAGCTTTGTTTTAAGCAGCTCTATCAGTGAATCAACTTAGGTTTGAGAGCTACAATTAGGCATGAAAGAAGTGCTCTCACTCAAAAAGTGCACCTTCCTGAGACCTGTTTCTAGAACAAGTTCCAGCAAGGGTCCCAAAATCAGTTCAAGCTGGCCAAGATATGGTTACTTGCACAATACTATTACCTACATGTTTTCAACGGACAACTTCCAGTCAAGTATTACATATTCATCTGAAAACACGGCATGGTGAATATACTGCCAAGCTGAACCATGACTGTGGTGAATGAATGACTATCATGGCACAGTGAGGAAGAACTGGAGCAGAGATAAAACATTTTTCAGAGTTTTGTAGGAGCTGCCAAAGTATTGCCAGAGTTATTTCTGCCTCAAACCTGGCTTCTGAGTTCTTGCCTAAGCAAACATAAGACTTTCCTACTATGGGGGGGTTTGCTTCATTTTACCTTTCCAGTATGAAGATACATTTCACATCTCAGGTTTTTCAGACAGCCTCCCACACCTGCATCCATGCTTCTAAATGACAATAGTCTGGTATAGGGAGGTATTGGATACCTACTACTTGCAGTGGAGTCTGTCTTTATAAATTTTTTGACTGATTAAAAATAGTAATAATCAATTTTACCTCATTAATTTTTATTATAACAAAACAAAGAAAATTACTTTAGCCATTTCTTGCTCCAATTGTAATCTTCTGTTAATTTTCTGCTGGTAGGTCTTTATGACATTTTCTACATGTTGCTCCATGTAGAACTTGAAGGCAAAAGGTGAGTAGCTCTTTATTCGGGATTCTCTCTTTTCTTCATCTTTGCCATTTTTTCGCACAGGCACCGGAGACGTCTGAATCTGCTTTTTATCCTTGCTTGGTTTTTCAGCTTTAGTGTTCTTGCTGCTTTTATCATTTCGCTCGCTGTTCTCCTCAGCCTTATTGCACGTTGAACTGGGGACTACACGAAGAGTCTGCTCTACACCCATGCATAAGCAGTTGATATCAAACTGCTCAGAGCTACCAGGAAGTAACAAATGCTTGGGATATGGTGGTGGTGGACACCGTAGTTCCTGGTTGCCATAATCCACATCTAGCTGATAGGCATTAGCTGCTCCAACAGGTGGCACATGCTGCTCAATGATCTCCAAGCCGTCCACGGCTTGTGCCTGCGCAGGTAACCATCCAGGATGGGAAGGTCCCACTGCAGTCTGAGGCTCAGGTCTCATCACTCGCATGCTCTTCACTGGCTGGAGAATATGAGCGGATGTGACTGCTGTGATCGTATTTGGAGACGTAATTGAAGGATCAGGTTTCCCTGGAGGAACCTGCCTTATAGACACTGTCACTTGTGGCTGTTGCTGGTGGTTGTTAAAGGAGTTTGTTCTGCTCGGCACTGTGGCATCGGGTCTGAAGGATACATGTTGCCGTGGAGACGTTTCTATTCCTGGATTTTGTAAAGAATCTCGGCGTGATGGTGTTGCTGCCTGCCACTGCTGAACTTGAGGATTATTCATGTCATAGAGGTCCATGTTTAGGCTATTTCTAGATGGAGTTAACAGATTTTGTGGTGGACTGTCTGAAAAATCATTAGCAAAGGCTGGACCTCTTGATATCACATGCATTTGATGAGAAGAAGGACTTGTCTGTTTGTGATGAGAATGTGATATATACAGGCTTGCTGGTGCCTGCTGAAACGCGTGAGCAGAATTATTCTGAACAATTGCCCCTTTATTTGGGAGATTGGTGTATCCTCCCTCCTGCTGCATCTTGTTTTGGAAGGATGGACTCCGCTGAACGCCATACCCCATAGGTTCCCCCTGCACCATCATGTGCTGCCTACTATAATGTTGGCTGTTGGAGCCATGGGATGCCTGCAGCTGCAAAGCTTGACTGCTGTGATTACCCACTGGATAATTAATCACAGAAGACTCAATATTTGGAGGGTATGTTTTCTGCTGATGGCTTGTTTGTGTGCTGTGAGTGCCTACTCCAGAGGGTCGCTGCACAGGAGCATTCATAGCTGTAGACTGTGAAGTAGAGATTAAATAGTCCATGTACGGCCTTGGAACTTCAGTAAGCATATTTGCACCTTCTGCTCCAAAGCCTGTCCCTTCATAGGCTGCATTACTGATCTGATGGTAGGACGGAAAAGATTCGTTTGATCCTTCGAAGCTTGGCCTGCGGGTTACATTATTTGGCACAATACCCTTTCCTTTATAAAGAGAACACAGAAGAATGTTAGAAAACAATTCAGGTGAACCAATTACTTTGCATTACTCATCCATCTATACATACAAACATACACACACACACACACACACACACACACACACACAAAAACTGTGTAGGGAGTATGTGTTATAAAAACACCTTCCAAAATCTAAATTAAGCACTCTGAACATTTAAAGTTATAGTTGCCAAGTATTACTACTGATAATGAGCTACTAGCCCCCAGTACTGCTCATGCCAGGAATCATCAGGGAGTCCTATCAAATCATGAAAATAGAAGCACAAATTCCTTAACTATGAAATCATCAGATTACACTACAGCCTGGTTTTTAAAGCTGGACCAATATTACCGGTCATTACCCACAGACAGGAGGAAGCGACAGAGCAGGGGGTTAAGTACAGCACCAACGGGAGAAAAAAAGCTGCTGGAAGCACTGTCAATATAACTTAAAGTCAACATTACTATAAGCTACTAGGTCATCACATAGTCCACATCATCTGTACAGTGAGCTCACTGCTTATGCTGGGGATCTGTTTACATCTCTCTGGTTCCATTGTTCTCCTCAAAAATCCTTGTTCTCCTCTCCTTCCTCTACAACAAAGGCATCATACAGTTTGTCCTGTATTCCTTCCAATGTGTTGGACAGAATATCCCCTCATATTACTCATCATCCATCTGTTTGGAAGGCAAATCTTTCGGGGTGTCAACATGTTAATCTTGTCTCTGCGCATTCTTCAAGCTAAGATAACAGCATTCTTATACTCAAAGTGTTAATGGCACTTTTCATCACTTCTTTGATCTGAGGACAAATTGCAGGTGTATAAAGCACTGGCTGTCCTAAAATGACAAGGGGACACTCTGCATTGTCACTGGTTTTTTGTTCCCCTTCTGGTTCTTTAGCTTTCACAAATCACAGGACTTGGCCCATTTATGCCTAAACAATTTCCTTTTAAAATCTTGACTTCTGCAAGAATAGTTGCATTGAGCTAACAGGCTTGAACACTGGATTGCAAGCTTTTCCGATTACATGCATTACAGCATGACCCAGCTGGGCCAGTGCAGCACACTGGAGCATAGCTGTTGACTCCTCACCTTGACACACAAGCCCAGCTATATACAGACACACGAGGACGTGCTTGTTATTAAGACAGGTCTATGCACCATCTCTGCATGCTGAAGAGGCTGCCCCCACACTAAATGACACTTTCATAAACAATGCAACGTTCTGAAATGGAATCAAGTTGGACAAATAATCAGCATTCTTTAAAATGAAATCTATAATCGGCAGCTCTTTTTCCTATGATAACACAAGACCATGCTTATGGAGGTGGTACTTGTAACAGCACTCCCTGATAGCTCATCTGTTGGGACACAGTGAGATGCACTGATGAGGCTGTGGCAATCCAAAGCATCCTAAGAAACGGCTGCTCTGGCCTGGAGGTGGGAGGCAGCCCGGAGACCCATTTGTCATCTCTGTCAGTAGGATTCATGCTGAGCCTCATGGGCAAACCGACTTTGTTTTTCCCTATCAGAGGACGTGAAGGAAAGTAGCAGCAGTAATTGTCCTCCTTTGGGACACATATGTCAGTTGCGCAAGGAATCTTGCTGATGTCAAGAGAGATATGATATCCACCTCCTAGATTTGTATACCAGTAAATCTGTTCTGGTCTGATGAAGGATATTTGGATTTGTGAAGATACCAAATGTGGTAGTTGCAGATGATTTTTTTTTTTCCACACATTCCTATCCAACACAGTAACTGTTATGACTACCTCTTGCCTATGAAGGTTTTAGATCAGTGTATTCTTAAGATCAACTATACTCATGGGATCATCTGTTTTTATACATAACTCTCTGTCACACAGTAATATCTGGTAAGTTTTATTTGAGTCCTGCCAGTATGCTGAAACTCTTGTTACCTTTGTATTGAAGTTAAAGCAGGACAAAAATGAATAATTTGAAAATATATTTCCATACACCAATATATGGAATTCAAAAACTGAGGATTTACATTCTCAAACTGCAAAGGAAAAGTTCCCAAGCAGCATTACATGCTTCCTAATGAACTAGAGGAGACGACTGCTATCCTAGCACAAGCAATACCATACCAAGCAAATCAGTATGATTTGGTGGCACCTCAGGCAGGCAAACATCAGTTGCACGATATTTAAGTTTTGCATCCTGTTCATCCTAAAAGCAAAGGTGGATCTTCAGCTCAAAAGGTTAAGTATTCAAAACAGCTGCATGCACTGGAATGTTAAGAAAGCAAAACCAAATGCAAATGAAAGACAACTGAGTCATTAAAATGTTAGCCTAGAAAGATTTCACAACCCTTTCAGAGGAGATGTACACTCTTTAGGACTGGGTGTGTTCTTTCACTTTAAGGAATAAAGCCTTTATATTATAAAAAGCAAAATACAGTACAGTAATTCTGTCAAAGTTATTTTAAATTCTCCTTAAGGCCCAGTTGAGGCCATATTGGTGCATGCATTAGGACAGAGCTCTCCAAACAGCAATCTGGCCAGTACCACTTTGTCTGTCAGGTGGTCACACTGCAGGGTAACGCTCTTGGAAAGGTTTTCTTAGGGTTTTCCAGAATTTCGCCAAATAATAAAACAGGTATTCTAAGACTGATAGAAAGGGCAGCTGAGCTCCTCCTTAAACAGAACCATCACCCTTTCCCACCACATCTGAATCTCCACTCCTGAGAGTGACAACCTGGAAAATGAGGTCCTTCCCTGTTTCCGTCCTCCATAGACGTGGTTACTCTCAGGGTCCTTCAGGAAAGAAGTGGCTTTACTGAAGACCTCTTTCCTGTCCAGGGCTTTCTCTTCCTCAGCTTACCTCATCTCTGGACATACCTCTCTATCAGCTAAGCCAAATTTAACACCCTTCCCAACAAAGATCTTCAATTTGATCAAGAGGCAAGAAGGGAGATGCTGCTGAGGTAGTCAAGAAGATAAATTTGTCACGTGGAAATCACCTGCACACAGTAAACTTAACTTATGACCATACTCAGAGGTCTGTACTACTGTAATCAGGCTGATTGGATTATTAGCTTCAACTAGTCCAACACAGACAAGCCCTTCAGTCTAAACATTGCCACTGACACAAGAGAAGTTCCTTGTCCGACAAAACAGGCCCCTGGCAACAGCTCTTCAATCCGCTCAACCCTTAGCTAACTAAATCCTCTGCAGCATGTAACACTGTGTGATTACACAGGTTCAGCCAGCCAGAGGATGGTTATTTGTCTGCTTGGCCAGTTTTTGAAACTGAAAGAAGATAAATGTAACAAACTCTATGCAAACCAGACTATATCCTGATCACAGATCAAAAGCATTCTGCAGTGCTGTAAGTGCCAATACCTAAACGGTAACAACTCTTGTGAGGCCTGTTGTCAGCTGTGGTCTGATGTTTGCTGATGAGGCATATGCAGGGCCCAAATCCTCCCATTTGCTAATTTACATGGAACAGAGGCAGACTAGGAAGGATGAGTGGAAAAGCTTCTGTTACCTTGGCCCAAGCTATGTCTGCAGTGTACTTACAAGGATGTTGACGTGAATTCCTGGGAAGTGAGCTATCTCACAACTCTACAGCAATTACTTATGTGCAAGGTTTTACTTTGCGGTAAACTTGAGATGTTTGAGGTGATTTGCACTGAAGGATAAACAGCTTTGTGTTTAAGAAGGTGGACTACAAATGTGCTCTTGCAAAGCAGGCTGAGTTGTGTCCAGCTTCCAGCCCAGCTCACCTTGCAGGGCCGTGTTCACATTTCTGTCTCCTACAAGAGTACTACTCAATACTGCCAATCCTCCACTACTGACCAGCAACAACTCTACTTTAAAAAATAGCTTACTGCAAAGAAGAACTCAATTTTTAAAAAATTTAATGCTTACCTGGTGAAGTCTGCTTAATTACACGTACTATCTGTTCATTTCTAGGATCCAAGTAGCTCATCTTACTGATATACTCCAGAGCTGCTTCAATACTTCTGCTACCCGTCTGCTTCAGTGCTCGGACAGCCATCTCCTGTACAAAGCAAACAAAACTTGAATCACATTGAGACAAAGCCCAAGCACTGTACTGCAGGCTAGAAAGATGTAAGTGTTCTTACGTTTATAGAAACATTTTATAATTCACACCAGATCACAGCTGCCTGAAGCCAAATGAACACATATTTTGAAAACATCTGCATGCCTTATACAATTTGAACATAAAAAGAATAAAATAAGAAAAAAAAAAACAACCTACCCAAACTCTGGCAATTAAGAGGCATCACACTGAAATGTGTACTTTAAAATTCCTTAAAATAAACTTTGAGTCAAATCTGAAAAAGGCAGCCTGGTTTGACATAGGATGAAATAGAATTAAATATTTAGCTTTCAGTATTTGAGAGCATGTCTATTAGTCACACCTGAACACAGTAAAAGATTTAATGTTGCACAGATGCCACAAGAAGCTAATTACACAGGGTTTTCTATGTATGTTTTCTATGCAGAGAATCCTGGCCCCACTAGAGTCAATGGAAAAGAAAGATTGCTGTTTCCAGGACAGCTGGGACATCATTCACTATCTGTTTGGAAAAGGACTAGCACATCAAACTGCATTTCACATTGTTAGTCTTTTTAGCTGTACTTTATTTGGCACACATCCATCACGGAGAAGTTAATATGGATGCCAGACACACAACCTGAAAACTAAAACTGGGATAAACATGAATACTGGAGTTAAACTACTCCAACACAACCATGGGTAGTGTCCCTGCTCTACAGCTAGCAAGTCACGTTCTTCTGGAGTTTGTTATACGTTTACTTATAGCTCAGGTATATAGAATACCCTTCAACAATGACTCTAAGCTTTTCATTGCAAAGCAAAACTCACAAATCCTTGCAAGGATGTATGGTCTTTTCTGACATGATGGGGAGACTGAAATCCAGAGCTTTAATGTTGAATTCACATTGCTAAAGTTCAGCCACCAAGAAGTCAGACCTTTAGTTGAAAGCAGTTGTTGAGAACCTTTCTATAATCACCTCCTTCCAAAAGGCAATTCATCAAATAGGTATTACAGGAGATAAACTGACCTTTGGTAACAGATTAGAGGACTAATTTGAACTGGACTCCTAGCTCTTAGATGGCTGAAGTTGGATTAAATCAATGCCACCATCAAGGCCTTGCCTGCAAACGTCTGTGTTCTATTATCTTGCCACTGTAGTGCCATTTTTTAGGGGAATTCTGTCATCATAACCTGCCTACTGAGTGCTGAATCAGATGGAGTTTGTGCCTTCTTGGCTTGCCTTACTGACTGCAGATGTGACGGCTGGGTTGGCACTCTTCCACAGGGCAGTTCTGTGCGCTGGCTAGCAGTCAGGTAGCCTCAACATGTACGCCCCTTTCCCTTATCACCTGGAGCAGAGAGCAACTTTGCTTGACTGAACTGCAAGTACATGTAACATACTCACTGTTTGCTCAGCAAGGAAGAATCATCTCAGATGACACTAATTCACACTTAGCACAGAGCCACACGCTGGCACTTGGCATTTTGCTTCGCTTAGCTCAGTCCCCTCCTACTCCCCCCAAAATGGCAGCATTTTCTCCATTACTCAAAGATGCTGCCTGGGGAATAGCTATAGCAAGTTTGAATATTTTTCATACAATTTATGACTCATAATTCATAGAAAGGCAATAGTTGGTTTCACATTTCCTATAGCTGAAATATTTCACTGGCATCAACACATTACTAAGGGCAATTTTAAATCAACAGAAAACTATTATGTATGAGGGAAAGAATTTCCCACAATGTTTTTTTCATCTCTTTCCTTCTGCTTTATTCTTCTGGATACATTTCTAAAGTATTAGCAAATTCGCATCCTAGTGCTCAGCATTCTCATCATCCAGGGACTCTGGGCTTTACAGCCAGTTCCAAAGGGCTGCTACATACTCTGCCCATTTACACCAGCTGGATCTAGCCCTAGATCACAAGTCTTAAAATGTTTTCTAAATCAAATGTACTCAATATGCAAGACTGAAAGATCTCTGGGCTGGCTTGGATGTTAGGTTTTTCTTTTGGTTTTGTCTGCAATGGAGTTACCAAGAGAATAAATGCTTGGTAAGCAATTATCTTAATGATTAATAAAATAGCCCATATACTCCACTTCTCCCTCTCTTAGCTGTGTTGGCTGTACACAATTCAAAGGGGCTAAAATAGGTTAGTTTATCATCAGCACAGCAATATCATCTCTGAAAATGGTCCTTTCCCCCCCAATACTGTTGCACCACTTTCTCCTCTTTTGCCATCAGCTGTCAGAAAAGAAGGGTAAAAATGACACTGGTCTATTTGAATTTGCATGTTCTACCTTCAGCAGATCATTAAGAGATTAATATTTGAACTTCAGTGGGAATAATGGGAGGGAAAAAGCCCAGGACATTTCACTGTGGACTGTATGATAACCTAAGAGGGCCAGCAAGAGTTTGGGTCTGGCAGATGTGTCACTGGCAATCTCACGCCCATAAGCCCCCAGTGCAGCAGCCGCCCTGTGCTCCACCTCACCGGCTCTCACCTTTCATTAGGTCAGCTCCCACCCTCCAAAGGGTTTCCTTATTACATACCCTGTCTGCTTAGCATTTATATTACTGCTGGAAAAAATGAAGTAAGTTTTTTTTGTGGTTCCAAAGAACACCTGTGATTCCCCTGTACAGCATCCCACAACTTTGGCCCTTTCCCCCATAGCTATCATGAGATATAAATAGACCCAGTTTCTGATGCTGCTTCACAAAAGCTTCACATCATCTCCAAACAAAGGGAGAGTGACCAACAAAAAAGAAACATTCCACTTACAAAAGGAAAAGGTTTTTTTCAGAGGCAGATCACATATCATAATTCTCTACCCAGGAGACAAATCCCTCTGGGGGCATGCAATACTCTGGTAGAGTGGAGGGCAATAAGAAGCTCCAGCACTGTTATAGCTGGCCTTTGGCCTCCTCTGCATCATTTTTCCCATTGCCATTTTCCATGCCCACAGCTCTCTCCTCTCTGGCAGCCACATGAAGAAGGCTCTGCTCATTCCAGCACCTTTTCATTAGGGATGGGGGACAGGCTGATGTATGGCTGAGGCTCATGGAGGGCTGCTCTGTGGCCGAGGCGGCTGCTGGCTAATGGGGCATGGTGGTCTTCTCCTTCCTATATGCAATGCAGATGGGCTCTGCTGAGTGAAGGAGCACGGTTGGGACAAGGCAGCAAAGGGCTGGCCTCCAGGAGCCTGCTGAAGGGGAAGCTGGCTCCCACCAGTGGCAGGGGCCAGAGCCTGGGCTGCATTTGCTGGAAATCAATATAAGAACTCTTTTGAAGGATGGGAAGAAGGGCAGAAGATGGATTAAGCAATGTCAGTAGTTACACTTGTTGGAGAGCAGAGGCTTAAGTGAGATGGAGGGTGTTTTTAAGAAACAGCAGAATGGCTCAAGGCGGAGGAGAGAAATCAATGCCAAAATCTTGCAAACTGATACTATAGACAGTAGAAGGGCAGAGGAAACAAAAGGACAGACACTGGGTGAGGATAAAGTGCACAGCTACACTGACACAGATAGAGCTGTCTTGATTTTACGCCAATCTAAGGTAAGCACGTTTTAGAAAGACAAGGGAAAAAAGACTAGAAATGAGACATGAAAAAAAATCCGCTCAGAGCCGTATCCAGTGCCAAAACATTCAACTAGGCACAAGATCAAATCCAGCTCCCACTGAGGTCAACAAAGATTTCCATTAACTGCAAGGTACAGTGCATCAGGCCCTCCGCTTCAGATCGTTTCCTTCTCACCAGGCCAAATACTGTCAGCCGCAGTATGGTTTAGGAAACCTGGCTGCTGGCTGTGTTCTGCTAACCCCACGGCCAGCTGTCAGGCTGCAAGGAGAAACACAAGCCACTGGCAGCGCGCACATAAACCACAAGGGAACAGAGGGGTCCCAGCCCCAACTCATTCTTTGCATTCTGTGTATTCCCTTCGGAAGATTCAAACATCTCCTTGCAGGGCTTTTATGCACCTTTTTGCTTCCAGACATCACTAGCTGTTGGTGGAAAAATAAACCTAAAAAAGTAAAGGTGAAAAGCTACATGGGAAAAATGTGTTTTTACAATTAACTCTATTAATTTTATAATTAATGTTACAGCTGCAATATTAAAATGAGGTTTCAGTGGTCAGCTGTGGTTCTGGACAGATCTAATGGAAAACCAAAGTCAGGCCATGAAGCAGATTCAGGCAACTCTGCAGGATCCCAAATTTCTGGGTTTACAGAGAAAAATGAGGAAGGGGGTGTTGCCCAGCTAATTCGTACAGTGGGCTACCCAAACCAGACAGCTGCACCATCAACATACTCTCCATTATTTCCCCAGTCTTGCACTGGTAGAAGGCAGCTTTCCAAGAGATTTCAAAATTTTGCTACAAGGAAGGCCACCTTTGAGCCCAGATGCTCAACAGGGAAAATCCTTGTTTGATGGTAAACAGATAGTTGGATGTGTGCATATACAGACTTCATCTCGCTCTCTGCTCTGTAGGCAATGAGAAAGGCTTTCCCCATTTTACCCTCCTGCCTGGCTGTACTCCACCAGCATTGGCAGAGGCTTGCGTTCTTGCTGTACTACCGGGTTGTCCAGCAACATTTTTCATTCAGAAAGCTCCTCGTTGCCAAGATGTATTTATCATCCAAGTGAAGATTGCACAAGAGGTTACAATAAGTAAGACTTTTTCCCAAGAACATTGTGTCTGAAAGGGACAATAGGTCCTCCAAGATTTGGCAAGGGTAATTAATTGCTAACAAAAAAAATTAATTACTTGCTTTCCATTCACAAAGAAGGACAGGCGACAGATGCAGGAAACAGATACAGGTTCCCTGCGGAAGGGAAAAAACTAAAGCTCACGCCAGAAGAGATGATCCAGAATTGACTACAAACCTTTCTACGATAGCCCACCATTGTGGCAGTTTTCATTCATGATTTTAAAAATGCAAAACCTAAGAAATTCAGGAAACAATGTGTAAAATATGCTCTGTCAGGATTGCTGCAGCCCCACAAAACAGAGAGCTTTATTTTGTAACATTCTCTACCTCTATTCTCTAGTTGGATGCTTCATCCAATTTTGTACTCTACTTTTGTTTTGCCTGTTTTCAAGTTGCTAACACCAGGGGCTAAATTTGCCCACAAATTCCCATGCCTATCTATTACCCTGATTAAAATATTCTAGCCACATAATGAAGAAGCTATCCTGAGAATCATTAGTGCTCTTCAGTTTCAGTGTATCAAGAAAGCAGGGTGAAACCAGCACTGGCAGAAACCTACTGGGTGCCCGCTTTGCCACGGGATCACTTAGTCCATTCATAAACCACTTAAGCCACTCAGAAACCATCCAAAGCTGGTTAAGAGTTTTCTGTCCCCAGTGCTCCTGTTACAATGCTCCTCCAGAGTTATACTGCTTTGGCAGTGATAAGCATCCCTCTTACTTTCAGCCTAAATTACATAGGGTCAGTTTATCCCCTCTGCCTTTAGTTTCAATTGTCTTTTAACTTCAGCAGCTCTGCTGTTATCTACCCGAGAGAGACCCCCCTTCACCCTAAGGGATGCTTGCAGCTTGGCCTCCAGGGCTAAACAAACCACATTCTTTTAGTGTTCTCTTGTAAAACAGGCTCTTCATTCTCTTATCACTGTAGTAGCCCATCTCCATATCAAGAACAATCAGACTGGGACATGATTTTGATAAGAGCTGCACACACCATTCTTGATGACATGCAAAGAGTGGTAGAAAAGTTATCTTGGTGGTAAAGTCATTCCTTTTCTTTGTTGATTTCAGCAGAGGAAGTTTGAGTTTGGGGCTTTAATCCTGGTTTTTAGCCCTTGCTTGCAGCGTTTCTACCCTTTGTGCTCCTGAATTTATTTTCAGTTCTTCTGATGCCCTTAAGGTCATCCATTATTTTGGATGGATGCTCCAGCCCTGCTTTGCACTGACTGTGTGTTCCCACTTCATGTTGTCAGAGTGCTTCTTTTTTTTTTTTTTTTAATACCAGACTTCTTAATGGAAAAAGTATGCAGAAGGGACACCCTGTAGGACATAAAGTTGGGACAGACAGAAAAAGAATATGGACAGGTGACAAAATGTAAGACTCACTAAGTTAAATCACATCAACATATGAAAAAAATAACCGAACTGTACATTAGGTAAGGAACAACTTCAACCAGAAGGTTTTATATAACATTTCCAAGGGATATTTGAAGAACTAGCAAAGGGAGTGTGCCCAAAACATAGAGGGAGGATTTTGGAAATGATACAATACTCTGGTAAACATCCTATCAGAAGAAAAACAAATAAAAATAAAACTAACATGACAGTCGCTGCTATGCCACTGCTCATTCTGCTTGCCTTCAAACTCTTAGTCTTGATTTAGACAGTCACCTGCAGAGGGTAGGTGTCTTTTCTATTCTGTGTTTGCGCAGCATCCAGTACAATGGGGTCCTGCTACCCTTGTGTTTATGGCAGTATGACAACTTATTATTAAATAAAAGTAAGGTAATTAAGTCCAGTACAAAATATTCAACTTGTAGTCAGCAAAAAGATGTTGGAGGGCTAAACTGTCAATTCTCCTGGGTCCCAGGATAGAAAGCCTTGTATCGCTACTATCACAAACCAATGCTGAAATAAGATTACTTTAATCCTCTAAGCCAGAGGACATGGCACATTTCCTGTACCTATGGAAGGAATGAGGAAAAATAAACCAAAAGTAACTACAGATTGAGAAGCATCTTTTGATGATCAAGATTATAGCTGTTCAAAATATTTCCAGTCTCTTTTCAGATTTAAAGGAGCTCTGGACAATTAAAAAGCAAGCAAATGAATCAGACAAATGAAATCAACATTTGAAATTTATCTTGTTAGTTTTTGAATTTTACTAGCCCTAGAGCTAATACAAAGTTCCTTCACAAGTATCACCAAAAAAAAAAAAAAAAAAATATCAAAGGGCCAGTATGACCCTTCTCTACTGTTTTTCCCAGCTGCTTTTCCGTAAGATCATGACTAATTAAGGCTATTTAAGTTCCTCCGAGAGAAAAAAAAATACAGCCTTCGCAGCAGGGTACTCATAAGAAACAACCACCGTAACACCTTTACCAACTTGGAAAGGGCGAGGAGAAGAAAAAAAAAAACCCAAGGGCTGAGAAAAGTAACTGGAAATACGACATAGCTCCTTAGCAGGTGTCTCAAAAGGGACCAGTTACATCAAAATACTTTAACACTATGCAATTTGTATCAAGTAGCAGCATATAACTTCCTTTTTTTTTTTTTTTTTCTTCTTTTAACTGAACTCATAGTATGTTCCCCCACTATGGCTCCTTGTAAGAAACACTCTGTTTGGCCACGGGTGTTTCACAGAGGATGCCTGCCATTTTACACTACAGTCCATGTGATCCACAAGTTGTTCAAATACGGCTCTTTGCACGAAAAGGAGAGATATGAACTTCAAGCTGTAAGCCAATCGAAGGTCCCAAAGTTAAGACATTTGGAAATAAACCAAGCATGGCTGCTCAACATATTTCCAAACAAATGCTTGTAAAATGTAGGGATTATTTATAAAAAGGCATCTCCAGACAAAGAGCGTGTATGTAAACACTTCAAGAAGCTCTGCTGAACTATTCAAGAGATGTAATCTGTTCAAAGAAAAAACACATGCACTGCATTGTCAATTTGCAAATCCAGTCAGAACATTTCATCAGACAACTCCTGTTGATGTCCCAGAGAGTATGTGTGTGTACGTACAGGCATACGTGTAGGTATTATATAATGTCTGCATGTCTGTGTATGTGATTTTGTTGAAATCAACCTAATCTCAAGTAAGCTTGTGAGCCATTTGAAAGCAACATATTGAAAAAGACATGAAACCTCCTTTCATGAAGAAATCAGGCTCTTATCTATGTCATCAGTCAGGCAAGACATAATTTTTATTTTTTTTTTGTACTCACACACACACATTTATTATAGCAATTCTGGAATTACGTCAGGGACTCTGAAAAGGATTTGGAAAGGGAAGGCCTGCGGGAAGCTGGAAGAGGTTCTGCCCCAGGCAACAAACCTGCACTCTGCATGAAGCTCAAGTGTCATGGAAGAACAATTAGAAACAGGCAAGGGAAGAGTGGCCATGGCATTAACAATAATGGAAAGGGAGTGTGAATAATCGAAAGCCATTATGAATACCTTTTTTTTTTTTTTTTTTTTTTAAGCTTTCTTCCAAGCCAGCTGGGAAGCAAGAACGGAGCTGAGCTGGCTCTGCCCTAACCAGAACACAGGCATGACAGCAAGGGGAGCAGAGCGCTGAGAGCCCCATCACGGAGGCAGCTTACTGGATAGACCTGAGGGGCAATGACAAAGAGCCTGCTCTCCCTGTCACCCCAGCCTTGGAAAAAACACATCTGAGGCTGAAGAACTGGTGATAGAAGCCTATTTTCTCTAGATATTTGTTGGAGAGAGGGACACTGTTAGCACCCAAGATATGCAGTGACTTGCTGCCTACCTCAGAGGCTCTAGCACCCCTTTCTGAAGGCCTCAACTTTTGAAGGAGCACAGGCTCCTGATTTAGCAATCAAACTTGGCCAACAGTAATAAGCAGCAGTAATATTTCCCCAAGTACAGAAAGTTCCCATTCTGGAAAACACACTTTGCTTCAGAACCCACATCAGAACAGAGGTGTAAGGAGCGAGCACACAGAGACTTCCATTTTGAACATGTGTAGTACTACAGGACTATCTACGTATGACAATTCACAGGCCAGCTTTGCATTAACGGTAAAATAAAGGAGAGGGGAAAGCGTCTATTTGTACGTCTTCACTGCTCAAAGTATCTCCTAGCTGCACAAAACCCTTTCTATTGTGATGGTACCTGAAGCCTTCTGCACTGCACTGAGCCCCACACGAACACAGGAAAGAATCCTATTCTAAAAAGGATTTCTAATTTAAAACAGAACAATTATGTTCCTCATTACTCTTTAAGTCTGCTCACTGCAGAGCTATTTAAACTATTTAGAGTTCAGTCTAACCAAATGACCCATGGCGGGTGCATCAACAGACAAAGTTGTACAAATCTCTCCTAATCTTTCCTCAGCACTGGAGCAGAGGGAACTCAACCCAGGAGCACTATTATGTGCTAATTCAGGAATCTTAAAGTGAAGCCAAATAATGTTATATAAACAGCATTTATAAATTACTGCATTGGCAGGTTTATGTTACAGAGCAGCATGGAAGAGCTTTTCTTACTTCATGCATGTGTGAATGTACATGCACATGCACGTGAGTGTGTACATAGCTCCTTTCCAAAGGTGCTGTTTTACTTCCCTGAAATTCCCTCACCTTAGTGACAGGAACAGGGAACTTCCCACCCTCTAGGCACAGTCCGTAGCAGACTCAGCCTCTGCTCCAGCTCATTCTGCCCCTCCTGACTGGCAGCCACTGCAGTGACTGTACTCATCCCACAATGCCTCAGCCATATGCCTTGCATTAACCAGTGAGGCTTAAGAGCCTCTCCTGTTCCCACAAGTCAAGCCAAGCCAAGCTATAGCACTATTCATCAATACTTTTAATATTACAAAGGTAACATAACATCCTACAATAGCTTTTGAACTCTGAGGAAAAGGAAACAGAGGTCAATTAGAAAACAAATTCAAGTATAAGCAAATGAGTTGTCCCAAACCAAGAAGCATCATCATCTTCCTGTAAGGTTCACTGAAAACCCCTTCCAGGTTCCTGCTCACATTTTTTAATAACTAGAGGTGTTACCAAACATGCCATCCCCTTTTCATACCAAGCCCAACACTGGGTCAGCTCCGAGGCTTACAACTGAATCAAAGAAGAAGAGTCATCCATCTGGTACTCCAAATCAAATCCTTTGTACAGGGCAGAGAAGTCCAAGCCAGTGGAGAGCTTGTTACCAAGGCTCTGTGTTTTGATTCAAGTTACTAAAGTCTTTAATGCAACACCTCCCATCTTCCTGTCTTCTTTCTTTATCCTAACAGTAAAGCAGTTGAGTTGATGGAAAGAGCAGCAAATCCTTTCGGCAACAGCACTAAGCAGCAGGATTTGCCAAAAACTATTAGCAGACAATATCAGGTGTTGCAGCCTGTATAACTAGGAGGAAGATACCCATGGGGCAAGAATCTTCAAATACTCAGTCACCATTTGGTTTGAAACCTTCCTCTGGATTGGTATGATTTACATCCAGAAAGCAATAATGGATCCAGAAACTCAATTTAAAGATAGATTTCAGCATGAAAAGACAAGAACAGGAAGTGTTTTCCTACCACTTCTTCATAAGGTGTACTGAAACCATCAGGAGAACAGAAGAGGTGCTGTGCACTTCACTAATGCAATCAGGAAGTTTTTCCACCCAAGAGAATGGCAGGCTTCAGCCAGACTAATCCCCCCTTACTCCACTTTCTGCCCTTGTCTGACTCAGCCTAATGAAACAGGCAAATCTGGCCAACAGTGCTGACATTAATACCAATAGAAGTATTAAAGGCCAATCTGAGAATATTAATAAACACTGCAGCACCCAGCAAAGAACCAATACAAGTTCCTGGGGGAAAAAAAGTCTTAGCAAGTTGGCTTAGGGAATTATTGATTCCACTAAAATCTCACAAACTCTCACCACACATAGAACATGGTAAAGAGCCTTGCACAGAAGGCACCTTCAAAGTTGAGGTAGAATTGGACCCAACCTTGAGGGGAAGGTACACCATGCTGCTGAACAGCACTGTTGTTTTAAGAAAGGCACTCCAGTATAGCTTCATTTCCAGTTGTGTACCTGGATCCTCATGAATGAAATCCAGCCATGAACAAAAAATGGCATCTGTTAACTCTGTTCTCTGGGGGCCCAAGTGCGTGTCCCTACACCCAAGGGGTGCAATCTTAAACAAAACCAAAAAACAACCTACTCCTGACATAATGCGTCTTAAATGGCTAAATATATTAAGATGGCAGTTCCAGCAAAAGCAACACCTTGCTGTGCAAAGGCCACTGCCACTTAAAAAGCACTATATAAACTCTTTTAAGTAATCGGGTTCTTTCTGGTTCTTTCTCTCAGGTGCGATGCTTTGCAGTCTTAGTATTTTACACTTATTAGTAACCAGGGCACATTTGCTGCAACAGCAGCAGGCCATCCCTGAGCTCTTCCAGACCCGCTTTTCACATGCTGAGCTGTCAGAATGACAGCATGACTCCTTCCTACATCCACCCTGCCTTTTTTTTTTTTTCTTTGAGACAGCAGTTTCTTATCAGGGCAAGTACATCAAGCTGGACAGAATAATGGTTCAGTGAATGTTTCATGATGAGCTTATTCCTCTGCATTAGCAGCAAGTAATGTGTTTGCTAATTTTATTGCTCACACATTAAGCAAAAATGCTTTTGGCTGGCATTTCATTTACAATAATGCTATTTGTGTATCAAAGCATTTTTCAGTGGCCACAGACATTAAGATGATTGCTTCCCATTGCTCTTCTTTCTATTAGAAAGATACATACATATTGAGTTATGTGTAAAAGAGGATTTTTACAAATATACACAGAGATTGCAAATCATTTCTTAGCCAAACTGGATTACAAGGGACTTGTAAACTGGGTATTCAGATTCAGCAAGATGAGTTACGAGGTTTGTTGCTGTCCAGGAATAAAGCCCCAAAGCACAGAAAAGAATTGTGTCAAAGACTGGCAGTGCAAAAAGCCCTTCCAAAGCCCGCTGTTCCCCAGAAAGTCACACAGTGCCGCAAATTTGCAATGCTTTAGTACTGTTTATTGCATTTCTCCATACCCAACTCTACAAACTGAATTTGCATCTACCCCTGTTAACAGTGTCTCTGTCATTTTTACTGAGTGCTGCCTACTTAAAGCATTACAAGTTTTCTTATATTTCATATGACTTTAACATTTAAAGAGTTATACTCCTCTCCCTTCCTTTTCCTGTAAATTATATAAGCTCTTTTTTTCAGTTTTAAACCACTAGAACTTTCAAGTGTTGTTTTGAAACCTCCAAGGCAAGAAATATTCAAGTAAAGACAGTAAAATTAAGTTGCCCATTTATATTCAAGGTCAAATACTGACATAATTTTCCAAACACGGTTCAAGCACGTTCCCGATATGGCCTTTAGAAGCTTAGGAGAGTTTTGGTCCCCTTAATTTTCCTTTGGGGAGTACTTTAACAGAACTATAAAACCTCCAGGATATCTGGTTGGAATGCATTACCACTGAACAGTTCTCTCCTTTGAGGATTTATACCACAATGGGACCCCAACTGACATCAAGCAGTAATGCACAGTCAAGAAGAAAAAAAAATAAATCTGAGAAATACAACTCCATTGTGAGACAAATAAGGCTACTTCTCTTTCAGCCTCACAGTCCAACGCAGCATGTCTCACGTGACTGAAGAAACATCTGGGTTTTATCTTGAGATTCCTAATATTTTTCAGTACACATACACACACACAGAATGCAAGTGTGCTGGGCAAGACAGCTTGGCATACTTATTGTTCAAAGAGTAGGGGGATGTAAAACTCTTACCTAAAATGTTGGCATTTTTGAATTTTATTTATTAATTGTAACATTATCTTTTAAAAATCCTCATTCAAAAAATATAGAAAAGGCACTAAGTTTTTAACATTTTAAAATCAGTATGCTCAACCTTGTAATACAATATACTCAAACTGCAGCGCTAGGGATCTCATTAGACTTTTTCCAAAAGTCTCTGTGCAGCACTCGGTTTCATTAACTCTATCAAATACGCATGTATAACTACAGGTCCAAAAGTAAGAATTGCTAAACACCTCTGCCACTTAATGATTTTTAAGTCTACAAATATACCCCTTTGTACTAAACACTTTATACAACTGCTAGTCACTGCAGCTTTCTGCTGTTGCAAGATAAAACTCTCAACTCTAGCAGTGCTAGAGGCAAAAAAGAAAAAGAGAAAAAAACCCAGCTGGATAAAATATCTTAAGGTCAGGCTTTTTACATGTAAAGCAGCCGCAGCAAAATTATTCACATTCTTAGCACATAGCTGACCGGGACAAGATTCCATGGAGAGGCAAACAATTCCCCCAAGAGAGCAGCTGCATCTTCCTCAGCTCAGGAGATACTGGGGGGAGGGAGCCATGACCACTGGGGTCCCCAAAACTGACCAAGAGCGGGAAGAAAATGAAAGACTACTACTGCTCCATGCAAACGCTTCACACAACGGCTCCTCTTCTGTGCTCAGTGAAAATAGAGAAGCGTAAAAATAAATTAATTAATAAAAATAAAGCCAGTTGGTAACACACACATTGACCCACACCCTAGAGGAATCTTGTAAGCAGCCACCCAAGTCCAGTTAAACATAGAAGAGTGGGGAGGAAATACTAGATAATATTGAACAGAACACCTGGAAGGAACACTGTCATCCAGCTTTGCTTTTATTGCGTAATTATTTTCCGAAGTATCTTTTGAAATATAAAACCATTTCTTTCTAGGTTTCCAGAATATCCCTCTTAAATTGTCTTTTTTATCTGGTATTTCCTTAGCGATATCTTTACTTGGTTCACCCAATGTTATTTATGTTGGCTAGCAGCCAAGTGGCACACTTTAATAGTCAAGACACACAGTACTGAAGACGCATCTTTCTCGCTCTGCTCCATTTACGTGCTAAGGCTGTGATTTGTATTTTAGGCTGTTGTAAGAAAAGAAAGCCTCTTGCAAGATCCTCCTCAATGCCATCCCCTTAACATCAGTATCTCCTCACAAACCTGCCACTAGCCATCAATAAATCAGCCACAGCAACTTGAAGACTGACCATACCACTACTTTCAGCATTCATAACTTATATTCGCATATGATCTTCCAGCTGCTAGTGTGTGGGCAGAAAACTACTCCCACCTTGTCCTTTGCTGCCTGTCACTGCTCCCTGTGCCTGAGGTGTCTGTCACCTGCTTCTCTTGCCTGACCACACTGCAGTCCACCCACTGCCAGAGACAGCTGAGTTAGCACAGACCTGTGATTTAGCTGTTGAAACTAACTGAGCTCATTTTGACCCAAGTGAGCTAGGGTTAACTCCAGCAGCAGCTCACTGGGGCAGTAAGACCTGGGTGAGAGGAGGCGTAAGAAGAGACAGCAACAAGCAGATGGCCATCTCTGGAGCACAGCTGGAAGTAGGAGAGCACGTGAGCGCAGGCTGAGCTTTCTCTCGGCATTTCCTCTGATGGTGGTTGACAGCCAAAGCAGCTGCCACTGCTCTCAACTTCTCTGCTCCTTTCTGTGCCCCCTGCTGTACCCCCAGTTGTGCTCATGTCCCTCCTACCATCCCCAAAAAGCTATTTTTAACCTGGATCAGTTCCCTGATCAGTCACTGCTCAGCTCCGCAAACACTGGCAACAGCTTGCGGGAATGAACCAGGGAGGAAAGAGCAGGAAAACAGGTGGCTCTGGCAGCACCACCAAAAGATGCTCTCCTGGAGCCCCAGCCCAGAAGTCTCTTCCCCTTCTTTCACACCAACCTACAAACCTCCCAGGTGAATGGAATATGCTTGTTGTATCTCAGACCATGAGGTTTTTCTTTTTTTTTTCTTTTCTCTATGCTGCCTTAAGAAAGTTTTTAATTGCAGTATTTTGTGTGTTGGTGTCATATTAGGTTTAACAAGCTAATCCCTCTCTTACTTGTGCAGTTATCACCTAATATTTCAAGGCAACAACAGGACATTATTCAGAAATACATTTGATCATCTTAAAAAGATATAGCCAAGGGGAAACAGTCTTACATGACAGGCTATAAATCAACATGTTAGACAAGTAATTTTAAACCTCAGGAGGAAGAAAAAATATTCTCACTTTATCAAGCCAATAAAAACCCTGTAACACTGACTCAGAAGATATTGGACCTATTCCATAACAACTATATGTCTTAGGAAAATACAATATTTTGAACTCTGATGTCTGAACTTGATTAGACTGAAAAAAAAGAGAGGGAGGAGAGTGGAGCAGAGAACATGACTTCCCCTCATCTTTCCTCCACAGTAAGTCTGAGGAGGAAGCTTGAGAAGGCTCAAGCAGATAAAGAAACCATTCCCTTGATCAAGTTGCCCAGTGTCTACACATTTGTTTATTAGTTCCCAGTAATCCTGGCAGTGGATCAACGCTCCTCACCTCGCTCCTTCAAGCCTTTACTCAAACTTTTAGGAGACTGTTGTTTTCCAATGTTCCAAACCCATGTCACTCGACAGGAGAACAAGTGGCAATTTTTTTCAGTCTTCATTACCATTTCAGTTGCATGAACAATATTCAGAGACAGCAATGTTTCTTCTGAGATCTTTAAGGGTGCAAAATATTAAGAAACCAATGAGACACAAGTAATCGCTTGCCTGCCTTGAGAAAACATATTCTTAAAAGTGAGGTCTGCAGCAAGATAATGCTGGACAAAATTCTTCTCAAACATTCCAGACGCAGAACGAAACCTGGCCTGTGCTTTGACGGGTTAACACTAGCAGTAACAAGCACAATGCTACATGGCATGGAAATGAGGCTTCATAATACAGAGTCCCAGAAACTAAGACTCGGCAACATGCAGTAGTGCACTGGTAAATGTCTCAGTTTCTGGATGAAGTAAAAAAAAAAAATATAGTTTCTATGCACCTGCTCGACAAAGCTGCCAAAGGTAAGGATATATGTCTGGTTAGGCAATCAAGTTCCCAGTTCCTAAATTTCCCCCATGAGAATTGGGTGGAGACAGTACTCCTACTGGTTTCTAACCTGTGTGCATGTTGCCAAGTACTGTTAAACAGATGTCATTGCATCACACCGCACTGCAGGTTCAGGAGATCTGTGTTCATACTTTTTGAGCATGCCAGACCCAAACAAAGCTAAGCCTCCATGGTAATGATACATGGAGACAATCTCTGTATTTTGATGATCGAGTTCACATGACACCAGTAAACTCCCGAGAGATCGTCTTGAGGTAACTTCTAGAGCTCTATAGAAACATTCTTTCCTCACTTCTACTGTGCGTGCATCTTACTTGGGCTCCTATCTCTGTGCATACTGCCTTAGATGATGTTGAGAGATGCAGCATTACAGATGCAAAGATTCCTGAACAGCAGTGCTCAAGAAGACGCTTTGCTTCCAAGGTCAACATTCACTTCCTGTAACAAGCATTGCAACTCTTTATTCCTTTTCTCCAAGGCATCCATCAGCTCTTAAAACTGTCGACATTATGACTAATTATTTTTAACCAAGCTTTGCAGTATCTGCCACCACCTTCAGAGACTCACCACAGAGACCAATGATAAGCAAGCTTAGAAGTGTGTGTATATATATGTACACGTATAGAAGTACATATGAAAACCTGAACTTAGGCAATTCTTTTCCACAACTGAAATTTGTAGGATATATGTTCCAGAACATGCAATATCTGAGATGTTGGAACTATCTGAAGTACTGCCATGCAAATAAAACAGTAATGTAATTATAGTAGTTCCATATGCAGCCCATTACTTGAATGACTATAATGATTCTTGTATATCAATTTTAATAGCCAGTTTTCAACTCTCAGCTCGTCTCTGCAAAGGGTAGAGCTAAGAATCTAGAGTAGAAGTACCATAACCTGTAATAATCTGACAGTCTACATGTTAAATAGGAACTATATCCTAAATACCAAATGACCTTTCAATGACTATTACAATGCTCCCAATCTAAGCAATCTGTCTGCCAAGCAACTTCTGCATTCTTTCTAACCTGAAGCCCATGGGCTGGGACATCCCACCAGTTGACTACTTATTTACTCCTGCTCTGAACACTTACCCACATTTTCAATACAACTTCAAGCTCTCCTATTGAAGAACATTAAGTAAGCAGACAGCAAGAATGTCAGAGATATCTATGCGAACAATAAAACCACTAAATATCATTATCCTTTTATCTTTTCTGTGCTGCAACCTTCCTACATCCATACCCTAGGAACATCAATTCAGGTTGTAATGTCTTCTGGGTAGACACCTCATTTTTCGCAATGATGTCGCACCACACAGCTTTACTGCAATGCCGATGGAGCAGTGGCTTTGTATCTGATAATCGCTGTAATGGAGCACAGCAAATGTGAAGCTCAAGGTGAACGGTAAAACTCTTGTTAGCAATTTGCACTGGTAACACGGTCCATACCACACCAAGCTTTTCCCGATTTCTAACACAGGTCACAGACCAAAGATCCTGTTCTGCCAAGAAAGGTACCATCATGTTTTCTTATAACATCGTTGCAAATGCTTAGAAAACTCTGTGAGCACCAACATCATAATTTAGAGAAGAAAGAAGGAAAATACCAGGTACGCTTCAGATTACAGAAATATCTTTACTGGTTATTAATTATCACATATAGCTGGGTTTAACCACCCATGTAATCTGAAATCCATGCTACTGATATTAAATGGATTTGAACAGGCTAAAATCTGTGCCAAAACCTAACTCTATGTAAATGGACTTAGCATGTGTGTACTGGTGGAACAGGACTTTTTTACTACTCAAAATAAGCAGCAAAGCTCTGGCCTGATGAAACCAATAGGAATTTTACTGCTGATTTCAATAAGGACAGAATTTCAGCCCAAGAATCTTCATCTTCCAGCATGGTCAGCTGGGGATACAGTCCCAGTCTAGATGCATGCACAGTCGATCTACAATCCCAAACACATCTCGTCCCAGCTTTCTCATCTCACCACACTCTACACAGCAGCGGTCAGAAAACAGAGCCAAGTTCTACCAGAACTCAGATTGCGCAGGCTCTTCACATTTTGTCTTCTGACCTAAGCATCTAAGGGACCCTCTGTTCTTGCAGGTGGGGTCTGAGGAAGGAGAACCCTGTTACTCAGTAGCTGATGAAATGAAAAGGCCTCCCCACCCCCAGCACTTCCTGCAATGCTCCATACACTAAAGTCATATACCACTACAAGCTGGATCGCAGCTCAGTGCATTCCACTGCACTTTGTCATGCTTCCCTGACCGATACTATGCCAAAAATGACTAGCTTTAACAGTTCTCTGGTGAATAAAAGACCTTTTGCAACTCTGAAACAGAGCTGAGTTTTTAATTCATGTTAAATCTGCTTTTCTGTTCTGAAGGAACATTTTTAATGCTGCCTGTAATTCCCCTTCTGTGCTTTTTTCTTACTTCTGTGGTGACTTTTGTGAAGATAAAGGGAAAATTCAATCTGACTAGTTTTTAAAAGCCTTGAAGAGATTGCTAAAATGTGCCTGAAGGAAGTAAAAATATGAACTGGCAAAATGCAAAGATGAAAAAGATCCATATCATGTTCATATAAATCTAGAAATAAATGGCAATGGATCAGCAGATTCACAAGACAGCTACCATAGAGAACAAAATCCAAAGTACAGCTGGACTATCTAAACAAGCATAGAGCAACATTATCCAAGATTTGCACATTTACTATTTATTTACTCAGTACCCAACTGAGCACAATCTTGTGGAATAATACAACTGCTCCTCCAAACACCCCTTCTACTCAGATACTCTACATACTTGCAGTTACTGAGTATGCCCTAAGAAACCTTCCTTTGTAATCTTGTATTCAAAACCCATCCCTACAATTACCAAAAGAACATGATTATGTGAAAACTGTAAAACTAACGTAAGTACTTAACAGAGTGAAGCGCTCGTTATACCAATGCTTGGCTCCCTTCCGTAGCAGAATACCACCAGCATGTTACATGTGCACCCAAAAAAGGATCCCTCTTCTCTCCAAGCCAGTTAGCTTTGCTCAGCACATCAAGAACTGTTGCCGGTTCCAGCCCATTTTTGGAGTAGAGGGTTTCACTATCCAACCCCATCTCCAGACTGACCTGGAAATATGCCTGCCCTGATTGCTACTTGTGTATGGAAATAATAAAGCTATTTTTACATGAAAAGCAAATCCTTTTTTCTCCCAAAAGCAAGAAGAGTCATTGCAACAAGCATAGAAGCCAGGCGCTTAGAATAGAGGAGGGTGTTACCTACAAGTACCAAAAGAAATTAAGCCTTGTGAGCAGAGCATGTGGGCACGATGAGGGGTTAAACACTACTTTAGACAGCAAGCACACACACAAAAAAACACTGAAAAGAGGAAAGTGAGGAGGAGGAAAGCAAGGCAACCTGAAGCTTTTAAATTCAATAGGCTGGGAAGGTGGGGAAGACGCCTCTCCTTCTCTGCAGTGCCTGCCAGCTAGAGCACGCAGCAGTTGCTCACTGTTGGGGGCACTGCTGGGAACCCCACACTGCTTTCCCTGGTGTGCATGGAGCTGCTCTGGCTCAGGCTGTTGTTTCTTCCACACTGCTGAATAAAAAGGACTTTCCTAACGCCCAAGCACAAGCCCCTGCGGAACACATACTGGCTTCGGTCACGCAAGCAGCTTGGGGGCTGAGATCCCAAAACAGCACTTCAGTGTGCGTGCTTTTCATCCTCAAAAACTATATCAAATGTTCATGGCAGATATTTCATTAGCACTAATGTTCCTCCACTTAAAAGAACCAGTTTGCTACTAATGGCTGAACTCAGCACCACCAGCTCTGTTATCTGATTGCCCTCCTCCCAGGTAAATGCCGAACATCATCCTCACCGCTCATGCATCCAGTTCCTGCTTTTTAGCAGGGGCTTCATCCTTGTTCTGCTTCCCATTTGCCCTCATGATTGTCAGTTATCACTTTCCTGTCAAAGTTTAAACTTCAGCAGTAATACCTCCTCTACCCATTAGATGCCACGATCTGAGAGTCAAAAAATAAAAAGAGGGAGGAGTGGGGAGGTAAAAATTAGTTCCACTGAGCCTATTGCCAGACTGGGAAACCACAAAACTACTCTGAAAGTGGCAAAACAAACCAGATTTGTGGTCTAGTGGCAGGGTTTTCCCCAGATTCATAGACTCAAAACTTTGTGTGCAAGGAGGGTTGAAGGTGCCCTCCTAGTTAGACTCAAGGTTTTATCTAGTGCTGGGCAGTGGTCCTATCTCAAAGTAGTAGAAAAGAGGAAGAGAAGGAAGTTTTATGCATAGCTGAAAACTAAGAGAACTGGCCTCCCTGACATGCTATGCTAATGCTACAGTTGCTGTTGTTCAGCCCATGCAGGGCAGGGCAATGACTGAGTTCAAACTCCAGTCCACATTGCAAAACTTGGGAGCACAAATCCTCCTCCACGAGGCAAGAGGAAGAAAGCGGCTCTTTGCAAAAAAACATGGACTCCTGTTAAACACGAAGTGCTCCTATTTGCCCAAAATAGCATTCTGAAGATGCTGAATACATAGCAGGACGTCCTGACCTTCCCAGGAATCTGGGAGAAGGCAGCTCTACCTCCAACACCGGAGCTCTGCCACAGACTGTGCTGCAGCTCAGGCTCTCCTCTGCCTCCTGAGCAGAGGTGTTCCAGGCTCAGGAGGCAACAGCTTCTCCCTGGCAGTAAATCTGCACACACATTTCTGCATAAGTGTAGAGCAGGGCCTGCAACAGCAAGTTCTCAACCTCCAGCAGTTTCTAGCACTTACGAACCACAGGGAAGTTCCTGGGAAAGTGGAACTGATTTCTTACAGAAGGTTTTATAGCACCAAAGTAGTACTGAAAAATACTTTTTCTAGGTTACTTTTATGTGGCTAGAAAGCCTGAAGGTTCACTTCTTGGTAAACAGAGATGGGGTGCGGGTGGAGGCACACCAACGCAAATGAAAATTCTTGTGGCTTGCTTTTGAATTTTCTGGCACTTCCCAGTGAGGTCCTTCTTTGTAGTATGGGGAGCTGGCTTGCCACGTGCTCTAGCAGAGACTGATGACTTTTGCCCGCCTGTAAACCCCTTCTAGGCTCCAGGTCTTCAGTTTGCACTGTTGAGCACCACACCATCTTCTCTCCACCATTTGCCTGACTGCAACACCACATGTGTTTCACAGGTTCTTTGTAACATACCTTCAAGAAAGCACTCAGTGAACCTAGTGCTTGCATTAGAGAACATAGTTAAAAAGATTTTCAGAAAGGTGCAAGAGATGATCACAAGAAGGAGATGGAAATGAGTTTCCAGCATCGTAAATGCTGGAGCACTTGAAAGAGAAGAGGAATTCCACCTTGCTCCAGCACACAGCCAGCTAGTCCCTACCGTGTCTGGCAGCACACAGTACACAGGCAATCAGGGGATCACCTGAATGCACATCGAGATCCTATGTGGGACAATCAGAAAAAACAGGCTCCAGCAATGTGGAATGCATGTCTCCAGACATAATTACTCAGCACTCATTTGGAGTCAGAACAAAAAGAGCCTAATGTGGAAGAGATTTGTCTTGATTCAAAAATCTGTCATACAGACACAACTTTCTAATTGGGACAGCCAGATATATTTTCTGTTTTTGTAAACCAGGATGACCTGCACATATGAATATTTCCAAGGTTCCAGTTACACTGATTAAATTCGATTTTATGCACCTTTATCAGGCTGACATCTGGCAGGAAGGTGGAATGAACACAGTGACTGTGGCAAAGCTGGAAGAAAAGCAGAAATGGGACAGGTGGCTAGTTTAAGCACAGACTATAGAGTCCTGACACTGAATGGAAGAAAAGATGCAGAAATTAAAATATATGGGGTGTGCTGTCAAAGTCACATTACAGTTGCATCTATAATTCTTTAGCATGTCACATCAAATCTAAAAAAAAGAAGGTTGAAGTTTGTAAAAGAGTTCTTAATAGGTTGCAATTATTACAAATAATTAATTAATTTAGGGTATTCAGAGGCACATGGAGAAAAGCATGTAGGAGGTGTTGAATATTAGTCATTCAAACCAATGGAGCAGAAAAAACAATGCAATTGGACAATGCGTAAAGGAAGGTATAGGCTTGAACAGCCTTGAAGATATTTAGGAGTGCATACGGTGAGAGAATAAAACAGAGACGGAAGCTGCTGAGCAGCAATGATGATCTCCAAGTCTGTGCTGACATTTTCTTCTGTTTTGAAATAACACACATCCAACAGATTCATAAATGGTGGATAAAATCCAAACCTAACCATATAAAGACTTATGCAGGAACAATTTTACACTACTAGTTGTCCTGCTGAAGTCAATCCAGAACTATATTATCACCTAGTATCAGCAGTCTTCTTTCGAGCATTTTATGTATATGAGGAATAATACACTGCATCTTTGCATGCTTCAGCTGAAACAAATAATTTACAAATCATGCATTAGAGTAACAAAGAATATAGAAAACAGTTGCAAAACACTTGGCTACTGAAACAATCTACATTTAAATCTCAACATTCTTCCATTTACATTGTTTATATTTCTCTAAATGCATAGTAGACAATACATATTGCAGTAACAGTATCACATATGCACGCATACACTGATAACAATTAAAGACAAAGCAGCACAGAACACAGTTATTTTCATGGACTGTCCCTGCCACAGCTGTTACCTGATTAACGAAGTTACAGGTACACAGCATTCTTTGGCTTAGCCTTCCAAAAACTAACTGACCTAGAAATAATTCTTTTTTAAAGGTATTTTCACATCCTCTCCTGTTCTCTTCATCCTTTGCCTACCTGGGGAAATATTTTTAATTGCTTGGATTCAGTTAAAATGAAGAGCGCAAGTTTCTCATCAGGAAAAAATATATCTCTTGCACTGCAGGGAAGCAGAACACAGCCTCAAACATTACAATCTTGTTTACTTAGACTGAAAAAGAAATCTTCAGTGCAGTACCAAATCCTATGGATTACGTTCTTCGCAAACAGCTGGTACCAAGCAAATGCTGGAGTTGCCATAATACATATATGCACCCATGCATCTCTTGGGTGAAACTTAATTTCTACATGTCAATTTGACATGAGAAGTTTCTCGTGAACTGCCAGTGATGGTCCAGATCGTAGGACAAGGCTGTTAGAAAAAAAACCAGTTCTGCTGTGCTGCAACCAGAGGTGAGCGACCCCATCAAGATGAGAGCTGACGGAACCACCTCAGCAGAAGCCACATGGTATCAGAGAAGACACATCAGCTGCCAAGTAACATGAAGTTGAAAATATTCCAGCAGCAACAGTATTTTGAGGTTGACTGATTGACTTTCACCAGGCTTTTAAAATTAAAATTAATTTTATAATTAAGCATCTTCTGAAGATGGCAAATTGCGATCCTTCTCAAGTCAACAATAAGAGCCTGCTGCTGCTGTGGTAGGATAACACCAAAGACCACAATGGCACAGCAACTTCAGCCTTTTTTTTGGTAATCAGAGGCATTTTTAGTTTGGTTTTTTTTCCCCCCAAAAAATAAAGGGAATGATGAAAACCTAGAAGGACGGACCACCATTTTCCACTCAAAGTATCAGCTCCAAGCAACCTAAAAAAATGCCAGATCTAAACTACAATTATGTTAGGAACATAAGCAGAAAGAGTGAAAAAAGCAGAATGTATTTCACATGCTGTACATATGACTTCCGTAAGGACAAGGCTCAAATTAACACAAACATCTGTAGCTTTCAGCAAGCAGACAGGGCGTCTGTCCCTCCTTGAATTTACTAGTGGGAACTGTGTTTGTTCCAGCATACTTGATTGTAAAATATGTACTCTCAAGTAGCTATATCCATAGTGAGGCAGTTTGCAATCCCACAAGAATTCTTTCTTAAGTCAAATAAAGGAAAATAAAGGAAAACCTGGGCCTGCCCAGCTGTTCATTAAGAGAGATTAAAAAAAGAACAAACACCAAAATAAAACCACAAAGAGGCAATGGTGTGGAATTAATGGACATACCCAACAACTGAGAAAAACAACAGCTGCCATCAAGAAAACTTGACTTGAAGGTCTCTCTCATGTCTCCCCTTGGCTATTTTAGATAGCATTGCATACATGCATTTGCAAGTCACAGAGACAGCCAGTACCCAAGGAAAATATATACTGAAGACTGATTTATGGTAGGTTGAGGGATATAGGGACAACACACATGGGACATGGACATTATACAGGAGTCACCACCACCACAAGCAGCTGCTGAGCAGGACTTGAACGCTGTGCCCAAGGAAGCACCAACAAGCCGCTGTTTGCTCAAGAGTGACGTGATCAAGCTCACAACCAAAACTAAATTCTGCTGCGTTTTGTAGCACATAACCACTCACCTTCAGAGCAACAGCAGTGTAACCTTCAGACCCTACCTCCTGGGCATGACCATGTTGGTCACTGCTCCTCCTTCCAACAGTGATCTGCTAAGAATTCAGCCAGTATCTTTAATATTTCCAGAAAACAGACACACAGTTGTAATACTATTG
Source organism: Phalacrocorax carbo (assembly GCF_963921805.1). Classification (NCBI taxonomy): domain Eukaryota; kingdom Metazoa; phylum Chordata; class Aves; order Suliformes; family Phalacrocoracidae; genus Phalacrocorax; species Phalacrocorax carbo. The sequence continues at coordinate 198,063,834 of NC_087513.1, read as the reverse complement.
TGCTTTCAGAAAATGCAGTCACAGTAACTTCATTCTGTCCTTGGGCAAATATGACAATATCTGACAATAAAATTTAATAAATAAAATGGGAAAAAAAAGTAGTTTAGTTCCCTTCAGTTTATCAGATTATATTATGCAACTGAATGCCTGGCTACATTCTTGTAATTTAAATTTCTATAATCTCATGTAAGTGGCGACAATATTAGTATTTCTACGGGTGCAGATTAAATTCCCCATTTTTTTTCCTTCCTGTTAACTTAGTTTCTGTTCTGCTGATCAACTAATTTCAAAATATCTGCAAAATAATTTTCCCTGTGGGTACAGAATGAAAAAAAGTGAGGAAAAAGGACTGCCATTTGAAGTTACTCCATAAATTCAGTCATGCATTTATGGCACATACCTGCGTATCACAAGAAGCAGTCATGTACTTTTATTTGCATTCTACTGATACTCAATTAGCAGCTTTAACATAAGCTTTCATTTAGTTTAGCAACTATCAGAAAAGGATTCCTAGGTTGAATTAAATGAATTCCAAATACACATCTTGGGTTACCTCTAAGGTCTGTAGCATGCAAAAGCCTTACATCCAGTTGTACGGAAAACTCTCTAGTTGACAAGCATTTTTTTTTTTTTTTGAGAAAGGAAAAAAAACCAACTACAAACACAACCAAAAAATACCCCACCCCCCATGCAGAGATGCTATTTTTCAGCCTCAGCATACAAATCACATTGGTTCCTCTCAGATACAAGCTGAGAAGAACAGCAGCGATTTAGGCTGAGAGCAACAAAAAAAATGCAAAAGGAACAGTTACACCCTACTACTATTGTGATATCAACTTCCTGTTATAATAATGGCAATCTTTACTTTTGGTCACAAGGGCTTTTTTATTCAGAGACTGAAGGTAATGCTTATGCAGAATTTTTAGTGGCTGTGATGAAGCCATTTCCTTTTTTATTTAAAAAAATGCATACCTCAACCTTCTCCTGGCAATTAAATTTTAATAAATACAATTTAAGTATCCAGCCCAAGTTAATCCTGCACCCTGTTAGAGCAATATATAAATTTAGACTTTTATATTAACTTCCAAGCTTCTAGAATGATTATCTGACATGAGGAATAGGGAAGCATTAGTTTAACATAACTCAAGATTCACACTTATCTGCAGTTGAAGTCTGGTATCTGATTCCTGTTCTGTCATTTCAAACTTAATCCTACTACCAAGTTGCAATTTACTCTATAGTTTCCCTAAGAAGCAAGCAGACTAACAAGAGTGAAGGGCAGAGTTTAAACTATACTGCAGTCTTGTTCAGTGCCATATTACTGCCCAGCTGCCAAGACACCACATCTTGTCATGTGAAGGAGCACGTGCAGTCACCTACTACTGCCAACGAGTATTTCCACCACTGCAAAAATGCAAGGGAAAAGACAAAATTATTTTTTTCTCTTCTGTAGGACAAAAGCATACTCTAAGCCACACTCACACAAAATAAAGCCAAGAGCACCTTCCCAAATATACTGCAGGAACTGCGACTGTGTCACGACACAGAGGATTTAAGTATATTCACTAAGACAGTGTCATGAAGAAGTGACAGCAGCAAAGGAAGACTGGAGACAAGAGAAATAGGCTAGAGGAGAGGTGTCAGCAGGTATCAGCTCAAGAGCAATGCTCGCCTCTTGCTTTCAGCCCCTGGAAAGCTATGACTGACTTTTTCTGAAGCAGCTAAAAACTGAAATTACTAACTTCCAGTGTATTGGTGGGAAAACACATTCACTTACATGCCTTGATGGAATAACACTGGATGATTTCTCAGAAATAAGAAAAAGGTTGAAACCAAGAAGGGAGGTTAGAAAGAAAAGACTACAGAAAAAGGTTATGAAACAAGCTCTGAACACATCTAGCAAAGAGAAGACAGAGTGAACAACTTACCTTCAAATAAGGGAGGCAAACAACACACAAGAGACTGTTGGCCTGAATTATCAAATCTACTTCAGTTGCTAAAATAAAATCCTTCTCCTGCATTCAGCAGTGAGTGCCCTCATTTGAAGGCCTCTTTTTCTTGTAACCCAAGAATACTTATTTGCTTCTGACCTACAACATAGCTTGTAATGACTCTTGCCACCTTTAACATATGTCCCATAGAATAACCTAGGCAATCTTGTAACACCTCATTCTTCGGTCATTTTTTATTAACAAAACAATCTGGACTCAAAATACCCAGATGACTATGGTGCTCATCATGGAGGTTTTGGTAAATAGCTGGGCAAGCACAACTCTTAACACAGGTAAAGTTTACCCAAGTTGAAGACTAAATTTTGTTACAGGACAGGCCAATGTTATGAAATTAATTCCCCCATTTGCTCAGGGCTATTACAAGATTTGCTGCCTTTCACCTTCAAGGCAAACTGTCTTTTTTTAGACTTGTCCTCTTAAAAAATACTTCACAACAGATATTCTACTACAAGCAAAACTCCAGCCGTGCATTGTCTGTTACCAAAACAAAACTTTGCTTTGTATCTGCTTCCTCTCATTGCTTCAACTCCAACGACAGGATGAAAAGTCATACTTGCTCAGTAACACACTGCTAGATGGCACATGGATTATATATGAACAAGCATGACCTAAAACCCTGTACAGAAAAGAACAGAATACTAATTCCACACGCAAAACCTAAAAAGGACTTTCTGCCCAAGCTCTATTTGGCATAGCAGAATTTCTCTCACCTAAAGAAGTGCAAATAATTGCTCAAATTGAGATAAATACTATATGCCTCATTCTCAGTGTCTCCCAAAATCAAGCGGTAGCTCCCAAATCAGGGTAGAATCTTTGCCAAAAGGGTTAAATAAAAAGGATGTAATCCATGGTGAAGGGATCAAAAGAATCTGGAATGCAAGAAGGAGATTTACAGGAAAAAAACACCAACCCCCAAACCACCCCACTTCTACAAAATTAATTGCATTAACTCAGTGTAACACAGATGTCAAGATGGCCAGCTTGAGATTCTTAGACACTTTACAGTACCCACAAACACCATTCCAGTTCCTTGAAAGACACTATAATTAGTGTCCAAAGGACAAATCTTCCCCTTCAGAATGTTCTTGATATTGGCACAGGTGGGGTGTACACGTCTTATTACCGAGATATTTATAAAAGCCTCTGGAAAAAATGAAGCATAAGGACTTCCCCACTTCAAATGTTCACATAGTTATTCAGTATATAGTACATGATACATGTTACTGGAGGCACACAGCATGTAAAAAATCCAAAAACATCATTTTTCTTAAAAACAGATACCCAAACAAACCACGTCTAGAAGTCTTCACCTAGAAAAGGCACCCTTGCCCAAGGAAAAGAAGTTTGCTTGCAGGGGAGGGAAAAAAAAAAAGTGACAAGTGTGTAATGTTCCATAGTTCATCTAGAACTGCTTGCTGCCCACTCTACATTACAATGTCAGTGGCTGTTTATGCTCTAAGGAAGTACAGTAACTACAGTACAGCCCATTCAGGTTGCTGGAATGTCACTGATCATATGCTCAATTGCATCTATTCATTAGAAAAGTTCAATCCACAACAGCAGCTGCATTTACCACCACACCCCAAAAGCCATCCAGTTGCCCCAGGTGATTCCAGTGGTTTACCAGCCCACAGAACAGACGCTCCATGCTCTTGTCCCTCTGCAGTGACTGCAAGTTACACTTCCAAGCCCAAGAAGTTTTATTTCCTGAAGAACACTGTATTAGCAGTGCTTTTGGCTTCAAGCTTTTGCAACAAAAAAGGTCTGGCCTTTTGCAGTCATGTTCTACAAGTTTCAAAAGAATATATGCTTCAATAATTATTTTTGATTGATACTTGCTAAATAATTACTGTTGAAACGATGACTTAACCAAGCAACAGACAAGTTACTCCATTTGTTTGAGAAGAGCTAGGACTAATTATGTGTGTAATTTTGTTTTGTATCTCTAAAAAAAAAAAACCCAAACAAACCAACAGTGTGTAATCCTGGTTTCTTTCAGGTCAACAGCAAAGACCCTATTAAGATTTGGGGGCCAGATTTCACTGCAAGATCATAAGCTACACAATGGCTGAAAAGAAATCTTTGTGAAAGAACATGGGTCATTTAAAAGGACACTGGAAACTTATGAATCAATTAAAAAAAAGCTTTCACATGTAACACCTATGATGACTGTAACTGAAAGACACAAGAATTTTATATTTCCTTCACTGCATTTCATATACTTAAGTTTACCAACCAAGCTTATAATCAATTTCCTGTCTGTGTGGGTCTTTCATAGAGCAAGAATAAAGTAATAAAATGTTATGATGTTTCCTTTTTATTTAATTAAACCAATTTCAATTTCATCTTAATACTTAGGGTCACTTAGGCAGAACAGGAAGCTACAAACCCCACCCTTATGTTACCTAAGAGGCAACATCTCTTGCTAGTATGTAAAACGGTGGTTGTTAAAAATCTAACTATGCTGCAGATATACTAGATAAGTGGAACTAGTAAGAGTAGTAAATAGAAGTATCCTTGCTCCAGCCTCTAAAATGTATGCTCCTTCCTTCTTGTCACTGCTCCCCTTTAGCCTTCCAAAGATTCTTACTCTGGCCCAATAAACAGACTGAAGACGAATCCCGATCCTTGCATGGTGTCCACCAGAACAGATTACCCACAAGGTGAGGATTACTTTCCAGTGCTCCATCTGGAACACCAAAAAGCATCAGCCCAAATATAACTTGAAAATGGAGTTCACATAAGATCAAACTGAATAATGTTATAGCTATCCATTCATTCTTCACAACTTAGTAGAATGCCCATGATTAGAGCGTCTTATGACAAAGAGCCAAATTCAGGACACTTGCAGCCATTAAACAGCTCATTAGTGCACCATGAAGCAGGATCAGGAGGTGTGAGATCTTCTACTCCGCAGGCTCGCTGTAGGGAAAGGCTCAAGTAGACCATTAGCTAGTCACGGACTGAAATCCTTAACCTCTAAACATTTGCTCCTAGCATTTGAGACAGGGGAGGGGGGGCTTCAATGCCCACTTACCAACCTCACACCAGTATTGGGTCCAGAGGTAAATAAAACCATCCTGAAAGAAACTGAAGCTGACTTCACTTCTCTGTTAAATCAGAGATCTGTTAGCTGCCTACAGGACTACAGAAGATGGCCATGCAGTAGGCATTTAAAGGCTTCAATTCACAAGCAGGGACAGGGTAGCTTGGGATGGCTGAATTACTACACATCATGGTCCGAAACAGTTTAGCATTTGATTCAAAACAACGCAGGTAACAGGAGGAAAGGAAGAACCTAGAGGTAGTAATCAAGTCTGTCCCCCTACACCATGCCATCCCCAGGGCCAGATACCATTCACACCATCTCAAGAAGCTCCATTCATTCACAGCCATCCAGGACAGCCAACCTTCACATGGTCTGCACCCACATTAGGAAACCCAGCATTTTTAGCCACAAGGCTCCAGTTTTGGAACCCCTATCTGGACTCTAGCCAAATGTGACCCTGCTTATGCTCAGGTTTGAACACCAAACACACCTAAGGGATAGGCCCAATAATGCTGTCTCCAGGCAACAAGTCACAGCAAGGGAGAACGCTAATGTGAAGATGGAAGAATTATGGACAGTGAGGGGAAAAAAACAAAACAAAACCAACAACAAAACCAAACCAAAACAAAAAAAACACCCACCAACTAAAAATGTGCATCCAAATTTAAGCAGGTAGCAAAAATCTCCACATCAGAATCAGAACTGGGCTCATTCTCCGTGCTCTACAAGAAGCAATATGATTTTATGAATGTTGAAGTCAAAATAGCTAAGATATTAAAAGCTTTACATATATAGTGCATTACACTGCCTTTACCAAGACATTTAACAGGTGGTCAGGTATCCCTGTTTTATACATTGGCTTAACATTTCTGTGCTGTAGTGTGCTCAAAGTACTTTCCAAGATTTCAGTCCAACAAGCCTGATCTGTGTGTGAACTTATTTGTCCATGTAACCTACCAAATGTGCATTTCCAATCCAGAATCCAGCTGTGCTCATTTAACCTTGGCTCATATGCACAGGGAGTGTTCTCATCCTAAACAGCTAGGGAAATTTAGAGGGCAGAGTTCTAAAAAATGCTGTTTTCATGGCACGCATAAGATCAGAGAAAATCCTTGGTTTCTCCATTTAAATAATTCAGTACAGCATCTTGGTTCACTGGACTAGGAAGTATTTAGCTGTACTACAGAACTTCTCACTGGACCTGCAATCTGCTCTAGCTCTGATTATCTCACTTAGCATAAACTCTTTGGAATAGAAACAGCACTAATTAACATCTGTATAGCTCCAGAGAAAAGCAGACTGTTTGTAATGCCTGATGTTAGTTTTGTTATACAGATTCAGAATATGGTCTAGGAGAGCCAAGAGACTCACACTCTGCCATGAGTGAATGGAAGTTAACTTCTGAAATCAAAGAAATGCCACTGAAAGCACTTTGATTTTAAATCTCTCCAATCTATATCAAGGACTATAAATGGAAATGTTGCCGCTTGTCAACAACTACCATTCACTCACACAGGAACTAAGTTATGTTTACAACAATCAGAATCTGAACCCAGAACAGCACTTCATCTCTAAAAAATAAAATTTTCAACAATTCCTGGATGGAGGTGAAAGTCAATATCAGCACTGGAAGCACACGCAAGATGAATGCGGCTCAACACAAAAAGACCATGTTCTGCACCAGGTGAATTATCTTTGAATTAAGAATACGTTCTAGTGTCAGCCTTGGAATGACAAAAGCAAACATCTCTGTGCCAAGCCCCTTAGCTGAGACAGGGCTAGCACCTCTTGACAGAAGCAGAGGGGGTGAGGAGGAAAAGGTGTGCACCCAACTACTGCTGCCTGCTGAACATCCAGCCAGTTCCACCTGTTTCAGGCAAACAGCAAGTGAGCTTCTTCAAAGGCCATACACTGCCTCTGTCATTTCTTGTAGTTGCTTCTGACAGTGAGCTGAGCTTAGTTTGCTAGACAAAATTCCACCCTATTACCCATAGCTAAGGATTGTTCCAGTAGTGAGGGGGAAGAAAAAAAACTATCCTGTTCAACCTTGTACATCAACTGGAGAAATCATAGGAGAATCCTAGAGGTCACCATGACTGTCTTTAACATCAATTAACCCCATACTAGGCACATCTCTCAATAGCAAGTCCACCTACTCTGCTAGTCATACAGCAACATGACTGCCAGAAGAATTGTCAACCAGCATGCTTGAAAACTTCCATCAAAATCCTTTCCTCAGTCCGGAGTATAAACTCGTTTTGAAGGCAGTGACAATCCCCCTTCCAATTTCATACATACCTGATCACAACCTGCATTCACCAGTTCCTGGAGCATCTGCCTATTTACTTCAACAGCTGCTGGAGTGCTCGACTCATTAGCAAAAGGCAGCAAAGAATACCTAATTTCTCGCAGAGCTTTCTGATACGGTCCAAACTTAGGTGTCTGTCTCATCTGCTGCTGCCTTGCAGCATCCTTCCCTATTAAAATTTTAGGGTCCAGAGAAGTTTCACTGCCTGGTCCAATAGGTAGTCCCTGACCTGAAGATTTGGATGGTTGCTTTAAACCTTCTCGAATCTCTTGTAACCTTTGTCTGCTGTTTCCAGAATATGTTGTAGCAGGAAAAGTCTTTGGCCTCATTGTTAATCCAGTTTTCTCTGAGCATAAATACAGCTTTATTCTTAGTTTTTTCAAAGATTATTTCAAAAAAGTGTCGCTTGATGGTATCAATTTCTTGTAAACGTAATCCTTCAAAGAGAAAAAGAAAAGGCAAAATTCTCAAGAAACTTCTGCCGACGTTTTACTTCAGCTCACGATCTTCATGTTTCCTACAGAAAATGAAAATCCTTGGAATCATCATTTTGCAGAATGACAGTGTCTGAAACAAAAGAAAATAGAAAGTACATGCAATTAAGTTGATACTGTAAATGCCTCTGAAGGGACAGCATGACAGTTAATCAAGTGAAAGTGAATCAGTTTAATCTATTAAGCTGTCACAGCTGGATTCCCTTTAATGATTTCCACTTTATCTGTTTTCAAGAATAGGATTCCAAAAGGCTTTCTCAACATAATCAATAAATAATCCATTTTTCTTTAAAGTTTCTTTTTCAAAATAAAATAAAACCCTTAAGAACTACAATGTTTAAGAATTTTACAGTACCTAACTGCGGCAAGTTTCCCACCCAATTGCATAACCAAATCCTGGACAAGCCTATCCTATTTCATAATTAGGGAAGAGTATGCTCATGAAATGTTTTTCCCCCACTTAAGATTTTGTTTGTTTTACACTAGCTGAGCTCAGTTTCAGAAGTTTATGAAAAAGATTTATAATGGAAATATTGATGACTCTAACCATAGCAACTTCTAGTATTTCAATAACAAAGCGAATAACAGAAAGACAAGATATTTTGCCTTTCCACATGAATATCTTAGCAAAGCCTGAAGGTAAGAATTCTCCCCAGAACTGGATGGAAGCGGGAAAAAGAGAAGAGGGGGCGTGTGTGTATATTTCATTAGTTGTGCCTTATAGGGAAGAAAGGGAAAAGAGGGGTAGATGGAGCTACTCAGTAACAGCAGAAGAAGCAGAACCAGCTCAGTCAGCATCCCAACACAGAAAAAAGACAAGACTTTGAGACAGCATTATGTACCTCTTCTGACATGCAGCAGAGAGCAACTATGCATCACAGCTCAGCTACTGTGCAACTTGCGATCTCCTTGCAGCATGAAGTTATAAGAATCCTACCTTAATGAAGTCTTCATAGCATCACCGTAATAGAAACATTTGGAAGGGGATTAAAAAGATAGCTTAATCAGAAATGTCATCTCACTATTGATGCTGTTTACACAAGGTTGCTCTGCTGCTGGTACTAGCACTTGCAAAGTGACTACTGAATGGTAAGACACTTTGTTGGGAAGGTTTGAATTTTGTTCAGTTGTTTTCAAATCTCCAATACAGAAGATGGTAACACACTGTATGCTCCTCTCGGTCACTCAGAAGTTTTGTGGGTTTTTTTTGTTTGTTTGGTGTTTTTTTTTGTTTTTGTTTTTTTTTTGAAAGGCACTTCACTTCTGATCATAGCACATTCACCACTGGAAAGAGTTTCCCCAGAAAGTATTGTTCTTTATTTTCACATGCTCGTACTTAAAACTCAGCTCATTGCAACTCTTCCTGCGATAGCTATAGTATTTCCCAACAAAACAACCATTTCCATGCATTTACCATCACTCCTAACCACGAAGCAAACGGCTTACTATTGTGAAGGCCAAGAGAATCTGGACACATTCACCTCTGAAGCCCATCACTACCTCCTCATTAGTACAGACTCCAAGACCTCCTCTACAACCAAGGACTGAAATGCAACAGTGCAGTCAGACTCCAAGCCTCTTTCATGACGGGTCACCAGTGTGAAATGCAGGAGCCTAGATTAATCACTTGAGATACAGTCTACATGTTCTGTTCTTACACACGTGCCATATACTCCTCTAATGGGAAATTTCTGTACAGTCTAACATTAGTCCAGATCTAGGTCTTAGCTGAAAGGCAGTAGAGCTCTACACTGAAAGCTCTAGGATCAAGCTACTTGAGAACACACAATGAAGGCCACCCCGTCAACATCTTTTGCTAAAATTTAAATGCTCAGTTGACTAACAGACACCAATAATGTATTCGGGGTCTTGAGCTCCTCCACTCAGTACTCTATAAGAGTATCCTGCAACCTTAAGTCATGCAGGACTAAGAGTGATGTAAATGCCCACATGCACATTGGACAGGGTTTGTCACTTGTTCTAAGGGAAGCGCTAAAGCTGTTCACCCAGATTTTGATATTTCCACAAACAAACAATCAGCCATTAGTCAATAACAGATCAAGTTTTCATTGTTCTCAATGAAGACAAAAGCAACTGGAAGAATCCCAAGAACAGAATTTTGTCTACTTAGAATATAGCAAAAGATAATACATAGCCTTGTTAAAAAACCCAACCAAACAAACAATAGTATTGCAGCCGTTTTAGGATTATATCATAACTAACTAGTGCTTAAAAGATACAGAGCAATTAATTGGTCTAGAACTGCCTTTCTTTTCCTGACAGCAGCAGGCACCATATGGCTGCATTTAGGAATCTGGGCTGTTCTTCCTTTTCAGTCCTTGTGCCAATCCTCAGGCCTGGGACGCTCTGGAAAACCTTGCAAACCCACCACCACCACCTTTTTGCAGCAAAGGACTGCTTTCCCACTTACACACATGCTTCACATAAAGAACTTTATTGACCTTTAGCCTAAGCTCGAGTCTAATAATGCTAGGTCAAGCCAGCTGGCAACTTCCTCAGCTTACATTTACAATAGTGCTAAACCAGAAAGAAACGTTGATCGTTTAGACAGTATGAATGAGAACAACAACAGTAAGTACTGGAGCTAACTGCAAACGTGTTTCATATTTTGCAGAAGGGTTTTTTAACTGAATATGTAAGATAAGCCAAGAAATCAGAACATTAAATATTACAGATGATTTACAAAGACAGACAAGCTGTCTGCTGTTTAAAATCTTCCTGTGATTTACCTTTTTAGCAAAAAATAAAAGGGTTGTATGCTTTAAAAGATCTGTAGCATGTCTAAGGATTTCTGACTGTACATCTGGATTTAGATAACTACAAATCCCTCTAATCTGCACCTTGCCTACAGCATAAATGTATCAATAGCCTTCTGGCCATCATATGAAGTGATTCTTCACTATTATTTTTGAGCTTCATGCCATCCTGACTAAACAATCCTAAGGGTTTGGTTTTTTTTTTTTCCAAAAATGTTATATGTTCTGTACTAATTAGAAGCTTGTCCATTATCCTGAAGATATATTATTTCATATAAACACAGCGTTACTTTAATTGCATCACGTTAGAACAATCTGAATAACTGATTATATTTCTTCATTTCAGAAGTACCAATAGCTGCTCTGGCAGAAAACAACCAACCACACTGAAATTATATGCTGATGCCTGTCATCCCAGCAGCACTAGCTATTCACTCTACTGTTCCTTCATGCACCAACAGGCTGCATATGCTAGTGGCTCTGTGGAGCTAGGACACAGGCAAGAAACTAAAGCTCAGCTGTGTTTCAAGAGCTAAGTCCCAAATCCCGAGCTGGCGAGCTGTTTCCCCATCTATAACTGCACAGGCCCTGTAGTGAGCTGAACTAGCGATCCCTGCAGAATGAAGACATAAAGTTTTAAGGAACTGCCTTCCCTCTCTCAATTTACAAGTGTTACTTCGGGTATTTTAGATCACAAATTCACAGGAGCAGGGACCATCATCCACTTTGTACTGGAGGGCTAAGATCGTTGGAGGGGGATAGTGTTTCAGTAATTTAATTGTTATACAAACCTTACTCCCCTTTGTAAGTGGGCACACGGTGAAAGTGAAAAGAACCGAAGTGAGGATTTTCCCCCAAATCATTCCTCCTCTCCTTCCTCCTGCTAACAAAACTGTCCAAAAGTAACTCTGTGCCCGCATACCACTGCCAACCCTAAGCACTGGCCCAGTCCAGCGCTGTGGGAACAGCTCACCTTCCCCATCCACAGCAGACCAGCAGTAATTGACCGCAGAGCCTGGACACTCCAAATAAGCTTTTTTTTTTTTTTTCCCGTCATTTGCGGGAGTGCCTTTGCCGGGGAAGGGGGTATTTCAACACGCACACCACTCACGAGGCAGGAGAGAGGGTGGCGAAGTGCTGAATTTTGGCAGCGACCTTCAGCTGACTGGGAAAAGCAGGGCCCCCGCCGCAGCCGGACGGGACCTGGCGGGCTCCGGATACCCCCGCTGGGCTCCCCGCGGCCCTGGCTTCTAGGGACACCTCCCCGACAGGGTCCGGCCCAGGCCCGTCGCCTCCAACGCCCCGCGCCGTCCAGGAGCACCCCCGGGGAACGCGGCCGCCCCAACTCCTCTCCAAGCCCCAAGTCTTTCGCAGGCAGAAAGCTCCCAAAATAAACTCCGGACATTTACCAGCAGCTCCGGCCTGCTGGGGCACCCCGCGGAGCCGGTCCCCACGGCGGGGCGGGGGGGTGGCCGGGCAGCCCGGCCTGGGGCAGAGGCCTTAGGCGGGCGAGACCCCTCCGCCAGGGGTGGGCTGTCACACGAGTGTCCGGAAAATGTCGGAGGGTGCGGGCAGGACGCCGAGGCTGCCCCCGGGAGGGGGACACGCACGCCGGACGCTCACCCCCGATTCACGCACCGACCCGCCTTCGCGCTCCCCCTCCCCACCCCCCACTTCTCCACACGACTTTCCCCTCAGGACGCAGCAGCTGGGGGGGGGGACAGCGCTCGCACCCGGGATTGAGGGGAAACCGCGCCCCCCCCAAGCCCCCCTTCTCTCACCTCCTCGGGGCTCCCAGCGCCGTCGCTCGCCTACCGGGGGCGGCCGTCACGGAACGGCTCAGCGGCGGCGGCGACCCCGACGGCGCGGGTCGGTCTCCATCTTCCCCCTCGGCCGTCCCGGGCGCCGAGTGCGGGGCGCAGTCGGGACATTCGCTACATTGTTGGCATTCCATTCGCGTCACGTGACCCGCGGCGCCCGCGTCATTCCACTCCCCCCCCGCCCCTCCCGGCGCATACCAGCGGGGGGAGGGGCTTCCAGGGCGGCAGGGCGGGAAGGGCCGTTACGGGTTGTGGCGCCCAGAGGGGACCGAAGGCTCCTCTCCGCCCTCCGGTCCCGTCGGGGTGCCCTTCCCTAGGTTTACGGGCAGCTTGTGACACTCTTTCCCCTCACAGAAAACCACCCCACCTCGCAAACACACACACGCACACCCCCCGCTGGGTTTTGGGGAGTGGGGGGCTGAGGTGGTGGGGGAATGGCGCTGCCTCCCGCACGCTGAGGTGAAAAGGGCTGAGGGAGGCGGCTTGGAGGTACCTGTCCGCGTGCTGGACGCCCCAAACTCATTTCAAGCGTGAGTTTTGGGCCGATAATCTTCTATTCCATGCCGAACTAAAACCATACACACAAAAGTGGCAGGACTATGAATGCCTATTTGGGCTTTTCTTTTGTTTTCTGCTTTGCTTTGGTATTTTTTTTTGGGGGGGGAGTACTTATTTTACTTATTTTTCATTAATTTTATTGTGTCAAGGGGGCTATGAGGTGCTGGCGGAGAACAGCCAGGGAATTCACATCTGGATCGAAAATGCAGACCCAAGCTGCAAAGGCTTTTTGGATGCAAAGCTCGTGTTCACCCTTGTTATGGATGAAGCTGCCTGGATCTGAGCCTGTTTTTCATGAAAGTAGGAGTATTCTGATATTACATACCTCTGGTCTTTAATAAAGACAATTACCAACGAGAAATGATACACACACGCACAAATACAACAACATTTGGATCTGGGAGGCTGGCTTTGACCCCTTGGCATGACAGATAGGCACAGTAGCCATCACCAGGGAATACTAATATGGAGTAAGAACAAAAAGAAAGTAAGCTTTCCTATGTGTATGCATATATCTAGATCATTAACATGGAAGAAGCATGCCGTCCTGAAATAAAACTTCAAATTCTGGGAATCCTGTTACAAAGCTGGGAGGTGCTCATTGTAGAGGCACTCTGTTTGGCAGGGAAAATGTCAGTCCTGCAAATGCTTAAGACACATGATTATCTTTAATCATGCGACTAGTCCCAGTGTCTTCAAGAGGACTGAGAGCATGTATAAAGAGAAGTCTATGCATAACTGTCCTTCCAGGATGAGAGCTATATTTACCGCCTTTTCCAAGCCATGGGGACTATTCTTGTAAGTAATATTACTTGTGGACAGCCCTATCTAAGGATATTTCTCTAAGCATGTTTATCATAATCCTGTTTTTTTAAATGCCTTCCATGCAAACTGTCAATAGTGCTTATAAATGATGCTGGTTTGGGAGGAGAAGGGGATGAATGTTAAGTGACTGCCAATAGAGTGTTACATTCCATGAGAAAAATGCAGCCTGGTGCACAGAAATTGTTTAGCGTCTCATATGAGGGCAGCCAGTTACTGTATATAAATTGCTGTTGGAATTTCAATAGTGTCATTGACTGGAATATATTGCAGGGTGGGGGGCAGGGAGGAAACCCCCGACTCTGGGGAGCTAAAGAAACCCCCAAAGTTCAGGACAAATTCCAACATTGGCAGAATATTACATTGTAATGTGGTTCATTTTGCAATCTTCAAATACCTGCAAAACTGAAGTAAATTTTAAATAATATGACAGATGCAGCATGGCTTCATTTTCTGAATTACTGCTGTGCTTAAGCGATGAGGCATAGCAACATGATTGCCCAAACTAGACATTGCTCAATGGCTTGAGACCTTTTCCCAACAAAGTTCAAGCTGGTTTAAAGGAACAGCATCAAGATAAAAATTGCTTACTCTGTGCTAATACGCTGTTTTGTAAGATTTGGTTGTCAAACACATCCTTAAATCTAGGTAAAATAGATATTTTAATTTATTTTTCTCCTTTGGAACTGTTTGTTTTCCCTTTGCATTCCAATCCATCTGGGAATGAAACTCAGCTGCACTATTTCACCTCCTGGTTCCAGCCAGCTGCACTTCTGAATTTCATGCATTTGCACAGAGTTTCTGCGTTTGAATTCCCACCAGCAGAGCAGCAGGTACAGGAGAGGTGGGTTGAATCCGCTCTCTAGAAAGTACCCATCTTTGGCAGGTCCACCACAGATGAGGAGACTCTATAGACTATTCCTGGTTTTAGCCTTTAGAAACCCAAACTGTTAGTTCCTCAGAAATACTAAGGAAATTGAAATCAGTTGGGTTGTAGCATGATACAACTCTGTTAAACCATTACTTGATCTCTGGAAGTTTTTTTGGAGATTACTGTGCATCAGTCAACTCTTTCCTCCCAACTGTCTTCTACACAGTAACTTATCTCCAAGAGGAAGGATGGTATATAAAAGGAACAATACAATTCATCTGTACCAGCAAATCTGTTCACAGACTAGACCATGAGATAATAATCTACGATGAGTAAGGGTCAGTGTGTTTATTCATGGCTCTGCTTCAGTGACTGTGCTGGGTCTATGGTGGTTACAGCACTCACCTCCTGACTTGCCTGAGCAGCTGTCTGCCCCGCTGTGTGGGTACGGTGGGAGGGACGACGGCTCCACCATTTCACATTCATTCTCCTCCCACCCACCTGAGACAGCGAGGGAAGAGGGAGCTCCCTGCTGCTCCATCCCCTTGCATCTAATGCTCTGTGTCGCCTCGTCCCCTCCCTGCACTCGTTTCACCGTTAGCTGGGCCACAGTGTGACTTTTTCTCAACTATTGTATTTGGAACTAATTACCAAATCGTGCTGCTAAAAATACTCCTAGCAACCAAAAAATTGTGATGTGGGTGGTTGAACCTTTTCTTTACACAGTACTGGTAGCCAATAAAACCTTGAACTCAGTCAGAAAACTTGAAAGAGAAAGGTAAATCAAGAATATAATCAGCAATGTCTAGTTCTCTGCTAGTCTTTTTTCAAAAAGAGGAACACGCATGCACACACATGAAATGGTTATGAACATGTGAACATATGTGCGTATGAGCATACAGACACAATGAATTTGCTGACAGTGCCATCCTTCACTAGGACAATATATCCAGAACAAACCAATGTGACACGGATGATGTGCGAGGCAAAAAGTCTTAGGTAAACATCACTGAAATGTTATTGTTTTAATATATTGATATTCTATGCAGAATGATACTGGGGAATAATTCTTTCCAAACTGCCAGTGCAAAAACATTTCGAAACAGGAGTCCTGAGTCCTCCAGCACAGTACAGACAGCATGACCTATATGTGACTATAATGTATGTCTTTAACAGTGATGCAAAAATTACATTTGTGGCAAAGTTAGGCTAATTACTTCAATGGGTGGGTGAAAAAAATAAACTCTAACCAAATTCTAGCTATTGTTTAGATATGCTTTTTTTGTCAGGACAATGCCTATGAGATCTAGCACAGCATTCTTTTTGGGCAGCAAAGGTGTAGCAAACGTGAGAGCTGGTACTTTAGAAATACATTTGATTTTAGCACAAAGTAGGTGAAATAAGACATCTGTCTAGGAAACTGCCTCAGCTTTTCACAGGAAACATGAACCCAGGCTCATATTAAGTGGATAAGGCATTCTGGGTGCTCGGACTGCCTTTATAGCCTTCACCCTGAAAGTTCAAAACCCTGAATTTCACAAGGACCCGTGTTCCTATGTACTCTGCCCCCAGCCCCACAGTTTGTATCAATCATTGACTGCAGCTGGAGCCCAGGCAGCGCCTGAGAGGACTGCAGGAATGTTGTGACTTTGTGTGGAATTTCACCAGCGCAAGCCAGTTGTGCTCTCCATTTGGGAATGAACCGGCCAAAATTTCAAGTCCCTGCAATCAGCTTGATGGCATCGCTTTGTTCAGATGCAAAGCGGATGGCTTTTGATCATTACAGCCAACCAATTCCAAGATTTTTGGAAAAGTTTTTAGACATGTGTAGGCAGCGCCCTTCTGATCCTGGAGAAAATGAGAAGGGGGTAATGCAGGACACATGAAGCCCTGGCATCTGGTGAGGGCGTCCAGCAACCATTAATCTGGCCTGTAATTATCTTTTCATCAAAGGCCTGGCACAGTAGCTGTTAGCATCTCCCAGCATAACAATACCCCCACCACAGCTCTGCCCTTCCTGCCGCAGACGCCCGGAATGATTCACCCTCCAGACAGAAAGAAAAGGTGTGGGAGGAACACGCACACATTCAAAGCTCTTGGCTTGGTACAGAAAATGAAGGACTCTGGAACTGGCGAGGACAAGGGCAGCTTCCAAAAATGCCTGTGTGGAGAGGAAAAAAATTGAGGGAACTGTGAGGAACCCCTATCCTGAGGGAACAAACCAGGTGCTTTTCTTCTCCAGTGTTCTGGAGAAGAAAATACAAAGGAATTCCCAGAGCCTCACTGGTAAGGAGGCGAGGGTCTGGGACTAGGAAACTCCTGGAGGAGTACAGGATGGGAAAGCAGCACCAGAGCACATGGAGAGGAATGAGCCACATGTGTAGCCTGTGGAGACCACAAACTGCCTCCTGCCCTGCACACACACATACGCACACCAGTGCAAGGACATTTGGAAACCATAAGAGACCATTCGAGGCTTCAGAAGGGTGATAGGCTACTAAAACATTTCATGTTGTTTTGGGGGAGGGGGTGGTAGCCAGGTCTGTTGAGCCAAAGATAGCATAGATCAGCTTTTTTCCATTCCCTGTCCCACTTCGGCACTGTCAGCAAACCATGTCGCTTCTCCACTTCAGCTTCCCTGTCTGTAAAGGAAGAGGAATTATTCCCACATCTTGGAAAGACTAGGAAATCTCTGGATTAATAGGTCCTTCTGTGAGCTATCATTATGTTAAATTGATGCCTCAAAGCCCAGTGTCATAATATAGTATTAATTTAAAAGAAAGCTGTGTTTATTTCTCTGGTAATTTACTCTACCTATTTAGAAGGCCTGGCATCGAAGTCCTGTGTAGCTCTTCCCATGAGAAAATTACATATTTTAAAAACGATCTATCAAATTTGCATTTTGCGACTAATCTATCAATTTAAAAACTGTTGGCTGCTAAGGAATTTATATTGTCACCTCTACAATAAACTACATGTATTTTGAAGTGAGTTTATCAAGGGAAGGATGTTTTTTTTCAACTGATATCCCAAATCCAGTGTTTTGTTGTTTTCTGTTACCACCTTGGAGTGCAGGAGAAGAAATCTTCTATTTCCTGTGATATATCTGGTTTATGGAAAATCTGAAATCTGGAAAGCAGAAAAAAATGGTGTCTCATTTCACTGAGAATATAGAAATAAGTTTTTATGTCAGTATAAAATGACACATGCTTTGTCCATTAACTCATACATAGGGGAAAGCTGAGATTTTTTAGATACAACCCTGGAAGGAGAGACAAAAATTACTCATGTGACAGAGACTGCAGCCTACTCAAATGAAGCCCGAAGTAGCAGTGAACAAAACTTTCTTGAAAACACGTACTTTCAGTTAGTTACCTGCTTGCAATTAATGCCTGGTCACTAAAGCTAAATGCCACATTCCCCAGAAGCACCACCAGAAGCGTACCTACTAGACACCTCACCAGAGAAACCTGATAGATCATTGTGGACAGGGAGACAAAATGTCATACAGAGCAGCACTCACGGCACTCACATCCTCAGGGTTAGTTAGGAACCTGCGTCCATTTGGTTGCAAACCAGACTGAGTCACAGACATTTTACCACAATTGCTCCTAAACCTTCTCAGAGCAAAAAACAAGACCATTTCAGAAAGCCTCAAGGTGTTCACATCATAGAACCTTATTAAGAGCCTTCTTGTCCTGAGGAAGGACGAGAAGGTATGGCTGGAGAGAATAAATGTACTAACAAAGGATTTCAAGAGCGAGGGCTGTCAGTCCAGTATCCCTGGAAAATAAAACTACACAGGCTATAACCACCTCAGCTTACAAACATACGAACGGTTCTCTCCCAGCTAAAGGGTAGAACTGAGTCAGAAGTTAGCACTTTTAATAGGCTGCCTTATCAAAAGCAATACAAGGAAAAGAGATACTTTGGAAAAGGACAAGAAAGTGTCAGATTAGATGTAATTTGAACACATTTTAGGTTCCCAACATAATGTGGGCTAGATGGGGAACTCAGAGGAAACCATTCCTCTTCTGAGATGTTGTTGGGTCTGCCAGAGGCTGTAAAAGCAGAGAAGTGTATTTGGAAGATTATAAAAAAAATACTGACCATGGTAATGTGCTTTGGATCAGATCTTTCAACAAGACTTGGATCTTTCCCTATAAGCCTTGTTATTTTGACTAAATCAGCTCAAAATTAAAAAAAAAAAAACAGCAGCAAATGTCAACTGATTAAATTCTGAGAGAAAACTGGACATGGAACAGAGTAAAGGAAGGGATGAGATATAAAAATGGGCACTGGCATGTGTTCAGAAGTACTATTAATGTGTATTCAAAGACAATTAAAATAATAGTACAGATGGGCAAGGAAGTACAACCACGGATAAGAAAAAGACACATAGTGCAGAGGAAGAGGACTAGACAGATTGCAGATTGACATCAGTAATGCACAAGGAAAAAAGGGTGAGCCAATATAAAGCATGGAAGTCAAACTCTAAGAGATTGAACTATGTGCGTTCATATATTCCAGGTACACTGAATAAGACCACAGTGGAAACAAGGATAGATGTCAGCTATAGACAGAAGGGGTGAGCTTTTAAAAAAACTATTTGTACCTCTGTTTTTAAAAAGTCTGCTTTTGTATTAAAGTAGGGGAAGCAGGTGACAGAAGTAACTGTAAATTAAAAGAGGAAACAGAAGTAAGACCATGCTAATGCAAGGCAACCACATGTGTGGAAGAGCTACTAAATGTGAACATTCCAGACAAGCATGGGGCAAGTATCAGTTAACCTTGCTATGTGTGATGGTGCATTGGAAGGTTGCAATTGCTCTTAAAAAAAACCCTAATAAAGGACCACCACCTCCTCAGAGCAGAGGTTACATCTCTACAGATAAGATGGGCATAGAAGTTGAACGGAGAAACGTGGCGAGGCTGCATGAAAGTTCACACGGAACATAGCAACTCAGTGGCAGAGCTGGGACCAAAATCCTCATCTCCTGAATCACAATCAGCAACTAGATCATATTGTCCGTATGAAAAAATCTTTAAAAATGCAAAACATGAAGAGTCCGAGGGGATGTCCAGTTTCTCAGTTCCAGGCTATTGCCCCGACACAAAGCTCTAGGGGAAATCAGTAAGACTTAAGTCTGGCTCTAGGTAGTCTGCAGAAATTCAGATCCTCACTGCTTAGCCTCTCTTTGACACACAGTAATTTTCCAGTGGTGCTGTAAGCCTATTGCTGCATCTCATTTTCCTAAATAAACTGGCTTTTCATGGTGACTGTGCCAATTGAGCTGGCCTTATGTTGGCATACCTGCCACATCTGCAAGACGGCACTGAGCAGCCCTATGGTGCAGCAGGGCGAGGTGGCAGCCGCTGGCTCACCCCATCTCCTGAGCTCAGAGCGCAGTGGGGTTGCAGCACTCTCCCATTCAAGGTCTGCCCACAGCAGTGGCACGTTCGCAGAGATCCTGCTGAGCCCAACACTCAGCCACCACATTTCTGGCACTGTAAGAGAGGGCCTGAGAGCTGAGCAGTTGTGTGGTACAGTTGTGAGGGGCAGGGCTCCATGGGAAGCCTCCCCTGTTTGGATTGCCTGCAGGAAGGAAGTGGGATAACATACAACTTGGCAAGGCATCTCAAAGCAGCATAATAAGCTCTAGTCAACAAACCTCACATATTTTCTTGGGGCAGAGAGAGATACAGAGTAGAGGAAAAAATACAGTCACGCCTCTGTGTACTCTGGGAGCTGAGATCCTGTGTGCTTTGTGCTTGTTTACATACCTTTATTAGCAAAGATGGGCACCAGAAAACTGAGAGAAGGTATTTACTATTGTCTATGAGGTGAGTGGCTTGCATGAATAAAATAACTTGGCCAGAATCCTATAGATCAGTTGCTATAATCACAAGCAGAATGGAAGGATGGGGGTAACTATCGCCTGGCCTTTTCAACAGAAACAGAAAATTGCATGTTGGGACTTGTCATCCATATGTGCCACACGTCCATTTTAAAGATACAGTTTTATGGAAATCAGGTTCAGGATTACAGCCCCTAAAAAGTTGTTGGGGGAAAGTTCTGAGAGACCCTGAGTAGGAGACTGTGGAAAAATACCCAACTGTCCATAATGCTCTACTACAGTATCATAATGGAATAATGTAACATGAAAACAGCATCCAAACTGAAAGACTCCACTCTAAAAATGCTTCACCACTGCATGACTCTCATTATCACTCTGTGTCTCTTGGTCTTCCACACAGTCTTTCAACCTACATCTATTTTGAACTTTCCTCCCACACCAGCCACTGCTGGAATACACACTTGTTTGTCTAAAAAGCTCCACAGGCATCCTAAACATACTTTCCATTTTTAGCTATTTTCTTTAAGTCTCTGCTGTATGTTAGCTTTGCATACTGTGCTAGAGCTTGTAACATCTCAACCCTGTGATTAAAGAAAAAAGTCTGTGAATGTCAGGAGTAGCCTTTATTTATCACCAGTCACTAAAAATGCAGGTTGAATAATATGTGATTTGCAAATAATTAAAATACAGATTTTGGTTATAATGAGAACCACCATTCTGAGTCTATATCTTAAATGAGTGAAGTCTTCTATAAATCTTGGAATGTGATAAACACAGGAATAGTAGTATTCTTACACTATAAATCAAAGTGAACAGAGACACAGAAGTCACAACAAACCCTGTTAAAGCAGCACCCCATGACGGCACACAAAACACCTCAAGTGGCCCTTGCTTTTCTATCACCATGACTACAGATCTTCTCTGTGCTCTGGCCATTCCTTGCTTCAGGTACTGTAATTTATTTACAGTTACTCTCCATGCTCCTTTGTACTCCCTTTAGCTGACAAAAGTCAGTCTAATTGCCCTTCCATCTATTTTCCACTTCTCACATAGAACTCCAGATGCTCTAACGCCCTCTGTGATACCAACCCCTTGGTGTGTATGTAGCAAGAGGGCAGGCTCAGGCTATGTCATGAATTTCTATGCACACCAGATCTGTTTAACCATCCCCTGTGTACACAGCGATATGGGTGTGCAAATTAGAAGTTACTTTTTAAGGAGCCTTGTGCAATGTTGCGAAATGCAAGCAAAGACCGTGTTTGTGTGCCATAAGTGTTTTCTTGGCCACTTGGAATTTCCCAGTTACTGCTGTTCTTTACTTCATCTGCATTTGAAACATCATGGTAAATTCTCGTCTCATCAAACAAGAGGAGCGTGTGCACAGAGTGGGTGACACCAAACGGCAGTAGTGGTGTAGTTGGAGTTGTTTGTCTGGTGGCCCCTGAAATGTGGCACTGCTGATCGTGCCACCCTTCTCCCCAGCGCACCCAATCATTTCTGCCGGCACTTTTCTAGTGGGGAAGTGATTTTCTCTTCTGTCTGTGACTGTCCAATTTCATATTCCTGTGGGTTTTAAAATGTATTTTCCTGAAGCCCTTGCTGCTACCACTTACTAATTCTGCCTCAAATTGATTTTTTTTCCCAATATAAAAGCATCAGTTCTCTCTAAATCCACTTTCAGTACTTCCTCTGTTTTTTTCTGCATTTGGGGAGGTTTTTTCTCTTCTTTCATTTTATTTCACATAACTGGTCTCTCATTAAAGGCCTAATCTGAAGCTTTCAGATTCTGTCTCAGTATCTTCTTCTTGAAGTGGCCCTTGCTTTTCTGTCACCATGGCTACAATTCTTCTCTGAGCTCTGGCCATTACTTGCTTCAGCTACTGTAATTCGCTGACAGCTACTCTTCAGGCTCTTCTGTACTCCCTTTAGCCTGACCAAAAGGTTGTTGATCTACATTCTCCTCCCCGACACTTGAAGGATACCATCTTGTTTCTTAATCTTGTCATTGGCTCCCTGCCTCCTCAGTCTTCAGAGGCTTCCTCTCCTTTTCCCTTGTTCCTTCTCTTGCTTCCTGTGTGCCTCCCGATGTCCTCCTGCCACAATACCTCCTGTCTCCGCCCAGCCTCTGTTCTGTAGCCTGCCTTTATTTTGGTAGCTGCATGAGCTGAAGTAATAGCAATTTTACAGGGAGGAGAACTCATGCACAGATTCCTTGACTCCTAAAGGTCATCTGTGAGGTCCATGACAGATTAGAAAAGAAACTCCAGTGTTTCTGAGTGGCAGCCAGGCACTCAGCCCCAGGACTCACCATCTCCAGATCTGTCCTTCAGATCTCCTCCCCGGGTGATTCTTGGTCTTGGTAGGATCCATTTTTTCCAACAAGACAGTTGCCTCGTGGTTTTCCTTGACCATGTTTGACTCTGAACTCTTTGGGAATGAGAGTAGTGGCTTTTTGCAAAGTATTTGCAAAGCACCCAGTTCATCTTTATAGTGCCATATAAATCCTTACGCCATCGTAATTATAGTAGCCAGTGGCTCAGACGTGATGTACTGTACTTGGGGAGGAAGCAGACAGATTTCTGTGCGTCACACAGGGGAAAGCGACAGACTGTGTTTGCTCGTTAATTAAAACATTTCAGTGACTTTAGCTTGAGCAATATAAAACTGCCTCGGATAGCCAAAATATGCCTCAATTAAGATTTCAGATAAGATCTCCTGCCAGAACAGAGAAGATGCCCTGGTAACAGTGACGGTCAGGGCAAAGCGCTGGCTCGGAAGCATGGGAACAGAAAGCACAACCCTGTCTGTCCCCTCACCATCTGGACCTTAAGGGACAAATATTCCCAGAAAACTCTTTATGTCTTAAAGGATGAAAAATATCCATCGTTCTTCTGCATTTATTGATGCAGCGGGTTCAAAGGCCCTTGGCCCTCCTTCTACTAAATTAACACAGCATTGAGTGGGATAATGATTGCTTCTGTCCTGAACCAGGAGCATTCCTACAGGGCCAGAGGCTGTTAATCCCACGTAGCACCCAACTGACTCTTTGACTGTCTTTTTTCATAATTAATCAACTGGGTAAAGCATGGATCAGCGTTGGCCCACATCGTTATACCCAGCCTCACCAGAACCAGAGCCAGTGAGTGAATATCAAATACATTTACTGAGGTTGTACTTTTACTGAATAATTTACCATGAAGGCAAAAAAGTGCCAGAATGATCGATACTGACATCAGGTTGCCCAGAGAATCTGTGGAGCCTCCATCTGTGAAGATGTGCAAAATCTGACTGGACGCGGTCCTGGGCAATCTGCTGTAGCTGACCCCGCTTGGACAGGGGTTTGCACTAGATCACCTCGAGAGGTCCCTTCCAGCCTCAGGTATTCTGTGATTCTGTGAGCTGGGCCCTACCAGGTTTGTATCACCTACACCCAGATGTTCATCCCAGGCAGCAAAGAGAACTCCTACATGGGATGCAAAGCCCTTTGTCTGAAACCAGGGCAGGGTGGGGGGAGGAGGACCCCTATTCATCCTGTAATGAAAGTTCAGCTGGAGAATTGTTCTTTTCCTAACCTTATTCTCCTATTCACATTTTTGATGACTAACACTTGGGAACCCAGAGTACAACAGGCTGAATTTATTCATAGTCCGAGCATTATGAAAGCGCCCTCTGAGGCAGTTTCCTCTCAGGCTGCCACACCATTGAAGGCAGCCCTGACCTTCGGGGACCACCCTCTTCAGGAATGGAGGGTTATTCAGCCTGCATCCTGTTTGAGAACCACCCGCCCCTCCTGAGCGGCCGGCTCACTGCTGGAGCGGGGGCTTGACCATTTGTTTCACAGGGTTCCCGCTGTGGAGCAGCACTCCTGAAGCGACCAGTTGTGAGTTTGTGACCCACTCTTCCTGGTGCTGGGTCAGAACTGAGCTCCCTCTGGGTGTATGCAGCTCAGGCAAGACTGATCCCACAAACTTGCAGATAGAGGTGTCAGCAACTTGGCTGGCATCAGAAGGAAAACACACCCTTGGGGTATAGCCTGGCGTATCATTTAACTTCAGCTGAATACATGTAGGAAGCAGCGATCTGGCTCCCCCTAATCCTTATTCAAGATAAGCCTTTGAAGTCCATGTATACTGCAGGCAGGGCCAGCTTGGAAAGTTTGCCAAGTCGGTGAAACATTTTGACAGCAACTGCTTTCCTTTTCCCCAAAACAACAACTGGCTCTTGTTCTGCTTATTTTAATCCTGAAAAAAACCTTCATCACATTTCCGTCTTGCTCTGCATTACTGTGAGAGAACACCATTGCTACCACGATTTCTCCCATGCATGAATACACAGGCTTATTGCTTACAAATCTTCCTTTTCCCAGTGCTCAGCCCCATTGGGTTTAAAGTAGTGTCTGTCCTGGGTTTCATGCCAGTCCCAGCCTGAGGCTGGAGAAAGACAGAGCAGGTTGCAGAGCAGAGAACAGACTGCGCTTGCCATTCTTTGTGCTGGGGAGAGTCAAACCAGTCCTTCGTTGTGGGATATCACAGGAATGTAAGGCTGGGAAGGATCTAGTTTAGGCTGTGCCAATTCATTATGGCAGATTTTTGTCTAGTCTTAAAAACTCCAGTGCAAAGATTCCCCATATTTCCCCTTGGCAGCTTGGTGCAGTGTTTCATGTCATGTTGGAGGCTATGACTCGAGGCTACCCTGTGTCCAGATTTGCTAGGTGTTTTTCTGCCCAGAAAAATTGCCTGTGCAGATTTGTGAGGACTGTCTGTATCATAGCTTGGATAGGAAGGCTACACATGTGGAAAACCCGGACGTATCTGCAGGACCTGCACTGACCTATTGCACAATTTGTGCGCAGGAAACCGGACCAGGAAGCACTGATCTTATTCTATGTACGGGATGCAGTTGCTTGGTGAATACCCAGTAAATTCGGTGTCCCAAACGTGTGGGATTTACTACATATAAGTAACATCTCTGATTACAGAATCAGAGAAGTAGTACTGGATTTACTGTGTAGGCACTGCAGAACATGACAGAAGCAGGCAACATACTGAAACTATGATCCTGAAGACACGCAACAGCAACTGTGTGATGCCAGGGTATTGGACACTGACACTGCTGCAGCATCTTGGGTCCTGCTTTGAGTCACACTCATCCTTTGTGGCCTAGCCCAGCTCTCCTGGGCCTCTACATTCTCATTCTTCCCCAATTATTATTTTCCCCCATATTAGGCTCTCTAAGTGAACATATATTTTGGGGGGATTCCCTGGACAGAAGCACAGCAGCCCTTTGCTGGCTGCAGGGTGTGACACACTCACGCTTATCTTCAGCATCCTGAGGTGCTACTGCCTCATGCCCTGCTGCAGCCCCAGTGCTGCCCTGCAGGTGTGGGGTGGCAGAGCACTGGGGTGAAAAATGGGGGGAAATCAAAATGTACCAAGTGAGAAACACAGAAGTAACATGTAATCTTGGGGAGCAGTACTTCCCTTCTTGTCTTCCACCACTCCTCCCAGTCACGATTTTACACCAAGGCACAGTTGTTTGCATGACCACAGGGTGACCTAGAACCTGACCTAGAAGCAGGGGGATTCCACGCTAAATAATGTTTTGGGTTTTGCTTGGGTTATTTTCACTTCAGCCAACAAGCAGTTGTGCTGGTCTGACTGAAGGTGCCATCCGACTGTCTCTAAGCAGAAGTGACCAGCAGGGCCAAATGTGCCTTAGGTTGGTGCTGTGCTGAAGACCATGGCCAAGGTGGCACAGCAGCCGCAGGGATGCCTGGCCAGCTTCATCGTTCCCCCTCCACCACATCCACTTCCCCTTGTCATCCCCTCCACTGCTGCTTGGGTATGTCGTGCAGTGCCGTGGGTGGCTGTTGGGTAAACTGGCCTGGGGAACTGATCCAACTGAAACATAACCCACCAGAATAAAACCAAAAACCCACCATTTTCAGTGCCACCCCTTCCTCAGCAAGGTCCACTGCATGGGTGGAGAGGAGCAGCTACGGGACAGCTTGGTTCCCCTGTGCTGCTGCCAAAGAAGACTCCATGATCCTCAGCCTTTGTCACAGGAAGCTACAGCCTGAACACAGGCAGTTTCCTCACACTTAAATTAACTGTATTCTCATATTTTGTTTCTCAGCACAATCTTCCATTTTGAAGGGAAGGGTGATAATTTTTTATTGAAATTTCACATTGTTTTGTTAGCAAATAAACTCATGTTTGACACAACATCCGCCATGTCTGCCAGATCACCAGGGTTTTCTTTCTTTTCCCTGGCTCTTTTCCCCCTTGGCTTTTTTTTCCCCTTCCAGTATTCTCTTAATTTAGACTGGACCCTCCTGTAACAGCAAGTCAGTGACTTGCTTTGGGCAAAACAATTTGTACACTAGATTTATTGTCTTCCTGCTTGGATGTCCATCTTGTAATGCCTTCCGCATCCAAGCCCATCCAAGTTTCTTTCTTTCTTTTTTCCTCTTTACTTTGAGCTTAGTGTTTTGAAGGAAGTTGATCAAACTGAGCATTCTTGTGAATATGAGCTTGGTTGCCAAGAATGTAAGTGATTCATCCCCCTGTAAGGAAAAGTGCTGGCAATAAAACATTCCCCATTCCTCTTTTTTACATGCAAAATACTGTTACTGCTCGAAACAAGCAAATCTTTTTAGTCAGAACAAAGTGTTACGCTATTAATTGCACAACAACTAGAATTCTTAAAATACCTTTAAGCTCTATTCTTAGAAGGAAATACTACCAGCAGAGGCTTTGGAAGCAATGAGATGTAAATTACAAGCACTAGTAAAGCACAATGAAATGGTACCTTGCCTCATATCCTTCATATTGTTACCTTACCCTCAGCAGGACCAAATTCCAGCAGTTTTTCGTTTGCGCTTTGTGTCATGGATATTTCAAGAACGCTCCAGGGAAATGCAAAATAATTCTAGCGGAGAAACATGTTATTTACTTGAATGAGGACAGCGCAGGTGCTGAACGGTCTCTTCACTGAGGGGAGTTTAACGTCCCAGTTTGTCCCCTATGGTGGTGCTGGCATGGCAGGACAGGCACATGCCTCGGTGCCACTTAGCAAACACCCCAGGGACCTTCCACAGCCACACTCCCTGTGCAGGAACACCCCCGCCTGCACCGTGCCTGTCTCACCCCTCTTCCGCTACGGCGCTCCAGCGAGCAAAGGTTTTTGCACATCCGTCAAACAGAGAGCCTGACATTCTGCACACTCCTCCCCAAGAAGTCAGAGGGCTTGTTTATAGTTGGAAGTAAAAACCAGGTAGTTTGGTATTAAATATGTGTTGTTACAGATGGGAAAGCAGGATTCATTGTTTCTGGGAATCAGTCTTTAAAGGCTATGGTATTAGTAGAAGACTGCATTGCACTTTGTCATAGCTTTAGCTTTGCTCCTGGCTGGGCCAGGAAATGGTGTGCACGAAGTATCATTTCCCACATTTCAGCAGCGTCCCCGCAGCCTTGCTTGTGCTCCATCAGTGACACACAAGTACGACAAATAACACTTTTACCTGACATTTTTCAAACCTATCAAGGACCAGCTGCTTTCAAGTACCTTTTACCATCTATTAATAATCTCTGCCAGCTAGCCTCTGATAAAGCCATTCACAACCCTGATCCTGATGGCCAGGGTCATGGGATTGCTGTCCCGGCAAGAAACCAGGACTCACACAAGCAGCCTGAAGACACTGGAAAATCTCCCACAGCTCAGCTGTCAGCATCCAGTGTGTGCAGAGCTAAAGGAGCTGTACAACTCACATGCCAGAGCCAGCTGGAGGGTATGTTTCAGTGCCCTCAGAAGTAGGTGCACAGCCCATTCGCGGTGGTCTTCCACCATGGACACCACCAAAAATTACCGACTTAAGAAAACTGCTCAAAGAACGTGGGATGAAAAGATGCTCATCCAAATCCAGGCATC
Source organism: Phalacrocorax carbo (assembly GCF_963921805.1). NCBI lineage: Eukaryota > Metazoa > Chordata > Aves > Suliformes > Phalacrocoracidae > Phalacrocorax > Phalacrocorax carbo. The sequence continues at coordinate 198,035,336 of NC_087513.1, read as the reverse complement.
CCCGAGCGCAAGATGGAGTGAGAACTTCGCCATGACTGACCAAAGGTTTCATCTGCCATCTAAACATAAAATCATGAAAAATGCGTAATGTCTTTCTATGCCAAATAATTTGCATCCACTGATCATAGTTCAAAGAACTGCAAGCTATATTAACACAAATACACAAATATTCCCCCTTTGCTTGCAGCCCAAGATGGAGGAACACTCATGAATCTCTTATTCTGACAAGTCTTCATGGTTTCGAATCAGAAACCAATTAATAACTTCTACAGTGTATCTTTTAATCTTTGGACTTGGCTAAAATCCTTTCTAAGTCTCCTTCATGTTTGACTATGGTACTTCAACAGCATTTTAAGACCTGGCCCATACATCAGATTTGTATGTAAGAATTTAGCAGTAACTGTGCCCTGTGTTCTAAATATTTCACTTTTATATTTTCAAAACATTGTGCTTAGCTAATTGTTCATCTACTAACAGGCAGGGAATCTATCTGTACCTCTAGTAATAGAATTTTTGCAATTCCTGTATTTGAGAGTTTTACCTCCTTTCTTGTAAGGTGTCTTTTTTCTAGTATTTGGTTCGTTGAAAAATCTGAGATCTCTTTTTTTTAAAGGTAACATTAAGTGATAATCATCTTTTAAAAATCTGAACACCTGCATTAAATTGGTGTTATCAGCTGGTAATTATTATGCCTTTGCATTCCTCAAGACCAAATAAAACACCAGAGCATAGTTTATATTGCCTCCTGATGAATAAATCTGATCTAAGAGGTGTGGAAGATCCATGTTTATTGCTCTTCTATGCCCTGAAGTTTTACAGAAATCAGTCTGAACTATTCTTAGCTTTGTAACAGGGCTAACAAAGCATAAAGCTGACTGTGAAGTAGTGTCAATCTAAGGTCTTTTTTTTCCCCCAATGCACTCATTTATTTTTCACAGTGCTGCACTTTCTTATACTTCTTGTGAACAAAAAAAAAAGAGCACTGTTCACAGCAATCTGAAATGTCAGTCTGTCACACCGTCATGTAAAATGTCACATAGTGAAAGCAGCAGGTTATGGACAGGCGTCATCTCCGGATTCCAACTGAACCACTGCAAGAGGATGCCCTTTATCACCATCCCCTCTGGCCCACTTTGGTGCCAGGAGAGCTATTTGTGTGAACCCCTCCTTGCCCATTCCAGGCAAGAGCAACCACATTATTGTAAACAATTAAAGTATGAAGTCTTTGCTAACCTGTTTCATTGTAGTAAGTCTGTGGGAAGCTTGTCATGACCAGCTCTGCAAAGAGAGCTGACAGGGAAGGAACAGCAAGAAATGTAAAAGCAGTGACATCTTCCCGCTAGCGCCCTGCCTGCAGTGCGCACCTCTGTCCGTGCCCTTATGATCACGCCTCTATAGCCCCAATGTGCCTCCATTACTCTGCAGCAGGACTTCATAGCTTTGCAACAACACGTCCTCAAAACCTCCCCAGCATCTTTTGCTATGTGTAAAATGAAATATAATACAGCTGATAACAACAGTCAGCAGTACATGCTGAGATTATCCTTTCCCACTCAAAGGAATAGGCATCCACACATTTTCTATCAACTTTTCTTTCAAAGCTATTGTGATCTGCGGAGCCGAAGTGATTCTGCCTTACATTATGCCTACAGGACATTCTGGTTTACTGGCACCACTCCTGCCACTATCGTTAAGATTATGTCAGCGTTTCCACTAAGCACTGTGTCTCTGAGGAGCTTACAGTAACCAAGCTGTCAGAATTCATTCTGGGCTCAAACTTCATATATAGCAAATTTCCAGTGATGGACATTTCCTTTCTTTAAAAAACATCAAGGTAATTGGTATTGTAATACATATGACATAGCATTCAGAAAAGAATTTGGTTTTATATTGCACTATTCAAATGTAGCAGGTGATTTATTGCAGCCAGAACATTTTGGTCGTAAGTGTCCACTCAGGAAAAAAAAAACCAACAAACCAAAATGTTACAGAATTGTGTTTTCTGACCTGCACATTGAGCCACAAAAAATATTTCTGTGATGTAGCTGGGCTGCCTCGAGATGCTGAGGCATTGTATTGTGCTTGACAAGGCTTGCCACGTGGAACTGCTTATTTTGGAGAAAAGTTTTGCTCGACTCTTTATGATGATGCTTCTGGAGGCAGGACATATATAACGGCTTTCATACATCAACCTTTGTTAGGAAGGATATGGCAGCGCTCTCATGAACCTTCTGCGGGGCTCTGTGAGGCCCAGAACAAGACCAAATAAAACATGACTCTCGCCATAGCTGACAAGAGAGGATTTATTTATCAACAGCTCCACTGTCGTTAAAGAATTGGTGTGAAATGAGATTCATGTTAAGACCCATCATCCTGGGGCAGAAAACATCGAGAAGTAAATATCTGTTCTAGGTGTGTGGGACCCATCTTTATGCATCTACTATTTTCAGCAGGAACTGTGTGTGCCACCGACTGGAAACTTCTAGAGATGTATGGCAAGCTGAAGAGCAGCATAACCAGGGAACTGTGTATAAAATATATGTACTTCGGTGTACTCGGTCAGATCTCTTGGAATTTCCTATTTTAGGAGAAAAAGCTTGAGTCTTTTAATATTATTCTTCCATAGGAAGGGAAAAGAACAGATATTTGGGGGAAGATACTGGAATAACCATCAACCTAATCTGTTAATGCTTATTCATGGAAATGTTCCCACCAAAGCACGAGCAGGACTGCATCCATCTGAAGGAGATACTCACCCCCTCCTCAGACTTCTGTGTCATGTTCAAGGAGGGGATCACATTAATCCAGGAAGCGGCCAGGGAAGGGATCTGTCTGCACAGGACACGCAGAAGACAATATTAAGGACACCTCTTGCAGATGATGATGTTGCGAGGGACATGCTGGCTTTGCCACATGGGGCTTTCGGAGGGCAGTGCTGTTGCCCTCAGAGCAGCCGGTGTGTGGGCTGCAGGTCAGGCAGCTTCCGTGAACACCAGGCAAACTGGTGGCAGCAACACCCACAACTGGGAAAAGGAACAGTGATGAAAGTAACCTTCACAGCGGGTTTCCCACTGCTACTGTCAGTAGTGGAGCTGCCCCAGTGAAGGAAAACTGGGAAACATAGCCGCCAGGGAGCGTAGGCAGGGGCCCATGCTGCTGACCTAGCTATCTGCAGTGAATTACAGGCTGACAAACTTCTGGTATCAGTTGTCCTTTCTATAATACACATCTCGTACACAATTTTTAAAATTTCCACTATTGCAATGACAACCCATTTATTCCTTCCTTACAGCATACAAACGTTTCTGTACTGAGGTAATTTAATACAAACAGTAGGGGGGAAATCAAGAATCTATGGTAGAGTATTACCCAAGTTATAAAAGCAGTTTATTACTCTATTGTGTGTCTAAAATTTCTGGAACATTGTAGCAGATGTATTTTATAGAGAAATGACAACACGTTTTAATGAAATCCAGGTTTAGATTCTGGCAACATTTTTTCCTTAATTTTATATTTTGTAACTGAGTCTACTACCCCACCAGGAAAAATCAATAGAATATTTAGCACATCTCACCATCACACCTCCACATGTATTTTTGTACAGAGAAGAAAATAACTCTACGTGACAGACCAGGACGTACTTTTTTCTTTTCTTGAAACTGAATTCTCTCTTCCTCTGCTGACAATTACAAGTTCCAGTCTGCTCTGGTCTCTTCCAGGTGAAATTCAAGCAGTCATTACAAATTTTGCTGGACCTCTCTTGCGTAACATGTATCCTATTGTTGATTCAGACTGCAAACCAGTTTTGTGCTGGGTTGGCCTGCAGTGCTGTGGAGCTGCCCCCCCACTGCCTCCTCTCACTGCTTGGGGGACGCGGGCACGGTCATATCCTGCACCCCTTATTGGTGCCAGGTCACATCCTGCACCCCTTATTAGTGCCTGCTGTGGGCAGCAACGCCCTGAGGAAAAAAAGAAGGAGCCCTGCTGTTCCCAGGTCCCTTGCCCAGGCCTGCCGCAGAGCACTGTAGCACTGTAGTCATCCTTCTGAACCCCTTGCACACCCAGATCCATCAGGTACCATTTGGCTGCCCACTGTTAGTTTGTCTCTGCTGACTGTGGATAAATCAGTTTTTGAAAAGGTTATAGTTTAGGCAAATATACTTGCTTCATGAGAACATTTCTCACATAGGAATAAGCATCTCTGCTAAATTATCTTTCTTTCTCAAAAGTAGGTGGATGCTGCAGGTTTTCAGACACGCTGCTGTAGGCGTTTAAAATTAAGAAAAAAATAATAGAAATGTGAGTAAAAACACTCATCTACCTAAAATATTGTTCTTGGAAACATTTTTTCTGAAACTCAAAAAACAGCATCCTGAGGATGCTCTTTCAGGAAACACCTGATGTGGAAAAGTTCCATCTGAATGGCAGAATTATAGCATTTGGCAACATCACAAACAACTGTAAACTGTAAACAGGGTCCTACACTGGCAAGTATGAGGCAGCTTGTTTACAAGGGACACCAGTGGCGCTGCCTTGAGAAGGGCACCTGGGTCCTGGAGCATGCACAAGGCTGTGCGGACTGACCGCTGCTCTGTCACCTTAACAGTTAAATAAAAATTTTGCAATATTGTATAATAGTAAATCTGATTTGAGACTTTGCTCACTAGGCTGGTTGTAAAGATGTTTGAAAGTTGACTGTGCTGTTGCCAGAACAGGGTAGTTGAACCTTCTACAATCAAGATAAAGACCAAGTCCTCTTGATCAAACGAGCTTTATGGGACACATGCACAACCACACAAAACTAAGGTGTGGTATGTAGTCCTGGTTAGGAGGGACTTACAAATGCAGCCAATAAGCTGGAAGTCCTTGGAGTCTTGGGAACCTGAACACAGCAAGCTGCAAAGAGTGAGGCTGATTCAGCTTCTTTGAACTGATAGTCAGTACATGCACAGGTTTGAGACGTTCAGAGTTCCTTGTTCTGGTCCTTTGTTACAATTTTTCTGCTTCCTTAGAGGTTTACCTCAATGGTTGATACCCCAGGTCTAGTTGCACCATTCCTTTCTGTACCTTCCCAAAGACACATTTTATTTACTATCATATTCTATCATCTATCATCTTACTATCGTGTTCTGCCTAGAAAGTTTTAATACAATACACAATATCAACTGGTCCTTTTGGTTTTCCCCTTTTAATCACAATTTGCAATGTTTAAGTTAAATTACTTCTGGGTTATTAAGTATTTCATAGGCCAACAGGCTACTTGACCCACAATGCTCTTCTCTAAATGGCTGTGGCAGCTTTGCCCAGTCCCGTATCCTAACAGCACCAACATGCCATCTCATTCACACCTCTCCTAGATGATCCGATAAACAATTAAAAGTTTGGTATTTAAATAACCACTTGAATAGGAATGTGTGTTAACAATTCTTAAAGAGGCAGTACACACTTCTGAGACCACTTGTCTCAGTTCTCTACAGCCATTCGTATCTGAAAACATTTGATTCGTATTTTGGGTGCCTACCTCCTTTACAACAGTAAAGGCTAGACGCTTGCACATGATTTTATTCTGCCCCACTGCTTCAGTGAGGAGCTTTCATTTCCTCTCTAGCATACACTACACATACATGTTCGCATATATATACGCTGATTGCTCAGAGCATGGCGTCCCTGGCAAGAAGTGGGACGCCTTTCCCCCAGAAACCTCAGAAAATGTGAAGGGAGGGTGAAGCCATCAACTGCCTCACTGCCACTGAAGGATCAGGCCCTATTCCCTTCCTGCTCTCTCCGTCTCCCAGCTACTCCTGGGCACGCACTTCCACCACTCATCTTGCGCCAGGTTTAGCAATCACAGAACCTGCTTAGAAAGTGTCAGATGCAACAAACAGACAGAAAACCAGCCCCCAACTGGATAGTTTTTTCTTCAATTATGGAATTTACCTATTCTTGGAAGCACCTAGGGAGGGCCACACCTGGGAGAAGGGAGGGAAAAAACCCTCACATGACAGTAAGGACAGGCTGCGGGGAGCTAAATCCCCCTCCTCTGAGCCAGCTGAGAGACTAATTCAGGCACACGTGGGACCTCTGCCTAAGAGGGTGGGAATCCAGTTTACCATGTTATGCCTCATTTAACAAGACAGCACTGTTTCCAGTAAAGCCTGCATCCCATGGCCCAGGTTACAGATCCCATAATTACATTTTCACTCCAAATAATTGACAACTTTCTCTTCCAAATACATAACATAAGAATCTAAGATCTTAGACTGAAAATAAATTGTGATTGTTAATACAGTTCATGAGTAATAAATTAAGTCATGCTTGAATTTACTTAAAACTCAAGCACACCAGGTCATTTTTCACATAAATAAAGCACTCAAAAAGTTCTAGCAGAAGGAACTACTTAGATTCATAATAGAACTGTGCTTTATTCGTTACAGCTGCTCCTTTATGATACCTGATCCTAGACATAAATTCCTTTGCTTTGCAAATGGCAGTTCACATACCGAGGAGCCCAAAGCGTGTATTATCAGGGCAGATATAATTAATTTTAGCAGTGTAATAAACTGTATCGTTGCCTGGGAAATCAAATCCTGCAAATGGCAGCAAGGCTGAGTCATTCCCTTTGGTAATAAAATGATGATATGCTATAACTTAATGTAGATTAAAAACTGTACAATGCTATCCAGGCTACCACAAAAGGAAGTTAATAAAAGCTGAGGGTGAACTCTAATAGGCTTCTGGTTCTCTTGTCTTGTATTAGGTGTGCCAGAAATCAACATTTTAAGCCAAATGCTGTTGGTTATATTAGAGGTGAACTGAGAGATCTTTTTGTTTGTTATATATAGTGTGGACTCATAACTCTTTTTTCTTCTTTATGATGTATACAGAAACCTCAGAGGTGAATATATTTTTATGATTTTTTTTTCCCTTGCTCAGGCTGAGAGAGTTGGGGTTGTTCAGCCTGGAGAAGAGAAGGCTGCGGGGAGACCTTATTGCGGCCTTTCAGTACTTAAAGGGGGACTGTAGGAAGGATGATGACAATCTCTTTAGCAAGGCCTGTTGTGACAGGACAAGGGGTGATGGTTTTACACTAGAGAAGGGTAGATTTAGACTGGATATAAGGAAAAAATTTTTTACAATGAGGGTGGTGAAACACTGGAACAGGTTGCCCAGACAGGTTGTGGAGGCCCCATCCCTGGAAAGTTTCAAGGTCAGGTTGGACGGGGCTCTGAGCAGCCTGATCTAGTTGGGGATGTCCCTGCTCACTGCAGAGGGGTTGGACTAGATGGCCTCTAAAGGTCCCTTCCAACCCAAACCATTCTATGATTCTGTATTTTTAAAATAAATAATACATTGGAAAGATAAATCTACAGCGTTTGGAAATGTGAAACCAAACCCTGACATCACCCGTAGAGCACAGGTATTTCAACCATTACAATATCTCATCAAGCATATGCTTTTTTCACGGTGCAGAATTTATTGTATTTATTTCTCTCTGACACTATACTTGAGAAAGCAACCCAGTGCAGACGTAAATTCACTGTGGATCTCCTTACTCAGAGAAGTACACTGTAGAACAGGGACCTGGAGATGCAGCTTTGGTGGCATGTAGTTCTGTGTTGTACTCTGCTCCAAGCATCAACAGAAAATTATTCGAGCAGTACAGGAACCCTATGACAATATAGCATCAAATAGAGCTTAATGGGATGGTTGAGGGACAGGAGCATGTCACATGAGGACAGGCTGAGAGAGCTGAGACCGTTCAGCCTTGGGAGAGACAGCTCCTATCACTGCATCTGGCAGGAGGGAGTAAAGACAGCCAGGCTTCTCAGCGGTGCCCAGTGACAGGAGAAGAGGCAACGGGCACATACCGAGATACCAGAAATTTAATTTAAATATAAGAAGAAAAATAAGCTGACTTTTATGTCTTTGGGTGAGGGCAACTGAGCACTGGAGCAGGCTGCCCAGAGAGGTCTCCATCCTTGGATGTACTCAAAACCCACCCAGACCTGGCCCTGAGCAACCTGCCCTGGCTGATGCTGCTTTGAGCAGGGGTTTGGACTAGGCAGTCTCTTCCAGAGCTCCCTGCCAGCCTCAGCAATTCTATCAGTCCCTTATTTTGTACCCGCAAGCATATACATTTCTGCATCGCTTTACAGAAGAATTTGTTTTACTCTTGAAATGAGAAATAAATTCACAGCACTTGAGGAAATAATGTAAATTCTGTGAAAACAAATGAACAGCCATTGATTCCAATATGAGTAACAACTCTCATCATTTAAAAAAAGTTCACAGCAGAAACACAGATCTCTCTCCTACTTATTCTGTAAGACACAACCACAGACTCAAATATAACCTAATATGAGGCTTTATTATCGGAAAAACAAGACTATAAAGGAAAGCATTTGATGTTTGCTCAATGTAATATTAAGGGAATCTAAATTCTAAATATCATTTACCCTTTTCTAACTTATTTTTATCTACTGCTAGTTACAGTGGTTGATAGTATTTACCTATGTTAGACATGTTTAAACTTGTCTCCAAAGAGAAAGAGGTGGCTTTTTTCCAAGAGACATCAGTACCAGTAGCTTATTAAAAGCTTTTCTAGGTATTAGAAAACACAGGCAACAAATAAGGGAATACGCAAGCATCACAGAACAAGGAGAGAAGCTGACAGCAGCGCATCCTAAACCCTGCCGCTGAGTCCGAAGCGTGCAATACTTTGCTCAAATCAGCAGCTCCATGCCAGACGTTTACAGGTTTTTGGAAGAATAACGTAAAACCCTGTGAGGCAACTCCCAAGCACCACGGTGCCCCACAGTAAGGCAGCCGCCAGACCTGGGTCCCCAGACCCGACTCAGGCAGCCCATTGTGGAACAGGAGCGGGAGCTGCCCTGCTCTGGCAGGTTCCCCTCAGCGGGCGGCAGGGACAGGCACCCCGGTAGCTACCCCGCTCCCGCGGGCGCCGGGCTGAGGGCCGCCCCGAGCAGGGCCGCCCCGCTTCCCCTCAGGCCCTCCCGAGAGCCGCCCCTTCGCCCGGTCCCCGCCCGCCCAGCCCCTCTCTCGGGCTCAGGTGACACCGCCCTCCTTCCTGCCTCCCCTCACACCTCTCCCGCCCTGCCCGCCCGCGCACGCGCCGCGAACGGCCTGAGCCGCGGCCTGCGCGCGCCCAGCCCGGTTCCGGCCCTCCCTCCCTGCCTGCTCTCGCGAGCTCCGCGGCGCTCGGCGGGACATCCGGGGCTGTTGGTTGTTTGTGCGGCGGGACAAGATGGCGGTGGAGTCGCGCGTCACGCAGGAGGAGATCAAGAAGGAGCCGGAGAAGCCGATCGACCGGGAGAAGGTGGCGGGGGTGGTGCCGTGAGCCCTCTACCGCCGCTTCTGGGCGCGGCAGGACGGGCACCGGGGGGCTGGCTGGGGCGGGGGGAAGGGTAGGGCGACGCCGTGAGGCCTCGGTGGGGGGTGGTTGGGGATGGCGAGGGGCGCCTCACCTCGCCTCACCCCCGCCTCGCTCCGCAGACGTGCCCGCTGCTGCTTCGCGTCTTCACCACCAACAACGGACGGCACCACCGCATGGACGAGTTCTCCCGCGGCAACGTGCCCTCCAGCGAGCTGCAGATCTACACCTGGTGAGTGGGGCGGGGGCGGCCCCGGCCCCTCCGCCCGGCCCTCGGGCGCGGAGGCCAGCGGGCCCGCGGGCGGCAGCTGCGGGCGCTGTCAGGGAGCTCGGCTGTCTTGAACTCCTCGTCTGGTACTTGGCTGCGAGGGGTAGCTCGACAGGCGCATGGAATCATTTAGGTTGGAAGAGACCTCTAAGATCACCAAGTCAATCCGTCAACCCAGCACCCCCATGCCTCATAAACCATGTCCCGAAGTGCTACATCTACACTTTTTTTGAACACCTCCAGGGATGGTGACTCCACCACCTCTCTGGGCAGCCTGTTCCAGTGCCTGACCATGCTTTCAGTAAAGAAATTTTTCCTAATATCCAATCTAAACTTCCCCTGGCACAGCTTGAGGCCATTTTCTCTCGTCCTATCGCTTGTTACTTGGGAGGAGAGACCGACACCCACCTCACTACATAGACCTCGTTTAAAGCAGGAAACGTGGGGAAGCTTTCCTGGGGGCAGTTGTGCTGCTCCGCTGTGGTGGCAGCTGCATGGGGAAAGCAGTTGCCACTGAAATAAATACAGCTCCTCTGACTGTAGACATGGGAGCTTAGACATGGCATGCATGGAAGCAGATCTTCAGCTAAGTGCTGGTTGCTGCACACTGAAACTTACTGTGGTTTAATTGCCCAATGACTGACGCACGCAGAGGCTTGTGTTGTGCATGTCTTTGGTTATCACAACACATCTGTTCAACACAGAGATTCTTCTTTAACTGATGCTTAAATTTTGTTCCAACAGCCCTGTTTTTTCAGTAGTTGTTCCAGAAAGCTTGAGCTGTTGTGTGAGTGGTGGTATGTTTTGATTCAGAGCCTCTTGAGGGTGGAGTAGTGTGTTTCTTTTTGTGTGGTCAGGTAGCAGTGCTCTAACAGAGAGGTGCTTTTTATTGCTTTCAAATTTAGTTTGGAGAACTGCTTTAGTCTGTGTTGTAAGCATGTTGGGTTTTGTTTATAATATCTTGAAGAATGCTTTTGAAAGTGAATTATGCTAGTTCGCAAATCTTGTTTTTACCTCACGGTGCCTGTTAGGGTTATAACTTGTATGTCATATGGTTGAATAAATCTATCTTTGTGACTAGTAAAATGCAGTTCTAATTTAGTTCTTAATGGGATTTATGGACTCGGTCCAGGCTGTTGATGGTGTCTGAGCTGTTTGCCATCTGCAGAAGTCAGAATGGGCATTGTCTGTTAACACACTGCTCCTTGGTTGCTCAAAGCTTGGAGTGATTGTTCAGTTTGTGTAATTAGAGCTGCTTTAGCTGTGATGATTGAGTCTTTTTGTTCTTGGCATTCTGGAAATCAGCTTTAGCCCTGGTCTGGTTGACAGCTGGGAAAAGGAGTGCTGCCTGTTAGGGCAGAAGTGGAAATCTTGATGGAAATAGAAAACTACTCATGATATATATATATATTTTTTTTATTTCTGCATTTCCTCTAGTATTCAGGAAGTTATTTTAACATAGACACTGACTTAGGGGAGAAAATGCTTATAGTATTCACTGTATAAACAACATTAATGCATTAAAAAAACAAACCCTGCTGTTTAAATAGTAACTCTCTTGAGAGACATGGAAGAGCAGATGTTGAAATGTATAGAGGGGTGAAGAGACTTGTCTAATATTGCAATAAATTAGAAGTTACTACAGCTAGAATCACATTCACATTAGACTGCGTTGTCTCCAGGGTAGAGTAAGTGGTAGATTCTCCCAGGTGTTACAATCCATAACTAGAGCAACTTCTTGTCACTTAATCATTAGACCAAAACATACTGTTTGGAATGCCATGTAGTTGTGAAACCAGTGGTCACTGTGTAGTTGAAATACAGGATCTTACCCATCTTCAGGTGTCAACAGAAATTATGCAAAGGTAAGGAAATGTGTGGTTAAGTTGTAGCAATATATTGATTCCACCTTAAATGGGTTTTGAGAAGCTTGTTTTATTGTTGTTGCTTTCAAGAACATGGACCGCTTTGGTTTGTTTGTTTAATCCAGGATGGATGCGACTCTGAAGGAGCTGACCAGCTTAGTGAAAGAAGTCTACCCAGAAGCACGGAAGAAGGGGACGCACTTCAATTTTGCGATTGTTTTTACAGATCTCAAGAGGCCTGGATATAGGTAAATGGCATTTCTTCTCTGGGTTAGAAGAATTGAGGCCCTGGAGCAGAGAATTATTTTTCATTAACACTGATTTTAAAGTTCAGAACCCACAAATCAAAATTCTAAAGTTCTTGATAACAGACTATATGATAACCACAGCAAACTCTGAATTTTGCTTGGCGACAGTCATTGTTAATGTGTTCCCAAAACAAATTGTTTTGGATTTTTCTGTTCCCAAAACAATGAACTTGTGTGCGTGAAGGCTTCAGTGGCTGTATTGGCATCCAGCCAGAACAGGGACCTACAGCCTGAGATAAAGCTTTGTTTCTGGTGTTACGAGGCGTGGTAGATCTTGTATGAGAGTGCATTTGCATTTTAACAGTGATCTTGTTGAAGGTATCCATTGTTCAAAACCGTATGGGCTAAGCTTTGTCAGCAACCTCTAGATAAATCCTGCTCCGTGATCTGCAGGGTCTTGTTCTCTCTGTGTCTGGAAGGGGGCAAGGGGTTCTCTCTAGTATTTAACTTCACATGGTAGCAGGTTCCCCTGCCCCTCTGCCCCATCAGGAGGATTTGGTGTAGCTTCTCTCGATGCACCTGGTACTGGAGGGAAAAACCCCCTGCACCCTATGTATGTAGTGAAATGCTAAATAGAGTGCAGTGTGTCACAGGGAGGTGGTCGTGAGCTGATACAGCTCCTGTTTTGGACATCTAGAGAGATTTGCCTCTGATAACTGCCTTGCCTTTTTCTCTCCTGTGTGCAGGGTGAAGGAGATCGGCAGTACCATGTCGGGCAGGAAGGGCACAGATGATTCCATGACATTGCAGTCTCAGAAATTCCAGATAGGAGACTACTTGGATATAGCAATCACTCCTCCGAATCGTGCACCGCCCCCATCAAGCCGCATGAGACCGTACTAAACTACGGCTTCTTTGTGTGATTACACCTTCTTTTTATTCCTACTTGCTGTTCTAAAGCAGGCTTTTTTTTTTTTGGCTTTTGTTGCTAAGCAAGAACACCTGATGACAAAGCTAAGCAGCATCAGAAATGACAGTTAACTTTTAAACCTTACCTTTTAGTTTGTTTAGAAGAAACGTGTCTTTAGCAGTGCCATCATCCTATCCCTGATTGTTAGAGTTTGAACAGTAAGTCAGTGTGTCCAGTGTTTCAAGATTTCTGTAAAATATGACCAGAAGGATTACAGTTGTTCTGTAGTTCTGTCTTGTCTGGAATAAAGATTGATGTTATTAATCTCTGATAGTGTGGTGGTGTTCGGTGTGGTTTTTTTTAAAGTGGATTTCTGCAGAGAAATTTGGAAGTTGGCTTTTAAGCAGAAGCTGAAATTGAAAGGAGGGCCAAAGCCTTTATCTGGTAACTTTTGGGCTTGTTAAGCAGAGGTAGATGGCCTGTCAGGCGCCTCACAGGGATTCCCTGTACAGGAGGATTTCTTAAACCACTTTTGGCTGAATTTTGGAGGATGAGCATGTGCACGGTGTGGTTGAAGGCAGGCAAACTCTGTTGTGCTCCCCGCTGAGGGAGTGTGGGGAGCCCAGGTGGGCCACTGCGGCTTCCAGGGGCTGCTCCATCTTGCACAGGCGATGCCAGTCCATGGGCAGGGCATGGTATCAGTGACACCAGCATATCCCAGGAGACTAAGGAGCTGCTGAGTGTATGTGAGGAAGATGTGGTTCAGCACATATGCACATCAGCCTTACCTGAGTTCTGAAGGCACTGGTGTCTTCAAGGTATAAAACTGTCTTTGAAGGTCTGGCTTTTCTTAGAACAGTGGTCTCCAAACTTTATTTTGATCGCACGCCCCTATCAGTAACAAATTTTTGAGTGCATGCTCCTGAAATTGTTTATAAAATACATACATCTATTACTCTACTAATATATTAGTTGCATTTTAAAACTAGACAAAAATAGGAATCTAAAAAGAAAGGTGAAATACTTTAATAAATACAATTGAAAAATATTTTTAATGGTACAAAACCCCATTTTCTTCCTTCACCCCACTTTTGCTTCTACCACTTTGGAGATTGTCCTGTCCTTAGCTTGTCTGGTGCACCCCACTTTGGAGACCACTGTCACAGCAGACGGGAGTGTCTGCAGAGTCCTGGTCAGAAGAAATCTAGTGTTTTCGGATCGAGGTGGGCTAATGTGCTCATTTCCTAATGAACACATAATGGCAGGTGCTCTGCTGGAGATGCTCCTGCCTGCAGCTCAGATGAACTGGGAGGAGGTGAGGGAGCAAGTCTGCACTGGCAGTACCTGTGGGAGTCCTGACCCTGGCCAACCGCTTCTTCCCGGCCAAGCGAGCCTGCAGGCTGGAGGCAGCTGTCTCGCCTGCCTGAGTGGCAGGCGATATATTGTCAGTGTACGCTGACCAAGAGGAAAACATGCAATTTTGGCTTCCAGAACTCGTAGAAAGGTGAATGCTGTAGCCTCTTTTCCTTAGTTATCTTCATCTAATGAGTACGTATGATTTTGGACACTACACTGGCCAGTCTGAGCTGGGTAATTCTTGCTGCTTAGCCCTCTGTAAGATGATTTTTCACAAATACTTGCAGCTTGTACTGAGCACCAGTTTCTTAATTTCCTGTAACCCTTGGGTGTCAGGGCGAAGCCAGGGACCAGTAAGCTGTCAAGGTTCAAGGTTGTTCTGTGTTAAAAGCTGCTGATGAAGCTGGAGGTCATTGGGGGTGGCTAGTAGTGAGCTTCCAGAATCTCAAAAAGGAGGAAGGGATAGCGAACGGGTCTCAGCTGTCCATGGGGAAACTGGAATGCTGGTCTATGTGATGGATGCTACTTTCTGGGAAGCAGCTGATGTTGCCTGGGACCTTCTTAAGGAGCAGGAGAAAGAAGGGGTGACCTAGCAAATGGGGATGGGGCCTGTGGCTTCCCAGAGCTCAGTGGTTGCTTCGGACACATGCGTGCCTCTGGCCTTATAGCATGCTCCTGTTGTCCCTGGGCTGGGTGCCTCTGCTGGCTGACCCAGAGCATCCAGCTGGTCTGGAGAGAGCCAGGCACTTGTTTTCTGCACATTGTGCCCCGTGTGCTGAGGAAAAGGCAAAAGCAGAAGTAGGAGCTGTAGCTGCTCCTTAAAGCCTTCAACTTCCTCACTTAAGGCCTTAGAGCAGAGGCTAAGACTGAAGTGTTTCTGTCTGCTGAGGACGAGGCATGTCTTCTTTCATAAGCTGTGATTTGTGGTTTTTTTTCTCTGCAGTACAGCCTGAGGGATTTCAGGTTCAGTTCTGCCTATGGTTCACTCTCTTCTGTCCCCACTTCTCTGGCTTCTAAGTTAGGGAGTTGCGATTTGAGCCTTCATATTCACCCTCATTGCAGAATGACCTGCATCTCAGTCACTTTTTCCCCTAAGACTGAGGAGGTTGAAAAGTGCTCCCCACCCTTTTTTAAAGACAGCTCAAGAAAAGACAATATAAATGCTGCTTTATAAAGGACTGTGAGCCTGGAAGTGGCAATGGAGCTGGTCTAGCATGGCCAGAGGTGGGATGTTTTGCCAGGGTGAAGGCAGTCACCTCTGGTGTGAGGGGGAGGCTCCCTGTGGTACTGCTGCTGCGAGGAGCCCGTGTGTTGTAACAGCCCAGTGACTTCCGTGTCACCAGGGGCGGGTTTGGTCAGGCCTGGGACCCCCTGCCGCCTGCGCACTGGGTCTTGGCCAGCAGATCAGCCATCTTGTTTTTGACACCTTATAGACCTGGGCTGACAGAAAAGTGAAGGCCACTGCTGAGTGGCCTGCTTGCCACAGGGCATCGTCCATGCTGCGAAATGAGTGAGGTGAGGCCTGCAGTAACCAGTGTGCAATTACAGCGTTGCACAGCCTCCCACCAAAGGCAAGGACAGACTTGCCATTAGAGGCACACAGGAATTCGGGCATTTCCTCATTTTTGTGCCCTGGTTTTCGCTTTAATTGCATTTAAGGATAATTCTCAAAATTAAATGTAGTCAGTATATAAGGCAACAGCAACAAGTGAGTCTGTGTCTGTGACTCAACTGCTCTGGCAGGCGGCTTGGCTTTGCTGCTGGAGCAGGAGACAGGGCCCAGTGAGCCCAGTGAGGGCTTGTGCCTGCCTAGCCTGGGGCAGGTCTTCACATACTTCAGAGAAAAAGAGGAGCAACCTATTGGTTTTGTATTTGGTGGCCCATGAAGCAAAAGCACCGGGAAATGAACATGCAGAACTGCCCTCAGCGGCAAATACTTCAGCTCAACTGCTTGGGTGTGGAGTTCACCTTCACATGACTGCCACGGAAGTATAAGCCTCAGCTGACCTCTTCTCCATCTGCTTCAAGCTAAACAGCTCTTGAGAAAGAGATTTGCCCTCAAACGCAAGTACTTCACACAGAAAAGTAATGCAAAAGTGAGGAGAGTTCAACTTTCTGTACCCATTTTTATGGGAAAAGACACTTGAGAGAGCAATGCAATTAGGGTTGGGTTACATCAAAAATTTACTCCTACTCAATCAAGGCCAATGACAGCTGTTTTGAACGCAGACACTGGGATACACTGAGCAGCTGTGAAAGCAGACAGCACCAGGGTACAACCATCCAGATGGTGCAAGAGGTGGAATGGTAAGTGAAAGTTGTCACCTGCTGAGCTCCTACTGCACAGGAGGGAATTTACTCACAGTAACGAGGTTGTGTGTGTATCTTCTGAAGCTAATATAAAAGCTGAGGAAGGCTGTCAGCCCCTAAAAAGAGCAAAATATGTACAGCACCATGGTTGGGCGAAATTAAAATATGGTCTCAAAACTCGACAAAAGTGAACACTACATCCAGAGCTGTCAATCTACAGGACTCGCTTTGTATGCAGCAGTTTCATAAGGAATTTTTGTCTCTCATCAAGGCAGCTGGATGAGGTGGGGTTATTTTTCTCTTTTTTGATGCATAAAGCCCTAACAGCCACAACTCTCATATGTCTGCTTTCACCAGCAGCCAACCCTCCAAAGTGCTTTTTATCTCCTGGTTGCATAAGACAAAGAACTAGGATAAGAAGTAAGATGATGATTGTTTTCAAAAAAAGGTTTCCAGTCTTTGTAACTTCTTAGAGGTAACCCCTCCCCCCCCCAGCACTGCAGCCATCAGGCAGCTCTTACCTCCTGCCCCGGCCCCTCCAGGGATACCACACCTACCCCACTGTCCCTCGCAGGTGTCCCTCCAGGCCTCACCTTGCCCCTCTCCTTCCTCAGAGGGGCTCAGTTTTTCTCTGCCTTTAGCTGGTGACAAACACCTGGGCCACTTGTGCAGGTCTCCAGCCTCTGCAATTCCCAGCCCCTCTGGCTGCAGCAGTGAGCTGGGTGTGCTGGGCTCCCTGGCAGCACAGCCAAATGGACCCAGCTACAAAACTGAGGCAACTTCCCCTAATTTCTCTTTTCACCCTCAGTAGCAGCTACGATGGGCTGCTCTGCTCCTATAGATTTGGCTTCATGCGTCTGTGTTCTTTCTGGTGTGTCTTTCCTGCCTGCCTGCCCAGGTTTGCAGGTTTGCATGTCATCTACCAAGTTCCTGGAATGTATAGAGGACTGTTTCCTGATACAAATGCTAGACGTGCCAACCAGGAAGGAGGCGCTGCTGGACTTGCTATTCACAAACCGAGAAAGCCTGCTTTGTAATATCTCTGTTAGTGATAGCCTTGGCTGCAGTGACCACAATATTGTGGAGTTCGGGATCCTGCTGAGTGTGCTGAAGGTCAGCTCTAAGACAAGGGGTTTGGATTTTAGAAGAGCAAACTTCAGAGGCCACTCAGGGCTCACTTGGGAGGGGTTCGATGGGAGGCTTCCATGGAATACAAAGGAGCTAGTGAGAGCTGGGAATTCTTCAAGAACTGTCTATTTGGAAGCACAAAACCAGTTTATCCCCTACAAAGGAAAAGGAAGTAAGCAGAGCAAGAGGCCCCCGTGGCTCAACCATGACCTCCTGGGTCTACTCAAATCCAAAAGGGAAGCACAGCACAGATGGAGAAGTGGAGGATTGTCCACCAAGAACTACAAGGGCATAGCCAGAGAGTGCAGAGATGCAGTCAGAAAAGCAAAAGCCCAATTTGAATTGAAACTGGCTGTAGACATAAAAAATAACAAGAAAGGGTTCTTCAGACATGCCAATCATAAGCAGAAAAAGAAGGAAAACATAGGCCCACTGTTAAACAGAATAGGAGAGTCAATCACCAATCATGCTGAAAAAGCAGAGGTCCTCAACACCTCCTTCACCTCGGTCTTTACCAGCACTGTAGGGTCCCAGGCTTTGGGAACAAAATTGCCAATTGAACCAAACACCGACCCACCATTGGTGAAGGAGGAGTTAGTATATGAACTACTACAGGAGCTTCACCCCTACAAATCAATGGGCCCTGACGCCATCCGCCCGAGGGTGTTGAGAAAGCTGGCTGACATCATCGCAAGGCTGCTCTCCATAATCATGGAGAACGGGGGATGTCCCTGAGGACTGGAGAAAGGCAAATGTTACCCCTATCTACAAGAAGGGCTCAAGGGAGGATCCAGGTAGCTATAGACCCATCAGCCTTACTTCAATCCCTGGGAAAGTTATGGAACGATTATGGAACGAATCCTCCTGGGGGCCATCACAAGTCAAATGAAGCATGTGATTGGGAAAAGCCAACATGGCTTCACTAAAGGCAGATCGTGCTTGACTAACCTGGTGGCCTTCTATGACACAGTGACTTGCCTGGTTGACATGGGGCGGGCAGTGGACATTGTCTACCTGGACTTCTCCAAGGCCTTTGATACGGTCCCCCACAGTCTCCTCCTGGAGAAATTGATGTGTTATGGCCTAGACAAGTGGTCTGTGCAGTGGGTGGGGAACTGGCTGACAGGCTGCACCCAAAGGGTGGTGGCAAATAGTTCTTTCTCAAACTGGCAACCTGTCACTAGTGGAGTCCCCCAGGGATTGATATTGGGCCCAATGTTATTCAACATCTTTATAAGTGATCTGGATACCGGCATCAAGTGTAGCCTGATGAAGTTTGCTGATGACACCAAGTTGAGTGGGGAAGTAGACACTCCAGAAGGGAGAGCTGCTCTGCAGGGAGATCTGGATAGACTGGAGGAGTGGGCCAGCAAGAACCTTATGAAGTGCAACAAGGAGAAGTGTAAGGTCATGCACCTGGGAAAACATCATCCAGGAGTGCAGCACAGACTGGGATCCACCTGGCTGGAGAGCAGCTCTGTGGAAAGGGACCTGGGGGTCCTGGTGGGCAGGAAGCTCAACATGAGCGAACAGTGTGCTGCTGCGGCCAAGAAGGCCAACAGGATGCTGGGTTGCATCAAAAAGGGCATCACCAGCAGAGAGAAAGAAGTCATTATCCCACTCTACTCAGCCCTTGTCAGACCACACCTGGAGTACTGTGTCCAGTTCTGGTCCCCGCTGTACAAAAAGGATGTGGACAGGCTGGAAGGGGTCCAGAGAATGACCACCAAGATGATCCAAGGACTGGGAAGCCTGTCATATGAGGATAGGCTGGGAGACATGGGTTTGTTCAGCCTTGAGAAAAGGAGGCTCAGAGGGGATCTCATCACCATGTACCAGTACTTAAGGGGCAGCTACAAAGAAGATGGAGACTCCCTTTTTACACGGAGTCACACGGAGAGGACAAGGGGGAATGGACACAAATTGCTCTTGGGGAGATTCCGATTGGACACGAGAGGGAAACTTTTCACAGTGAGGACAGTCACCCATTGGAATAATCTTCCCAGCGAAGCGGTTGACTCGGCCACGTTGGACACCTTTAAGAGTCGTCTGGACAGGGTGCTGGGCCACCTTGTTTCGACTCTGCTCTTCCCAGAAAGGTTGGACTAGATGAACCCTGAGGTCCCTTCCAACCTGAGATTCTGTGATTCTGTGTGATTCTGTGGTTTGTCCTGAAGGACTCACTGCTCTGCTTCCCCAAGGAAACTTGGTTCTTAGAACTAAATTTTTTCCTTACTTTATCCACTTAAACCAACACTTTTTTCAACTTAATAAATAAATAAATAAAGGTATATAAAAGCTTTTTTTTTTTCAAGCCAAGAACTCCCCCATTACCTCGTTAGCCTTACATAACTATTGCTGCTGCTGTTGAGCATTAGCCAGGCCTTCATTTAACATAGTGGCGGAGGCAGGGAGGGGAGATTCCTCTTTGACCTGCTCAGGCCTTAAATGAAGGGGTCTGTTTTCGGTCCCCCCTTTGCGTTCACCCCTGCTCCACTACAGGTTCATGCATTTGTGAGTACACACATACAGGTGCATGTACAGGAGCAGGAGCCATGGCCTTGCAAGAGCTGCCATTTCCTGCCCTGCAATGGCAGCACGATGCGTATAAAAAAAATTTCTTCTGCACTGCTTTTGGGAGAGGTTGCCTGCATCTCTGGTGGAGGACCTGGTGTCTGGGTTAATTCCCTCCCTAGTTAAGCAGAGAGGACAAAGCTCATATGCACACTTTGTCAATAACCTGGGCTGCATCAGACATGCTCCTTGCTCTGGCACCATGGTCACCACCTGACTGCAGCAATGGTGGAGGCTTAAGTTTTGCCTTACAGCTCTGGCCAAAAGCAGAACCAGTTGTGATGCAGCAGGAGGACAAAGATCCATTGGTGATGAAGGGGGCGGCCTGGCTGTCATACCTAGGCAAGGTGGTGGAGATGGAAAATGGCTAAGGGCTGGGTTCAGAGGGGTTGGGGTGTTCAGGACCCTCCCTCTGGGGTATTTCTAGGCTCACAGAACTGACAGGCTTAAGGAGAGACACTCTGCCCAAAACCTCACTTGACCTCTTCAACACAGCAAGAAAAAGCCAGTGAATGCTGCAAGTGACAGCTTCAAGGCCATCTCTGGGCAAGCTTCTCTTAGCACTGGCTGAGGCATGGATTCCCCACGCCATCCTTCAGTCATGCAGACAAATGTAAGTTAGTGTTGTCATGCTTTAAGAGGCTTGGGGGGGGCTTTAACAGGGCCTAAAACTACACCTGGCCCAGACACCCATGCCATGTATGCTGTTTGACTCCAAGTGTTCCTTTCCTTGAGTCATCAGTGAACATTTGGGAGATACAGAAGACCTCCCAGCGCTCCACTGCTGAACAACAGATAGGACCCAGCACAGCTGACCCCTTTCCTCCTAGGCTTCTGCTGAGGTCTTGTAGCCAAAAGCCATGAAGCACATACCCCAGGATCTGCAGACAAGAGAGGAGAGCCCCAGCAGCAGTTCCAGGCGGGGCATTTGAAGAACAGCACCAGGCATGCGGCTTCCCACACCAAACCCGCTCGCTGCCTGCCTGCTCAGCTGGGCTGTGCACCCTCCCACAGGCACGCCACGCTCCTGCTGCCTTGGGTTTAGGACTGCACTGGAGAGCAGGAGGCTTACGCTTGGAAGGGGAAGGGAAGCAGATGCATTTAGAAGTACTAAAGCTTTGAAATACAGTCCCACTGGTACCACACCACAACAGCCTACGTGGCCAGTAATGACCACCACCCTGCATCTATAGGACCCCCTTCCTCGGGTGAGGTTTGCCCTGGTAGCTTTGTCCCCTCCAGACTAATTCATGCACAAGCACCTGAAGGAGGGTGGTGGGGTGAAGAAGAATTGCTTCAGCTGCCATGGAGGCGCTCACAGAACAGCCTCAGGGAATCTTACCAAAGCAGACAGACAGGATACAATTCCCCAAGCAACTTAAACTGCCAGTGAAGGAGGATGTCCTGGCTCCCACCCTTCCACCCATTCCCTTCTCGTCTGTCAACACCCTTCAGTGCCCTTGCAGGTGGGCAGTGATTTGGGTCCACACGCAGAGTCCATGAATAATTTAACCTTGGAAAACAATAATTAGTTCCTGGTGGCTGGGCAAGCAGGAATGGCTTCCCATGCAGCCACAACTACGGTGACACAACCGAGGGCGTGGGACCTGCAGCTGGGAGAGAGGAAAGGCAGGGCCGAGGGGCAAGGCCTTAGATTGGTTTACAACAATTGCGTCAGCAGTCATTACGGAACGGAACAGCAGGGCTTTAAGCCAGGAACACGTTATACCAAAAACGATGAAAGTATTTGAACACCTTCCTGCTGGGTATTCTGCAGACTATCCTTTGCTTGGCCTCGCCCCAGGAGAAACACTCATGTAGCAGAGCGTCTTCTTCCATGGAGCATTTCCTGTGTGCATGTGTGGTCCGAAAAGCGGATCCGGCGCCCAGTGTCCAATGAGCCAATAACCACACGCTCAGGAGAGATGTTGCTTATTTACTTCAGGGTTGCGCAAGCCTGGGTGCTCGGTGGTTTCCCCCAAATCAAGCACACCAGGTGAAAACCGCAGTAGGTTTTTATACCGTTAAATGTGTCCACAGCCCCCAGCTTAGTCATTGGTCAGTTTCTTTCTCACTTCAGCTTAAAGGTACAGCTCCTTTTATATTTACTATGCATGCTCAGAGAGGAAGTGGCTTATTTGATTAGCGGGCTTGCTGACCTATGGGCATGATTTTTAGTATTATAATGAGGATAGTTCATCCAAAGGACACTTTGTTCTTACCAAGTTGGCAACATCCATAAAACATGTTCTCCTTTAGGTCTAATTGTCCCAGAATTTCCTTGGTTAAAGGATACTGACTTCCTACTTTACCACCCATCTGAGGTGGGAGTTTTCTCAGTCCTTCTCCAAGGATACTGAATGTTTGTTGCTCTAATCAGAGATAATTAAGTGTCCTTTACTTGTTAGCTTAACAGATGCAAAGAACATCTTTGCCTAATACGATGTTAGCTAAGTTTCTTCAACGTGTGCATATTTGTGCTTCTTGTTTTTTAAACTCTTCAACTTGAATTAGACAAGATCAAAGAAATTCATGGGTCTGGTCAGCTCCCTACTATGATATCAGCTGCCCCTTCTGTAAAAGTGGATATTACCGTAAGAACAGCATGAGGTTTCACATATAAGTTGATAGATAATATAGCCAGCAGTGACTGATGTCTTCCCAGTAGAAAGCTATATTCCTGTGGACTAATGTACATGTGATTCCATAGCACGGCCACTGGATGTTGTCATTGCTCCTTATAAATGCTATAAATCTCTATTACTGTCCCATGGGGAAACAAGGTGCTCCCAAAACACAAGGAGCTCCAACATCAGCTACAGCTGTTGATGGAGCACCTGCAACCACCGCAAGTACTGGAACATCTGAATAGTGACAACAGGGAACAAAGCAAATATCACATCTTACAGAAAATTTAAAGCATCTGTGATGCTTTAAATAACCAAAGCAGCCTGGACTCCAGTGATTTATAAAAACATCCATAAAAGCGCAACAGGAGGCACTAAAAGCAATGCTTGTTATTTATCCATTTGACAGCCATCTGGGAAGTCTCGTTTCACTGTGAGATATTTGTATTTAACCTCAGGCAAAATATTTCCAAGATGAGGAAGCACAGACCACCTTAAGGGGCTTCCTAGGCAGAACAACAGAGACACTGCTTTGACAATAAATGGGATTATGGAGAGAAGCTTCTGTTAGCTTTTGATGTACACATTTGATGTACTTTAAAAAAATATGGAAAAAATATTAAGAACCACAGCAAAAGAAGGGAAGCTAAAGGCTATACTTTTTTGGTTGCTTCCCAGATGTCCCTAAATACTGAAGTGCAATTTTGTGCTGGGTTCAATCTTTTCTGACCGCAGGCTACTGCTAGGAGATGTGACCCGATACTTGCCCTGCCCTTACACCTGATCTAGTGCTCACACAGGCAGAAGCTGAGTTTGAGATTGCTATTGGGGAGGGCAATCTGGAGGAGAAACCAGAATTAATTAGCCTTTCAGTGGCTCAGCAAATGGAAGGAATCCATCATAAAGCTGTAAAACCCCTGTATTCTGTGCAAAAGAAAGCAGCCTCTAGTGGAAGCAGCCTCCAGTTAAACTAAATTAAGCGCAACACAGAACCATCCTCCGAGTCGATTTTGCCTGTTTTGGGGTGATGACTGTTCCTTACAGAATGACTGCATTTACTACTTATTTAGCTACTGTTTATCCAAACTATGCTTTCTGACAGGCCAATGCTGGTATCAGATTCACCCCAAAACAAACCAACATGTAACTTAAGTTCTTTTGCATTATTCCTACTCTGACACATTATATTACTTCAGCGCACAGCAGGATGAGCCTTTCTTCAGCAGCAACACTGGCTTAAGTGGAGTGTTACCCTATTCCACCCCCATGGCTACATCCTTGGTTGGTCCAGTATTTGAACTTGTGCAGTTTATCAGATGGCCCCACAACCACCTGCCTGAGAGAACTGATCTGGGTGGGTGGGGGGGGAAAAGACAAAATGCAACCTTCCCTCTCCAGCTTATTTTGAACGCAGATCAGTTTCCAACACTGCTTCTGCTTCTGCCAGCTTTGCCCTCCTCCACCCCAAATACTCAAACTACTACTTAAGCCTTACTGAAACCTAAAAGGTTTTAAAGGTAAAGCACTACAAACTAAAACTATTTTTTGTTTTGCTGCTTTGATTATATCCATCTCAGAGCAATGGTCCTGCTATAAAGGATATAAGTACAAACAGCAATATTACTTGTATTAGGGTAAAATTGTAGGCAAGAAAAAACTAAGTAGAAAAACTTAATTTCTAGTGTCTAAAAAGTCTCATGCCAGCATCATGTCATAATAGCTCGGGTAGATCAGTTTTTAAGATTTCAAGTTGTCATCTTGAAGATAAGTTGTATCTCAAAATAATAACTGAATTGCTTTCATGTTAGTTAATGGAATAGCTATGAAATGTAGCAGCAAACATTATTTAATAGGCAAGAAAAATGATGCAAGTGGCTTACGCTGAGAACCCCAGCACTGCTAGGTACAACTCTGCAGTTCTCCAGTGGAGGAAAGGACAGTGGAGTGTAGAGTTGTTCTCAAGTTTAGGGAAAAGACATTCATAAGCCCTTTTAGGAATTTCAGTAGTTGAAGGGGCAGGGGGAGGCATACAGTAAGGCCCAGGACAGTATGTTCCATTTCATGTTAAATGGAGTCTTTCAGGATATCTGGCTTCCTTCAGAGCAAGAAAGTAGCCATGAAGTAGTGTGGATGCAGAATGCAGGCTGTGAAACCCCTCCTTCTCAGTGCTGGTAAATCTGTCTGATTTTTGCACTGTGGCAGAATACTTTGTACCTTTTTAAGACCATGAAATTCTATGACTAGCACCCAGCCCATTAAGTGGTCTTGGTCTGTGAAGAGGGCAGAAACAGGTCTGGCCTTCAGTCCCCAAAGAGTTGGGTAGAACAAGTAAGTGCTTTTATAGCAGCAGATAATTAGTTTTCCAAGCAGCCATCAAGCATCTGAGACAGATTTATTTAGTATTCAGAAGTGTTGATCAATCTCAAAGACTGACACGTAATAATACATACATGTTTTTAAACAGGAACTAGCACAGAAAAGTGACAGCGTAGCCAGGCCAGAACTAGTAGAAAATCAGCTTCTCCACTTAATTTGATGTGCACTTATTCTGGAGAATGACTGGAACAGCAGGGAAAAAGGTACCTTTAATTGCTAGGTTTTAGCCAGGATAAGTCCCTCTAAGCAACTGGAGAAATACTTTTGGGCATCTCTAGATGTTTGCATATCCTGAGGATGTAAAAAAAAACTTGTGGAGCTGTGTTAAGAAAAGCACACACTTCTCCCCATCTCCTGGGACGGTCTCTCCCTTCTCATGTGTTGCACATGTTGCCTGCCCACATATAAATTGACAGAATTTTAGCCATCAACAGGAAGACCACGTACCGCTGGTAAGAGCAATCCTGCAGTCACTCAGAGGACTAGCTGACACTAGAAACAGCAAACTGGTTCCAAACAAGGATATGTAGCTGGGATTTCTTGCAGACAAAAGTAGAATTTCTGGTAGAAAAAAAAATCCTAATTACTATGACTACCAGGTACCAAAAAAGTGCCCAACAGCTCTGAGAACTTAAGCTTGGCCAGCTATTACAGGGATAGATGTGCACGTTTAGAAGTGACACCACAGCTCACAGAATGCACATAGCAGCAGCGCAGAAGAGCAGGCAACCACCTACATGCCTGCCAGCAAACCAGTACTAATTGCACAGTATATTTTAAAATAATTTATATTTGAGCCAGAGTCACCTTTTAGGGCTAGAGATTAGACTGTCAAAAGGAAAACCCATGTATAGCACCTAATACAATGTCAATGTAAGAAAACTATAGTAAGAAAGAAGCAGCAGCATAAGAAATACCTGCCCTTCAGAGAGGTAACAGAGAGCCCGATGGAGAAATGTGTGTGATGTGTCTTAGTATTGCAGACGTGACTAATAGCATAGAAGTGCTTTAAACAGTAAAGCAGGAATTACTCTTCATAGAAAAGATGACTTCTGTTGAAGATGCCAAATACTGTTAAATACTACACTTCAAACTCAGCCCTGAAAAGATGTACAGTGTCACCAGAACAGCCAGAGATAGCCACTTTCTGGGGCAATATACTGGACTTTCCCTTTATTGCAACTTAACTGCACTTCTCTACAGCCTACTGCAAACACAAGCACACACAACAAACATGAGAATCAGGCGAGACAACTGAAGTACTACTTCATACATGACCCCAGTCCTCTCTGGAGCATATATACATTTATATATATTTTGCCAAGCACAAGCTGTTAGTTGAAACAAGTTTATCCTCATCAAACTTTCTCCACTAAAAAGAACTTTTCCTTTGTATGTCTCTTTCCTCCCACCAGTTTTTTTTCTTTTGCTTTTTGAGCTAGTTATGATTTGGTGATAAGATCCATGAATATGAAACAGTCTCAACGTGGTCTTCACCTTGATTTCAGATGTTTGTCTTGAAAAATCCAGGATATCCTCTGCAAATATATCCAGAATAGTTCATAAACTTATTATTTCAATCATATTTCAAATTAGCAGAAGACACAAAATTGAAAACCTTTTTTTTTTTAAATTACCTTGACAAGAAAAAAAAAGTCAGCTAAACAGGTTTGTTCTATTTGATTACTCAAATGGATTCCAACTCCAAGTATATTAAGATGCCTACTTTTATCAATGTCATTCTGGGTTGTTGTGATTCTTATTTGGCTCCGTACATGCTCCTTGTACCTCTTACCTAAATAATCTGTACTGACCTCAAGTTGACTGATCATCAACAGGTGTAATATACATTACATTGAATCAGGAATATCTATACTTGATCAAGTTGTCACAAAAATTTCTTTCTATTCAAATCTATCAAGTTCTTTTTAAAGCTCGTATTCCATTGTTCAAAAGATTACTCATACTTATTATAGACTAATTTCATCTCACATATTGTTCATAAGGTGCCTTTGCATTTGAAAGAACTTTGTCTTTGCTAAAACGACCGTGAAATTGGTCATGTCACTTATATAGTTTTCTACAATTCCTTAGTTTTATTGCCTATATGTATTCAGAAGAAAGCACTCACTGGTGCTTTGATTGCTGCAAAGTAAAATATACCTACAGATAAAAATAGTAACACTCTACTTTCATTTATTTTTTTTTAAAGTTGGGAGGATTCAAACACACAGCCAATTATAATATTTTACTGTAAAGAACAAGGCAGACAGATACCAAAGAACAGTTATTTAGTCACAGCAACAAGATCTATTTTGGTAGCTGAAGAGCAAGCAGCTGCATGGATTTCTAAAGGTGTTAAAGCCTCTTCATAGCTCCTCCAAATTATATTACTTAACCAAATTTGTAAAATTTAATCATACCTGTTCTCTTTGTTGCAGTGATCATTGAAATCACTTTCATGTTTTATAGTATTTCCTGCCTTGGTCCCCATTTCCTTGGCTTTAGAAGGGTCTACTTTATGATTATACTTGGACAGAATCTAGAGGAAATATTAAAAAGTAATAAAAAGAATTATCTATGAACTCAAACTAGAATACACTTCATACCTTTTTAATAAGTAGCAGAGAATGCTTATTGAAGAACAAACTTTCATAGAACTAAGCCCTTTTAATTTTACTATTTTGATATTAAAACTATTTAGGAGAAAAAAGTATATTAGCTGACCTGTAGAACATCATCTGGTATCCTTGTTATTTCTGGAGGTGGAGGAGTATTGAGTAACTGGTCATAGTGTTTTATTTTGGGAGGAGAAGGGTCTCCAAAATGTTTAAGGTACTCATCAGAGTTCACAGCAAAAGGAATGCTATCTTCAGTGTATTGCTTATCTGTTGCATTGTTCATTGTCACCGACTCAATTTTTCCCACCTGCTTTACCTGCTGCAAAAGAAGTATTAAATGCCTTCAGTTAATTTACTTATCTTAGGTAAAGTATTTAATAAATGTTCTTACAAAATTACCATTAGAAATATCTTCTACAACAACAAAATGGAAAATAATCCCAAACTGACATTAGAAAAACTGCTTATGGCAAGAAGTGTGTGAAAATGTACGTAACTGCTATTTACTACCTTAGCTTCTGTTTTTAGCCATCTTGTTTCAAAATCTGGAAACCGTGGTGTTCCTGTGTGACTTGGAGGAGGTGGGTCATTTGTTTCTGGTGACCTTGATAATACTGTGCTATTTGTTCTTGAAGGGACTTTCACATCAGGAGTACAGAGCACAAATACCATAGGAGAAGCCATCCAGTCAGCTAATACAATTAAGCAGCAGGGAGAGGGGAAATAAAAATAAATATATATACATACAAACACACACACAGAAATATTATCAGTTCCAGTGCCGCAGTTTAGTTTTATTAAAGTCTATTAGCTTTTAATAGATTTACATATTCTAACACACCTGTATCATTTTAGCCAATATTTTTAGTATCAAGAACCATCCAAATTACAGAATCCCATAAAAGCAGCAAATACAACTGTAAAAACATCCAAAGTAATAAATCTAGTCCCACTACTGAATATCACTGAAAAAGCCCAACTTAAATTGACATTGCCTTAGCTTCTCATATATTCAATTGTCACTATGTTTGCCCCAAGATCTTCACACATTTTCAAGGGAACATGTTTTATCTCCTCTCAAAGAAGTTTTAGCACTGCTCTTGAAAGACCTAAGTTACTGTCTTGTAAGACTCTTTCAAAGCTGTTTCTTTCCTATCTTTAAATGATCTAATCGGTGCTGTCAGGGAAAAAAAAAAGCTAAGTTGACAAAACAGTATTTTTATTTAAAATAAGAATAAACTGCATTTACAAAATTATAGAATCCTCTGCATAATTCTAGATGGATATGAGTAGCAGAATGAACAAAAATTTATACCGAAGTGAGAAACTTTCCCACAGAAGCTATCAACATTTCATTTTCTAGACATTAGTACTCATACAGTGACTGAAGTAACTATATTTAACAAGGAACACAGTTTACAAGTTTACCATGTGTCTACAATGCATTTACACATACATTATGTGAAAATGCATATGTATATTTATTTCACATATTTTTAACTTACCATTCCTGGCTGTCACTTTTGGTCTTGGACCAGGAGTAACCATGATTTCCCTGGATGTCATTTGTGGTACGTTCACTTCATGATCATCTTTTTTAACCAACCTGAAAAACAAACCCCTCAATTAGCTCTCAAGTAATACAAAGAAATCACAATTAAAGGAATAATGTCAACCCAATCACTATTCTAGTATTTGTTCATCAACATGCAAGTCAAAAATCCATTTCCCCAAAGACGATTTTTTTGGTAGATTTTTCATCTAGGATTCTACTGCATCAGTTTGTAGCATGCAAGTGTTCAGTCCATCCACAAATTATCAAATACACTGATACTTCAATCCAAGGTATAACCCCCCCCCAAAACAACAACACAGGCAGACAAGCAACCCAAACAACAACAAAAAAGCATCCAGGGTAGGATCAATTTTCTTTGACTCAGATGATCAGTTCTGTGGTAGGGGTAAAATATATTTTATTTTTAATTGCCCGTTGACTAAAAAATTCTAAACAAGAGGAAATCTTTTTAGCTCTTAACCTAACATTGTTGTTAACACTAGAAAATCTTTAATTCAATTTTAAAGTTTGAATAAGATTACTTATGTTAATTACTAGCTGACTTCAGAGCGAAAAGCCATTTAATATCAATTCTACAAAACTAGAAACTGAAATTATTAAAGTTATTTTTTCATATCCAAGACATTCTAGTGGAAGAAGGGTGTAGACAGCTAAAAAACAATATGAGACAAGAAGTGGAAGCTTACCTAAACCCTACACACAAGTGTGCCTATCAGAAAATTATTTTAAATCTTAAAAAAGTTATCTTGATCATAAGAACAAGATATAGAGCTTCTCTACAAAAAGCCTAAGCTCAAAAAAAAAATAATTGAGGCAGTGTAATTTACTTAGCTGAACACACCTACAATTTTGAGGTGTTTTTTTTTAAAAAGTAATTTCAAGTCAGTTTTGTCTTGGAAGTATTATAGATACCTGAAACCATATTATTTTTAGTTTTTAAAATGGAAAAAGAACAAGTATAACAAAAACCAGTTTGGTTCAGGCACCTTCCTCTTTTTTTTCCTTTTCTAATTATTTTTGGTTTCAGTTTTGTAGTAGGTGCACCGAAGTATATAATTCTTTTCACCTGCTTCAAAACTGAAAACCTGAAAAACAAAGTTGGAGGAGTTGAGGTCTACTAAATATTTTTACAAACTCTGAGATGAACTTTTAAAATGGTTTTCACACAAGGCACAGCTCCTACACAGATTTCAGCTAGATACAAGACCTGGCTGGCACAAGCAAGGGATATGAAAGGGCAGGGCTGCCTCCAAGAAAGTAAAAATTATGACTGTTCTTTGTACCTGGAAACTAGAGGTATAGGTTAGCTCATTTGTACTAGGTTTTTTGCTTATCTGATCCTCAGGGAAGAGATTCTGTGCATTATCCAGTTAAAAAAAAAAACCAAACAAAAACATCCTTTTAAAATTAATTTTCTTTCGCCCAGTTTGCTAGCTTAGTGGTCTGCCCATTTAACATACACTTCTCACCGAGAGGTGAGATCAGTGCTTTTCGGAGGTAACAAGCTCTTTGTTTAAACCTTTCCGATTAAACCTCAAGCTAACTCTAACTTAATATTGCAAAATAAACAAAACAAGCTAAAAGAGGGTTAAACAACATTTTAACTCTAATGACTTAATGCCACGACCTCTTACATATGCCACTAATTCTGATTCCATATGCAGCTTTAACTTTAGTCACAATTAGCGTGTGTCCATCTGTTTTGGTCATTAATAATGATGTTAAGAGCAATCATGCTGTAACTAATTCTAATTCTAGTAGAATTTTAATGTTATCATTGGTGGTATGGAAGACTGCTAGCGTCATTTTGGGTTTTTTGTATTATATATAAATATCGCTAGTAGACTGTCTAACCATGTCACTAGAAGCCACAGAAATAGAATCTACATTTGTGGATGTATCCACCTATAAATTAAGCCATAATTGAATCTGAAGATCACATTTAAAACATTTTTCATTAAATAGAAAAAGTAGTACAAAATGACAAAGTGTTATAGACATCAGAAGAACTTTGTGCGATAAGCTGAAACTATTTTCAAAATATTGAGAGGGAACGATTTTTCAATTAATATCTTTTTAAGGATTCAGTAACAGCTTTCCTGTTGCTACAATTCCAATACTATAAAGCTTTATAGACATTACAGTATTTACATAACTATTCAAGAGGAGAGATCCCAAAACTATTTTAAAAGTAAAAGTATCTTTTCACTTTCACTTTCCCCCCAGTAATCTTAAAATAAAAAACCCCAAAACCTCTCGGCATTTAACCATTGCAGTAAACTGGATCTTTGAGGGACAAAGTCACTGAAGGTGGCATGGTTATCAGGAACTTCACACCTGTGCCTATATTGTAAATATTGGGGGGGGAAGTGGAATTATTATTTCCATAACTTATTTTGAATATGGTTCTTGGTTTTTTGAATAATTTATCTAAATACCAAATATTTAGCTGCAGAACAGTGAGTTTCTTTTAAATACTGCCAGCTTTTAAAATTGAACATGTTGCTAATACTAACTATAAAAACATGATCTAACAACCTTTACATTACCTTAGGATAGAAAAATACTTCTACTGCTAAGGTGTTCCACACCTCACAGCTGCAAATTCTTTAATTTTAATTAGAATAGTGAAAATCTGGAAGTGTCTTTTCAACAGAAGACTGGAACAAAGGGAGTGAACTGAGGTGGGGCTGGATAACGTAAAAGATGTTTCTACAATGAAGCATTTTACCGAATGCTTCAGAAGTTTTTTTCCTGGTCTATATTCCTAAAGCTTTTGAAACCTTTAAACTGACTATGTAAT
Source organism: Phalacrocorax carbo (assembly GCF_963921805.1). Lineage (NCBI taxonomy): Eukaryota > Metazoa > Chordata > Aves > Suliformes > Phalacrocoracidae > Phalacrocorax > Phalacrocorax carbo. The sequence continues at coordinate 198,003,283 of NC_087513.1, read as the reverse complement.
ATCTACTGCGGGCAACATGTCCTCAAATCCAAATCCAAGGTTAAGAAAAGCGGAAGTTCACAGATCTACCGTGCATTTTCCCTTTGTAAATAGATTGTGTATGAAAGATTCTTATTGTGGTGCAGTCTAGTGAAGGAGCATGTCAGAACCGTGTTTCGTGGCACTGTTTGGCACTGCGAAGAGTACGTGAAAAGACATGTAGAGAGGTGAATAAAGACACAGGACTAACCAGCTGGCAGGTGATAACATATCACCTGCTTGAAGAAAAAGAGAAGGGCAGTAACAGCAAGAAATTAGTACAGTAAGAAGAAACTACAGAAAATTCAATAGAGAAACAATCTGAACTTAAGTAATTTACTCACTTCTTGCTTGCCTGAGCAGTTTTACGTATAAGTGACATTGTATAATCTTCATTCATACACATGGTATGTTCACTAATGCCGAAGTGTTCGAGCTTTGGTGTTATACACTCATAATCGTCCATCTTCAACATACATTTTGGTGTTTTGGGCAAAATACTGGGGGTCTGTGTTTTCAGTGGAGTCCTGTTCTTTGAATTTTCTTGATGTGCATTTGTTACATGTTGCCCTTTCACTGCACTCCAAGGCCTGGAGAATGCATATTGTGAAAGACCAAAATCAGCAAGCTGGGGGTTACGCAGGGGGTCTTTGGGCGTCAGTGGCTTCTCAGTACAAGCAGGAAGATGAGGTACATCATCTGCTTTTTCTTCATCAGATTTATTCTGGACAGACATTGTTGAATCACTGTTAACTTCTTCCTCTTCTGTTTGAGAAAAGTAATAATAATTTAAAAAGTCAGAAGTTTCCATTAACAATTTATGAAATAAATTGGTACGTCCAACCCAATTAATTTTATTATTGTAGAAAAAAAATATCCTTCTTTAATTTTAAAATACTGAACCTGAAGCTACAACAGATCCAAAAGCTCATATCAGAGGAAGCTATATTTAGAATATATTAGAAATAAAATGTTAATGTTATAACATCATAAAACACATATGTTAATGCAACATATAATGTCATATTATAACATTAATTTCATTAATAAATAGCCTATTATATATATTTAATATATTTATAATATAGGTCACATTTACTGAATTTCGCTTTATTGGTAAATAGTATTTCTAGGAAAAACAAAATTGAAAGATTTTTACACAAATGTATTTTTAATAGAATTCATCTCGCTGCATAAAGCAGGTAGGAAGCGCTGATCTTAAATATATTTCTGTGTTTTTATTTCAGTGCAAGAGTTGAAATTCATTAAAAATGTACAACATAAATGACAGTGAAAACAAAATTCATATAGAATGAAAATGTTTTTGGGGAAAGAGCAAAGGCTGCGCACTGCACATTCATTCTTCAGAAAAACAGTATTGAAGAAAGGCTATGAAGCAGCAGCTAAAAACTTGTGAAAGACGGTCACTTTTTAGATAACAATAAGAGTCCACTGCAGAAATAAGCAAATGTGTAATTTGTACATTTCTGTAATTAGATAAACTGAAACACTCCAAAATATTTGTAAATTTCTGCATGATGTCAGAAGTCGGGGGGGGGGGGGGAGTGCTTTTTAAAATACCATGGCAGAGGCATTACCTTTTTATTGGTATTGGTGTTACACACTCCGATACACTTAGCTTAAAAATATATCTTACAAAAATAAATAATCTCTGTACCTCTGTTTGGAGTGTTCTTTAAAGGCAGAGAGGGGACAGGGAGGAAGGTGCTATAAAATCAGAGCCTTCTGCCCTATCTTTGTAAATGAGTCGTAATAGCTTAACTTGGAGATTAATACAGTCCACGACAATTTTGTTTTGTGTAATGGATGGATAACGCTCAGGGGAAGGTTAAGGCATGCCCTGCCAAAAGCTTCTCTAAGATTGATTAGGCCCTTGATACCAAAAAGGGTATGTGTAGTACTGACATATGCAGTTATTTTAAACCCATTTGGAATATCTAGATTTTTCATACAGGTGAGTGTGCACTTTGACTGGATTAATGACCTTCCCCCTCCAATGATCAAGGCACTACCCCCTCATAGATGGCCAGTGTCACCTGATCCCTGTACGTGCTTCTCTTGTCCTATCTGTGCTATGGAGCACATTATTTTAAGATTTTCTCTACAGTGATTTAAGTTAATGGAATCATCACATATGAATACGAACTAGTTTAGATGCATCTACAATAGTTTCCCAATGCATGAGAAGCTGAAGCAGCATAATTCTCTGGGTTATGAAAACACGTTTGCTACCATGGTTTCTGAATATAACGATTACTGGAGGAAGAAAAACCCCACACGCTAACTTAAAATCATGCCACGAGATCTAACTCAAAGTTTTTGTATTTTGGTTTATTTTTATGGCACCAATCACAACAGAATCTTTTATCCTCTGGATATTATTATAAAGCAAAAAACATAGAGGTACTTAGTCTCTTAATAGAAATATACACATAGCTGGAGAAACATTTGTCTTCACATACTGTATTGCCAAGAAATATTACCTGTAGAGTCTTTCACATGTGGTTTGTAGCCATATTTCTGGAACAGCTCTCTTATTTTTCCAAGATCTGCTGCATTTCTTTGCATCAATATTTCACTTGCCTTCATAAAGTCATGAATCGCTTGTTTTTCAGAGCAGCTCTTACTGAGGCTGGCATTGACATCTTCCTTTGGGGGTGGAGCAGGGGAAGGAAATGCAGAAATATTGGTTTTCAAATCACCACATGGTAGTTGTTTATACATTATTCCAAGTGTTTTGGGAATAAGTATTGAACTTCAGTTCAGATGAGGATAAGCAGCAATTTTAGGTCTTACCTACACCTGAAAACTAGGTTACAAAATATCAGGAATATATAGGGCATGAGAGTACAAAAACTTATAAAAGTGAAACTAAGATGACAGTTCACAGTATAATAACTACTTACTGGTAAGCATCAGACGAAAATATATGCTTTTACTGCATAAAAATATGAGATAACAGCAATTAGTTTGGATTCTTCCTCCCTATGTACAAAGAATTAGTGCAGACCAGATGGTAAACCTCAAGTTTATATCCTAGCTTACCTCTCAATTATTTCTATAGCTCATTTTTCCTACTTGTATTAAAGAAATAAAGAACATTCTTTACAAGTTTACCTGAATGGTTGAAGGTACTGAAACTTTTTGTGAATATTTTCTTTATTCTAAGCAGTAGTCATTGAACACAAGCAAGCATACCTCTTCTGTAGGAAGCTGCTGCTCCTGAATCCTTCTCCCCTATATCCATTCCTTGGCACAGCTACGACTTCCCTGTTACCTTTGTCCCCTACTGATCTGAGCAACCACAGTGACTGCAAACTAATAAACACTGCTAAATCTACTTTAAGTTACCCACAAGTTTTTGGGCACTACCCTGACATCCACAGTCAGTATGAGGACTTGGAGGTAAATGAGTAAAAATAAGGGTCAGAACTACTGACTAACAAAGATTTATTGTGGCTTAATGATCAAAAGCGTGTCCAGAGCAGGGCAGGACATTGGAGCATGTCCACAGAAGGGCAACGAAGCTGGTGAAGGGTCTGGAGAACAAGTCTCACGAGAAGTGGCTTGGGGAACTGGGCGTGTATAGCCTGGAAAAGAGGCTAAGGGGAGACCATATCGCTCTCTACAAGGAGGTTGTAGTGAGGTGGGTGTTGGTCTCTTCCCTCAAGCTACTAGCAATAGAACAAGAGGGAATGGCTTCAAGCTGTGCCAGGGAAGGTTTAGATTGGATATTAGGAAAAATGTCTTTACTGAAAGCATGGTCAGGCACTGGAACAGGCTGCCCAGAGAGGTGGTGGAGTCACCATCCCTGGAGGTGTTCAAAAAAACGTGTAGATGTAGCACTTCGGGACATGGTTTATGAGGCATGGGGGTGCTGGGTTGATGGTTGGACTTGATGATCTTAGAGGTCATGTCCAACCTTAATGATTCTACGAAAACAGAACCATAAGTTTGTGGAACTTCCCCACCTCAATTTTTCCAGAAGGAAGAGTTAAGATGTTACCTTGAGAGACCTGAGTTCACAATGGAGGTCATGCAACACTCTTATTGGAGATTCTTCTTCATAATCTTCGATACACATGTTCACATAAAAGGTTTTGGAAAGAAAAAAGGGGGATTAGTATTTTAGCATGCAAATACATTCTACATCAGAACATAGTCTCCTATATTAGAGATGCTGGAGTCATGTTAGAGAAAGACAGTCAGGATAGAGAACACCAAAGAGAAACTAGTTCACAGCAGGTACCTTGTACAGCATGAGGCTGAAATTTGCACAGAATGTTAGACTACACAGAGAAACTGCACAGGCTTCCATTTTACTGTTGCATCTAATACTGTAAAAACTAATATATAGCAAGCGTTGGTACAATAGGTAGGTCCCTGGGCTATCAAAGATTATTTATGCTAAATTTTTACCCTTAAAAGAACTTCAAGTCAAAATAATAATAAATATTGAAAAATGTAGACACCACTGAAAAACACACACCAACAAAAAGCTGAATTATTCCACCTTATTTGCATGCGGGCAGATGTTAGCATTGTTCACTTACACATGCAGCAGTCATTACTTCTTTCACTAGCAATCAGGGTTAATGCAAATAGTGTAAAAAAGGACACCTGCTACGTGGCAAGACAGCACAGCAACAAATCCAACAAGGAGCTTGAGCTATCTGTGCAGAGAACAAGCCCTGCAAATGTGTTTTTCTGTCTGCATCCATAAAAAGAGTAAAGGCAAGAATGTGACTCCTTGTTCATCCCATTTTTCCCCGTGATAAAGGCTCACCTACACATCCACAAAGGAGCTCTGAGACAATGATAAGAGGGTCACCCTAAATAATTCCCTGCCGAGCTACTCCCAGGCCCATCCCTGGAGTCATCAGCCCACCAACGGCCTACCTCCCCATGCCCTGAGGGGCACAACGGCAGGCGGGAACCTAGACCAAGGACATCCCCCAACCCCCGGGCCATCCCAGCAGAGCCATCAGCCTCAGCGCCCAGGCGCGACACCCACCACCATCGGGAGCAACAACCTAGGTCACCTCCCGGGCTCGGGGCGGTGCTGCCCGGGTACTGGGACGGACACGCCGGCGGGAGCCCCAAAGCCGGGCCGCGGCCCCGGGAAGGAGCCGAGGGGAGGCCCGCACTTACCCGCGTCCTCCCCGCGCAGGGCCCGCTCCAGGTGCCTCGCCTCCTTCTCCAACGTGAGGGCCAGGGCGCGCAGCCTGCCGAAGAACTCCCTCGACACGTCCATGGCCCGCCGGGAAGGGGACAGCGCCAGCGACACCCGCGAGAGCAGCCCGAGCCCCGCTCCCCCCGGCTGGCTCCGGACCACGCCAACGGCCGTTAACGGCTGACCGGTAGCTGGGGCCGCTGGTGCGCGCTAGGAGCGGCCCTAAGGAAAGGAAAGGAAAGAAGAGGAGGGGAGAACCGAGCCCAAATGAACCGAGCCCAAATAGGCCGAGCCCAGGCAGGCCGCACGCTACCTAAGGAGGACAGTTACTGCCCGCCAGCAGCTTCGAAACGCGGGCAGCGCGCGCGCCATTGGCGCCGCCGGGCCCCGCCCGCCGCGCGCTCTCGCGAGACGTGCAGCCCCCCGCCGCCGCCATCTTGCTTCCCGCGGTGGGGCTGGAGCCGTCATCGGTGTCGGTGTGTGAGGGCTGAGCGGTCCGGTTGTTACAGGGTTCGGGGCGCTGCCGTGGTCTCTCGTGGCGTGTCTTCACCTGGAGCGCGAGGTGTGCCCTGGGGGGTTGGCCCTGGTGTCGCTCGGCTGGCCTGGCCCCGGGAGACAGCCCTGGTGGTGAAGGGCAGGGGATCCCTCTCCCAGGCAGCAGCGCTCCGCCGTGCGGGCCGAACTCGCCGGGAGCTGTCGGGTACCTAGCGGCTCGGCCGCCGCCTGGGGCACTGGAGAGCCCCGGTGGGCGGTTGTGCTGTGGCGGCTTCGCTCCCGGCCGAGGCCTGAGCGGCCGCGGGCCCGGGCCCGAGAGCGAGCAGCCGGCACTGCCGTGCCCTGCTCTGTCGTGCGGGGGGTGGGTAAGCCGAGGCTGAGGCATCGGTGGCGCCGCGAGGCTCCACGGCCTCGTCTCTGAATTGATCAGAAGGGAACATCAGCATGCAATCGCACAATGGGAGCGGGGTGGCTCCTCTCAGCAGCGGTGCTCGTTTATGCTGTGTTCAAGTGCCCGGCTGACTTACTGATGAAGATACTGCATAATGAGAGACCTGGGAGTTAGGCATGCTTAGGAGTAAGAAACAGGTTAATGAAGTGCATGTGTGTCAAATATAAACGTAGCTTGGCCTTTCTTGCCTCTTTGTTACACTGTATTGTCTCAGAAACTGCATTCTTTCTTTCTACATACCCTAGTTGTTCTAATGTGGTATATTGTTTCTCTCTACAAACCTGATTTCCCTTAGTTAAAATACAAGATCGGGTAACTGTGTACTAATAAGTTTGTGGAGAGACTATAGCTCAAAACTCGATACTGAGGAAAGGCCAGATCTAGAAGACAGACCTGGAAACAATGCGGTTAGCTGTTTGAAGAAGGAATGAATGAATCCTTTGTTTAGTAGTATTTGGGACTGGATCTTTCATAAATAATTTATGGAGGACATGCTTTAATATCAGTATAAAGATAACTGAGTAAACTCATTAACAAAATAAATATTTCCGTTTCTCTTTTCTGGTCTTAAGCTTCTAATATGTCTGTCATTGTACTGTCTATGCTGTGTGGTTGGTCGTGAGTATTAGGTTCTGAACTTAAAGCTTCAAAACAGCCAGCTAAGAGGCAGTGCAGCATGTGCAGATTTTAAATTTCTTGTTAAATTTTTGAATTTTATCCCTAACATAACAAGTATTTTATATTTTTGCCTATATTTTAAGGCATAATGTTTTTAACAATGGTATTACTCCGAAAGAGAATTCCTGGAAACCAGTGGATTGGGAAATACAGGCGACCAAGAATGATTACCCTTTCCATGAAGCGAGGCATGATCCGAAGGTTGGAAATTGAAGCTGAGAATGAATATTGGCTGAGTCGACCGTACCTGACACGGGAACAGGAGTACAAGCATAACACAGAAGGGAGGCGTGCAAGATGGGAAGCTTTCAAAAGCCTGACGAAAGCCAAGTTTCCTGAGCATAGATATATGAGTGATCATTTAAACCACTTAAATGTGACAAGAAACTGGACATCTTGAACAATATGGTGTATTTATATTTGGCATGTATTCTGCACTACCATGGGATCTGCTGTTGTACCCATTATGGTTTGTAATTCAGTATAACAAGGGTAGATGACAAATGAAACTTTGCTACGATATACAAAATCTTGCATTAAAAGTAGTCTTAGAGAGCAGACTGTTTTCTTATTGTCTCGTTAGAAAACGACAGTTCTGTGGCTTTCTACCACCTGCCTGCCTTCTGTTCTTCAGGGGTTTTGCATAGCACAGCGTGAGTTACCAGGTACAACGGTGACTATTCGAACCAGATCTATAGCTTCACTCATTTCCTTTTGAAAGCCAGAACACACGTGCCTTGTGGAAAGGGACTATCTGCTGGCACTGACCAGACGGCTCACGCGGGTCGCTCTCCCTTCCGATACATCAATACTGGAGACACAACTGACGCTACTTACGTAGTGCTCGCTTCATCAGGCACACACGGACCGAGATGAACTAGAATTACAGTCAGGTGAACGAGGCTGGAACTCATGGAAGATTGTAAAAGGTTCCAGTTTTTCTAAACTTTCTGGAACTGTTAAATGTAAATGCCAGTGTGATTGTCATGTCAGTGTTGGCTTGGGTGTTATCTAATGGGAACATGGCTGATTCCTGTTTGAGTGGCAATCTGATCTCTAAGTCATCTGTAGTGTCCCAAAGGAATATGTAGTCATCCACAGGCCAAGAGGGTTTTTTTTATTTCTCCTCTGAAGACCAAGTGACCCAAAGATGTGTCAAGAGTATAATCTTAGGTTTGTTGCAGCTGGAGTGTAAAAACCATGGGACAGTTACAAAGCATTGCCTAGGTAGGCAGTTTTTCGCACTGGTCTAATACACACATGCTACAGCTAAGCAATTTTCAGATTCTTTCACATACCTTTATTAAGTTGACATTGCATTTACTGATGAATTAAAGTGTCAAATCCATCCATATTTTATCACTTTGGAAAAGAGACCTAAAATGATACAATTTTTTTTTTATTTAAACGTGAACTATACTTCAGAGAAGCACGAACAGGTCTGAACACTGATGTACAAAACCTTGAATGCACTTCCAATGGTTGTAAATGGCTTAACATTTATGGAAAAGTACACGTATAGAGAAATTGCACAATACAATCAAAACATGAAGGAACTTCCAGGCAAAGTAATGTGATTTTATATTTAATTCATTTATAAAAGCCCATTTAAAAAAGTTACTTCAAGTATTAAACTATAAATGGCAACATGTTTTCTCTGTGCATAGGACTAGTCCTATCTGTAACATACAAAAAATAAAATAAATGTGTTATTACATAGATCTTTTGCACTTCACCTCAAACTTAAATACAGCTCATTACAAGTTTAGGCAGCACAATTAAAAATAACTCTGTGTCACGATTAATGCTTTGGCGCCAATAAAGGTGATCTCAACACATCATCCTCCACACATCCTGACTGCTGAGCACGTGCTCTCTGTTTCTTGGGGCAGGGGTTGGGAAGAAAGATGGGGAACCCCTCCAAAAACAAAGCAAGCGATCCTGTAAACGTTGTCAGACTTACTACCTAATGGAAACAAGATTCAAGTAATTGCTGCAGAAAACCAACAGCCAAACACCAGTTTTAATCAACATTAGAACTAACTAAACTTGCAGCTTTGTGACGTTTCATGACAGTTACATAATTAAGAAAAATGCATATAAAAAGCTGTCTATATATACAAAATAAATTGATAGAAATGAGTGTAGTAAATGTGTTCAGTATAAATCACTTCATATGCAGCTGCTCTCTTTGGTGCCATTTAGGGATAGCAGAGCCTCTGATGTTGCATACCTAGCTATTTTTTAGGTACTGTCAAAGACGTGTCCTCAATCTGCACTTAGAGTAGCCGCTATCTGGAGCCTCTGTAAATGCATACCCAAATCCCCCAATTCTGTACAATTTTAGATTGGTGTCCTCAGAGAACATACACTATGAACCTCAAAGTTGGTTTTTTTTTCGTTTGTTTTTTAGTTTTTAATAACTATGGTCAGTCAGTGCCCCAGATCTAGGCAGATCTGGTTAATCTATGTCAGAGTCAAGACACTGCTTGGTAAATCTGCCAGACATTAATGCTGCGCCAGACGCTCCTTTTTTTCCCTCCTCTTGGGGTTCTGGTGAGCTACAACTGGACCATGCTTCAAACAGATCAAGAAGTTCTGGAGTGGATATCGAATGGTATTGAACTTGACCAAACCCTCCAAACCCCAAAAGATTGTTTACAATACAGACGAGCCACACAAGATCAAACGAGGGAAGAAATGGTACCTGCAAACTGCAGGCATTTAGCATTCTGGAGGCCAGGACCAGTTTCCAACAGCAGCATGCCAAAGCCAGCTTGGTACCTGCAAATTCCACACCCAAGGGCCAGCTTTAACAAAAGTGTTACCATAATTTCTACTCAAGTCACTATAAGTGCCCAAACTCCCTCTAAAATAACCCTCTGAGTATTTTAAGTGGAAGTCTTCAATCAAAGAATGCATCTAACTTGTGATGTTGCAATCTCAGGGTAATACTGTAGGAAATCATTTACAGCAGAAACCTACGCCTCTTCCTGCCCTCCTCCCGTAACATGCCTTCAGTAGGAGCAGCAATGATGCGCATGTTCTAGTGTCTCTGAATAAATTGCTGTAAGAAAAAAATAGTATCAGCTGTGTAGTTTTAAGTATTCTTTTCTATTTATGGCTCTCCTTGCCGCATCTTTACAGGGACAGGTTTATCATCCCAAGACATTTCAGAAATCTCGAGGAGATACCACACTGAAATCTTGCCCTGCTTCAGGCTTCTGTCCTCACACTGGGAGTTCAGTGTCATTTTGTGTGCATGACTCGTGTGTGGATTCTTCTAAAAGAAAAGAGTAGTAAGAAATACAGAATCACAGAATCACAGAATCCCAGGTTGGAAGGGACCTCAGGGATCATCTAGTCCAACCTTTCTAGGAAGAGCAGAGTCTAAACAAGATGGCCCAGCACCCTGTCCAGACGACTCTTGAAGGTGTCCAACGTGACCAAGTCAACCACTTCCCTGGGAAAAATACTAAAGCATAGTTCCTAATTCCAGCCAATGTCAACTATCCTATGGTAACTACAATATTATTTATGGCTTGCAACACTATTTTGATGGATTTAAAACCTTAAGGGCTGTTATTTTTAGTGACAATCTAGGTATTTTCAAGATTTGCCGATACAGAGTAGGTTAAAGCACAAATGCAGCACGTACCACGTGACCCAGCACCCGAAGCAGTTGTTTTCTCAGGATCCGTCTCCCTTCTGACCTCCTGAACAGGCAGGTCTGCTCTTCTCACTGCACTCTCCTGAAGTTTTCAGCTCTTCAAGTGCATTGGCCAAAAGGACCTATTTCCTGGAGCAGCCCTACAGCCCCCCTGCCTCTGCTGGCAGTGACACCCAAGCCTGCCTGCAACTCAACAGCCAAACAGCTCTTTGTCCTCACCAACTTTTTAATTCCTGGCTTGCTCCCTTATTTGGCCTATCCTACTCTTTGATAGAGCACAGAATGCCCTTGTTTATGGCTAGGGAGCTGTCACGACAGAACTCTGAAAGACAGAAGACGTCATCCTGCCACCTTAGATGTGGTACCTCCACAGCCAAAGCCTGCCAGGAAAACCTGAGCCCCCCATCCCACTCACCAGTGGGCCCTTACAGTTCACTCCCTTGGAGAACATAATTCCTTTGTATCAGCCTGGCGTTTCTCTTAGTAACCAGTTCCTGGGGCAGGGAGGGTTGGGGGCGGTAAATATTCAAATCGTTTTACTACATTTCATATTTGTCAAAGTGACTTTTCAGTAATGCCTGCTTTTATACCAACAGTAACTCTGGCCTCAAGAGTATCTTAAGCTCACTGCTCTCTTCCTTTCCTCATCTGAAACATGAGAGAAATGTGGGACAAAATGCACCTGTGATCTGCATAAACATGTCAGAAACATCAGCTCTTCATGAAAAGCCACAAAAACGTCCATCAGATTATGCAAAAAACTGCTTTCAGAAGACCAGCACTTGCCAGAGAACACACATGGACTTAGCCCAGTCTCTTTACATGCAGTTTTTCCTGACTTAAGAAATCAAACAAGTTATACTGATGTTAGCCTACAGTATATATACATTCATATGGGGGTATATTGAGTACTTCAGGGGTGGGGGTGAGCAGAGACCATATTGCTGAATCAGTGATATTCACCATATTAGAGCCATAGATTTTTGCTTATAGTTCTGCCAGACAATGACTGTGCATGTATGCGTTACCGCAGCTGTAATACGCTGATGCAGTAAACGCCAGATGATATTCTGGGCCGTCCATTACAGTTCCACCAGTGTTTGGGGCTGCAGATTTTGATATACGGAATGAGCCATTTCAACTTGCAGTCTTCTGTCTCTGTTGTCTTCCCCAAGAAATTTTGCTGGTGCAGTCCTGCTGAGAGCTTGTATTCAGACGAGCACTTCTCACTTGATGTTTGAGAAGAAAAAGCTAAACCTTTCAGATTAATATGTAGCAAATGTTTTTGTTAAGTTTTGAACTTGGCAAATGCAAAATTTCTTGTACAAAGTTTGAAGAAACATTCTGCAACTTTCGTAAAACATGCAGCTTTGCACCATTACTTCTGTCCCAAGAACATCCAACAGGGACCAAATCATGTTCATACATTCTCAGAGTGTTCTTGTTCTAGCAGATTAATTTTAAAGAAAAATTTATTCTTTCCAAAGACAAAAAATACTGGTTCTAAACCTTACACTATGTTTGTTACCTTATTATTTCCATCATAAACGTACTTAAGTAGCAATCACTCTGGGAGAGAGACCAAAGAGGTTCTTTTGGTCCAGATCATCTGCATCAAAGGGGCTTTGTAGGGGCTTTGCTGATCTAATCAGCATCAGCTGAACATCAGAAAAATTACAGACAGGAAAACAGTCTTTATCACTTTTTCCAGGTGCAGAATTCCAATACCACCCAAGGATGAGTCAGCAGTCTTCTCTACAGAGGAGATAGGGGAAAAAAAACCCCATGTTGTTTGCTGTAGGTCTTGAGCTTAGGATGGACTTTATTCCTCACACAGGAAACAGATTTTGCCTTTTGTGCACAGGTACATCACTGCACAAAGCATTCAATCTTTAGCAATTTCAGCATCACTTAAACTGGACTTGAAATTGGCAGGCTAAAGCATACAGATTTTCAGTGTGTTAACACAGATGTATGATCCAACACTAATTTTCTCGTAAGTACTCATAAGTACTTGGTATTTGTTTAAATGGTACTTTAGAACCAATAAAAACTTGTGCCTTTATTAAAAAGATAAAACAAAAGTATAAAATAGTATTTATAAACCATCAAGTGTCCCACAGAAAAAGCAGTACTCCTCCAGTTCCATCTTCTAACAACACACAAATGCAATAAGGTTTTTCTCGGGGTACTTTATCATTTTGTTATTGCCTCATACAGAACACTGCAGACATTAACAGAAAATGTAACAATTGTTAATTCCTTTTTGGACTGGCTTTTCTTTGCATGCTGACAGACAATTGCTGGAGAGTAATAATCCATGTTTTTTCAACTAAACCAGAGTTCCCTTCTCTGAGCTCTGTTCTCGATATAGTTAAATAAATCAAATTAAAATGGTGAGGGGGCTCAATCCTATAGCAGAAAAAGCGACACCCAAGTAAAAGGCTTTTACGTTGTTGGCACTGCCTTGCTCCAAAGCACAGCTAGTAGAAGGAATCCTCAGTCTCAAAAGACTTTGAGAGCTATGATCATGGGGCAGGTTAATAGGAAGAGGGGAGAAGACATCATCCAGTCACTTCCCCATCACCTGGTATTTGAACTATGTATATTCGCACTTCAGACTCACTGGCCGTGCTCTATGTTGATTTTACCACACCCCCCCACCCCCACCTTTTTTTTTTTCTTTTCCTTTTTTCTTTCCTTCTGTACCCTGGAGACCTGCAATGGAAGTGACTTCTGCAGTGCCTAAGGTATGAAGTTTGCCCATGGGGAGGCAGGAGTCTCTGCAATCTACCCCCACCACTGCAGCATAACAGAAATGCATAGTTCCCACTCTGGACCTTTGGACCTTGTGCATCCAAGCAGGGCACTTCAGGATTTGGCCCTTTGGTAGCAGTATATAATTCAGTGTTGCATAAAATGCACATTAAGAATCTTAAGGCATCTGTCTTAACTTCCCTGCTCTGCAATAGTGCTTACAAGAATCCATTGTACTGTGCAGAAACTTGAATTTCTTGTCTCTTCCTAAAATGTTCATGTTCCATTTTTTACTAATCAACTTCTTCCAAACAAAACTAAGTAATATTCAAGCACAAAATGTGTTGCAGAAACCTAGTGAAACAAAAAGGGTAGTTAGTGGAATTGTACCATTAGCTTTGAAAACAGATCATAGTGCATTACAAGAACGCAGTTAGGTAACAGGTAATTTACAGACTCCTGATTCAGGACAGCCGTTATTTAGCCTTCTGGCAGGTATGTTTTTTTTGTTTTGTTTTGTTTTGTTTTTAAACCTCATATGTTTTAGAAGATTATCTTCACAAAAATGTCAATCAGCACTTCATTCACCACTGACCTGTGCCTGAAGTCTCTTGGATGTCTGACTGGCAAGAATTGCTCATTTTGAATTAAATTGATAGATGTGGGGACACAAATGATATTTGCCTAGGTGCGGCTGGGGGAGTGGTGGCTGGGGCATTGGCCGCCTTTTGCAAATCATCCTCTTTTCTCTAGAATAATCTGAGAATTTTATTTGTCAGCCATAACTTTGCTTCTTCTGCATGTTATAGCCATACAACTGAAAAATACAACTATCAGTCTGTTACAGGGTACACAAAAGTGCACAGAACAGATGCTGGTACTCACGGCTATTGCATAGTTGCTTACAATTGCAGAGGGACTGGAATTTACCACCTTGGCCTGCAGAAATTGTAACCAAACCCAACTGAACTCAGAATGGCTGAAACAGCATCCTACTGAGTTAATCATTATATGAGATAACACATACCAAAATGCTTTTTGTGTTGGATGCAATTATGCACTATTTATTTATGGAACTTTTAAAACTATGGCAGTTTGGGCAAGTGCAACACAAAGTACACAATCTTCCTTTATTAATTTTGGCTTGACTTCAGGAAGAGAGGGAGGATAAAAGGGAATTCAACCCAAACTATTATCAGTTAATTGTTGAGCCTAAGCCAGTCACTTCTGGTTCCTTTCTAGGTCAGTGGAAAGAAAGATTAAGACCTTCCTATAATACCCTATCAAAGGCTGCTGGGATGAACTGCTCTGAGAAGATATCTATTCCTGTGTATGAAGAATAGAAAAGCCTTAGTAACCTGTTTAGATCAGATTAGTTTTTATATAGCTGGAGTCTGAAAGGAGCCTCTTGCTGGGACATTCATTTGCACATTTATATAAAGTGTCAAGAAAAACTGCAAAGGATAACTCATCATTGGTGGGTTCTCATGGTTGAGTAGGTTTTTCAGAAGGACCAGTAAGTAGTTTAATTTTTGTTTTAAAGTTTACACTGAGCAGTCTGACCAACATCAGTTGAAGCATCACACCATCCCCCACAAAGACAGTTGAGCTGTTCCTTAGGAACAGTGCTTCCTCAAGACAGCGCTTCATCTTGAAATTGCCTATTTAGCAAATTAAGGTACTTTTCCCCAGTCAGGTAACAAATCCAGCGCTACCCACTTCAATCTCAGTTACAGGATTAGTCTGACTCTTCTCAGATCTAGCCAGCCCATGCTTCCTGTGCCGCAGCGTTACGCCCATTCTTGTCTTCTGGACGTTCTGAGTTTTATTTAAACTTTTCTATTACTCATCCAACATCAGAGGACTCCTCTGCATTCCATGACTAGTGACTTTTGACTCCAAGATGTCTATTTTAGTTTACTCATACATATACAGAAATGGCAATCAGTTATGTTGGTCTTACCTGTTTCTCATTGAGATGGTTGGTTGGTAATAAGCTGAGATCAGCTTTCCAAGGAAACTATAATATGCTTTTTTGCACCTAAAATATGAGAGAATCTCAATTATGTGTTTTTGCAGATTTGCACAGCAAATAGCAAAGACTTCAAACCAGACAGCACATTTATCATATTGTGCCTATTTTTAAAAAATATTTTCTTCCTGCTAATCAAACATAAAAAGATCCAAAATCTCAGAATAGGAAGTGCAAAAGCGAGAATTATATATCCATTACCTTAGTGTAATAACTCGTTTTGGAGCAGAGCATGAGACACAAGTTAGCCTTAACTTCTAAACATGCTGACTTGATTCTGTGGAACAAATTTTCTTCTACTTGACTCCAACCAATTCCTAAAGACTATTTAGGCCTAAACAAAAAATGGAAAAACCCACCACAAACAAAACCAGAGAGTCATCAAAGTGTTATGGTGCAGGCTACCTGATTTAACATTTTCCTCTTCAGGGCCACTTTCCACCCACTGACTGTCGCTGGCTAGCAATCGATTTTGTGATTCACTGAGTGGTCGAGTAGGAAAGGACTGATTGGTTCCAGAGCTGAAAAGTAAGCAAAGTCAACAGGAATTCTGTAATAGTGGTAGCTGCTTGTTTCAGACATTTGTAGAGCAGTGAAGTTAACTTAAGAGTAAAGCAAACAAAAAACCCTACACTGCCAACTAAAAATGGCCCACGGCCCTCAACCCCAATCCTCCTATAGGCTTGCTCCAGTCATCAGTCTAAACCCTTACCTGACACAGGCCACTCACAGTTTTAATGGGGAAAAAATAAAAAGCACAAACTGGTAGACAAGAAATGGCATACTGACAACAATTCTACTGCCACAGAGTTTAAAAGAAAACCTAACCAGTACTGTCTGGAAGAACAACCTAATGCCATCTTATCCCATCAGTAAATGCTATGGCCTTATGTTGAACATACTCCTAATGCAGAAGGATACTCTGCTGTTTGCACAAGGGTGCTGCTCTTGTGTAAATTCCACAGGTTATGTTGCACTGGAAGCAACTTCTCAGTTTGCCTTTGGACCCCCCCTAATGCCTGATAACTCAGGTGACTACTGTTGTCAACAACCTTCAGCTACAAATTTACCAAACTATACAGAAGACTTCTAAAATGGCAAATGTAAACACCCCCAGAAGTTTCACGTACTCCTGTGTCTTTGAATCTAAAGCAGGCTTCCTGAAAATACAAAACATGCAAATTTGGAGGGATAAAAATTAATGAGCTAAAACCCCTCCAGTGCTAAAATCCAGCAATAGACACAGTGATCTACCTCTCTGGTAAACTGTGTCTCAGCATCCCTTATTTAAGCATGCTAGAGGAGGTGAAATATAAATAATACCTTGCCCTTCTCTCATTCAAAAAATATGTTAATTTTTTTTTTCCATGGACCAATATTGAGTCTTCTCTAGGACTTTGTGATTGTTGTTAAGACCCAGTAAGCTCTATTACTTTCTGTACTGTTTTCTTAGAGCCATACCCTCTCTTATAGGTCAAAACCAAGAAACAGACTTTCTGCATCAAGCAGCACCATTTTTCAGTCAAGACTGTCCATTCTGTCCTTCTCTGAAGTCTTACAAACTCACTCTGAAGATGACAAGAAGAATAAAAAAATAAAAAATAATTTTGACAAATTTTTTTCTCCAGATGAAGTATAGAACAGTACAAAATCAGTGTCCTAAATGCTATACTTACCTTTTGGCAGGTTCATTTTGGCTTGAGGCAGTAAGTTGCTCTGGATCCATAATCACCAGACGAGTTGGAAAATTACACCCGTCACCCAAACTAAACCAGAAACAAAGATTTAAATCACTGTTTGTAGTTGACTTAAACGAACTGAACAAGTACCCATGCAAAAGGCAAACGCTACAAGCTCAAATCAATTACTTCAGTGCAGCATTGAACTCCAGACTTGAGCAAGGTAGGTCTACCACTAAGCTGGATGATCAGTTAATTAAATCTTGGAGCTCAAATGATTCCCACCCTGCCACTCCGTATGGATTGTTGAGCACAGCACTAGTCTACGTATTTCAGAAACATCGCTGTGTTTCTACAGACAGTAGCTTTAGTCTTCCTCCAAACCACCGTGCACATGTAGTCAGACCTTCTGGTATTTACAACCCCAGAAGCAGTAGCATAAATAATGTTCTGGTGGCCATGCTTTCCCTTCCGCCCATCATTTTGAGGTTAGCTAAGCTTTCTTTTAAAGCAAGTTTAATCAGAATAAAATGTGGTAGCAAAAGAGACTGATCCATCTACAATACAGCTTCTGTCTTTAATCACATGAAAAGTCACGGTAGTTGAGCAAACAGCTGAGGCAATTTAAGATCTTGTTATTACCTCTGCTATTTGCTACCAGACCTTCACAAACGTGTTCACCAATATTTTAAACTGATACACAACCCCCCCAAAGCAGTGTTGAAACATGGCTCCTACTTTGTTCTGCTGACTTTTGGGAGTGGTGGGAGTGAGCAGCAGGTCAGTCTTGCTTCAACAAGCTTGTCTGATACTTGTGTGCAACTCGGTAACACTGGCTCAGCTGAAGTTTTAAAACCAGTATTTTGCATTGTATCAGTTTTTTTTTCTACTGCTGCTTATTTACATGCACTTTCTCAGGTGGCTTTCAACACTGAAACTGTCATCTACAGCAAAAGGAAAGCTGTCAAGCATTTTCAGGGCAAGAGGGGGTGTTTTTAAACTGATGTTGTTTCAATGCAGCTGAAGTTCAAAAGCATTTGGATCTCCTCTCAGTTCCTGCTATATAATCAGACACTAATACTACCACCAAAAGGTGTACAATTTTTGAAATATGCTTCTCAAAGCTTTCCAAACTCTGTATTTAGAAGGCCCTTGTCAATGAAACCCTTGTCTTTGAATGAAAATTCTGTGCAGTTTGCTCAGTTTCCTCCTGCATGTTTTCCCAACACCAGTATTCATTATGTAGGATTTACAAGCTGGCTTTCCAGTTGTGCTTTATTTTTTAGGAGAAGGGGAAGCAAGGTGAAAGTCAGGGAATCAATTTATTCCCTAATTCATTCCCATTCAGACTGAATACCTGGTAAAAATAGGGAGTAGCCAATACTTCTTTTCATCTCCGAAAACCTCCCTCAGATTTTTGCTGCATCCAAGAGAAAAACCATTTTTATCAGGGCCATTTCGAAATGTGGGTGCACGGAATGTTTCTGTAAAAGAAAAACATGCGGTATCTCTAAAGTGATAAGGAGTCATGGAAGATGAATAAACACACTCAAAATTCTCTATTGTGAAAACAGTGTTGGGCAAGCTGAGACAATCCTGATGCGTATTACGGGCAAACAAAAGTCACCTCAATAATCAGCATTAAAAAAAATCACAGGGTTAATGACAAAAATAGAAATGAAAGGTAAGAACGTCACGTAAGCAGAACAGTTATCTTTCTTTACATTTAACATAAGGTCTGAGACAGAGCTGTGTACCATCAGCATGCCAGAGATACCACATCCCTTATTCATTGATGGCTAGCTCTCTCTTTGGCCTGTGAAGCCTTCTTTGAGCAGATTTCCTCTTCTAGAAGCAATTTCCCAAAAGCACTACTGGACCTAACTCATACAGGATAGTTTTTTCCACTTCTGCCAAGGTCTGAAGTTGAATTAAGAGCATCCCATGGTATCAGAGAAAGATGAGATCTGTTACATTAGAAACACAGACACATCACGAACTGTAGCAAACCACCACCATTTTTCTAGTCAGTCCGATTACACCCTTGGCCAAGAACTGAGAGGACTCATACCAACAGCTTGTCTTTTTACAAGCATGATCCAGAAAGTAAATAAAGTACTGACTCTGTTGCCAATTATGACCACTGACTTTTGGGCGAGGAATGTGCTAAAATTTTCTTCACAGCTAAAAAAGAGACTGTGAATATTCGTTAGCTTTAGCTATGTCAACAGGACTCAAACAACCCTCCTGTCAAGCAATCAGAAAAAATTCCTTTTCCTCCATAAAAAAATTCTAGCTAGCTGAAAATTATTTCACTTTTAATCAACTCACTTCTGAGGATAAAAATTTAACTTCCATTGAAAGGTATAAGATTTTGATTTACGGAAGTGTGGGAAATACCCACCAGTCCCCATCCCCCCCACCCTGCAAGTAAGACTTTCAAAAATGCTTTAGCAAGAACTTCAGATATTTTAACTAATGCATGTAACTTGCTTATGCTGGTCAATGCCATTTAAAACATTTAGGCATAGAAATTATGGGGGTCTCTTTTATTATTTAGGAAAAGTGCATCAGTGTTTCCATTTTTATTGCACTGCTTTTATAAGCCACTTCCTAACAGTGAGGTTCATTTTATTTCATGATTTAAGAACACTCTTTTGGATCTAGTTCAAAATATACTATGTTCATATACAATAGAGCCTTTACCTAGGCTGGGGCCACCCAGCTACTCAAAGTATTAGAACAGCAGCGTTACTGGCAAGTAGCAATTGTGGTACATAATTAACACTATATAATAACACAACCAAAATGCAGTGCCTCAGAGATCTCAAAAATACAAACACAAGAAATTAACATTCATCATGAATCTGAATGCTTTGCTCCGGCAGAGGACCCCTACACATACTTGATTTCCCCATATGTTTCATCCTTAATTACTTTCACCAAATGTGCTTCTTATTGCACAATATTTAAGAATTCCGTTTATATGTGATGGTATATCCTGTAGGTCTCACATTTGCATCGACTTGTTGGTTTTCTGGACAAGAAACAGTTCCGTATTCCATTTAACTGACCTATGGTTGATCTGTTTTTGCCAACTAGCCAGCAGTGGTAGCTGAAGAGTGAGAGTATGCTGATGAAGAACATGGCTGCCACAAAGAAAAGGAATAGTACGTGGAATTTTGCATGGGTATCTGGCAATTCATTCTGAGGAGAAAGAAAGAGATTAATACGTTAACAGTTTTTAGCAACTAATGCAGCATTGTCACTAAACATTTTCTGCCCCACCCATTCTGCTGTATGTCTTTCACCTCACTTTTCACAAACAAGCACAAGCCCAGCTTTCATTTCATGTCACATTAAACTGGTATACAACAGCATTTAAAGCTGATGGGTACCCCTTCCACCTGAGTTTAGTAGCCTGAGTGGATATGTTCATCTGTTAGTTTTTAAATGCACAGTAAGGGGCAAGGAAAAAAAAATTCCTACACTCAAAAATGTTAACTGTGCAGCCACAGCCAAAGAGACACAGGGAAAACATGTCCAAAATCACTTCACTTGAAGATAAGAAAATACAACAAAAAAGTCCAAACCCGTTGCTGGCAGGGTAATAATACTGAACCTACTTCTGAACTGATGTAAGGAACGTAAAAGGGGAATGGCTCTCATATTGTGTTTCCAAGGCTGAACAACTCCTTGATAAGACCTGGGACAGATCTTCAATTTTTGATGACCTCTAAGATTTAGGCAACAACCACCATGTACCTAGCAAAACAAATTTGCCATGTCTGACTAGGTAGAAGTGATTCACCAGATGATCTACATGAAAAACAACAATTTCAGTACAACCACCATATAAAAAATAACCTCCCACCTATATTGGATAGTCAATTCCACCCCCAACCCCAACTATTTTTAGGCTTGCACTTTCAAGCAGCCAATGGAATTTGTAACAATACTATTCCAGTTCTATATCCTCAAAATTACTGTACTTTTAAGTAGTTGACCTTTAACAGCACTATGGAAGCAGATAGGCTATTTTTATTCAGGTAGCATTATTGTCATTACTTTTTCCATTAGCTCATTCAGTATACCCACTTATCTAATGCTGATTTTTTCTTAGACTAGAACACATTTCCATTAAGATCAAGTACACATAGGTGCATCTGTATCCCTGTACACTGCCTATATTCATAGGCAAGAGATGACAAGTCTCCCTCCTCCTCTGCTGAGGTAAGTAGCTACCATGAATGACTAAAAAATTATAGTAGGAACAGTACTTAAATAATTACAGCAATATTGGATTTTACCTTTGGACAATTCTCTGCAGCTTTCCTGCGGCAAAGCTTTGCGCAAACAAAGACAATTTATTAAACACTAGTATTATGTTAAGATGAAGTGTCTGAAAACAGCACAGGCTTTGTTAATAATGGATGTGCACGCGTGCTCTCGGACATGCCGAGTTCCAACACCCATCAGCAGCCTTAGCCCTCATTCTCCAAGAGAACGGAGGAGAGAGTACATAAGAGCACGGTAACTTCTAAGGCATGACATTTTCTACCGAAGCATAGAAGTACTGCTATTCAGATTGTGGCTGGATCACTTTCCAGTGGTTCGTCACCTTGAACAGCATGACTACACCACGTGCGTTCCTTGCTAGTTGTTCCCATAACAAGTAAGGTTTATGTGAATATTCTGTACGATGAAACCATTCATAAAGGTCTGAAAAGCTCAGAATACTCCAGAGATATAAAGCAATGGTTTATAAATTACAAAATCTTTATAACTTCAGAACATATCTACTACCATTAGATGTAGTTTCAGGCAAAACCATAAAAAATCTTGCCATTCTTTGCACAAGTTTCTTTGTTTAAAAAAAGAACCCATAGCACATCAGTACAGTTTCTCTTCCTCCCAATATCCTTCAATACTGAGATATGTTGTGGGATGTATCTTTAGCATAACATCTGAAATTGAGTGAGTATTTAAGAAAAAAGAGCAAGAAACAGGAAAGCTTAGTTTAAATTAGCTTTTAAATTCCAAACTTTATACCTGAAGAGTGGTATTAGCTGTCTTAGCTAAGATGCTAGCATTTAACAAATCTGTTGTAGGCAAGATGTATGGCTTTTAAGTTACACTAATCTGTGCAGAAAGCCTAGGGAGAGCCCAAGCATTCACCTTGGAGTCAGGCAGATACACGCAGCATTTTCAAAAATCCTGGCATCAGATCATGCTACAGTAAGCAAATTATAGCACAGTCCAGCTCTCTGAACTGCCATCTAAGTTGTTTCCTTATTTACTGCCTTTTTTTTTTTTAATGCAGTTTTGCTTACACAATTTGTGCAACAGTCCTTCTTCCCCCTTCTGTAGGGATACGTTATGTTTTGTAATCCCTTGAAATCAAAGCTAGCAAAATACATACTCCAATTGCTGCTTAATCCTAAGCTTCGTGTTAAAGCTTTTCCTACCTCAGAGCATGCTGCAGTGTGCCCCACTTTCCTAATTAATTTTTGCAACTTCTATTTCTATGACTTTTTTGGAATTGCATATTTAAACAAAATAGTTCTATACAGAGAACTCTCAGGCCAGTTGATTCTGAAGCTCAAAGAGCAGTAGCAGCTTAGTCTTTGTGTTTTCTGTGGGCCAGAAAATATAGTTTTTTGAATTATGCATGATTAATCTGCATGATCCCCAGGGAGCGTTTACCTCTTCTGACTACCCAGTTTCAGCCACTAGTATTAAGTTCTTGAATGACAGCTGCAGAACTGAAGCATCTTTCAGAAAAGGCCAATTCCTTCCTGGAGAGAAGCATGCAGGCTTTGAGTGCATATAACAGGCTTATTCACAGTTGTGTTCTAGCAGCAGTCCGCATGCTGCAGCATGTGAAAAGAGAGTGAAACTTCAGACATTATTTAAAATCATTATGCTCAGCAGCAGCAGCACCGAAGCAGAGACTTGCAAGTGAGAGAGCTGCAGACCTTACAAAGGGAAGCAATTTGCACAATAAAATTTGGGCTATTTAGTACGCGTAATAGAATGAACCCAGTCACTATTCTAAAGAGTCCCCTACAAACTCCTTCACAAGCACAGAGTCACTCGGGCGTATATCAAGTCACAAAAAACCCCCAAACAAAACCCACAACAAAAAAAGTGCTGCCAGAGCTTGACTCACTACTCATCTATGAGTAGTTAGGTCTAGCTTAAATCTGGAAAAATCTCAGAAGATCTTGTATATGTCCTTATGTGTATATGCAGGAGGAATGAGTTCTAACTAAGGATCTGGAATCACTCTATTTTTTCCTGAGGTTTTTTTTTTCAATTTTTGTTTGTGTGTTTGTTTTGTTAATACAACCAATGTTTTGCAGAGGTGTGTCCCATCTACCCAGAACGCATATCACATCCTTGAATTAGCTGCACTCAGGATTGCCAAAATAATTTGGAGGACAATGAAAGACACTGAAAACAGCTGGAAAACATACAGGTTTCAAGGGGGAGGGAGTGCAGCAAGAATAAGAGTAGATGCAAACATACACTGGGAAGTACCACCATGCACTATGTAAACAAGGCATCGAGGACTGGGCGTTCAGCCAGTGCTGGTGTTTGTGTCAAATACATTTGGTTAAACTGAGGTTTTATCTGCTCATCTTTAACAACTTCCTAGGTAGAAATAAAAAATTTCATCAACACAGAAAAAGTAGTTATGAGTGAAAAAAAAAAAGTCATTCACATTCCCTTGATCTACAAAACATTTTAACATCCACATCAGCATGTAAGTCTGTGGTAGACATTTACAGCCAGTGTGGTTGATCCACCACTGTACGAACAGTATCAAGATCTTCCTTCAGCACTTCTGCATAGAGCATGAAAGATTCTATGTAAAAGACTTGCATGTGCAAGCAGGAAACACAAAGACTTTCTTCAACAGAATAGTTAGGTAGGTGTGTATGTCTTGCAATGTCTGCAAGTATCTGCGTGTGTCTTGTCTCTATGCAAGAATTATCAACAGTGCAAAACAATGGATTGCTAACATTTGTGTAGTTAGCACATACACGTTACAACCTCATCACTGCAAGTTCTGAAGTGACCAAGGCTACATTCCCTAAGAAGCAGTTCACCTTTCATCCCGAAACTGGATATACAGAACAGTTTGTTGCACACTTCCCTGAAAAACATCTCTGAGGAAGCAAAAAAGAAACGCTACATTTTGAAGGTATACTGTAACATTTCTGATAGTCAAGCTTGGGAGGAAAAAAACAACATCTAGAGAGCCATAACAGAAAACGTCAAAACAGTCATCTGTCTGATGCTATGAGAGACAAAGCTGAGCATTAGCAATATACTGAAGCAGTCTACAGGCAGCATGTGTCAGCAGTGCTCTGCTCTGATCTGGATACAGATGTAGAGAGAAGCTTCCAGGACTCTATTCTGCAGTCAACAGCACTTGCCTAAAAGCGTACATACTAGAGACATACTAAATTTTGCAAGCCCATATGATTATAGTGCTGCCACCTCCTTCTGAAAGTCTACTTTAATCAGGCTATTATAAGATCAGAGGAATATTAGCTTTGTGGAATGAGTGATTTAATATGAGTAAAGTGAGTCAGAGACCTACTCTAATGGTAAGATCATGGCATCGCCAGATTCTGTCTTGGAAGTAACCAGAAAAGAAGGAAAGACGTGCAAGCACAGCACTACATTGTCTCTTGTTACATTTCACAAGTAGCTCATTCTTGCAGGAAGCATTTTTAACAAATAAATAATTTTTAAAAATCCCTCTTAAGTTTACTTTCTTGTCTCAAGGGTCCACTTCAATATCATGACCAATGGGCTTTGGAAGAGCCTTGCTGCAAATGCTGGTATTAAATGTTCATTGTGGTCAGATATCCTGAGGACTTTTGTTGCACTCACACTTACGAAGTGAGGTGACAAAACAAATTCATTGTTTTTGCTCAAGCACTGACTGGTAAATATGTAAGAGCGCATCTACAGTTTAATTAGAAATTGCATACAAAGCACTGGAAAGCAGCCAGGCAGATGTTTGGGAGTGGCACATTCACAAATTAAAAATTTAACTATTCACAGTCAAGCAAGATTGAACAGCAGAATCAGACCATTTCATCTGAAATATCTGTCAATCCTCAGCTATGACTGACAAATACATTTATGACTTTCATCTCACACAATACTGACAGCTCAATTCCCACACAGTTCCTTGCCCTCCAGTGACAGGCTGCTGTACAGAACTGACAGAATAAGAGAAACATAATACTTCGGCAGATCAGACCCATACGCTTAGATGAACACAAACAAACATACTTCTTGCACCATTTATCTTACCTGTCTAATGCCAACTGTCTCTAAGTACAGCTATTCTGAATACATGATCAAGCTTCTCTTACCGACATGGCAACATCTTTTTGCTCCAATAAAGATTTCTACAGCTACAGATAGTGTCTGCTTTTCCCGGTTACTCTGACAGCAGCTAGCATCTAAGAAATACGTGCTGTTATTTACTTATAAAGGTGTGATGGAGAGCCTTCCATTACAGTGAGTTTTCCCATGCTTGTTAATGGAAACTGATAAAGGGAATTCTGATGCTAGCTCTTCTGCCTAGAGACAGGCAGCCATAGTACAAGGTTTTGGAGATGCAAGGGAACAACACCAGAAGACACTCTGTTCAGCCTGTAACGTGACTGGAACAAAACTGATAGGAGGAATACAACACTGATGTGTAAGGATGATTGCCCTTCACATAAATGTTATTAAACCTACTAAGATGCGTGATGAACATACGTTCATCATTTGACAACTGATAAGTTGCAAGGAAGATCTATATCATTAACACTGTACATATCTTAGCATTCTACCCATATCAGATCGATAAAAGCCACTAGTATGAAGTTCAGCCATGCCCATGAGGCACTCCAAAATAGAGCTCGGTCAGTTCCCAATAAATTAATCTGCCTTATCTGGTAGCAGATTATCCATAGACAAGTCTAGGAAGATACACAATTTTTATTTATATTTCACTTTTGTCAGTATTTTCATATATATGTGTGTGTGTATACACACACGCACTCATATATATAATTGTTGGATACAGCCAGTTATTTCTATATCTACATATCTATAATCCAGTAGTGTCAAAAAAACCTGAGCTGTGCCACTCAATTTTGATGGAGCAGAGAAATTGCAGTGTCCTCATCAGAACTTCTTCCCCCAATTACTCATCCTGGGCAGTGTAATACATTTAATTTATTAATATTTGGAAGGTTCTCCTGCTTCAGTCACTTCAATTAATGCTATTAACGGTAATGAACTATGGAACAGAGTAAATGGTGAGTGACAACATGCTGATGCAGCCTCCAATAACACATGCAGGATTAAACAAATGAACAACAACAAAAAAAAGCGTTAGAACTTACTGTCCAAAACTTTATGAAGTACTGCAAGACTGTAGCAGCAACAAACAGACAGTACAGTAAGGAATACATTAAAAACAGGAGGAAGAATTTGTAGTTAGAAAATCCCACACAATTATTCACCCTAGAAGGAGGGGAAAGAGAAAGAGGTTACTATGATATACCAAAAAAAACCCCAAAAACCACCCAATACATTCAGCTTTTGCAGAGCATAACATGTGGATGATGTCAGCGTTATGTCCAAAACAGTCTGGCACTAGCATTTCAGAAGCATTTTATGCCACCATTTTGAATGAAGTCTCTTTCCTCAGGCCAAATGATTGGGGCCCCTCATATATTTTGCCCCCCAGGAAGTTCAACAGGACAGGACATGACCTGGCAAAGCATACATGACACATACAGTCTGTATAGGAAGCGTCTCACACACTATGAACTAACTGCAGTCATCGTAGAAGGTACTAAAAGCCTCTCCATCAGTTTTGGTGGATGGTCACAAAACCACCTTCGAGTGAACTACTGATAGCAGTATACTTATAGTGACAGCAGGTAATATTTTTATTGACTACCAGTGAATACACACTGCAGAAGAGCAACTGTCTGAGTGAGTATCATTTAGAATCAAGAACTGATTTTCACAGCGTAGTGGGTATCTCCTCTCCGGGTAACAATACCAAACTAAACAGAAGAAAGAAATCTGATTTCTCATAGGTCTCGTTAACACCAGGTTTTCTCTATATAAGGAGAAACTGCATGATTTGGGCTACTGGGCCCACAACTCTATGTTGTGACATGTATTAGGAACAAGATTTATTTTCACATATTAAAGCCTCAAGAAATTCTGTGAAAATTAAGTTTTACTTCAAAGTTGCATTTTTGAAGCAGCATCTTATTCATCACGTAGTATCTAATTCATTATTATTTAACTGATTTTTTTGTTTTTATAAACTTACCATGGACAGTGGTGATCCATTTTTAATACACATCTGAAAGAGATAATTTCCAGTAAGTTAAAGCAAAAAACCACTTTTTTTTTTTTCCCAAAACACATACCTTTAGCTTCTACAGGTCCAGGGATTGCTTTTTATTTACTATTTTTTTTAAAAAGTATTTTGCCCCACTGTACCTTTTTCAAGTCCTTCTCAATCATGCCAATTCTCCATATTACAGCAATCATCCTTTCACCCAAAAGGACCAAGTGAGATTCAGAAAAGTGATGAAGAGAGTCTCTTAAATTAACATGGGGAGCATTACTGAGCAACACCATGTAATAGTTCATTAAGCCAAGCTATTTTTATGAGCACATTCAGAGGAAACAAATCCAAAGGACCCTTCAGAGTTGTGTGGATAACGTCTGTTAGCCTGGCATTCACTTCAGCTAAGTCTTCCTCAGGGCTATTTTTGCTACCTTTTTTTGTTTGCTGCTTGCTTGCTTGTTTTTTAAAGCTAATTGAGGAAAAGAGTAGCACAGTGGGTAATTTGAATACTCCACATGCCATTTTCATCCAGTTTTAGTATAAGGACAGATGCTAGACATTTCAGACACACAGACATTCACTCTGTTTGCTAATAAATTTGATTTTAGCCAAAAGATGTGTTCTTCAGTTAACTAGATTTCCTCAAGCTCAGCCTACTGAAGTCTCACTCATAGCTCAGTCTTCAGTGCCCTTACAGACTTCTCTGATGGTTCAGAATGAGGCTAGGGAATAGCAGCGATGTCTTTGAAATGGTTAAGGCATCTCATTGCACTGTCGATCTTTGAGATAAAGGTTTTTAGCGTTATTAGCAGCACGCATCTGTTTCAAGGCTGCAGAAGCAAGATATAATAAGCATTTGCTGTGCTGGTATCTCAGACCTGCCTTTCCTTACTTACAACTGCTGATTTTTTAATTAGTTCTGCCACTTCGGACAATGGGGCTGCAATAATAATATTGCACCAACGGGAGGAACTTTGCTTTTTCATGAAATCCAGGTACTGAGAGTCTGAGAGAGGAACAAATAGTAAATTCTGCTGTTATACAAGGACTGACACACTGAAGACATGAACACACTAAAGCGATGCTTGCAGGAGAGACAAAATGCATCATTTCAGATTCAGTAACTTACATGTCACATGCAGAACAGTGGTGGCAGCGGTCAGGTTTGATTAGCTGGCATCGATCACAGTATCTGATTGCTGCATTCAGGTAGCAAGGGTCAAGTCATTAGAACTCATTTAATGTTACAATGGTTTCCCCCCTTAATATGAACTGAATCTTCAAGAGCTTTCTGCCCTCCCTTGCCACACCTGTTCTCACAGACCTTCATGTGCCTGCTCTCATATGAGATGTACTTCTCAGTTTTTTAAGAAATGTAACATATGAAAGTGTTTAAAACACTTTATTACTACTGTACTAAGTCTGTTTCCATTTACTGTTTGGCTCCCCAGTCTTCCCAACCTTCATCCTCTGGCACTGATCCCCTACCACTTGGGGTTTTTTTTTTTGCCTCTGGACAGGGTACTCAGGCATCCCACTGTGAAACTATATTCTTTCAGCAAGCCAACTTTCTGCATTAGTTTTCTCTATCCTCCTCAGCAAATAGTTATCTAGCAGACTGTTCAGTAAATTAGCTCTTCTTCATCTTTCCTGGATATTTTTAAACTAGCCTTCAGGCTCTTCTCAGTGGAAATAAGACACCAGCACAGGCAGTTTGAAAGGAGGAAAGCCAACACCTACAGCTAAGCAAAACTGCTAGGAGCTGGCAAGAGCTTCCCAGACCACTTCAGGAACTTAAGACTGGGATTCCCTGAAAGGGAGGCTTGTATTCAAAAAAGCCAGGTGTCCTTAGACTTTGTTTGGAAAGTCACAGTGAACTTTGATAACAGTTATTCTCAGTAGTTTATGTTTCCAGAAAACTCTACAGCATTGCTAGTTTCAAGAAAGAGAAACAGTTATATTCACATATAAAAGCTAGACTTTTAAAGAATATACATATGTATAAGACAGCAGTTTTGCAGATCATTCATGTATAAGTTGGAATAAAAATGGGTACATGTATTAAAGGCAAATACAGAAATAGTCCATGACTAGCTTTGTACTGAATTACTGATGGGAATGAAACAACATTAATTCTTAAATTCTAGCCTGAAGTATCATGTTTCTCCTCCTGCTGAACTGATACAGCTCAGAAAAAGAAGTTATAAAATTGAGTTAAAAGTTGAATTTTCTCTATTTCTAGCTGTATTTATTTGCTGTAATTATTTTTATAGCCACAATTAGAGATATATGTTGTCATCTATCTGCTTGCTAAAAGAGGATTTTTTTTTTAGTTATTCCAAATACTGGCTACATGTTAAGATCCCTAGATGAAGGACTCCAGTTTCCCTTGGGGGAAAAAAAACCCAGCCCAAAATAATAACAAAACAAGGTCATGGCCTTTGCAATATGTGCTTAACAGATTGTTCATGACATCAAATGAATTTCACTGAATTAAACTAGCAGCTTCAGGAGCACAAATTTATCTTTGTATCTCACCTCTCGACGCTGTTGTCGTATAGATAGGCAAGTCTTTAGCAGCTCTTCTCAAAATCTCCTGCTGGGATTCTGGTCTCTCTTCTTTTTCATATTGTTCTTTATCAGCTTTTGACAAGCAGAACTAGGAGGGAGGGAGAAAACGGAATGAAGAGATTAATTATGACTTTGTGTTCTAGTCAAGCTCCATGGAAAAGACCCTATGTATCTTAATCCTGTGCCTTTGGACAACCTCTACCCACTGACCCAAAAAGCCCCACACAAAGAAAAACAGAACACTACAGGAATTACAGGGGATCCTCAAAACTTCATAATGGTCCTGGACATATTTTAAAAGAAAATAATCTTTATCTCTGTTCCATTATCTATGGCATTTTCCCTTCAACATGAAGCCAGAGACTCAGGGGAGTTTTAAGAAGGCGTAACCTTTCCTTTATGCTTAATCAGGAGTTAAATTTGAGTGATCTGTGAGCAAGAGGAACGTGCAACAGTTCTTTGCTGCTACAGGGCACTAAAGTTCTCTTGTCCCAGTTCCTCTTTCTGACCTAGAGAGTAGTACAAGCAGGGCCGGGGTGGGGTCCAGAGCGAGGAAGGGGGATGGCTTCATGGCTTCAGCACAGAAGTTGGAAGATTTTAACTGGAATTTTTACTTGGGAGTAGTCAGCACTAGTCTCAAAATCTATGAGCTGTATTGAAAGCGACTTCAGCAAAGCCTGTACAGTTTCAGAGAGAATTACAATTCTGAGTAAAGCATGAGAAGCATTCCTGCTGAAGCCTCACTGAAAGGTAAAGCTTTACCACAACCTGGAGAACTTTTACTCGCTTATGAAACATTTAGTTTGGTATCTACTGAAATTATGAGCTTCACCATTAAGCCCCACAAAACTCAGTGGGCTGACAAGCCCCTGTGGAGTTGGGGCTGAGCTCACTATTTCCTTTGGTATTTTTCTGTTATGAAGCACTTTTTAAATTCTGAGATTCCTGCATGGACTACAACAGCCCTTTTTATGAGCACAGACAAAGTATTCATGGTAGTGAGTGGAAAATGCTGTGTGCAACTGGAATAAAAATTGGCTTAGTGTGGTTTAATATGACCATATTTTCCTACCAAGAACATGTATATAGTTATTTCACATGGATTTTCCTCTCATCCTGTACTTTTTCCTCTTTTGGATTACAGTCAGTTGGCAAGCAACAATGAAGGCTTCACTTACAGAAAGGAGGAAGCAGTAAGACATTGCTGCAATTTTTCGGCATTATTTCCTAACCCAGAATGCAAATAAATTGCCTCATATCTCACAGAATCTAGTTAAGTCTCCTGTTACATATAGTATCATCCCAGTTATTGAGCCTACCCACCATTCAAGGGTGAAACATGAAACATAATCCACTTTTAAATAGCCAGAAACTAGGATCAATCTATGCGGAGAGGGAAATTGAAGTTTAACATTTCAGTCATCACCAAGAGTTTGACCTCATTTTTTAAATATCCATCTCTAAGCTAGATATTTACTCAAATATGAAGACTGGAGATGCTCACATAAAAAATTTAAGACAGATATGAAGCATCATGCTAGCAAACAGCAGTGCAATATGCCTTCCTCCCTATTGCTCTTGCGAGTCTGCTAGGTGACCAAATGCCTGTCTCCGTGACCTGCAATCAAGCAGAGGTGGCATTCAACATGAAATACTACTTCTAGATGACATTTCTATGGCAAACCATTAATGCACAGAAAAGGAACTAAATAATAAGATTTACAAGTTTTTTAATTACTCCAAGTAACATTGTAATATTACTCCAAAAATCCTGGACAGGATTTTGGTTTTCCGAACAGCTACATTTCTGTTCTAATTTCAGAAATTAATAGGGCCATGAGACCACAGCCTCTTTGGACAATGGCAGGATATGTTCAAAGGCATCAAAAGTTGTCTGTTACTACATAGCTAACAGAATTTCCAATGAGGTTCCAGCAGTTCTTATTGAAAACAGAAAGAATCCCTTTGTTTCCTTCCTCTTTCTGGATCTTGAATAATGTTGATTGTTCTTTCTTATGACAAATGTACAGGGATTACACCAAGACAACAGCAGCTGCAGAATCTTTTTTTTAGTTCAATAGTAAGATCACAGGATGTTATTTGTTTTGCAAGAATGGCTAATTTGAATGACTGAAAATATATCTGATTACACTCTCATACAATGGGGAGATTCTGAAGTCAGGTTTTGTTTTAAGTAAAACCAGCATAAATTATTCACTGGTACATGAACAGAAGGGACTTGCCCAGAGAGAGGAAAAGTGGTGGTGGGTCTTTTTTGTTTGGTTGTTTTTTGTGGTTTTCTTTGGCATGTGGTTTTTGTTGTTTGTTGTTTTCTTTTTTTCTTTGTAAAGTTAGCTGTAGAAGAAAATTGTACTAAATCTGATCTACCCCCACCCTTGATACAGGAAATATTAATGACATGCCATATGCTCAAACCATCCCTTTCACTTACCAAATATGAAAAGTTTGCTACAACATTACTGTAAATACAGGATAAGTACTGTCAGAAGTTTTCTATTATTGAAGAATCCAAGAAGACAGTAAAAGTTACTAGACACTAGCTTTATGAGCAGCTGTAGTTCATATACCTTTACAAAACGTGGAATAACACGGTTTCAAACACATTTTAATTAGCTAAACTGCTTAACTTTACCATTAACTGCAGAACCATCACAGATAAAGACAACACAAACCATCCTGGTAACAAGCCCCTTTGAATATTTAGGTTTAACAATTCAGTACTACTCCTTTTGCCTCACTAAACATCAGAGTAGTCTTTAGCTTTTTTCAGTTTATATTCTGTAGCTTTCTAAGATACAGATCTCTAAGCCATGATTATGCACTGCAGAACAGCGTTTGCTTTTCCTTAGAAGCATGGTTTTAACTCTTTTCAAAAATGTTTAAGGTTGACATTAGCACTGAAAGTCAGTCCTGCCAAAAATAGAATAAAAATTCAATCCCCACAGAGCAACCAAAACCTCAAACAGTTCAGCCAATTTAAAAGCTTTATAAAACCAAGGAAAGGTAGGAAAGTATTTTAAATTTGGTGCCAGTATTTAATCCTTACATACACACACCTTAGAGAAAATAGGAAAAAAGGTAATCTATCTCAGAGTTCCTGCAATTAATACTGTTTTTCAAAACAAAACTTCTTACAGTCATCATGCATTCTCTTGCCATTATGTAAAGCTCCTTTATGTATTTACTTCTCAATTGTCACTAAACCTTAACCCTTGACTTAGCAGTAAGTGGTTCAGTCCTCCATGAGTATACATTGCATTGCTACTTTTTTCTTACCCAAAGGTCAAAACTGTCTAAAATGGAAATATAAAAATGTTGTCACTGTATTTGATTTATCCATTTTAAAAACTGCAGGTTTCAAGCAAGCTACTTCATAGCAAAGCACTGTGCATAACTGTCAAACTTGTGATGAATTAAATGTGCATTTCATATAAGGAAATGTCATTACACAAAGTATACAGTATTTTAAGAGTAATTTGATAATTTTCATTCATGATACACTGTCATGCTGTTCTATTTTAGATAATGAGAAGTGAAAGGTGAATCATGCAGTACTGCAAACAAGTTTCATCACCGAAAACAGTTCAGCTATTTATAAAAAAGGCATTGACATTTTTCTAACATTTTATTTACCTCATTAGAGGGGGATGCAGGAGATGTGAAAATTGTCTTCCAATAGGACCATACAAACATGACAAATGACAGATGAAAAACCACAAGGTAGACAACTGCAATAAAATATAAATAAGAGTTTGGTCAATATAGCTGAAAAGGATACGAAATAAAATCCCTGATCTTTGATGATGGCTAAACTACTACACTATGAATCACCTGATAAAATTAAGTTATATTAAACCCTCTTCCCTGGGCAGACTTAGCACTCTAGGAGTGCTCACTTGAAAAAAAAAAAATCACCAAATGTGCTGGTTGCTATTCCTCAAGGAAACAATATGCTTTCATGTATGGCTCCAGAACAGACTTTGAAGGGAAAAAAACAAACCAAACAAAACCCCCTCCATTTCACCTGTGACACGTAACTAACCCTTTTGTATATAGATGATGCTACAGTTCAGCTCTGGATTAAAGTGTTTGATAACTGACTTACATAACTCAATTTAATTTCTCCTTCTAATAAAACCAGCACAGTATTGTGCCACTGTAGAAGGCACTGGTCATCAATGACAATAAAAACTTCAAACCAGGGGTTTGAAGAGGACTGCACTCTGACAGCTGTATGTGAGTTAAAAATTGCCTGGGTATGTCCTTTCAAATCATCTGGAAGAGTCCTGCTATTATTGTCACGGTGGTAACAAAATGTAGGTGGCTTTAGTAGGGAGTTCAATCAATTTATGAACGTGTCTGTGAGATATAGTTGCCTTAAACACCAGAGGCCCAGCCCTTATGACCTAGGAAGCTTCTTCTGACCTTGTTTCCTCTAACAGCTTCTTTTACCACTCGTCAAGAGGAAACAGAGCAGTTGTCCCAGAACAGCAAGACTTAGAAAAGAAGTCATACTAAATATTTACATTAGCTTCACTTATATTCTCTTCAGTTGCAGGAAGAAGGAAACTTGACCTACTTTCCCGTGCACATAAAGAGTGTCCTTTAAGAAGCCGTAAGACATACTTCATGGATGGCAGAACAGGCTCGAAATGTTGGGAACTTCCAAACAGCTCAGAAAATTCATGTGCACAGTCACATCACAGATAATGTGGTCTTAATTCATTGTCTTTCAGGATTTTCAGTACTTGTTACATTAAAAAACCCACACAAACTGTATTTGAGCTTTCCTCAGAGAATTATGCTTTTTACCTTTGCCTCTGACTCCTCCAACCTTACAGACAGATTTGGCAAATTTTCAGCTTTGGAGCTAACTGAAATGCAAGAAGAAAAACCTTTTGCTAAAGCCATCCTAAAACTGTCATCGTGATAGGAAAGAACTCGTGTATCACTGTACTAGGCACTGCATAATTAGAAATTGTCTTTTATTAAAAACATACTATACACATTCAAACAAAATGCAGTTAAGCAATTAAAGCATGAGCAATGGTTTGGAAAAAAGGAGAAATGGACATAAAATTGCAGTGGAATCAGCTGCACAGACCAGAGCTTTGGGAGAGAAGAGGGTGAGAGGAGTTGAATAGAAGGAAAGAGGAAATGAGATACAGGGGAGGGCAAGGCACAGCAAAGCTAACTTACACAGTAAACAGTTCTATTCTGCCCATAAAAATCACCGCCAAAATTCAAATTCTTTTGAAGGATTATTTTTAGTGTGCACACAATACTTCAAACAGCAGAACCTCAAAAGTCTTGTCACAGGCTGTAAAGGCCCAGACAACACACAGAATAACAGGCACCAAGGCTGGCGGCAGCAGAGGTACAGATCTGTGGCAGTGCTACCAGCATTTACTAGAAAGGGGCAGCTGTTAAAGTGCTTTTGCACTCTTGCAATAACTGAGATCTTGCAATATGTCACCATCGTTAAAAGCCAAGGACCTGTCCTCAGCAGCCAAACTGGGGCAACTCACAGAGAAGCAAAACTTTCACAGCTGTTCTAGTGATGGGCACCACCCAGTCTAGAGGAGAAAGAGTCTGCAATCGGCAGTCTATACTGCCCCAGCACTGAGTAAATTCTTGCTTCTTTCCCACTCCTGTGCTACCAATCCTACTGCGATTTCAGGTATCTGCCCTGTCAGTGCTCCCAAGAAATGAGAGGGAGGGAAGATACCATTTTTGACGGCTTTACTTCAGCAGTGCCACTTAGGAAGACTACTTCCTGAAGCATCTTGCATCAGTTTCCAGTACAAATATAAACCAGCTTCATTCCTCTTCAGCTAATTTTCTTGTAATTACAAGCTAGATGGAAAATATGACAAAAACCTCAAACCCCAATATCTGCCAATTTAGCCAGACTCAGAGTCATGAGGAAGTCCCAGCTAAGCTAAGGAAATCTGGAATTCTTGGTGCCATGCTGTGATCAAGTGAAGTCACTTCTCTTTAAAGGCACTGATGCATATTAGACCATAATTTATGCCCTCCGGAGAACAATGTCTTAAGACATGCTTTTAGTATCCTCCTAAAATATGCTAAGCTCTCCTAAGATTTGTCCTTAACATCATTTTCTGAATTATTCTTAACACTACTTCCAAGACAGGTTACAAAGAGGTAATAATATATAACAGAAGTATATTATATCATTAAGAGAGGTTCAGAGTTGACTTTATTCCCCTATCCTAATGGATATAAATCTACACAAGAATATGAAATCACAAAGAAACAATTAGCCTTAATGGGGTGAAGAAATCACCACTAATTTAATCAAAAGTTGTAATTAAGTACTGGAGTAAAAGGATTTGGACACAGTACACTGAAATATGGAGCAAAATATATTTACTAAAATGTACGTTATTGATTTACATAGCAACATTACTGGTACTTTGGCCTTGTGACTCTTCTGATGTTATTTCCTGGCTATTGCGAATTAGCTTGTAAGAACTTTATAAAACTTACAAAATCTTCAGTTTCAAATGAAAAAAAGACTTCACATATCATTTTAAGAACAACCTCCATGGTAAAGAAATTCATGCATGCAGGGTGCCTGTGACATGCTTTAGAATTGAAGGTGCAAAAAGTGTGCAGGTGACAGCTATTAAAAGCCTAATAGCCAGGTTCCAACTATACTGTCAGTCTCAATTAATTTTTCTTCTCTGATAGATTTGCACCTGCTTCAGTCAGACAGGCACCACATTTGTATTGAAGTCAGTGATCTGCCTATGCAACTCCAACATCATTGCTCTGCCAGGCTTCCTGAACTGACACATGGATCTTGCCTTTTCAGAAGAAACCAGGAAGTAAAACTTACTCATATACAGGTCAACAATAAAGTACAACAGCAATCTGCAAAATTTTGTGAAGTCTAGGTGAAGCCCAGCTATGCAATGTGATGTAAAAAACCAAGGTAAGACACAGCTCCCATTTTGAACAGCTTAAGAGTTTGTTTTGGAAGTTTTCCCACCCTTTCACCTCTTCATTAGAAGATGAAAGAAGATGGAATGCATCAAGGTTTCTTCCTTTCACAGTGTTCTCCCGGATGTTCCCCACCAGGAAGAAAACTGCTAGATTAGCTCCAAATCCTATGCTGTTTTGCAAAAATATTTAAGAGAGCCTCTCACCCAGGGTCTTACACTCTGAAGACAGCCCTCTGTGGATAGTAAAAATGCAAATCTATGCTTAATCTAACACGTCCCCCTGTAAACGGAGATAACTCTGAAACAAATATCCCATCAATCATTTGTATTTCTATGGGGTGGAGGTGGAAGGAGTTTTATTAAAAAAACCCTGTATTTTGAACTTCTAGAATTGAATCATTCTTAGACTAGTTTTTCTTCACAGTTAAGAGAAGTGGCAGAGCAAGAATGCTGGCATTTTTCTGGTCAGTTTGTATCTCTGTAAGTACTACCCACCGTGGCATATACTTGCCAAAGCCAATACCAAGACTTAAGTGATCAAGGCCTTAATGTGCAGCCGCCTTTGAAATGGTTGTTTTGCACAGTTCTAACCAGCCCGAAAGAATGGAGTTCTGAAGGATCGGGTAAGCTGTTTGGAAAATAGCAAGCAGTACAGCAACAATTCTTCCTCTTCCAGGAGTTGTTCAGGTCACAGGGTGTGTTCAGGAATAAACAGAAAATGGACTTGTGGATCTGCTGCTGTTCATTCTCTCCTCTCCTTTTCCTGTTCTTAGAAGGTACCCATTTAAAAATACTTGCAAACCAAAATCATAGTAGCATTGCTCACAGGTCTTGTCATCATCCCAAGCCTGTGGTACTAGAAGCTAAACAGACTCAACCTCACAATATTTACCTTGTTTCTTAGCACTAATCTACTCACTATACAGAGCTTAAACATAAAGGCGTACATTTAAATTCTATGTCCCATAAGACTCGTGTGCAACAAAACTATTCACATCTTAAAAAAAAAAAAAAAATTACCTTTTTCTGCAGTTGAAGAAATAGTAACTGGAAAAGAAGAAAAAACGATATATGGTAAGTAAATCGGTATTGAATCACGTTTGGCTAGAAGTGAGATATGAGATAGCTGATTTGTTCCAAAACATACTTCAGGTGTTAGTAGAGCCTCCCTACCCTACTCTGGGCTAAAACAGGAGTTAGTATTCCTCCTGCCAGCCCCTGAGGCTTGGTGAGTCAGTGGAAGAGCTGAAGAGTTCCAGTTCCCTGCACAAACCAAGCAAGCACACTCCTTTTCACAGACAATAATTATATCATAATTTATGCATGTTCCTCTTCAGATATGCACCTAGCAAAGTCTTCTGAGGCATGACAACAACTAGGTCAACAGGTGTACCATTGGAAAGCAGAAAATGAAATAGAAGTTCTTACAGAGGTCCCTGTGAAACTGTGTGACGTAACCTACTTCCCTCTCTCAGTTTTTTCCTACCACTTCTCTCTTCCCATCACATGCTATGTTTTTACTTTTCTTCCCTGACCTGAATGCTTCAGGCATAATTAAAACCTTTCCACTTCCTTCTCTCCTACATCCTCATCTCCTTTTATCCCAACAGCAAATTCTACTGTTCAAATCTACCTTGTGTACTGCCTGACTAGTACATCCTCCTGCCCTTGGGCTTCTCCAAAACCTTCACACTTCATTCATCAGTTCAGGTAAGACGCTGAACAGACAGCTGCTGTACCTACTGGGTGGCTTGCTTTGTATTATTCCACTTGCTGGATTTCTTCCTTAGACACTGAATTCCTGAAATTCAATGAGGGAAGGATATTCTCCCGCCTCTTTATCTTAGACAGCAAATTTAAGCTTCTGGTCATCAGCATGAGCAAAAGGTTAACAGAGCACACCCTGGCTACTGCAGTTCACCTCACTCCACACAGTCTCCTCTCTCTCAGCTCTGGCATTTCTAGAGTCATAAATGTGTGTGCCAGCTCAAAAGAGCTTCTTCCTGATGAACACTAGAGTCTTAAATCTGCAAGGCTTTAGTATGCATTGCAGACTTCCTTCTGAAGGGTTACTTTGGTCACAGAGGAGGCATGTGTCTCACTTAACTGCAGGTATCTATAGTAAAAGGGTCTGCAACTGTATTACGCAACCATGCCTCTTTACAGTCAACAAGAGACATAATGAGGTGATATCTCAATGTACAGATGACCTCTTTTTGTTCAGGTATGTGTTTTTGTTTGGTGTTCCTCCCCACCTGCCTTCCCCCCCTCCAACTTCCTGAAAATATTCACTCAGCACTGTCTATCCATCCATGGAAGCCCCTGCAGAGTTAATGGAAGAGGTTCTGGTTCCTTCCACCTAAAGAGGGAAGAAATTACCATTTAGAATAGAATAAGGTTGGCTTTAAACTAAAGGAAGACAATCCTAAACAACAGCTTAATTTCATATTTTTTATGCATACTTGCACATCCTCCTCCCACCTTTCTGTCTGAAACAGGGACACAATCCACACACAAAACCAGCCCTGAAGCACACAATTAACTGCAAAGTACACATGTAAATATAAGAACAGGCCCAGTCGTGTCATGATACAGTCTCAGTACTACTTCATTGCATCCTACAGGAGTCTCAATATTTTTAAAGTAAATCCTATGAGTGGTTTTGCTTTAAATTTTACTACTACATTATTTCTCCAGTTAAAACTTTTTCAACAATACAAGGAAAAGATAAAATAATTAAAAGGTGAAAATTAAAACAAGCTTGCTGAGTAGGGTTGTTTGCTCAACTTCAAAAAAATACTAAAAGCACTTTAGATTAAGCTTTGTCTTTGGTTTCTCATATATCTTAAGTAAACACCTTTTGCACACAGCTGGACAAACACAGAATCTTAGAATCATTTTGGCTGGAAAAGACATTTAAAAACAAATCCAACTGTTATCCTAGCACTGCCAAGTCCATCAATAAACCATGTCCCTAAGCACCACATCCAAAAGTCTTTTAAATACCTCCAGGAATCGTGACTCAACTACCTCTCTTGGCAGCCTGTTCCAATGCCTGACAACCCTTTTGGTGAAGAAATTTTTCCTAATATCCAATCTAAACCTCCCCTGACATGACTCAAGGCCATTTCCTCTTGCCCTATTGCTAGTGACCTGGGAGAAGAGACCAACACCCACCTCACTGCAGCCTCCTTTCGGGCAATTGTAGAGAGCGATAAAGTCTCCTCTCAGCCT
This sequence comes from Phalacrocorax carbo, assembly GCF_963921805.1. Lineage (NCBI taxonomy): Eukaryota > Metazoa > Chordata > Aves > Suliformes > Phalacrocoracidae > Phalacrocorax > Phalacrocorax carbo. The sequence continues at coordinate 197,963,119 of NC_087513.1, read as the reverse complement.
CCTTTTCTCCAGGCTATACACCCCCAGTTCCCCCAGCTGCTCCTCGGAAGACTTGTTCTCCAGACCCTTCACCAGCTCTGTTGCCCTTCTCTGGACATGCTCTGGCAACTCAATGTCCTTCTTGTACTGAGGGTCCCCAAACTGCACACAGTATTGGAGGTGTGGCCTCACCAGTGCCGAGTACAGGGGCACAATCACCTCCCTACTCCTGCTGGCCACACTATTCCTCATACGAGCCAGGATGCTGTTGGCCTTCTTGGCCGCCTGGGCACACTGCTGGCTCACGTTCAGCTGCCTGTCGACCAACAAACACCCCCAGGTCCTCTTCCACTGGGAGCTTTCCAGCCACTCTTCCTCAAGCCTGTAGCGTTGCATGGGGTTGCTGTGACCCAAGTGTTAAACCTTATACAGTTGGCCTCAGCCCATCGATACAGCCTGTCCAGACCCCTCTGCAGAGCCCTTCTACCCTTAAGTAGATCAACACTCCTGCCCAACTTGGTGTCATCTGCAAACTTATTGAGAGTGCACTTGGTTCTCTCCACCCAGATCATTGATAAAAGACCTTAAACAGAACTGGCCCTAACACTGAGCCCTGGGGAACACCACTTGTGACCGGCCGTGAACTGGATTTAACTCCATTCACCTCAGTTCTTTGGGCTCAGCAGTCCAGACAGTTTTTTACCCAGTGAAGAGCATGCTTGTCCAAGCCATGAACAGCCAGTATCTCCAGGAGAATGCTGTGGGAAATGCTGTCAAACAGTGTCAAATATTTATTTCCCTACACAAGAAATATAAAAAAGTTCTTAATTAGCCTCTAACAAGATGGGAAAGCGTAATTACCTATAGAACTACAGGAGATTTTTGTATGTAATTCTGGTTAAAGCTCCCCAGAATCTGTAGCATCATTTCTGCTCTCTGTACAAAACAAAATTGTGAGCCAAATTTGATGTTTGAAGACTCAAAATAATAAACAGTCTTTACACACAGAAAAAAAGCTTAAGATTATATTACCTGTGAGACTTCATCGAAAAGATTCCTAAATAAACTTCATAAAAATTAATTAAAGCTTCACAGCACCAGGAAGATAATTTTATCTTTCATACCTAGGTCCCTTAGGTCAGAATGCAGTTAGATGTGCAGAACAATTTTAGTTTGGCAAACTCCTGCAGTTTGAGGTAAAAGCCAATGCTGAAACACTTGTGATTTTCATCCTGTCTTATGATCCTCAAATGAAATAAAAATAAAAGATGGCTAGTTCTCTTCTGCCTCAGAAGATTGTGCAAATTATGTGTTTCCTCTTCTATCTCTTTCACTATTGTTATTCCCATTGTCAGATAGATTAAATGAACAACAGTCCTACTACTTGTCCAAATTCACTAAGCAAATGGCAAATGAACAGATCTTTATACTACAAATCAAAGCCTTCCTTTAAATAAATTAATATTTAACCTATAAATAGAACAGACCTGTAAGTATTTGCTAGGCTGGCAGTGTAACAAGCACCTTTATATCATAAAGAAGTCAATTCTAGCTTTTGAACTTTGGTTCAGGTAAAAACACCCACAGAACAAGACATTACCATTGTGGCCCACCATCCCTGGCCTGTAGTTTAAGTTACAAGCTTAGCTTTCTATTGCTTTTTTCTTCTACTGCCTCTACTTAGAGACACTGCCATCACCTTCCACTAAATTAATATCATTTTAACTTTAAAAATTTCTAAAACACAGTTTCTTGTTTGGGGGGTGGGATGGGGGAAAAAGCTGGGCTGCCTTTTTGCCCTTTTTTTTTTTTTTTTTTTAAAGAAAATAAGCACTGCATATGATTTGTATGCTAACCTCAGGGTCCAACAGTACTATACGCTAGATTAGATGCATCAGCACAAGTTAGTGTCTTCAGCACTGCAGTCATCACAAACCTGTCCATATTTCAGAAATGTAAGCATTGTAAAACAGCTGTTCTTTTGACGATTTTAAAATATATCCCCATATCAGTCTACTGCTCAGCGACAGAAGGAAAAATAAGAGCAAAAATATTCTTAGGATTGGCTTCTTAACATTAAATTTCTGTTTTCTCAAGAAGACTTAAGAAGTTCTAGCAAGATATTGCTAGGGAAGGATAAAAATATGACTCAACAGTGAAAGCTGCAGTTCACTTCATTGCAAAGAGCTCAGAAGTAGGCATTTATGCGCACAGTGAGTTTCTACTATGGCCTCATAATTTCAAAGGATTCAACATGTCAGTGTTACAGCACTGAGCAAGTTGAACAAAGTGAACGAGTCCTGTCTGTCTGACTGCAATGCAGAGTTTTACCTTGGCTACCTCAGGGTTTCCAAAATTGTCCCGACTAAGGAAGGAGCTCAGCAAAGCCTGCCTGTGAAGAGATGTAAACGGGCCTACGCTGAACTTCATGCTGCTGCAGCTTGTCCAGGGATGTACAGGCCAGATATGCTTTGCTAGCCGGCCCTGCACCACTGAGCAGCTTACACACTGGACCTCCCAGCGCTTTGGGGTCACTGCAATATGAAGCACACAAAACTAAGTATGTGGTTTTACTTTCTACAGACTACTATCTCCAAAATACAGAATACAGCCTTTTATTAGGCTGTTTTCAAATGTAGTTTTTAACTTGATCGGCCTGGAGGACAAGCAGAAATTCCAGGTTTGGCTTTAACAGAGGGAAAAGTTGTCTTTGTTTTGATTTAGACTCCTAGCATCACCCCTGGCAGCTCACCTCTTTCTAGATACTCTTACTTACATTGCTGTCAGTTATCTTTCATCTCACCTATGCCACAGGAATGAAAGAGGCGGAAGCCTATAGATAATCACAGGAAACAATCCTGCAGGCAGAGGGACATCATTATTGTGTAACAAATGAGACTGGGGGGGGAAGTGTCAATTGTTGGAAGCATTCTTCTTGGAGTATGAACTGACAGAGGTGCAAATTTCAGGCGGCTTTGGACAATTTTTGAAGCTGCCTCAAGGAAATGCCCCAGAACATCTTGGAAGAACAAGTATGTTTAGGGAGCTGGTTTGCTTTGAGTTTGAGGCTTTCTGGATTGCTATGAAGCATTCAAGCACCTTCCAAATCACTGCATAATACGAAAAAACCCAGATCTCTCTATTCTGAGGCAAGGAGGTGGAGTGATCTGCCAAGACCTTGCAAGAGGCATGCTAAAATACAACACGTTTGCCTTCAACCTTGCAAGAAAGAAACCCCACCACTCTACAAAACCCACACACCACATCTCCCTACTCTCCTAAAAAGCATATTCCAATCAAAGCCAGATAATGCTCCTTGCAGAGCAAGAAATTCAACTGCAACTAATGTAGAGGTATAGAAAAGGAAAAGAACTGATCTTGTTACTGATATGCTATGTTTATTTCCCCCTGTCCCCTCCCACGATGGCTCCTAGCAGGAGTCATACTTCGGGTATTACAGCCTTTTGACGAATCTCAAGAGTAACATTAACATTTTGGCTGACATTCCTCATGGGTGGGAAGAAAGAGTGACAAATGTGCAATTGCATTCCTTCACCAGATGTACAGCCTTAACTTTTCTCAGTTTTTAAGGAAAAGGGTTAAGAGATATATATACACACATAGGCATACACACACATATACATATTTCCAGAAGTTACCAGTACTGAAACTCAACAGAAACTCCCCAGAGGCACTCCCCTATCTGCAAAGACAAGCACCACTGACATTATCCCAAGTTCTTCATTTGTTCAGAGAATGGCATTTAATTGGAAGTATAACTTAGATTTATGGTAACATAATTCCCATTTGCAAATGCAAACCTTAATCACTAAGAAGATGATGGTAGAAACATCACTTACTGACACAAGTGGGACAGACAATGAGAGAATTTCCTTGAGCAAACACTCATTTTGACTTCTGTTACAGGGCAGCGCCAGAGCATGAAGACCGTAGCACCTCTCAACTGTTCTCTAAATGCCGTAATTCTGTGACCTTTTCACACTGAGCTATTTCTTATTTCCTGATTGCCAGGCACCCACTAGGTGCTTTCCTCCCTAAGCAGCAGGGAGTTGTTTTTAGACAAATGACTCAAGAAGACTGAGTTGACAGCATCACGTAGCCAAAAGCCAACGCAGGAAGATGCTGCCAGGTCCCTGACAAAAGGCTACGGGACCCAGGAATTGCACACGACTTGCCACCAGCTGGAATGAATGTCCTCTGCAGAAATTTGAGCCATATGAACCTATAACTGTTTTATCTTCATATAGTACTACATTGATGTATTTTTTTTACTCCATATCTCCAGGAATAGGACACATTTCTCTCCAGTACAGTGCTAGGCAATTCAGAAGGTAACGTTTTATAGAACGGTGAGGCAGGAGAGGTGGCTCCCCAGGCCGTTATGCTGCACCGGCATGAAGAAGCTCGCGTTGCCACACTGCATGCCCCAGCAGTAGCACTGCCTGGGGCTGCTCTGCAGCATGGGTGTGCCATTGCCCAGGTCTAACACAATGCTTGTCTTGGAGGCACAACCTGCAGTGGACAACTCTTGCTGCAGGGGTGTATGAAGTTACCCGTCTTAACCATGTACCCGTTCCCCTATGGCAGACAAACATAGCAACAGCGAGCACTTGCCTTCCCAGACACTTCAGATCAGGTTTGAGCTACTAATGAAGGCAAGTTTGAGTGACCACAAACAGCAGGGAATTGCAGCGATGAAGGGTGAATGACAGTGAATGGTCTCTCGATGTCCTGGGTTACGCACAGTCAGTCATGAGAGGGGAAAGAAAGCCTGCCAGGGCCACCAATGCCTTAAAGCAGCGCAGCCACTTCCACAAGCACATGCGCTTGAGTTCAAACTCCTCACACACGCAGTGTACAACAACATCACTTGAGTGAGCTACTTTGTGACTTCAAGTGATCACAAAATGATGCTTTCAAAGGCACTGCAGGGCATGGGGGGAGAAGGGGGGAAAATCTGGAGTGGGAGGAGCAGGGTGGAAGAAAATGAAGCCAGGGAAGAGACACCTTGCTGCAAGGGGGATGCTGTGTTGTTTATAGCCACCAGATTTTCTGTGTTCATGATCACCATGCCCATTGCTACAGGATTCAAAGAAGCATTATCACAGGGACAGCTAAAATGAATTAATATTCAATTCAAGCCGCACTGCAGACCTCTTCTGTTATTTGTTACCAGTCATTGTTATGATTTGTCTTATGGTTAAAACAATATTAACATAATTCTTTCACTATAACAATTTAGAGCAGCCAGAGGCTTGCTGCCCAGAAAACATTCCCTTATCACAATAATAAAGGAGTTTTTTATTTAGGCAAGGTCTTTTCAGCCTCAGTGCAGACAGTATGTGCATAGATACAAACAGGGCTACAGCAGAAATTAGCATAATCAATGCAAGATACTCCTTGGGTACTAAGTTACATTTAGCGATGAATTAAACTATGACAACTGAAAGGATTTCTGCCACGTATTCTGGGAACAGTGAATTCTGTGCCACCACTTCCACAGTTCAAAAACACAGCTATGAAGGCAGCTGACTTCTGGAACCCACAAAATCCTGCAGACGGCTCCTTACCTCTACAAAATATTCCAAAAAGTTATACCAAAGGTCCCCTCGTGGTTTCCTCACCAAGGGTGCCTCACGTTTTAAATTATTTCAAAACCAAGAATTACACTTGGAGGACACCTTACCAGGTCTTTACAGTCCCACACCTGAGGTGGCACTAAGAACCATAATGTAATAAGAGATATATCAGTCCAAATGACTAAAGGCTTTTTCTGCACGTGAAGTTAGCATTTAGCTGCAGCAATGTACCAGGTTTGCTGTCCCTGAAAAGCCCTATTCCCTGAGAAGCACTCTTCACTTTCAATTTACCATAAGTGCCCAAAGAATCCTTATGTAACTTGATGTTGTTCAGCTATTTAATCACTATTGCCACTGCTAATTCTATTTGCATTTTGATGGATTTTAAGACCTAGCATTATTTCTGCATGCTTTCCTCAGCTGCTTACTTGAATTATTGGACTGTCTTCATTCAGTTCTTTCCCAAAAATTCTACTTTATCGTAACAATAACAGCTTTATCGCTCAGTTGTTTGGAAGTGCTGCACATAAATCGTTTCCAATATTGCCTTTAAGCTATCAGATCCAGCCAAAAGAAAGCACGTTTCTTCCTGAAAGACAAAGAGAGCTCTTACTTGCACGAGTCAGTGAGCTCTGCTCCCTCTGGCACATCAGGGAATAGGAAAAAACAGAATCGGCAGAAAGGCATGGAAACTCAGAAGCATCCAAGTAGAGCTAGCTTATATCCACACAACTAATTAATTATATTTACATTTGAAGGAGGGATATTTACACTCGGACTGGCCAGATCAAGTTTGTAGTAACACTACACTCTAGTATCTAAATACATGAAAGGGCTTTTTATGTTAGGAGTAACTCCACTGGTTCTGTAGTTAAGACACTACTAGGACACTTGCAAGAGATAGGAGAGACAAACAGGATAATCAGCTACTGTTGACAGAGTGCTAGTATCACATGTTGTACGGAGTTGTCTTATACACCCTGCACAAGATAAGGTATTCTGCAGGTAATACTAGAAGCCATCAATATACTTAAAGTAAAAAAACCAAAACAAACAAACCCCACCATCTAACCAAAACAACAACAACATACAATTCATGCTCGTAACAGAATTTTTCAGGTAATTAAGGAGTTACCATTTCTTTTCAAAGAAGAACACTCTTCACTAATTCACCATTGTAACTGCCAGTCGATACCTGCCTTGAATATTAAGGTCACTCAAAGCTAGTGTCTTATGACTCAGGATGCTACTAGTAAATCCATTTACTTCCACTCTAGCCAGATGAAAATAGAGCAACAGTCTTTCCATGCAGCTGTGAAGTATGATGGCGGGAGAGCAGAGGTGTCACTTCGTGGGGAACAAAAATTCCAGACACAGCTGCTGTGGACTGCAGACATGAACCATCGCCAAGTGGCAAGAACCATCAGCAGACTGTAGGGATCCACTTTGTTAATCATGTACCCTTCTCTGCATTTGGCCTCAGACTCTGCCAAAATCAGTTGTCTCCTTACTTACTTACTGACCCTGTTTGCAACAAGTGTTTCCTCAAATACTAGGATAAAATCTCCTTGCAAAACTCTGTGGATAAAAATCTCCTTGTAAATCTCATTACAAAGTATTAGGCACTCTGTTTTCTGAGAGAAGGATTTTGCTGCTGCCAAGTTCATCAGGTAATGGGAGAAATTAAACTGCCCAGCAAGCTGACCTCCTCTCATGCACTAGGTCACTGGATTCCTCAAATCAAGTTCAACTTTTCTGTAGCACTGGTCTGGTTCAATTGGTATTTGCCACCTGAGATTAAATACGGAACTACCTATGATGAGAAGAGCTAGTTTCTGCCAGCAACACAATAACGACATAGCAGCCAGCGATGTAATTTACACGAACTCCCATCAAGACGTTAGTAAGCCAAGCTTTTGAATAGAGCCCATTAAGGAAGCCTTGTTTTGAAAAACATGTCATTCAAAAACATGTCTATTAATAGTGGAAAAGTTTAATGGTGGGGAATTCATGCCTTCAACATACCTAACTTGTAAATATGAATAAATATTTAATACTTTATTATTTTTATTATTAAAATATTTACAGAATAAATAAAGGTTCAAAGACTTCTCATGGCGATTTAGGGACTCTGTCCACATATGACTTATCAGATCGGTTGATAACAAATGCTGCCATCTTTTGATGCTGGAAGCTTTCCTGCTTGTTCTTCTTGCAAAACAAAATGTCACCCATTAAACCCTACTTGGACTGAAATATCTCAGGACAAACCTTGACTACAGCTAAAGCTACTTCCTCTAGTTTATTTGCAAAATGGAAGAAATAACCAGTGACTCCCCAGGAACATAACAAAAGAACCAGGTGCTGCAGAGGCAAAAATACCCAGAAAGCTTTGGCTAGAGGACAGGATCAGAAGGACACGTTTTTGTTGCACCAGGTCTCATTTAACTACCAGACCACTTAGGCACATAAAAAAGTAACAGCGCAAAGACTGAACAAGCCACTGCACATGGGTTTTTGGATACTCCAGAAGTCCTATACTAAAACTTAGAAAGTACTGCAGAGTAAACAGAGATGCAAGCATACAAAACAGCATAGCCTATCATCCATATAGCTCTCACTCAGTAAACACTGCTTCTGATAAATAAATAAATAAACTCTTCAGAGTTCACCTGCCTGCTGACAGTTCACCACCTATTCTTGGAAAGCATTAATGCAGGACTCTGTACAAAGGTCAGCAGAAGTTCTACAAATCCTAATGCAATGTGCACCAAGGGAAGAAAAAGCATGCCTACTACATGTCAGAGATGCATTAGGGCTCCCATGGCAAAGCACTGGATGTAACACAGCAGGCCTGGCAAACTGCCTAGCAAGAAACGAGTAGAGTTTGATGTATGCATGACACCTACTAAGAGAACTAACTTTTGCTGTCATCCTCCCAGGATATCGTGTTTTGTAATACAGTTGCACAAATATCTGCATTTGCAGGTGAAATACTGGAGAGTGGTACGCTGGTGGGAAATAATGTTTGTGAAGAACGAGAAATTATTGTCACTGGTTATCACAAGTCAGGAACCACACAGAGTTATGGACAGTTAAATCAGGAAAGCGATTACTTCTAAACATCTACAACTAAATTCAAAGTGACCCAGACCCTTAAACCTGCTGTCTCCTGAGAAGCCACACAGAAACATAAACCAGGATGGGATAAGGAGGTGCAGCTACTTGTCTGAAAGACTCCAGAGAAGCCGTGCAGCAAGAAAGAGAGCACTGTCACACTGAAGGAGACTACCACAAAACCGGGCAGCTGAGGCATGGCAGCACAGCTCCTGATGCCCTCTATGTGCCTAACAGCTCTCCCAGACATTCGTTTCTGCTCACAGATTCCTTTTTCCACTCCTAATGGCTCCTTGGCAATAGGGTTTCCCAAGTGGCTCTGCAAGTGTGGGAAGAAGGGAGAAACATAGGATCTTCGCAAGTTTGAGAATGTCAGTAGAAAAAAGCCACACAAAAAGAGAGAAAATGACTGAATCTAGTGCTCAATGGTCTTTAAGCTTCTCTTTGGCTAAATTAATAATTTTTCTAAGTTATGAATTATTAAAAAAGTTCAAGCCTACCCTCTGTACCAGTTGCTGCTTTAGCTTTATCTCAGCAGGTATCTAACCCACAACACAGCAAGCAGTATCTCTGTATGCAATTACCAGGCAGAACTCAAGCTTTTTTATATATAAAATTATTTTTAAAAACCCACATGAAACTCAAGGAGCAATAGATTAAACTGATAAAAATATACACACACAAGATCCCACAAAAATCCTATGCAAAACTTGCAACCTTTTCCAGATACTATAAAAAAAGATCTGCATGTTAGTTACATAGGATTTTTCAAGACAGAACAGAAACCAAATTTTGCTCTGCTTTGCGCTCCTTTGCAACGTTCAGGTAAATCTGCATGTCACAAACTGATAGACGTGAAAGCCAGCAAGTCCCATCAATCCCAGCACTGTGGAAATACACTTCACTTCTCTGTTTTTTTTTAATCCAAACTTGACAAACCTAAAAGCAATGACTACTTGTCAAGAAGAATGGTACAATAACAGGTTCTCTGCATTCACACTATGACAAGGCAGTAGCTGAGGCACCTAATGTAAGTTTTAAGTCAACCACAGACAACTGCAAACCAGCTTATAAAATAACGTTTAGGTTGCTTCAAACAAATCATGGCTGTCCTCTTAATGTTACTTAGATTTAATCTAAATTTTGTTTCATTTTCTCTGCAGGAGCAGCTTGTCTAATTGATGAATTCTTACTTCCATCTCTAAAATTTAAAAAAAAAAAAGGCAAGGGAAAAAGAAAAAGAGCTGTCTCCCTGCTTAGTCCTTCAGAATGCATAAGAATTCCCTGCTCTGGAGACAAACACACATCAGGATGCACAACTGAAATACCACAAACAAAAAAACCCTGCATAAAACCCTCACTTGATCTTTCTGTAAATCATATAATTAAAATGGTTCCATGCTTCACATTTAAGACAATGCTGCACCATATATAGCATCAGAGTGTGTGCTGCAGAGACTGCAAAGGCAAAGCATGCTGTTCTTGTGATCTGGTTCTCTTCCACAATCTCATAAGACAATTTTAATAGTCAAAAGGGAACACGAATAAGGAACGGATGAGCCATTTGGTCTTTTGAAAAAAAGGAAAAGCAGAGGCTTGAAATGCTGCAGAGGAGGAACTCAATTTTTAGCACAGATAAGAGAAGAAAGTCAAAGGTTATGTAGGAGGCACTTCACTGAAGATGGGGGGGGAGACGGACAGGGAGCAGAAAAGGGGGAAAAGTCTGGGTTTTCTCTTGACCCAGGACAGGAGTTGTTAAGCACATTCTACAGGAAGCAATTAAGTGACAGCAGAAGGATGTAATACTGGGGAAGCGGCTAAAAGAGCAAATGTATTTATTGTGGTCTCATTATCCCTTTTACATCTGATTTACCTTGGTGGAGATTTAGCTGACGCAGAAGAGTAGCCTCTGATTACTTCTCAAATGTTTGAATTAAATTCCGTACATACTAATGAGACAAAAATGGATACTCTTGTCCTGTTACAGGAAGAATATGCACCGGGTGCAGAGGAGTTAACGACTGAGTTGAAAAGTCCATAAAAGCTGTTTCAGGAAACCCAGAAACCTATAGTTTAAACAGTTGTGTGGAAAGTACATGTTAAACCAGCACAAACTCTTACCATTGTAGTAGACTGTTGAACAATAAGAGTTGGATAAACACTGACGTATTGAACGGGTGAAAAATTAACCCCATGAACCCTCAGTATTAACAGGCACAATTTTAGACAGACAACTAGGACTTCTCCTACTCCCGTTTTCCACCACAGGCACTCTCAAGCTTTTACTCAAAAGTAAAAGCAGGTACAGTGCCATCCAAGTGTTTCACCTGCTGCAGGTGAATGAGAACTCAGCTCAGATACCCATCTTTTTAACACTGTAAATTCTTTGGTTATGGAAAGCACATCTACATTAACTCATAAAAATAGGAGCTGCTAGAGAAGAAAGTTTTAATTATTTAAATGTCAATAGACAGCGAACCTAAAATGTGCAGTAGGCAGAGGGTCAATGGCCTCAAAGTAATGTCTACTGAAAACATACACTTGACATGCTGGTCCTTTTACCCATAGCATCTTGTAGGAAAACTGGGAGACTAGTAAGTGATGAAGTAACATAAAACTCCTGATTAAAAATGGAAGTAACTTTTTAGTTCACTGTTCTAATTCTAAAGGCACACATAAAGCCTCTGCTGTTGTTACCACAGAAAAATCTGAGAGTAGAAAGATTTGAGAGAAGTTATTTTTCATAACATTAAATACTCATATTATCTAAGCCCTTTTCAAGTTTTATAGTCCACATCTAAAAGGCAATCAGGAAGTGTTGCAGCAATGAGTGATCACGGCTACAAAAAAAGAGTAACACCATAAGCAGGGTTCCTGCTTCGGCTCAGGTACCCATGCTCAGCTCCCTGCCGTTCCTTCCCTCTCCTACTCCATGGACTGGTTTCAGCCAAGCTTTGAAGCTCTGTGGAGGTCTCATGCTAAGTATATGTCAGCAAGTTTCACCAAAGCTTTTGTACAGGTAGAAGAGACAAGCTCATGCTCCCTGTTAGGAAACAGGTACTCATTTTCTGCCTGGACCCTGGCAAGCTAAGCAACGCCAAACTGGCCACCGCAACACACTTCTTTTTGACCAAATGGTAAGTAGGGATCAAGGAAAGGTGCTGACTGCTGCAGAGTTGTCAGGTTTAGCAGATACAGGGGAAAACTGATGAGAGGGTTGGGATGGGCACTGCAGAAAGAGGGCTGGGAGGGAAAAGAGAGATGGAGTCCTCTCGCTGGCAGAAGGGTAGGAAGACCAGACACAAGACAACTCCCCAAGAAACCAAGCTGACTAGTTCTGTTGCTCTTGGAACATTTTTCATTAGAGGACTGCCAAGAGATCAGATTTCATGCCATATAAAGGGCATGTGCCTACCCATCGTTATAAACGAATATGACCAATACAGTGCAAAGTACCATATAAGAAGGTAGAGATTTTTTCTGCTCAAGCCAAGCATCTAGCTTTCCAATACATTTGTATCCAGTCTGAGCAGCTGAACAGGAATTCTATTTATTTATAACAGAAAAGGTTCTCATTTAAGATGATAATATGCATGCTTGAGCCGAGACACCAAAACACAACTAAGTGCATCCAAAGCGGATCAACTTCTTTATTTTGAGATTAACGAGGCATATACATATAGTTAACTGTTTAATTTGCTGTCCTTTTCTTGAAAGGTAACCCTATTTTCCTATGGCAATGCTTTTTGCATGCTTGACATGCAAACATTGTACTTTAGTGCTTATAATTTAGCTTCTTCTGTAGCTGCAAATCAGAAGTTACTGACACACTGCTGTTAATACCACCTTGCCTTTGATTGATAGCTACTGCATTAGCATTTTCAGTAGAGATTTCTGCTGGAGGAGGCAGATGGAGCTACTTTATCTCTGTTTATGCAACAGACTCTTCAAATGGGAGCATTACAACAGATCACCACATGCTTCTCACGTGGACTGTGCTTTTGGGGAACCAGAGCTATCTCCCTACTGACAAGAGCTACGGCAGTCCCTTGGAAGAGAAAGAAGTTCAATTTGTACGACTAACATGAAGTTATGTATTCTAAATTACAAACTGCTTCATTTGCCAGGATTGTGATGTGTAATGTGAGACATTACACTGTATTAAAAAAAGCAAACCCTTCTGCAAGTAGATGCAGCATGGACAACAAACAGGAGGAGCTGGAAGCCACTATGCAGCAGGATAGCTATGACTCAATCACCATCACAGAAACATGGTGGGCTGATTCTCATGACTGGAGTGCTGCAATGGATGGCTACAAGCTCTTCAGAAGGGATAGGCAAGGAAGAAGAGGCGGTGGTGGGGCTCTGTATGTTAGGGAGTGCTTCGATTGTATAGAGCTTAATGATGGTGATGACAGGGTAGAATCTTTATGGGTAAAGATGAGGGGGAAGGCCAACAAGGCAGATATCCTGCTGGGGGCCTGTTATAGACTGCCCAACCGGGATGAAGAGGTAGATGAAGTGTTCTACAAGTGGCTAGCTGAAGTCTTACAATCACTAGTAGTTGTTCTCGTGGGGGACTTCAACTTACCAGATGTCTGCTGGAAATACAACACAGCAGAGAGGAAACAATCTAGGAGGTTCCTGGAGTAGGTGGAAAACAAATTACTGACACAGCTGGTAAGTGAGCCAACTAGGGGAGGTGCCTCGCTTGACCTCCTGTTTACAAACAGAGAACGACTGGTGGGAGATGTGGTGGTCAGAGGCCATCTTGGGCTTAGCAACCATGAAGTGAGAGAGTTCTTGATTCTTGGCGAAATAAGGAGGGGGAATCAGCAAAACCACTACCGTGGACTTCAGAGGGCAGACTTTGGCCTGTTCAGGACACTGGTTGACAGACTCCTTTGGGAGGCAGTCCTGAAGGGCAACAGAGTCCGAGAAGGCTGGATACTCTTCAAGACATAAGTCTTAAAGGCAGGCCCTCCCCATGTGCCACAAGATGAACCTGCAGGGAAGATGACTGGCCTGGCTGAACAGGGAGCTTTTGCTGGGACTCAGGAAAAAAAGGAGAGTTTACCATGTTTGAAAGAAAGGGCAGGCTACTCAAGAGTACAGGGATCTTGTCAGGTCATGCAGAGAGAAAATTAGAAAGGCAAAAGCCCAGCTAGAACTCAGTCTGGCAAATGTTGTAAGGGATTACAAAAATGTTTTTACAAATACTTCAACAACAAAAAGAGAGCCAAGGAGAATCTCCATCCTTTATTCGATGTGGGGAGGAACATTGCCACCAAGGATGAGGAAATGGCTGAGGTACTTAAAGCCTTGTTTACCTCAGCCTTTAATAATCAGACCAGTTATCCCCAGAGTATTCAGCCCCCTGAGCAGGAAGGCAGAGACGGGGAGCAGAATTAAGCCCCCAAAATCCAGGAGGAAACAGTTTAGGACTTGCTGCTCTACCCGGACACTCACAAGTCTATGGGGCTGGATGCGATCCACCCAAGGGTACTGAGGGAGTTGGCGGAAGAGCTCGCCAAGCCACTCTTCATCACTTATCAGCAGTCCTGGTTAACAGCAGAGGCGCCAGATCACTGGAGGCTTGCCAATGCGATGCCCATCTACAAGAAGGGCCGGAAGGAGGATCTGGGGAACTACACACATGTCAGCATGACCTCAGTACTAGGGAAGATTATGGAGCAGCTCATCTTGAGTGCGCTCACCAGGCATGTGCAGGACAACCAAGGGGGATCAGGCCCAAATAGCATGGCTTCATGAAAGGGAGGTCCTGCCTGACCAACCTGATCTCCTCCTATGACCGGGTGACCCGCCTAGAGGATGAGAGAAAGGCTTTGGACGTTATCTACCTGGACTTCAGTAAAGCCTTTGATACTGTCTCCCACAGCATTCTCCTGGAGATACTGGCTGTTCATGGCTTGGACAAGCATGCTCTTCACTGGGTAAAAAACTGTCTGGACTGCTGAGCCCAAAGAACTGAGGTGAATGGAGTTAAATCCAGTTCACGGCCGGTCACAAGTGGTGTTCCCCAGGGCTCAGTGTTAGGGCCAGTTCCGTTTAAGGTCTTTTATCAATGATCTGGGTGGGGAGAACCAAGTGCACTCTCAATAAGTTTGCAGATGACACCAAGTTGGGCAGGAGTGTTGATCTACTTAAGGGTAGAAGGGCTCTGCAGAGGGGTCTGGACAGGCTGTATCGATGGGCTGAGGCCAACTGTATAAGGTTTAACACTTGGGTCACAGCAACCCCATGCAACGCTACAGGCTTGAGGAAGAGTGGCTGGAAAGCTCCCAGTGGAAGAGGACCTGGGGGTGTTTGTTGGTCGACAGGCAGCTGAACGTGAGCCAGCAGTGTGCCCAGGCGGCCAAGAAGGCCAACAGCATCCTGGCTCGTATGAGGAATAGTGTGGCCAGCAGGAGTAGGGAGGTGATTGTGCCCCTGTACTCGGCACTGGTGAGGCCACACCTCCAATACTGTGTGCAGTTTGGGGACCCTCAGTACAAGAAGGACATTGAGTTGCCAGAGCATGTCCAGAGAAGGGCAACAAAGCTGGTGAAGAGTCTGGAGAACAAGTCTTCCGAGGAGCAGCTGGGGGAACTGGGGGTGTATAGCCTGGAGAAAAGGAGGCTGAGGGGAGACTTTATCGCTCTCTACAATTGCCCGAAAGGAGGCTGCAGTGAGGTGGGTGTTGGTCTCTTCTCCCAGGTCACTAGCAATAGGGCAAGAGGAAATGGCCTTGAGTCATGTCAGGGGAGGTTTAGATTGGATATTAGGAAAAATTTCTTCACCAAAAGGGTTGTCAGGCATTGGAACAGGCTGCCAAGAGAGGTAGTTGAGTCACCATCCCTGAAGGTGTTCAAAAAACATGTAGATGTAGCACAGCTTATGAGGCATGGGGGTGTTGGGTTGACGGTTGCACTTGATTTTAGACATCTTTTCCAACTTTAATAATTCCATGAAAAGAACACAGAACTAGTTACTCCTGTAGCTTTCAAAAATCACATTTTTCCATACTTTGCAGAGTTTGATGCATGAAAACACTCACTCATACATTTACATGACTAGTAAACCTAGAAAACCAGCCATTCTCCTTATAACTCTCAGCCCAGGAGAAGAGCCAGCACTATGCTTTTCAGAACATACAGTTCTCACTATTGAAATAAAACCCTAACCTGAAAGGATTTAAAATTATTTTTTTATTTTGTAAAAATAAAACCAGACAATACACCTTAGTTATGATCTGCAAGCAGCTCAGCCAAAGTTAACTTCTTTCTCTTTTTCTCAGTGCAGACCACACTACCAGATTCTCATAATGTTATAGCAAAAAGGTTGCCAGTAGGAAACAAGCTGGCTTCACCCACCAACTCCTACCACAGGGTCAGAACAGTGTCTTCTGACCATCTTCTAGCCAGTGTGTATTACAGCTGATCACCTACAAAAACGTTTGGGATAGGTAATAAGGTAAAAGTCAGCCGTAAGTGAAAACAAACCACAGGAGAAGAGCTCCACTCTTTCTAATCTTCTGAGGGATGTGGTAAGCAGACACAGTTAGCTCAATTCACTAACAGCATAATACAGTCGTTGTTTACAAAAGCAATGTTAAAAGCAAAACATGTGTTGATAACAAGAAAGAACATATGAAATGGTTTTAAACTAATGAAAAATTATTTTACAACATCCTTCATGTATTTCTAGGTGTGCTTCCTTGCAAGCAGAGCTCTGGGCAAATTATATGTGAAAAGAAGAACTAATCTAGTAAGAAAGTGTTTATTGATGTTTTTCTACCTCAAAACATTAAAAAAAATATGAATGAGATGTTGCCTCCAGTCTTTTAAAGTTTCTTCAGTTACACATTTGTGTTCAGTTACACATTTGGTGAGAAACTGATATTTTCATCTTTCCAATTAGCTGAATAGCTAAATTACTTAACAGATCACAACTACATAGCAATAGTGATCTAAATAAGCCACTGTTCACCAGCATACAACATGAGTGCTTCAGAGAAATACAACGATGCTGGCAGTTTCCACGGGAGGAAAACAATACACTAGCTCATGAATCTCCTTTCATCTTATCCATACTAGTCCTCCTGTGTTCACAGCCAGTACATAAGTAATATAATTTAGGGTTATAGGAGAGGCATAAGCAAGTAAATACATACTAGCAGTGAATTACAGAGTAAGACTGAGTCCAGACACCAAAAGCAAGACATTGAGCAACATGTGAGCAGAGGAAGGTGGGGCAAGCAGTACAGAGAAGCAAAACCGAAATGAAAACGATGACGTGACGAAAGAAGCAGCCCCAACTTTACCATCTTCTCCTTTGATTATTAGGAATGTTTGATGATACTACGTTAAGCTTGGCTTCGCACTTCATCTACTAGTTGTATACATATATTTAACCTTTAATACATGAGCAAGGACTACAAGGAATGAAGAAAAAAAAATAGGAAGAAATAGTTGGGGGAATGAAGGCTTTCTCTCTTCCTGTTTCTGTGTTAGCTTTACATTTTAACAGTTATCTAATGTTTAAGAATAACCTTTGAGAAAACACTGGTGTCTGTGGGGTTTCAACTTCTCTTTTACGTTCAGCATTTACTTGAAATTTTCTACTGTGTTTCCTCTTTTCTAAAGCTTCCCTTCCTCCATCTGTCTTACCTTTACCCAGGCACACATCAGCTGCATATTGTGCCCTTTGCCAAAGCCACAGAAGTGCAACAAGCCATAATCCCCGCTCCTGCACCCACTGTATGTGAACATCTGCAGAGACCAGAGTCACCTCATTCATTAGATGCGAGCTAAAGGCACATCCTTGCTCTTCTTCATAGTACACAGTGCGGTGGTTCTCAAACCAGAATAAAATATAAGAAGGGAGAAAATATAACTACAAGTGGGAGAAAGTAAACATACCTGCCAAGAGAAACAGAAAATCCTGTATTTTGCTACAAATCCTCCCTATGCCAGTTTGAACTCAACTGCAGTGTAAAAGAAAAGCACATGAAGAAAAAAAAAAACAACCCAAAACTCCAGACACAAACCCCCTTTCCTCTCCATTAATGAGCTGACCTTTCATCAAGAGTGTAAACAAAATTCAGCAAGTTAAACCCAACCAAACACAACCCCCAAAAACCAAAACCCACAAGAGAAAAAACTCATAGGAAAATAAAATCCTTGGTCACCATGTATGATTTAGACAGGTAACAACTGTAGAATTCAGTGACACCAATAAAAATCAGTAATTTCCTTATTAAACAACCGCTTTTTCTTACTAGTCTGTATGTTCAGACGTTAAGAATGAAGCTGATTTGTGAGCAAAAAGTGCCATAGACCTAGAAACCAAATTTATAGATGTGAAAGTTCTCGCACAAACAGGAGCCAACCTTTTCAATAATTTTCACACAAAGGAAATCCTAATGAACCCAGATGGGCTCTCTGCAGCTTCTCTGTGCCTGCGAAGGTGAAATAATTCACTAGCACCCAGCCCTGGCCCACTCTGTGATCAAGACACAGAGTGTCTTGATTGAGTGTCTTGATTTGGGAGGTTGAGGTTCTGTTCTCATTTCAGCCAGAGACCACCTGTGCTACTCTGGGCAAGTCTCTTCATCTCTGGTTTTTGTTCTTTACTGAAGAGAAGAAATGCATAGCCCTGATCTGCCTTTTGTCATACCAGTCAGACTGTAAAGGTACAGACAACCTTAATGTCACACCTGTAAAATATGAGTCTATAACCACACAATTTTCCCAGAAAACCAGTACTATTTAATCACACAGACTGCTAAACCATAGCAATCTCACAAGTTTGGATAGACTGACATATTTGAAACTCTCTCATGTCAACATTTCATGTAACACCTCAACAAGCGTTATTTTACAACTATAGTTATACTACTTTAAGTCCAAATAACTTTTTGCCTGTGGTTTATGCTCATCCACATATGTAAAGCTAACACAAAAGGCTGTGAAATACCATGGGCATTCAGAAAAGTTACCCAAAAACCTAAGTCCTGCAGAAAAAAAAATAAAGTAGCTGATTATTTCTAATGGAAGTATGTCTTTACAAGTTTGCCCAGATATGAAGTATATGCAAGCCTTTTATTTCTAGCTAGGGATATCGAAGCACATATTTTACACAAACAACAAGAAGTGCAAGGAGCTACAAACACTACGCAGACCTATATGTAGCTTAAAATAGTTTGTTGTACTTCTTTTTTCTTTTTTTTTTTTTTCATTTCAGATTCTTTACTTAAACATGCCAAACGCTTGGTAATGCATTCCTTAGTTTTCCTACACTGCTTCCAAGTTTTACCAAGTCTGGCAAATACAGCGCATCGCTGTGCTGCTCTGTTTACCCTGCCCAGAGAAAGCCCACATCCTCCTGGACTGAAATTTCCTCCTGAAGACAGAAAAAGGGTAAATATAATCCTGACCGACACTGTCTGCAAGTCAGATTTACATAACCCTGAACCCTCGTCCAGAAAGCCTTAACGCGGTCTGACAAAACCCCATAAGCCCTAAATCCTTTACCCTGCCTGTTTAAGCAGGATGTTTTCAGCCTTATTATTCTTCAGTGATAGTGGACTTCTTAATTAGAAAGGGGTGGGGGAATAAGTGCACCCATAAGGTGGTCAAGGAGTCAGGGAGTTACGGATACATCAGGAAGACAGATGAACAACAGAAAAATAGAGAGGAGACCTCACTCGGGGAGACACGAGGGGCAGAGACCCCACGAAGGCTCTGGCAGTCCCTCGTGGGATCTCTGCCCCTCGCCGCCTCCCTGAGGGGCCTGTCCCCAAACGAACCGCCCCGGACACCTCGCCTGGGCCTCCCCTCCCCCATCCCCGTCCCTCGCTTCGCCACAGGCGACTCCGGACCGGGAACCCGCCGCTCTGAGACGCCCGAGGACGGGCTCCCGCCGTCCCCACCCGCGGCCCCAGGGGGGTGCCTGAGGAGGGGGACAACAGGTAAACCCGGCCCCGGCGGGAGCGCCTGCGGGTGGGGGGGTGTCTCCTCTCGCCCGCCCGAAGGAAAGCCTAAGGCGGGCGAAGGGAAAGGAGACCTCACCGGGGCGCCGGGAAGAAGGTGGCCCCGGGGAAGGCGGGTGGTGACGAGTCCTCCCCGCCCGGCTGGCAGTTCCCGGCTCCCGCAACCCTCGCCGTCCACTCACACACACACAGCTCCACCACGTAGGCGTAGTAAGACCAGGCCACGACCAGGGCGATGAAGGCCACGGGCACCCAGGCCAACACCTTCTGGCAACACTTGAGGACGTGGGACGGCGCCATCTTCCCTGCCGGGCAGCCGCAGGAGGCATCGGCGCCGGCGCTGCAACGGGCGGCGGCGGCGGCGGCTGCAGCTACAGCCGCCGCTGCGGAGCCGGAGCCGGTCCCGGGCGGGCGTGCGGGCAGGCCCTGGGCGGGCCGCAGTGGGCGGGAGAGGGGCGGCCCCGGCGTCCGCCACCGCCTCCTTCCCGCGGGCGCCCAAACGCCTGAACGTCCAGCCGCCTCCGCCGCCCTTCGTCCTCCGCTGGGCAGGAGAGAGGGGAGCCGGCCTCCGTCTCACGGCACCGGCCGGTCACAGAGGTTTCGCCCTGCACCGGCGGGGCTGTTTCTGGGCTGGATCTTCCTCCAGCCCTAAAAAATGGCCTCAAACCTCAGCGTTGCTCTTTCGCGGTGCTGAGCGGGCGGGCCGGTGCCGGCCGTTCTGGGCATAAAGGCGCCGGACGGCTCCGGGCAGCTATAACGGGGCCCTGCCGGGCCCTTGCCTGCTCCTGCTCATCAACTCTGTGTACGTACAGGGCTCAAATAGCTTGTTGTATGCAGCAATGTTTATTTATTTATAACAACTTACTGCACTGCTGTCTGAACTTCAGTTAATGCCCGACAACCGCGGGCAGCACCACGACCTTCCGGAAAGGCGCATCGCCACAGGCGCCGCTTTGCGGGGCTGATCCTCTTTAACGCGGACGTTTTTAACGCTTGACATTTTTAGCCGTACGATAGCGTTACTATCGCCTGGGATCGCGGCGTTGGAACGGCCCGCGGCATGACAAAAATCCCCATTTTTCTTCAAAATCAGAGGACGCTTGTGCGGGGGGGGGGGGGGGGGAAGGCTTGCCCCCATCGCGGGCGGCGGCGGCGGCGGCTCCCGCGGGGTTGCGGCGCCCCCTGGCGGCGGCGGGAGGGGCGGCGGGGCCGGCCGAAGCTGAGCCGGGCCAAGGAGCCGGAGCTGCCCTGCCGTGCCGGCGGCCGCGGCGGTGGGGAGGGAGGGAGGCTCTCCGGCCCCGGGAGCGGCCGAAAAGATAAAATCCATAGGGCGAGGGGCAAGGCTTTAACGGCCGAGAAGTGCGGCGTGGGGAGAGGGCCGCCCCGAAAGGAGAAGGTTCGGAAAAAATGGCAAGGGGGCCGGCTGGTGTGGGTGGGCAAGCCCCGGACTTGGGGGCCGCGTAGTCCTTTGGAGTACGAAGAGGCCCAGTGGGTGGTGACGACGATAGGGTTGCCTTGATAGAAGGTGGGGGCAGTTATTACGGCCTTGCCTGCTGATGAGATGATGGAAAAAGTAGTAAGTGGGTGATGAGGAATTCAGAAGGCTGTGCGCCCCTGACAGCTAGTAGGGAGGGATGCCCTGGACAAACGCCCAGGCATGGGAATGTGTGTGCGCGCACGTTCATTGTGGTGTTAAAGCAGGGGAAGGAAGCAATGACCTCTGATCTTGACATATACGGAATAACGGTGGAGCAGGGAGATGTGCCCAGGGACTGTAGAAAGGTGGTGATCAGTTTGGGATCAGCTCTAACTGTACGGGCATACTAGAACATCGGAGCAGGTCAGGGTGGTAAGGAAGGGGGTTGCGAAATTGTACGTGGTAATGCAAGGGCTGTTAAAGAAGAGGATTATAGGGGTGGGAGAGACCTGGTGGAACTTCTTGGTCTGGCCCATTCCTAATGGAGAGCTGGAAGGCATGGGAGGAGTGACTGATTACATGGATGGCATCTTGGTTATGGGCACTAGTCACTCTAGAGAAGTGCTGATGAGGATAGAACAGTTTGGATTTAAGCCGAGCTAGGAAAATCTTGGGCTGATGTGGTTGTTAACACATCAGGGATATTGTTAAAGTATTCCATCTTGTCTAATTGTCATTCTATTTGTTAAAGGTGTACAAACATGCAACAGCTGCTGGCATGTGCTTTCTCTCAAGGGAGTTTTAAAACTTAGTCTCAAGACAATGGGAACAAATTTAAATGCTTAGTGTCCTAGTAGTGAATATTTGTCAATAGGGCTCTCAGAAGTAACCAATTTTACCTTTGAAGAGGTGTGGAATGAATAAAATATGGAACAAATAAATTAGTTTTTTGGACTGGCGCACAATATGGGGCAGGCGCAGAAGTTGCATGGAGCCTGCATGGTACCTTTGCAACCAGAGTGATACTAGAGGGGTGCAGTTATATCAGGCTATGTATGCTGCAGGTTAGTTTGGGCCACTGAGCATATCCAAACAAAATCTGGTATTAATTCTGTCAATTATGGGATGAAATGAGGAATGTCAGAAATAGGGAATGATATATGGAATGCCAGAAATTAATTATTCTGGACTACATTCACAGTGTGCCTCTTCTGTACTGCCTGCCAGGCAAAACTTGCCTGGCATACTGGCTCCTGGCAAGCATCATGGAAACAATATAGAAGGTATGGGCACATCTGATATTTAACAGTCCTAAATTCCATTGATGTTGAAATCTTCTCAGCTAAACTCAGGAAGATGGGGGCGGGGCATGGAATTCCAAATCCCATACAAAGTAATTCAGTAACAAACTTGGGATAGTTATCTGATGCAGTGGCAAAGAAAACCACCTGGGATAGCCAAATGTGGCATGTGGCTAAAAGGACTGCCAATTTAATGGAGAATACCTCTGAGCTGTTCACCTGAACAGTATCTCTGGCTATTTACTGTACCAAGCACAACTGCTGGCAACTGAAAGAGTGAACCAGTGGTTAGATGCTTGTTGTAAGGAGTTAATTCCTTTCTCATGGGTTATACAGCAGAGACATCCTGTGTCTGGAGGGTCACCAGATGAGTGGTGCCAATTTTTGTCTTGGGGGAGGGATGGATCTTCGATGATGGGAGGGTGGCTTGGGGATTTACTAAAGGAGGGGCATGAGCAGTGGGATGTAAAACCTTGCGTTAGCCTACTGACAGTCATGGGTATGAGGATGTAGGAACCTGAGTTGGAAGGGAATGTGTACATATAATAAGACCTTAAGTCTAACCAACCACTGTTGGAAGTGAACAACTTCACAGCACGTATGTTCTGCACCACCTATTAAACTCTGTGGGGCACCATGGGTGCCACCATGTATGGCTGGGAGGGAGGCAGAATGGGAATTCCACAGGTGGTTGGTGGGAGCAAGGGTTGTATGTGCGCTGCCTCACTGCTAGCAGTAGTGTGGGAGGATAACACAAGTGTTTGTTTGGGAGGAGCCTGAGTGGAGAAAGGATGGTACAAGGGCAGTGAAAAAGTGCGTCCAGACATAGATGAAGTGTGGAAAGGTAAGAACAATGGAGGGGGATCTTCTGAATTTTCAGAAGATTCTGACAATCTTCTGATTGTGGATGCCTCTATGCTGCAGGGATGCTGGCCTGCAGAGCTGAACCCACCAGGACACTGGGGGGAACCCCCTCGGACAGCCCTGCTGGACTGTCCATCAGCTCTCTCCCACATGACTTGGTGTGGGAGGGTGGAGTTAGGAGGGGTAGGCTTGCACCCCGATACTCAGCAGCAGGGGTGCAATGCGGGTAGGATTGTAATGCAATATCATTGTGTGTAATTTGCAAGTTTTAAGAATGATAATTAGTTTTAGAGTTCTGTGTGCTTTTAATCATTTTATCGCTGTTAGTTTCTCAGTAGCGTATTTAGTGAATAAACTGTACTCTCAACCTTGCAGTTGAAAGGGAAGGGAACTGGACCTGGGAAGCAAAGCTACAGCTTTTACCAAGTTGTCCTGTGTGGGCTGGCTGTTACTGTGCACTGACCCTCCTCTCGTCCCTGCTCCCACCAACTTTCATAACAAAGTCCCATGACCTTTCACAATAAGCGCAATTCCTAACATGAAGACCAAGAAGGACAGCCATATGTAAAAATAGGCTTAACTAGTAAACGAGTCATCGTCCTAGGAAAGATGTGATGTGATCCAACACGACTCCCCCTATCCTGGCCTTCATTGCTGATGCTGACTACAGCTTCACCTGCGGGAGTATCGGCAGGGCCACGCGCATGTTGACATGACACCCTTTTAGCATGTGTCGGTACTGAGCTGCAGGAACAGCCACTGCGTGTGGTTTGGAAGGAGTCTGATGCTGGCAAAGTGGGAAGCTGTGACATGGTCAGTATTTCTGTTCTGGGTCAGATGGGTGCCTTGGGTAGGACAGAAAGCCAGTGACAGCTGCATAAATCCAGGACAGGACAGATGATTTTTGACCAGCTATTGTCCAGTAACATTTCCGTGCAATGTTTCCATACTGACAGGAATTGAAGTGAAACTGGATTAAACAAGGACAACTTCAAGGTTGGCAGGTGTCAGAGAGGGACTATTCATCCCCAGATAGCCCCCCCGAGGAGTTAACACTGCATGAGGTGCCCCATGGCACAGCTGGCAGGAATTAACATCTTCTACTTCTCAAAGCCATGTGGGATGTCTCTACAAGGACCTCTTGAGAAGAAACGAGCTCCTTGAATAGAAGCCAAGCAGGATGGAAGAAAGCTGTGCTAGAAATCACCGAGCACCTGTTTGGCTTCAAACAGCCGCGCTGCAGCTTATGCAAACTCCCTGCCTCAGGTGTGGGGAGGGACAAGTGATGACACATGGAGCAGACCATGGGAAGCTGAACTGCAACCAAGAATGCCATGTCATGGGAATGGCTGCTTACCTCACTAACATCTGATCCTGTAACTGTAAAATAGTGGAAAAAAAGGTGACCCCTGTCCATTTTCACATTTCACACCTCCATTTCTGGCTGCCCACCTGCTTTAGCCACAGGAAGAACTGCATGAGAGAAGCGAAACATTTCCCCTTGCAGACTCAGCATCGGTTAGGGTCTCCTGCAATCTTCCAGATGTTTGTTGGTCTATTTGCAATAAATAGTTCGTGCAGGTTGGCAAGAACAGGTGGCAAAATTTACTGCACTGTAAATTACTGTATCATCACTTTAAACTTTTTTTTTTATATTAAAAATACAGCTGCCAACATTTGCTGTGCTTTTGGAAAAGTATCTTAGAGCAAGACACTGCAAACACTCCAGTTTTTCAGAATTTCTATCTGTACCATTTAGACCTCATAATCTACAACAATTTCATCTCCATTTTGCTGTATTTTTTCCTCTCAGAATAGCTCATTTTAAATTCCAGGAGTGTGCCATCCCCAGGCAGAAGCATCCCAAGAAGCTCTTAGATGAAGGCTGATGCAGAATGATAATTTGTCTCATTAGGAATCTTATTTGCTCCTGGTAATATCAGACAATTTTTTTTGGAGGCTTCATGGTTCTGATATACACATAAGCCCAACTGAGACTGTGTAAGGATTTGCTCTTCGCATTCCAGTACAGCTCATGGAATCTTGTATGCACCAACTGTGAGTGATCGGTTGCCCTTGTTTGCGATAGGGCACATTTCTAAATTGTGAAGACACGCTTTTGCTCAAACAGCACCTTGAAAAATTTAATTTCAGCCATATTGATTTATTCCTTGCTTTCATAGTGTCCTTTTGTTCAGTGATATTCATGTCTCCTAAATTATAATTTCTTCCAATAGCATTTAAACCAGATTTTGTTTCTTTTAACTTTAGGACCTATCATTTAATTAGTTTCCTTTTTTTTTTTTTTTTTAAATCAGCTTTTCTAAAGATTAGTGGCAAAGCATCACATTTTGATATTGTCCCTTTTCAACAGTGAATATCATTGTCCTGTGACTCAGCTACCGTTGCTGAGATGTGTGCATTGAGATGCACACAATGTTTTTAGTGATGTTCACTCATTCTAAGAGTATCAATTTCAAAGTAGATTAAAATACAGTAAGATGCCACATAATTAAAAAAATCTGTATCCAGAGAAAAAGAAGAGCATTTTAAAGCACATTGACAAGTATTAAGAACAATTGGTTTTCCTGGGGGTGATTTAGAGCTCCTAGTTGCTCCATGGGGTAATATTAAAATTGACAAATTTCCCCTAAAGTAGGGGACCCGAGCCATACGGGTTTGCAGTACAGCACCCCTGAAGTATTTTCTTTCTCCAGGAAATTGCTCATTGGATGGTTCTGATTTCAGAATCTACTTCCTTTAGGTCCAAATTTATAAAGGTTTTAAAACAGCTCCTCTCCAAGTTTTCACCCTTCACATAAAAAGCACATCCATTTAATAAATAATATCCAAATGCAAGTACTTGTATTCAGGGGCTGTTAAAGACGATGAAGAAACATGACATTCACAAAGCACGAGTTTAGTTCAGTGAAGCTCAGCTTCCGTGCGCCCTTTGCAGTTCCTGGAGAGAGGCCAGGTCCTCCAGAGGATGTTTCAGAGCAGCTACCTGGTGTCTGAAATCGCATGAGGAAAAACCCAGACCTTTCTCTGCATTAATTATAGGATACCCCTCCTCCCAGCTTTTCAAACCTGTGTGTCTGAATTGGGGCCAACATAAAGCCTACATTTGCAAGGTGCAGTGTCCGTGCTCCCGCAGCCTGCTGCCTTCCCTCTTACTTCCACCACCTGGTCAGCGTGGTAAGGCAGGCCACCCTCAGCCAGGGGCAGAAGAGGAAAGGACAAGCTTCCCATCGGCTACGCAGGTGTGGAAAAACATGGCTTTTTGCTTTTCAGGACATGAAGATTTCTTTCAAAACCATGCAGGTGGGTGCACTGTTAAGCAGCTTCCCTGCGGAGGCCAGTGTGCAGGAGCAGCAGCGTGGCTCCCGAGGACGGCGAGCAGAGCTCTGTGCTAGGGCACTCCGGTTAATGACCTGAAAACGTTATAAACTAAGCCAATACCAGCCTAATGGGAAATCAGTCTCTGCATATGTTGCATAATTTTTATATTATTAAACCAACTAGGAACTGTTTAATCAACAAAGCCAGCAGGAAACCTTCAAATAGCAGGAGAGCTGAGAGACATGCACTTGTTTGCCGATTAATTTTGTGCATGCCAAAGGCTCTCAGGTTCCCTGTCCTGAACAGGGCTTTCCATTTCTTGTCGGGCAACATCTTCAGTTTCTCTAGGAGGAGTTTCTGTGGTCAGCTGGGGGCTAAGTGTGTCTACATCCATTGCTTTCATCTTCATGCTTCCCTTGTGACCAGCCGCGTTACAGGAGCAGCTTGCACTTGTACTTACCCTTGTGTATCCTTTTTGAGACATGTTAAATCCATTTTTGAGACTTCTGCAATGTGCAATGTATTCATCTTTATTCCACATAAGATTCAGACGTGATGTTGGAGATTTTTAGAAAAATGAATTTTATTTAGTTTTTGTATATATTTCTGTTTGGAGGAAGAGTTAAAAAAAGTCAGAACTGCTAAGTTTAACTGATAGATTGGCAGCAGATTAACTAAACTGTGTGTGAGTAATGCTGACAGGCAGGTTGCAAATACCATACAGCTACTAAAAGAAACTAAACCTTCTAATGCTAAAACTACGATGGATTCCTTACAAGACAAGGTCAATCTAAACATGTAAACAGCTCTTTCCACCTAAGGTTGAGAAATCAGAACATGAGAAATTATTTAAGACAGTTTTGTAAAGCCTTTAAGTTAAGACAAACAAAAACAGACTATAAAATTGAAGAGGCTGATTCTTCAACCCTGATGGACAAGTCTTCCCTGGTCTTCAAAGTAGTTCTTCCCAGCTATACTTTCAGGATAGCTTGTGAGAATGTTTCATAACTGTATTTTAACTCCTATTCAATAATTTAATTTCTTTTTTTTACTACAAAGTTAATTTAAAAATGCGCGTATCTCTTCTCATTTTCCTCTGAACTTGACACCAAAGCTCTTGCTAAAAAATAAAACCTGAAAACCCATTTTTAGTAACTTGCTGCCAAAAGCAGATACTGCTGATTGCACAAACCCAGATACAAATGAGCAATGAGGAATTAAACTTCTAGATACACTAAAGCTAAATGAATTGATGCTTCCAAAAGAAAACCAAACAGCTTGTAGGAAGCAAGTAATTCGTAAACGAAAGAAACCACAAAAGCAATAAAGAACATCACAAACCCATTAACATTACACAGGATAAAAATGTTAAAGAATAATCTCCATTCCAAAGTAAAAATGATTTGCCAAAATATTAACAGCAACAAGTAAAGGCAGCCTTGCATTAAGGGCAGAGCTGGAACTAAGCACATGTCGGGTGAACACAGACTTTTGTGATACAGATGCATCTTGCTCGATTGTGTCTTTTACTATTTGGTGTTGTGAAGCTGGCTGGGGTACTTCGATGCCAGTCCCACCACCCCGCCTTTGCTCCCGTTAGCTCTTTCTCATAGCTCCCATCACCAGAAGCAGCAAGCAACTTCCAAACACACAAAGTAAACCAGCTACCTGATTTCCTGGTGCCCCCTGAGTGGGGCATATGTTAAGTTTGATGGGGCGAGGCTGAGGCACTTACTGCATTTTATTTTATTCTGATGGTTTCCTGGGGAACTAAAGGATCCTTGGTGGTTACCAGTGCCTGATCTTCTAGACAGGTCTCAGGACACCTGCACAGACATGCTCTTGTTCTGGTGGGTGACTCTGGGTGCACTCCACAGATGACAAGAGTACAAGCATTTTCTCTGTAACACAATTTAAAGCTGCAAGTGAAGGCCGTGGAGGGAAGAGTGGCACACTGCTGCTTTGCTACCTTCTCACTCTATTTCCCTACATGAGACCACCGGACTGAGGCTCAGGTGGGAGGACCCCTCCTCAGCACAAGCTTGCCTGGCAAGTACTGACATACCAAATACATTCTCTGTAATCTCAGTACTCCTTAGGTGGCATCTTTATGGCTTCCTAATGCAGTGTCTCCTGTCCCTCATCTGAGTGAGGGCTGCTCTGGTATCTATCATGGAAGGTTCCCCTCTTCTCAAGGCTCCCCCATTCAAACCCCAAAGAAATGACAACCAAACGCCTCCTGTTGAGCTTATATACAACTTTGAGAATAACACGGCTAGTGTCATGCTTAAAAGGGATGGATACTTCCTCACAGAGTGGTGACGTTTCTTGGAGACATTTCCCCAGTCCCTCTTTTGAGTCTGTTATCACAAACCCATCTTGGAAGGTCAAGCTTTCACCACAGCCAAGACAAGTCAGACAACTGGGAGGGGGAAAGAGGAAGAATCTTGAGAGCTTTATGGGTAAGTCTATCTCCTGTATAAAGTGGCCAGCCAGGAAGGCTGATCTGGACCTGGGACTATCAGCTCCTAAGGC
The DNA here is from genome assembly GCF_963921805.1 of Phalacrocorax carbo. NCBI lineage: Eukaryota > Metazoa > Chordata > Aves > Suliformes > Phalacrocoracidae > Phalacrocorax > Phalacrocorax carbo. The sequence continues at coordinate 197,933,971 of NC_087513.1, read as the reverse complement.
TGTAAGAAAGAAAAAACATGTAACATGCACACATGTATATACACAGATGTGCACTGTGTTATAGCTAAAAATTATTAATCTATAGTTGCTAAATGTTAATTTTGATGTGTTCCTTGCTTTACTGTTTAAGATCTTATGTCTAACTTTAAAGTTTGGAATAATAAACATTTTTATTTACTTTTCATTGGACTTATTTTTCCCCAACACTTATTACGATCTTGAATTCCTGAGATACTGCAGCATTCCCTGTCACAACGTTTACTAAGATAAAGAAACTATTTGTTACACATTCACCTTCTGCAGTACAATTAAAGCAACACAGTTATGATTCAAATTGTAGTTACTGCTGTTTATGATAGAATGAGGATTTCTGCTTCTCACTTATACTCTTTGTTGAAGAGGTCTGAGAGACTCTGCACATTCATAGATCCATGTACAACTTTTAAAGATTATATCAACAGTCTTATATTTCCAGTTTAATATTATCATCATGAAGGTAGACAAACCAAACATCCACACAGGATCTGGTGGAATCATCCACCAGGAACTAGCACATGAGCAGTTCACAGTAATGAGGGCACGGACCACGTGAATTTTCCTTTCTGATTTAGGATAACTTGATTTGCATGGATTGTGCAAGTGGTTTCGTGTTTTGGACCTCTGTCCCTGCCAGGGAAAGAGAACTGCCGTGTTAGTGGCTAACATGGCTAAGAGCGGACATCTCAGATGCCCGCTCTTCCAACAGGAGATGATATTGCTGTGACGTTCCTGCCAGTGGCCACTATTAAGCCTGGTGTATCCTGTACGCTACAGTGCAGGGTCAGACTCCACAGAGGAGTAAACAACACTATTCCCTAGAACAAAAGTACTTCTGTATGGAGGTCAAAAGCGATAACAGTTCTGTAAACCAAACCGATTGCACTAGAACGATATAAAATTATTGCATTAGAAACTGGGTTCATTAAAGTTTAACGATAGTAAAAAAAAAGTCTTTTTGATTTAGCTCTTATGTAAACAGGACAGACAAACTCCTCTAAATAACAACATTTATAGCAAAAGAACAATGGACTGCTTTAAAACGGACTTTTCCCAGTTTGCTTCCACACTTCTTTGGCTCCTTTAATGCTTTCTCTTTTCACACATTTCCAGTAACCTTGAATGCCTTGCTGTTGTGGTACCTGTTAATAAAGTTAAAGTATGTTTAGTAATTACACAAAAAAGACTCTTAGTCACAGACTGTGTAAATATAATACGTAATGCAGTGCTGCTGCTCCCATAGTTCACATGCATAATAACAAGTTCTTGGTGGCAACACTCCTCCCAGTTCATAAGCAGTAAGGAATCTTCAGTTTAAAATATAACTTGTTTCTATTTATTATCTCTATTTGTGTTTCTACAAGCATTAACAAGACAGTTGTAGCAATCATCTGTGGTATTTAAAAACAGTGATGTCAGCTTGTTACCCTCAAACCTCGATGAATTCGGTTCCTCAGGACTCCAAGAAACTCGCCATGGCTCAGGCAGTCGTCTCCATCTAGATCAAAAATCTTGAAGATGGTATCCAGAACATTATCTGAGAGCTCCTGCCCTGTTGCCACCTTCACTGCTCTCTTGAACTCAGCTAGTAAAGACATAATATTGCATCATAAGTGACTGTGAATTTGTGAAGAAATTGGAAAGCACATAAATAGCAGGGTTCTGTACAATTTACAATGTCTCATGGGTATCCTAACTGGAGAATTTGGGATGTGTGAACTAGTAAACTATTAGGAGGCCTCAGTTCATGTGTTCTTGAGCTTACTTCATCTTTCATAACACAATTTTTATTAATTGTATGATAAACTTTTGAAATGCATCACTTCTCAAGCAACAGTAAAAGTGATAATTTTTGTTGAGAAATAGCTGCATGCTGAAAACTTACATACTTCTGGCAGTTCATCTGTACTTTCTGTACAGATGAAAGATAAGTGTTTGCCTCACTACAGTCTCATAAAAATATTACCGTTTTATCTCAAACCAGTTTCATGTCAATTCATTCTACAAGAAAACCCCTCTCCTCAGAGATCAGCATTTTATGATATACTCCACCTCAACCAACAATCCCCTCAGCAACTCAGAAACACAGATGATCAAATACTCAATACACGCTTTACAGCACATGGCTTTATATACCTGTAGCTCTGATTTTTAAAGAAACAGGCTACCTTATCATGATTTTGTGAGGATTTATGGCAGAAAAAGCTGTCATACCTCTCTGGAGATCTACTTTCCTCTTCAGCTTTTTGGCCTTCTCTCTTTACACTACCATGTGCATTATAGTAATACTTACTATCCCCGCTTTTGGTCTTGTGGTATAAAGAATTTGGAGTTTTGACTCAAGGAAGATGAGGAAATGTGTGGGGTTGCCATAAACCAGCAGATACTAAGAGTGAAATGATTATTGTTTATTTTAGCAAGCACAATCACAACACAGGAATTGGATGCATTTTTGAATGTATGTAGAGATGTCATACGGTACAGTGTATGTATGTATGTCTCAGAATACTGCAGCCTTTCAGTACTTAAAGGGGGCTTATAAGAAAGATGGGGATGAACTTTTTAGCAGGGCCTGTAGCGACGGGACAATGGGTGATGGTTTTAAACTAAAAAAGGGTAGATTTAGACTGGATATAAGGAAGAAATTTTTCACGATGAGGGTGCTGAAACACTGGAACAGGTTGCCCACAGAAGTTGTGGATGCCCCATCATTGGAAGTGTTCAAGGTCAGGCTGGATGGAGCTTTGAGCAGTTAATGAAAGATGTCCCTGTCCATGGCAGGGGGGTTGGACTAGGTGATCTTTAAAGGTCCCTTCCAACCCAAACCATTCTATGATTCTATGGTTTAGTCTGCTGTGAGCAGTTCAGCATATGATAGCAGATTAGAACTTAGAACATTTTGGGAACTTTATATTACTATTTTTTTAATGAAATAGAATTAATTTAGAATAAAGAGCAGTATACTAGTTTTGGACTTCATAGTGCTACTTTGGCATACTTTGGGATAACTTATTTACATTAATTCTGTAACGAAAATGCATTTTTTTCTTTAAAAAAAACATACGAAAGGTGTGCAGTACTTACCCCGTTTAACAGGACGATTGGCTCCAGTAAACATCTGCATGGCAATAGAAAAGTCTTCCAGGTTGTTTGTAAACTTGCAGAAAGTCTTGAATTCTTCCAAACTGATATTCTAGAGTATCACAGAATTCAGATGATATATAGTGAATGATAAATTAAAACCCCAATAAATCTATTTCAGTAAATCTGGTGGGACCTAGTGTTTAGGTGTGATTGCTTACTCATCATCAACAGTCACATTTCTCAGATGGCAAATTATAATTTTTCTTATTTGCATAAAATTTAAAAGCTGCAATAATTCACTTGGAAACTAGTTACATTATTAGATACTTAATAATCAAATGAAAACCTGTACATACAAATGAGGAAGCAAAACACAGCATGCTTTATGTACCAACCTCTCCTGCTTCAATTCTGTCTTTCACGTTCTGCCAGTAAATTTCATTGTTTTCCTCATCGGTGAAGTACAGTAACCACTCTGCAAAGTCTTCTTTTCTCATGACATTCAAACCCTTTGAAAACTTTATGAATTCCATTTCTTGGACTTCTGTTTGCAGATTTTCCATGAATCTAAGAGTAAACAGATATTATCCAACAGCTGATACTTGCATCACTGTATCACTACTGCTACCTTAGCTACTAAATGCAGCAGACACTAACTCTTACTCACAGATACTATCAACATTATTGTTTAAATTGTCACTGGTTAAATTTTACCTGTGTGTGCAGATGTTTCCACAGCTGCATTTCAAGAATGACACCAGCAGGGTGCTCTCTAAGCCTGCATTCATGGGTTGCTGCTGCTAAGACAATTTACAGATATACTTGGCATATAATTTTTACTAACGTTTAAAAATGTGTAGATAATGAGATAAAATGATTGGTAAGGCAGTATTACGATAAATGAATGAATGAAAAAGGATATGGTAACTAAAGCCCTGACACATGATTTATGACATTTCATATTAATAAGAGAAGAATGACAAGCTTGGAAAGTGCCTAGAAAGTGAGGCCCTAATAATCACAAAGGTGAAAGAAAAGAGGAAACTTGAAATCATCACTGCAGGAAAAGATGACTAAAAACCTCAAAGATTAAAACTGCAAAGAGGGTTTGGCAAATCAGTTCTGCACTCACTAGAGGATGGATTAGAGAGGATTACGATTGACACGTACAGAGTTCAGAAGAGCACAGAAAATTATGTTGCAGGTGTTAAGGAAGGTATGAAGAGAGCTGTCTCAAAAAGGAAGGGTGAACATTAAGGTTTTTAGGAGACACCCATTCTTTTCGGAAGAAAAAAAAAGTAGCATGAGAAGCAAGTAACAACCCGCAGGTACAAGAGCTAGAACTGTAAGCAGAGTTGCAGCTTTCAGTTTCCCCAGTTTGGCCCATGTGGCCAAAATAATTTCTTCTGGCCTGAAATGAATTTTGAGAAAAATAAAAAGACAATACTGTGTGATCCATTTGGTAATTTCCATTTCAGAAATGGGACAATCCAAAAAGTCAAAATTTTTAAATATAAATGAAGGATAAAACATGCTGATGCTTGCCAGAATCCCTTTTTAGTACTTGAGTTGCAAAACTTATTGACAGGAGAGAATGAAATACTCAGTTGGTGAGGCACGCAGCTGTGGCAATGGTAAGTTCTGGGGCCGGGTCAAGATCAGAGGGGTCATCTCCAAGGGGGATCTTACAGTAGACATCTGTACTGACCTCCAAACCAAAATGATAAGGCCAACGAAGCAATATTTGGGTCACTTAAGCAAGCTTCAGGTCAACAGAACCTGGATTTTATGGGTGACTTCAACTACCCAGACGTTTGTTGGAAGAACAATACAGCAGCTCATGTCATCCATCAAGTTCCTGGAGTGCGTAGAGGACTGCTTCCTCATACAAATGTTAGATGTGCCAACCAGGAATGAGGCACTGCTGGACTTGCTAATGACAAACCAAGAAAACCTGCTTTGTAATATCTCAGCTAGTGATAGCCTTGGCTGCTGTGACCACAGTATTGTGGAGTTTGGGATGCTGCTGAGCATGCTGAAGGTTAGTACTAAGACAAAGGTTTTCGATTTTAGAATAGCAAACTTCACAGGTCAGCTGGGAGGGGTTCTGTGGGAAGCTTCCATGGAGGATAAAGGAGCTAGTGAATGCTGGGAGTTTTTCATGAACTCTCCTGGAAGCACAAAACCAATTCATCCCCTTTAAAGGTAAGGGAAGTAGGCAGAGCAAGAGCCCCCCTTGGCTTAACTGCAAGCTTCTGAGTCTGCTCAAAACCAAGAGAAGTGTACCAGAGATGGAAAAGCAAACACCCGTTGAGAACTACAAGGGTATTGCCAGGGTGTGCAGAGATGCAGTTAGAAAAGCAAAAGCTCAGCTCAGATTGAAACTGGCCAGAGATGTGAAAAACTACAAGAAACAGTTCTTCAGGTACATCTACAAGCAGAAACAGAAAAAAAAAAATACTGGCCCACTATTAAACAGGAGAGGTGAATTAGTCACCAACAACACTGAAGAGGTAGCAGTTCTCAACACCTTCTTCAACTCTGTCTTCACCAGCACTGTTGGGCCTCAGCTCTTGGGAACAAGAATCCAGGTTGATGCAAACATAGACCCACTGTCAGTGAAGGAAGAGTTATGTGAACTATTACAGGAGCTTGACCCTTACAAATCCATGGGCCCTGACATTATCCACTGAGGGTATTAAGAGAGCTGGCTGATGTCATTGTGAGGCCGCTCTTCATAATTTTTGAGAAGTTGTGGAGATTGGGGGCTGTCCCAGAAGACTGGAAGAAGGTTGATGTCAACTCCACCTACAAGAAAGGCTTAAAGGAGTATCCAGGAAATTATAGGCCCATCAGATTTACTTCAGCCCCTGGGAAAGTTATGGAATGAATGCTCCCGGGGGCTATCGCAAGTCAAATGAAGCATGTGATTGGGAAAAGCCAGCACGGATTCACAAAGGGCACATCGTGCATGACAAACCTGATCGGCTTCTATGACAAACTAACTGCTCGGTTGATGTGGGGTGAGTGGTGGACATTGTCTACCTGGATTTCTCCAAGGTTTTCAATACGGTTTCCCACAGCGTCCTCCTAGAGAAACTGATGCATTACAGTCTAGACAAGTGGTCTGTGCAGTGGGCGAGGAACTGGCTGACAGGCTGCACCGAGGGGGTGGTGGTAAATAGCTCCTTTTCAAACTGGCAACCTGTCACAAGTGGGGTCCCCCAGGGATCAATATTGGGCCCAACGCTGTTTAAGATCTGCATAAGTGATCTGGATAATGGGATTAAGTATACCCTGATGAAGTTTACTGATGATACCAAACTGAGTGGGGAAGTGGAACTTCGGAAAGGAGAGCTGCTCTGCAGGAAGATCTGGATAGGCTGGAAGAGTGGGCTAACAAGAACCTTATGAAGTTCAACACAGACAAGTGTAAGGTCATGCACCTGGGAAAGCATAACCCAGGAGTGCAGCACAGACTGGGATCCACCTGGCTGGAGAGCAGCTCTGTGGAAAAGGACCTGGGGGTCCTGGTGGACAGAAAGCTCAATACGAGTGAACAGTGAGCTGCTGCTGTGGCAAAAAAAGACAACAGGATTCTGGGTTGCATCACAAGGGCATCACCAGCAGAGATAAAAAATTCATTATCTCACTTGGTGCTTGTCAGGCCACACCTGGAATACTGTGTTCAGTTTTGGTCCCTGCCATGCAGAAAAGATATGGACAGGCTGCAGAGGGTTCAGAGAAGGGCAAAAAAGATGGTCAAAGGACTGGGAAGTCTGCCATGTGAAATGCTTAGGGGAGACCTGCTCACCATGTTGCAGTATTTAAAGGGTGGATACAAAGAAGATGGAGACTCCCTTTTTACAAGTAGTCACATGGAAAAGAGGGAGGGTAATGGGTCAAGTTACTCCTGGGTAGATTCTGATTGGACACAAGAGGAAAATTTTTCACAGTGAGAACAATCAGCCATTAGAATAATCTCCTCAGAGAAGTGGTAGATCCCCAACATTGGATGCTTTTAAGATTCAGCTGGACAGGCTGCTTGGCCCTCTTGTCTAGATTGTGCTTTTACCAAGAAAGGTTGGACTAGATGACCCATAAGGTCCCTTCCAACCCGGTATTCTATGATTAGGACAAAGCAATCAGTTGGAGAAGAGGACAGCTAAGGGTCTATGTAGCATATATCAGTAGAGACTCATTTGCTCATCAGTGTGTTTGCAAGGCCTCACTGGGTTTGAATTCTTTCCCCTGAAATTATGGCATTTTAGTCCGCACAGCTATCTTTAGTTCTTTAATGAGATCACTTGGACAATTAGTAGCTTGAAGCTCTGTGAAGTCTATAAGGGGATAGCTGAAGATTGCTGTTGCAGCATAAGCTCTCTCTTGTATTTCTTCCTCTAATAATTAGGGCTGCACACACAAATAAAGGGCCAACAAATGTTCCATGGCTCAGGACGTGCAGGTGGACGAAAGCCTGACAGGGGAAGTGATATTAAGTTTCAGGCTAGAGTTTTATTAGGGTAATACTGAGGAAGGATATGATATGCTCTCACATTTTATATGGGCATTTTTCTTGTCCAGTAAAGGGGGTTACCAGGCTTCCACAGCATAGTCAAACACTGAGGTATCTTCCTCCACAGCACACCTTAAGACCTGGCTCGCTTTCAAGTCCCCCGACTCTCCCTCTCACAAGCGGATGAAACACCAAAGGACCTGTTTGTGCCACCAGTGTGAAGGGGAGGCCCCTTGTCTTACAGACCAGCAAGAACTTACTTGCACAGCTTGCAAACCACTCTTCAGTTTTCAGACACAGCTCCTGTCCTTGTAACTCGTGAGATGACTGCTGCCTCTGGACAGCCCAGCAGTCACCATGTGCCAGGGGGACTGGCCAGCGCGGGCTGGCAGGAGTAACAGACTTAAGGTCTATTATTGAAAGTATGAGTTATTTATCTTGGGGAGCTAATGCTCAGTCATTTGCTGTACTGGTCAGTAGCCACAGGTGATGACAAACTACATATTCTTCCATCTTTTCTAATTATTGTATTTCCTGAAGCAGAAGACCCTCAGTGACCTGCCCCCCAGCCACACCCAGCAAAGGCAGGACAGCTAAAGACCAAGCACTTCTACGTGCTGAGGAAGGAGCAGGTGGCCCACCTAGCCACACACATCAGCCAGCTGAAAGGTGCAGCGAAGCCAAACAGGAAGGTGAAGGGTTTGGCTGTGGCATTTTTGATGTGTTCTTGCTTCTGCACCCTCTTCTAGTTGGTCAGCAAATGAAGCGTTATATGTCCCCAGCCCCACTGTGGGTTTTCCACTGCCTTTTCTCAGGCCTAGGTTCTTGCCCTCTCCAGTTGCTTTCGGGCAATGACACTGCACCCTTCCTGCGGCACAAAAGCTGTGCATCTTGCTGCACTGCGCAGATTAGGGAGGGGAGTGGGAATTACTTATTTAGGTGCAAAAAAATTTAATGGATATTTCATCTCAAATTGTAGGCTTGCTCCTGGCAAGCCAGAGTGGGAAGATTTCCTGCTGTACCAAATAATACTTGGAGCAGCAGCTGAAATGTGCAATTTAAAATTTATATGTGGTAGTCTCCCATATTACAAAAATTAAAATACTATGAATCATCACATCAGCATTCTAGGTCACTCTTATTCCCAGATGTGAGAGTTAAAAATCCTAATGAGTTTTTTTAAAGTGAAACTTATTAAAAGTTATTAAAAATAACTTTCTGGTTAGGAAGTAAAACTTGATACTTAAATGCCAAGACACCACTAGGGATACTTGCTTTTGTATCTTCTGGATCACAGTGTGATGAGTTTCAGCTGGAAATTCCTTAAAAATTTTTCCAGATATTAGGAAAAACAAGCATAGGAATGAAACTCCTGCTCTCCCAAAGTCAGAGGAGCTTGGCCGGGGACTTTGAAGGGAGCCATAATTCAACTACAGCAACAGGATTCTGACTGTAGATGTGCTCTACAACTCAAAAATAATTACACTGGGAATACTCTTATGCTACAGTAGCTTGAGAATAAAAGCAAGCCCAAGTTTCCAAATAACAAAAAGAAAAGGTAAATCATAAATTTATAAGATGGGAAAAAGGCTGGGAACAGATAGTACTTTCTTTAAGATAGCCTGTTCTGTCCACACTCTCTAACACACCCATGTTGAAGGCCAATGGCCGAATTTGTTATCATGTTACAACAGCATCCAGAAACCTTATCAGGATTTATCCCTCATTTTGTAATGCGCTTTACAGATCTATGGCAAGAGGGAGCCTCTCAAGACTTTTTGGCCATTCAGCTTTAATAGAAGTGAAAATGTAATAAAAGTGGGGAGACCTCAGGAATGCAGCTATATCCCCTCCAACCTGAGATGTTGCAATGAAGTGCTAGGAACACAAAATGATAGAATGAAATACAGAAAGAGAAGGTTAGGGAGTTTTCCTTCCTATACCTCTACAACAGACTGAAAGTCTTGTAGAGCTTTAATATGCTAATACAGAACTGACTCTTTCTTGTTGCACTGATTTATAGGAAGGAAACTTAACAACAGAGACGGTGGATATACCACCCTGGCATCTGTACTCTGCTTTGGCTCCTCTTTAGACAATGAAGTCCTTCTGAAGACCTGATAATCCACTGTGCACCAAAGGACTGTTGCAAACCAGCTGCAAGGTTGCCTTTTTGCAATCTGACTTTCCAACCAGAATACAGAAAATCTAACAGGGGTTTTTGACCATTAACCTCTAGAGAACATCTACATCTATGCTTGGAAGTTCAATTTTGCAACTGGTAGGACAGTTAATCAATCTTACCATTTTCAGAATTACAGGCAAAACCCCCTTTGATTTACTGTCCTCAGTGTTTCCAAGTCAAACATAACAAAACCACTCACTTTCATTTATAAGCATTCTGTATAAACTAATCAATCTATTTCTCCGCTAAGTATATAGGAAAGGAAGAAACAGAGATTCTTCTCAACATCACTACTAAATATATGGGAAATATTCAGATTCAGTTCTGATAGGAATATATAGTCACGAAGCCAGATTTTGTTCCCATCTTTACCTCCTGACTGTCTGATCCTGGTTGCATGAGCTGTAATCTCCACATGTATTAGGGGGTCTATATATACACACACATGCATAGGTGCAAGTGTAGGTACAGAGACAAATAAGTAGGCAACCATATTCTATTTCTGCAAAGCAGTTCAAAATCCCTAGATGAAAATCACTGAAAATGTGCAAGCTATCATCACAGCAAAAGCACTCCTAGTTGATGATGTTGTCTGAAAGGGATCCTGCACCTGTGCATTGGCACAAACATAGAACAGCCCCAGATGAATGTCAGCACTAGCAGTGTGGTTCAGCCCGGATCATTCCGGTTTCTTAAATGCAAGTTTTCATATGAAATGTACCATGGAATTCAAAATACCAAAGGAAAGAAACAGGACAGGTAGGGAAAACACGTTTTGTGTATGGTTATACAATTTGTGACCTTCAAGCTAAAGCAGAAAATAAAAAAGAAACCATGATTACAGAATATTTCTGGTGCAAAATTCTATTAACTGATGAGAAATTTGGAAGAAACAAATCAGATCAGAAAATGCCATAAACTGGATTTGAAATGTTAATTTTCCTTATATGATTAAAATATGCCCGTTGTTTAACCATACCAGGGAGTACTTTTTTTAAGCCATCTCAGAAAAAAAAATAAAACAAAAAGAAAGTTTTTTTAATATCCCATCCATACTCTCTGCCTTTTTCTTTTTTTTCCCTTCAAGAAGATTGTGAGAGATTTAAGCTTGCTTGGGGACAGATTAGAGAAAAAAAATAACAGCAGTTGTAACTGTTTAGGGAGTGAATTACTGTCTCCTCTTTTACTTGGGATTAGCCATACTTAAACAAGATCAGTAAGGGACTTTTTCAGGGGAGAAAACGGTGGCTGTGAAGAAGAAAAAATCTGCTATACCTAAAAAACTAAATAGTTTTCTACTCAGAATAAAAAATAGTACATACAATATAGGTGGAAATTAAAGCACAAGTGAAACATTTTTTGGAAGGAAAAGACCAAAAATAATTTGTTTCCAAAACCAAGGGAAACTGCTCTGCATAAGAAAAAAAAAAAGCCTGGAATCCCAAGAAACTTCTGACTTAATGTTTGAAATCTGACATTCTATAAGATGGGGCCTGGTATCAGAAGATGACATTATTATTGAGGTGCAAAACTCAGTGGTGGTCATCTGAAACAGAAATTTTTTCAGGTCTTCTGAGAAGAAAGTCTCACCTGGTTACAGCTTCTTGTATTAAATTTACTCACCTTTGTTACATGACTTTGGGTTTGCTGCATATTTTTCTATGTTTTCTTAAACTGATAAAGGATAAAAATTATTCCAGCTGCATTTGACCAGGAGGCACCACCTTTGCTAGTGATGTACATAAATATAATCCAGAACAATTTAGATTTAAATTCCTAACCTTTGCCAGTGAAACAAGCTGTCGCTTTTGAAGTTGTGAATTAGTATGAATAATTAGCATATTGTTCTTACTTCAAGGACAATACAACTGGGAAGGAAACATGTAGCAGTCTGGAGCTGAACATGTGCTCCCTGAGTCCCACCTTAAGATCCCTGAAACCACCTTGTTACTATGGGAAAGACATACGATGGTGTGCTTCCTGGACTGCTTCCACTACTTCTCTGCAGTCCTTGCAGAACGAAGTGGGAGCCCCACCACCACTGCTCAGCAGAGAATGAAAAGGAGCAGCTTTGGTTGCTGTTTTGACAAAATACCTATGAAAAGGTTACTCCTTTACTTTCATGCTCCTAGCAGCCCAAGAAAGGTTGAAAAGTGATCTGACATTCTGTTTCGTAGTCTCATTCCTTATGTCCAGTAAAGAACAGCCTGAGGATTGTCCTTGTGTGTATCGCCTACCTATGATTTCCAAAGAACCATGCACCAGGTGGAGACAGATGGAGCACCGCACGCTTAACCGTTTTCCCTGCCTATAATGTGTGCCTCCTGTGTTTGGGGCAGTAGGAAGGGAGGCACAAGTGCTGGCTTACATCAGCTCCACATTACCTCAAGAGATGTAGATGGTTTCTGTTTTCTGTGTGCCATCTGAATGCAAAGAAAGGAGAACAAGGCAAATTAATTGCCTCGCTATATTGACTGTGGCTGTCCAACATGTTTTAGATGTTTCGACTGTGGGCCAGAGGGTTGGACATCACTAGCGTACATATAGATATAGACAGTTGTACACTTACAAAAGGATTTTTTAACATCAGCCAAACTGAAAAGGAGGAAGCATGAGGAAAATATATGTAAGTAATGAGGTAAGAACACTAGTCTCAGCTTTCTAAATTCCCATGTAAGTACAGTGAAATTTCACAAAGAAAGCATTCCTGCCTTTTTTTTTTCTTAGTTTCAAGGACTCTACAGCACAGCAATATCTGTGTATTTAACTAATGTGACAAGTTTCAGTGTGTCCTAATCAAACCTAATCACCCCTACTTTCTACTAGGTACTACACTGATCAATGGAAAAGCTTTCTAGGCAAGAACTTGGAAAATGATAAAAGCATTTGCCATCATTATTTTCTGCTTTTGACAATGATCTATGTCTGTACAGCTCATCAGTCATCTCTTATAAAAACAGCGTGGCACTTTGATCAAACAGCCAACAATAGCTTCCCGCGTAAGGTAAAACGTTATGAGAGGCCATCAGATAGAAACCACATTTTCTCTGAACAATAGGAACCTAGAAATGATGTGCTTGATTTACTTGCAAATAAAATAATGTGAAAGGTGATATCTTCACACAGGTTAAAAAGACAGTGATCCTTTTATTCACCTTTCTGCATGTTAAACAAACTTCACTATCACGTTGCAACTGAGATGGAGTGTCTACTCAGTGATAAAGAGGCACATTCCAGCTCTACGAAACATAACTGCCACTGTTGAAAAATTACCTGCATTAAACCTTACACTTACACACAAATTTTAAGAGCAACATGTGGGAGTTTGATTTTGATTACAGGCCTCTATCTGTGTGGCAGGCAAAGGTCTTTAACCTACGCGTTCTGAATGTACTAGGTACATAGTTTCATCAATGTCATGCCTCATTGTGTCAATGTAGGATTTTATCTAAAACCTGAGGCTTTTCAGTTTACACTGTATATGCAAACACAACCTTTTACTGGTGCTCTCTGCCTTCTGTTTCACTGAAAGGATCTATGGTATTTACAGAAAAGGGAGCTGGCGACATCTTGAACTTACTTTACTCACTTAGATTCCTATTGAGTTGAGGTCTTCAGAAGAGAAATTTTGTTTATTTGAAGACCAGTGTGTGCCAGAGCCAGTGGAGCCAAACACATTTTAGTGTTAGAAAAATTGTCACTCTTCCTTTTCTACTCTGACTTTCCCCAGACCTCTACTGATTGCAACAACATTCATTTTTAAGAAGGCTGACACAGATTCCCCTGCTTCTGAACATAAACTGAGGTAAAACATATTATCCCAAATTTTTTTTGCAATCTGTAATTGACTGATTATATTTGTAGAAAAGGTAATACCGATATAGATAATCTTCTCTTGATATGGTGCTACAAGACACGTGTCAAGATTCACACAGGTGTTTAGACACTTAACTCCCATTTATCTCAAAGACAGACTGTGCATTTGGATTCTGGGCTCAAGTTCACATAGCAAGATGTGTCTGGAGTTCATACTAACAGGAGAAATTGATCTCCCAAGTAACACAGAGTTTTAACCAATTAAGTTGTGATGCTGTGTAGGTGGTGGCCATCATTACTGATTGAAATAAACATTGGAAGAAAGAATCTCATCCAATTAAAACACTAATAGCTGATACCTGTTTGGGTTTTCAAGTTGAAAGCAACCACAGCAGAACTTCCTACTCTGATGCAGACAAGGATTACACCGTCTTTCTGACATGTATATGACATATAAACTAGAACCATTCCCTACACCAGTTTTAGAACGTTCTATTAATCTCTGATTTTGCGAAGCTTACAGTGAAATAGATGACTATCCAATGTTATGTTTCTGGGAGTAATGGCCACTTGGTATTCCACTGTAGTTTCAGTCTGATGTGTTGTTTGCCATGACTTAATTCCCAGTTCTGACATAAGTGCCACGAAGTATCTGCATAGTCCCATTGCAAAAGTAGTTCAAAGGGTAAAGGCAAAGGCACAGGTAAAGTTTCAACAGAAGCTGGAATTTGAAACAAGCAGAGAAGTTGCCTGTAGCCCACCATGACAGTTGTAATGGGGATGGGGGTGTCTCGGCTCAGAAAAACTTTTTTAATTGATTAACAGTCCCTTTTTTGGTGATTTGATCAAGAAGAAGAAAAATACTCATGAATCATATTGTCTAAAGGCATGCTATCGCACAGCTGCCAAGAATGGTAGTCTGAACCCTCACGGCCTCCAGGTCCATTGCTGCTTTGGAGTTTTCATGTTGCTCAACTCCTGTAGAGAGCAGACTCAAAGAGCTAAACCAGAAATTTAAACATGCAAAATCATTAATAATCTTCTGCTTGATCACCTGCTTAACTTTCTGAAACAGCTCGGTGTGAGGTCAGATTAATATGCCAGTGCTGGTGCAAAGTAGAGGGGATAGGAACAGGACTGGTTGCTGTTAGGCTTCCCTAGCTGAAAGAAATACCTGAAAAATTCAGAATAGCGAAGTTTTTCTTTTCCTTCTTTTCCAAAGAAATGTACCAGCAACATGGTATTAACACCAGAGCCTTCCAGTTCTGATCCCTATAAAACAAAAAAACTGCATGATTAATTATTATGCATTGTATGATTAATAATATATATTCACCACAAATCTGGAAACATTTATTTTAACTAGAATTTCACAAGACATAGTTGCAATTTAATTACTGTTCCCAAAGCTATCACACCGGATCTCACAGCTGAATAATTATTTCACACCAACTGGTAACAGCGTGTTATATGTTCTGCTTCTAAATATTCTGTATGAAAGATGAGTACAATTTACAACCACCTTCAGTGTATTTTATGATTAGAACTGAGAAGGTTGTTAGTTAAATCTTTAAAAATCTTTATGCTTAGGTCCACAGAGGCTTTAAATAAAGTTAACATCTTAGTAAAAAAGTTTTTGGTCAGATATTTCTAATCTGATACAGCCATTTAAAAACATTCACGATAGTCTAAGAAACAAAACTAGAAAAATACATTCAGAGTGCTCTGTTACAGTCTTACAAGGCTTCTTGCAAATTTTCAATGTTAGTGACTTTTCTGTATATTTTTAAATCTGATTAAGAGATTTCTGCAGAAAAAGGATGCACATTATTTCAACTCAACAGCATCTTTAACAAGCCTAAAACCACACATAACACTGGATTTCTTTCCTATTCTTCTTTCAGCACTAGCATGCTGGCATTTCTTTGAACACAGCAAAACACTAAGCAACATGAAGAGAGTTGTTTTTTTTTTTGTAAGTCCAGAGGGATTTCAACTAACTATTCTTATGACATCTAAATAGCTTCTGTGTCTTTTATCTAGTTGAAGAGGTAAGATGAAAGACAAGAGTCTATTCATAAGATTTAATACTAATGGTTATTTAGCTTTCAGCATCATCAATAACAAGTCCCATTAGTCCACTGTGTTTCATGCTTACTGCATATGTGACACAGCTATTTTATAGTTAAAGTGGTAACATTCCTCATTTCTACTGCAAGCTACAATTCACTAAATGCCAGTGATGTGAGTTATGTATGAGAGAACCTAGAAAAAAAACTTTTCAAGCCATACACAAACTGTACTTATTGAACTTTATCATTTAACTGCAGGCAAAGAATATTTAAATACCCACAAGATCCATCCTTCTAAAGTTTAAACACTTCAGATTACTGTGAAGACTAATGCATAAACATTGGTATATGCTTTTTTGAAAGTCAAAAGTCAAACATTCATGTATGCTTATTTGATATTCAAACCCAAACTATTTATGTCAGAACGCAAAGTTTTCTAAGAAGAAACAGAGAAGAATCCACATACTTCTCACCGCAGTGAGACTCTAATCTGCTTTTTCTGGTTTTTTTGCTTACATGTTTAAGAGACTTGAAAAATGCAAGAAATAAATTTGCTGATGCAAGTTTTAAAACTGAACTCATAATTATGCAATTTAGAGATTCCAATTTAATTACTCCATGTTAAAATCAGTGTTGTATTGAAAACAAACTGAAAAACAAGGTGTAAAATAACCTTTAAAAAACTAAGACTGTGATAGAATAAGTTTTTTTTCTTCTATTCATGTTTCTCTAGCTATAAGCTAGAAGATGACAATCAAACAATACCTATCTCATCTTATCTAAGATGACAAAGCCTATCCCTGGATTTATAACAAATATGCACCTACTTGTTGGCTACCCTTTTTATCAGCTGAAATTCCAAGTGGAATTGGCAGATGTCCAAACACCATGTTAGTGAGAGTTAAATGTATTTTAAAACTACAAAAAACACATTTCTTTAAAACCGAATGTGCAATAGCAGACCACAGAGACTACAGCTTAAGGGTAAAATGAAAAAAAAAAGGCTTTTCCTAGAGTTAATGCTATTAAAGTACACGTTAGTACATAATTCCTTTTTGTCCACAGAATCATTAGGAGCTTTTGCTGCTGAACTGTATAAATTAGTACCGACATGACAAATCTTTGTTAGAAGATAATGAGAGGTCTATTAATATTTCCAACACCTCACCCTCCTGAGCTTAGGTAAAAGAATAACGTTTGGAATGTCTCTCTTGGCAATGAGAATGAAATGGTAACCTAATCCTGGAGCTGTAAAAAGGACCAGACTGGTAGCTTTGAGTAACAGAGCTACTATCTAAATGAGTGAAAGTTTGCATTCTGGTGTATCTGGTGCCTTCAGCCTGGGGAGGGTGCAGCACAGCACTCTCTTGAGCTGTGTGCTTTACAGAAAGCTGAGGTGCAGAGTGGAGAAGGGATGGTGATGCTCTGAGTCTCATTTTGGTACAAGCATGGGATGGGGCAGGGACATGTATCTCAACTGGGGACATGTTCCTGGGACTGCTGGTTCACACAAAGAATCCCAAAGACCAAGGTCTGATGGCACACCAGTCTATATGAACTAATGAACATGTGTGTACATATTACAAACATAAGCTTATGTTCCCAGAGTAATGCTAACACCTCGTACACTTTTCAATAGCACCATGAACTGCTGAATTATTCAATTATTCCTTTTTAAGCAAGATCAGATAACACGACATTTATTTCCTTATTACATTACACAGACTTTTAACATAGAAGCCTGATGCTGCAAACACTGAGTCATGGGCACAGACCTACCTAATCCTGTAGCTCCCCACTGAGCTTTTGACATTTAGGACCTGATACTGCAGCAAGTAGCAACAAGTACTACTGAGAAGAAACTTATCACAGTGAGACAGGATTTTCAGAATAATGTACCTAACTGATTTTTAAAACTCATCTGAAATGTTAATAGACTTACTGTCTCTAGATTCTTACCACCTTTCATTGCAGAATTTGCCTGAGGCATGACTGGAAAGCATTCATCATGATTAAAATCTGTAATATGTTCCTTATTCTCTTACTTGCTTCCTGGGAGATGGTACTTGCTGTGCAATGCCTTATTGTGATAGAAATTGTAAAAATAATACATATTTTGGATTCGAAATTTTTTTTGGTTAAGATAGAAGGAGCGTGAATAGATGAAGAACAGGGGCAGAGAAGAGAGGAGGGTCAAGGAGAACAATATCTTAGCTTGTTTGCTAGTGATGTCCCAAATCTTTCCAAAGGTAAGACTAAATCTTTGCAAATTTTTCTGAGTCCACTTCTCTGAAACGCTCTTAGTTTTTCAGCTGCTAGGTCAGTAAATTCATCATGCCAGGCTCCTATCCCCGGAGGCAATGTAAACTTCCATCTAAGCAGCCTAGCCTCAAACACTGCTCAAAAGCATCAACCCTTCTGTCATTTTGAGAGTCTCCAAGATGTTGGGATATATCCTACAACTCAGTTCTGGGAAGAAGGTTTAAAAGATATATTCATTATGAAATTAATCCTGCCAGGTACAGCTAGCCAAAAGAACTGTGAACAAGTAAGGCAAGCTAGTGAGACCAGGAGACCCAGATCTCCAAAAGCAGTCTTTTTTGGCAAAGCCCAGACAGCCTCAAGTAGATGCCAGAATAAACAATATATACTTTTATGATGAATCAGCTTTAATCATGTAAACCCATACCAAAGTTTTTAATGTTTTGCAAGACACTTCCTTATGAGGTAGGATTCAAGAATACTCAGGTCTGATACAGACAGGGCAAACGGCACATTTTTTAACTACAGAGGATGTAATAGACAATAGCGGAGAAGAAACCCAATGGAGCATTTACTAAGCAACAAACAGCTTATATCTGGCATTTGACAACATCCAGAATTTCCATTACCTGGGGATTAGTTGTTTTTTAATGACAGCTAACAACATGGAATTGCTACGCTGTACCATTAGTGCCTTCAGCAAGAAGATGATGTAACTTCATGGATGTCCTCAGCTTTCAGTGCGTTACCCCTGATTCTGCATCAGTTCACAAGGTACAGAATAAATCAGTTTCCAGCCAAATGGGCTAAAGCTAATCTGGGAGCAGACATCGTAGGAGATACTTTATGAAAAAAATAGGAACAGGTTGAAACTAGTCTTGTTGCCAGCAGGTTGAGAGCGACCAAATCCTGCTGTGTCAAGCAGTCAGGGAATGGCACTGTTGCACTGCGAAGCCTGAGGCTGCCTGAGGCATGCACTGCTGGCAGCTGGGAAAAGCAGCTTCAGTACGCAGCTGGGGACAGCCCCTCACACGAATTCAGGCCCTGCCTCTCTGTCATGCCATCCTTAAAAAATACTAATTTCTGTAAAAAGTAGAGAATCTGCACTGAGGACCCCCCTCAGGAGCTATGACGTTTAGTGAAGTGCGCTCTTTTGATAAACATGGACTTGGCCTCAAAGGCAGAGCACACCCATTCTCAGCATGCGTAAACCAACTTGTTCTTGGCGATAAAACCAACTCCTGATAGACTGTGTCCGATTCCCCACCCTGCTGTCCGAATATGTCCCCGGACAGTCCATGTTCAGGCTGCCATCCCAAGTTTCAGTTCTCACAAAATGCCAAGTGAGCATGCTTACACGCACCATTTCCAGTTTATTCCAATTAATTTTATAGGCAAATGCACTAGGTAGCGTTCAGATATTATGACCAGATTCTTACTGTTTTGAATCAAGGACTAGAGCTATTAGTGTAAAGCCAAATCGTGTGTTTTCCCTGGCCTGTCAGGAGCCCACACTGCTATTTGGCTTCTCTAGCTATATAATTTAAAGCGCTTCAGACTAGGTTAAGTAGCAGAGACTAAAGGGGTAGCTGTGTCTCACACATCTGTGCAATGGAAAGCAATGCTACTGTGACCACAACAGGCTTCCAGATGAATTCCCTGGGGGAGAGACTTTTCCTACCCAAGCCAAATTCAACGTACTAGCAAAATAGGGACCTAGAAAGATGTCGGAAAGCATGTTTCTTTGTCTCTCTTGAGGTTATAATGCCATCAGATCATGTGGAAAAATAATTTCCTTGTTCATGAGGTAAACAATGACCCAGCAGTGTTTTAATAGCTTAATATTTTGATGCCACATGGCTTGGTTCTTTATGGAGTTTACCTGCCTGGAGAGCTTCCTTTAAAGCACACAGGTACACTGCAGTACTCCTTGGTTTAAAATATCTAAAAGCTTTTCAACAGAATTAAATGTTAATCTGCTGATATAAAACATACACATTTATGTTGGGGAAGACAGGTCAGGAAAAAAATGTGCATTCCTTATGAACTGAGAGGCGACAAAATTAATGACACACTGTTTTGGGGAGGGATATTAATTTTAGTCTTGGATCAGATTCTGGCAAAATTCAGTGTGCTGCACAGATATGCTGCATCTCTGTTACAGAGTATTCCTGCACTAGAAGAGCATAGCTGTCAACCACCATCTTCCTCCCTTCAGTTTAGGCAGTCTTTAGTTATTCTGGGCCCAGGGCTTTACAGACTTTGAAGCTGTAGGTAGAAAACTTTAAATTAATTAGAAATTCTAGGGAGCAGATGGGCAGGTTACAACAGCCTGCAGAGTCTCTGTGGCTGAGGAGATGCGTCACAATGCTGGAAAGTCTGAAGGTCCAAGTGTAAAACCTTGTGCTGACCAGCTAAGTGGTGATAAATGTGTGAATCACAGAATCACAGAATGGTAGGGGTTGGAAGGGACCTCTGGAGATCATCCAGTCTACACGCTGGACAGGGAACATACCTGGATACACCTGGTGGTTAAATAAAGTTGCAGACTACCATTTACACCTTATTTTCGTAAGTCAGTGACATTTTCCATCTGGTATCAGAGACTGGGATTACTTTGAAAAACCAGAAAACTTAAATGCAAATTGTAGAAGTGTTGTGGAAATAAAGAACTAGCCCAAACACCATACTGCTGTTGCAGTATCTCAGTTTTCAAAGAACACAGTCAATTTAAAAATAATATTTTTATGCTTTATCTGCTTTGCTGGAAAGTAATACTATGACTGCCATAATTATTAAAAATGAGGGGTAAAAACATATGCATTGGCTACATCATATAGTCAGTCTGCTTTTAAAGATAATCAACTTCTTTTGTGACAGACAGAGACAGGAAAGAAAATAAAAACTAGAAGAAAAGTGATAATTTGGACTTTGCCAAGTAGAAATATAGGGACCAGAAGAATTTCAAGATAGCTATACTCCCCAAAGCTGTTTAATTCTTCTTTTGAACAGACTGTAATTCCATTTATAATCTGCTAACAAACAGTATTAAATAATATTTTCTGGTTACAATTACTTCAGATTCTTCTCAGTGGAGATTTCTGAAGACAAAATGTGAAGCAAGACAAAAAGCAAAACAGACACATTCAGGCTCAGGTATTTAATTAGCTCCCAATAAGCTTATGCGTTTATAACTAAATCTGTCCAACTGTATCAATGTTTCTCTGGAAATTTTATACTATAGCTGTGTGTTCATGCAGAATAAAGATCCTTTTTCTTTCACTGTCATGGCAGTTAAGTCTCAATTGAAATTGGTTTTGAGGGGCAGACAACCCTATTAGTCTTAACTATTTTAATCTGGTGACTGATGAAAAGATTCAAGAAAGGAGACGATTGTTAGTCAAACAATTTTAAACTGAACTCCGGATGCATATTGAAGTAGAAAAACCTTTGTGCATCAGAAGACAGTTTTTGTTTATGCCCAGGAAATATTAAAGGTGTTAGCAATACTGCCACTTCCATTTTTTTTCCCCAGGCAGGTGAAAAAGAACACAAGCTGGACCAACCCTTTGTAGAAACTGCTGATGCATGACAGGTTTATAAAGCAGAGCCCTGTATAAATTTCTTACTGAATGCTTCCAACATGAGCAGTCACTGCCCCATGCCTAATTACCCATTTTCAGTTTACAACTGAAAGCAAGTTTGTGGTGAGAAAAATATCCTTCAGCTACACTATCCAATTTAAGCACGCAAGAAAAGTTATGCTGCTGATGCAAGCAGCACCTTATAGTAATAGCTGGAGATAATCCATCTGCACTCTCCCCCTCCTTCACCCTGGTTCATCAGCTGCTTCTGAGGTGTCTTCAGTATACTCAGGACTTTCCCCTCTCGGTTTCAGTCTCATTCAATCTCATCTAGGCTACAGAATAACTTGTCTCTGTGCTAACTAGAGACTGAAGAAGAGACGGTAGCTAGCAAAGACTTCACTTAGGGAAGAAGACAGGTTACACTCGCAGGATTCAGGGGAAAACAGCCAAAAGAGAGCAAGAATTTACCTGCTCCTTTCATTCACAAGCTGTATTTGCCATTTGCTAATGGTCTCCAATCCAGTGAAACTTCTAACCCAGTTGGAGGATCATACTCTAAGACAGTTTCTTCTTCTGGTCTGCATCTAAGCCATTTCCTTCTGTGAGTGGACCTAACTAAAGTAGTCCTTGCCTTTGTCACCTCAATGACAGCAATTACATTTCAAACCAACTCAGAATAAGCTGATATTACTGCAACAGTAGCACTTAGGTAAATTTAAGGTATCAGTTTCTATTTGGAAAACCATAGTTTCTCATATGGCAGTACAGAGCTTTTTCTGTGTTTTTCATAAACAGAAGAGAGTTACTTTGAAACAGAGGCTTACAGAAACTAAATAACAGAGAGACCACACAGTAATAAAATACATTAATTGCATACATTTCATCAGAAGATTCAGAAATTACAAACATTTTTCTTTTCCAGTTAGAAAGCAGTTGACAAATCATGCGCTTCATTTAATTAAAGCACTAATACTGATGCTTACATACTTAACTAAAAACTCTGAAAAAAAAACAGTTCACGGGAAATATAATGATGCTTTTGTAAAGAAAAATGTATCTCTATTTCATACCCGAAATACTGTTTCGTCTCCAGCTATTTTCAAATCATCTTCCTTCCCAATGATTCTCTGTAGCTGTATTTATTGAAACATAAAAAACACAGGAAAATTACAAACTTGGTATTACAAGAGTCTAATTTTTCAGAAACTTGCATTAATTTCACTTTTTCTTCATTATAAAGTCATACTTCTGCAAGGTTCTCTATTCATGACCAAATATTTGCATACTTAAGGATATTTTGATATTCAGACACACTTCTTCCCAGGAATGTCTTATCTGCTGTGGTTAATACAGCCAAGCAAAGCATATGGATCTCTCCTGCAACCCAGCACTTACTCTATTTTTAGAAGAGGTTTTCTTGCACTGCAAGCATAGTATTCACTCCATAAGATTTTGAAACTCAGGGGTAAAACATCAAGGGTAATTCGGGAAATACCATAACTTCCACTGCCCCAAGGAGAACTTTAAGGTAATATGGAAAGTGCATTAATTTGCAGCACCTCAGGTATATCTCAGCTGCACGGTTTGTTTGACTGTATTTTAGCTTGGGAGGTCAACACTGCCACAAGAATGATTTAACATAGCACAAGGTATACCTACCTTTCACAGACATTTGCATGAATCCTCATAAGGACAGCAAAAATGAAAGAACAAGGGACTTATTACATTTCAGGTACAGATATGAACTTACACCGAGTACTCTGGATTTGGAGACTTAGGAAAGATGCTTTTAAAGCTCAGGGTTTTCAAAGCTGCTGGTTTGCTTCTCAAACATTTCTGAGTGATTCCTCACCCTGCCCATTAAAATTGGGAAATAAATCCATGACCAAATTTACATAGCTACTGTTTTGTGGGGTTTTCAAATATCTTCTTAGGGCTTCATTTTTTCCTTTTTTTTGTTATGTTGTTCAGAGAAGCAATATGGGCTTTTAAGTAGCGAGTAGGAAAAAAACTGCTCACTGTTCGTGTTGCCAGAAGTCTTCCCTTGGCCTTCAAATTTTGACTAATTCACCTGTCCTGTTTTTTTAATAGCCTCAGTTTTTTAGTTCCTCAGGATAGTTACTATTATTATTTTTAAATGCATGCCTTGATAGTATTTATCAAAATAAATACTGTAGCAAGACAATTGAACAGTACCAGTTCTTCCAAGTTTCTCCAAATTCTTTTTATTTTTGATCACTTACAAAAAAATTGACCAGGACAGTAAAAGCGTTATCAATTTCTTCATGGCAAATATCAATATAGAGCTCTGGATAAAAACACCACTACTTGTCTGTATTCTCACTGAAAAACTAAATTTTCTTCTTACCTGAAAAATCCATCTTTTGCTCATACACAAGAAATACAACTGCAAATACTTTCTGAACAAGAGAAAATAATTTTTTTCCTTTTGGATTTTATTTTTAAGTGGCTCTTAAAAAAAATCTGCAGAGACTCCTAAAGAACACAGACATGCAATATAATTTTTTTTTCACAAGTGTTCTGGAAGATTTAGTTTATTGTTTTCATACACTGTACGTAAATCCTTATAGTGCTTGAAACTATTTCCAGTAGTTCGCCGATTTATTCCAGGACACTGCAGCAGCTACTCACAGAGGGAGAATTCTGCCCTTGAGAAATGGACTCCAATACTCAACTGCTCCATGTAACATTTATCTGTATTTAATATTTATATCTGTTAATCACTGGAACTCACTAATGGCTAATTCAACAATAATGAGACCTATTATGCACAACTGATGCCTCTTTACTAAAGACATATTAAGAAATATTTTTTTCTAAAGAAGAGCTGGCAGAAGGGCTGTGTCAGTCTTAAAAAAAAAAAAAAAAGGTGAATTCACATCTTCCAGTTGTTTAAGAGAAGTCAGTGCTTGTGTATGTTCTAGGTCTGCAGAGGTGTTCTGTACCAACCAACCACAACTGCTGACAGTGTTGGCTGCTGGTTCATTCAGCCCTAGATGAACCTCTATGTTTTTTGTGATAACTGCTGTCCAGGACAAGTGTATAAAGAGAGTCTATTTAGAAGTCTAAATCACATAGGTCTTGCATGTGCCATCAGAGTTGCCCTACCTCCATTCCCAATAGTGTTGAACTGCCATTAATTTTACTCAGAAATCTTTCATCAGGACAGTTAGGGAAATTCCTTGCTTGCTGGGGATTTTGGTATCTTTGGTGGCCTTACTCTTGATGGGAGGTCTCAGGTTAATGTGCATGGGTAATTATGTGCACATGTCTGGAAATCCCCCTCATCAAGTCTCACGTGAATGTCTTAGAAGTGCAGAGCTCACACAAGTACCTTACTGTCCTCACAAAGGTGCAGATAATATGGCTCTGAGAAACAATTCTTTGCACTCTGGTAGGGGCTGATTAAAGGCTGGCAGCTAACATCTGTGAACACTGCCATTTCTATCACGTCTTCTTCACCCTGGAGTTGCAGGGCAAAGCAACAAATCCTTGTGGGTGCCCTCCTCAAAACACAGACTGCTGTGATTCTGGGCCCTAACTCTGAAATGTATCTTGTATTGTGAATGTTTACCACTGAAACATGGATGAAGCAGAAATTAAAAATAGACTGGCTTGAATACAAAGAAGCAGGGAGGAGAGACAACTTTTTACTGCTACTGGAAAGGAGGAAAACGTGCACAGAAGTGGAAAGGCTGTGGAGGACAAGATAAACTCTCTCCTTCAAAACTTGGAATTGCATTCAAAATCTCCTTTCCTGAACATTCATTTATATTAGTGAAAAGCACTGAATATACTGGGAAATCCTGCATCTGGCACTCGTTCAGTGTCTGATCCAGGCAGGTCTGAACAGCCTATCTACATCATGTGCTGCAGGCACCATGGACTTGGGTTGTAGCATTTGCTTGTCACCCTTCTTTCTTTCCTGAACGATTCATGTGATACATCTTTTGTCTGTTTATCCAGTAACACATGAGAGTTGAGATACACACAATTCAAAGAATGATGGACGTGCAAACGAAAAGGCCAAGTTCTTACCTCAAAGAATTTACAGACTAGATCAACGGATAATGGAGACATACATAGATGTGTAATCAGTAGGCAATGGATGGGAAGTAGGGCGAAGAAGAGGTGACAAAGAACGAGAATGAAGCAGCAGTGAAATTTCTTTTCCCATCACATCCTGCTTATAGTAATTGCCTCCTAATTACTGATTACTCGCTACTCTTTTCCACCGCCCTTTCCTTACACGTTTTGTGATATTATTGTCAAATATACTGTAGAAATAACTAACAGAATAGTTCAGACATATTTTTCTGAGATGCGAACTGGGACAAGACAAGAGACAGATCAGCCACAAAATTTACTGATTATATACATATGATATGTAGTATCATGCATATGTATGTATATGCATAGTTTGTAGAAGGTATGATATCATATATACATGATAGTAGATATATAGAAGCTTTCTATCATGCATACAGAACTAGAGTATACAGAGATTAATGCACACACATTTTTCCAGATTCTTACATTCCAGAAGTTTTCTTTTAAAACCTAACCTATAAAAATCAAGTTTTGCTTTAAAATAGTCACCACTTATAAATGTAAACAGTCATGTGAGAAAACTCATCTCTTGACTAGCTTGCATCCTGCGCGACTTCTTTGAATTTAGTGATTCTTGTGAGTTGACATTGAAATTTACAGGGGTTTATTTTACCACTTTATATTAATTTATCAATACAGCCAATAAAGGAAATGCAAAGTAACAACCTAACTAGAATAATTTTCATTTAATTTGACTGCCTCTACAAGAATCAAATTATTTTTAATGATTTGTATGAAGTTTTAACCTCTACTTTTGATGACTTTCTGTTGTTCATACTGGATAATTCAATTAGATTTACCTGAAATAGGTAATGGATGTTAAAGATATGACATACTGTACATCTCCCAAAGAGAGTTGTGCTGTATTTCTGCAATAATCTCCTTACTTGTTTAACTGACAGAGCAAGTTAATTAAAGGAAGTACTGCTGACATGGCATTTTGTTGCACAGGCACTACAGGCTGAACACGTTCACTTTCATGGACTTACTTTCTTTCCCCTGTAACATACTGTTTTGTAAATGAACAATACAGCTGTAACATACATATTTCAGTGATCAGGACACTGCTGCTCTGGTAAAAATTCACTAGGATTATACCAGTTTTAGTAGGTTAAAAATAGAGGCTTTAGTTAGAATTTCTTTTTAATCAGCAGAATAATTAACACTTTAAAACGCAAATTCTTCAAGCGTAGAAGACTGTGTAGCAACAAATGAGTGCAGGGTATCTGCAGGCTCAGGGGCTTCTGGGAACACTGTATTGGGAAATGGTCTAATTTCAAGTATTATTTTCAAATAGTACTACTATTTTAAAAATACATTTCAGTATGACTCATCAATTGTAATCTTGCTAAGAGACAATTCACTGAAAAAATGGCTATCAGTGCAGAACACATGCTAACAGCTATTGTATCAGAGTTTAAGGCTATGAAAGTTCACATAAATAATTTTGTGGCAATTTCTCTACCAACAGGTACGTCTTTGTAAGTTTTAGATTCTATGGCTCTCTGGAGTTGTTGCGTTAATGATTATCTTTATCCTACTTACAGAAAATGATATGCATTGTGGTAGCCATTTCAGCTTCTTATAAAATTGTCTCTCTAGTCACCTCCAATATGAATGAAGGATCTAAATCAAGCTGAGGGAGTCTATTAAAAACTACATTTGTTAATTTTACATTCAACTTTTGACAAGAAACATTTAGTTAACAGTCTCCTGTTAAATACTTAAAAGTTGAATAAGTTATATAACAAAGCCTATTCTTTAAAACATCAGAGCCAGATTTTCTTCATTTTTTAAGCATCTGCCTTTCTCCTCCATATTTTATGCAAAATATGGGAAAAACTGCTGTTACTCTTCAAAGTGTGAATTGGTAAAAAACCTGTGCAACAGCAAACAAAATTAATAAAAACCAAGAGAGGACGGTGAATTTCAAAAACTATTCAAATTATTTAGAAAATAAAAGACTTTCCCAGCTAATTATTTAAATCAGCTCATGGGATTAAGGGATGTACACCACCTCCTACCTTCCCAGTAACAGATTTTTAGACACAAGTCAAAGGTAACGTTTACGAAAGATTGTTCAAATATAAGAAGTACTTCTATGGCAATGCCTTGGTACGTGATCCTTTCATATCAAGTATTTTAGTAAGTATGTGATCATAGATTGGACTGAAAACAGGCTTGAAGATTTTAATGAATCTTAATTTAGCAGCTATAACCCATGGAGCTATTTAAATACTTTAAAATTAATATGCATATAAATACACATACCTTAAAGAATTCTTTCTTTTCAACTTGTTCATTGCCATCTGTATCCAACATTTTAAAAGCAATCTGAAATCCAGTCTGGGGTTCTGCAACAAATTGCGAAAGAACTTTATTGTAAACACACACACACAAGTATTTAAATATTTAATGCAAAAGAAATATTGCCTGTGGTTCAGTTCTCCATTGTTATGCATGCACATGATATTTCCAGTAAACCATACGTACCTCCTCCAATATAAGCAAACTTTTAAAACACCTTTTTACTACCATTTCAAGGGATAATTAATGCAATGGCAAGAAATGCCAGCAGTGCCTAAGTACAGCCACGAATGTCCATCTGATCCAATGACTGTAAAAATGTTGTATGTCCTACTGTCCTGGTCTTAGGTATTCTATTTAGATGTCTCAATAATCCCATGCCACTTCTGAAGTCTAGCTCTCCCTTGTTTATTAGAGCTCCTTTTCAGGTGAGAAGACTGGAAAGTGCCTTGAGAAACCAATAATTATTCCCAAACTGCATGAAAGAGCTAGTGTACTCCTCAGGTACTTCTTGCATGCATAACTGTATGCCAGTATTTGCAGTCTTCCCTAGTCTTCCCTAGCAAACAGACTGATCCTGTAATCATGGCCAGCTCTCTTGGTTCCTGCTCCCGCTGTGTTAGCCCCCAGGCCTTTTTTTTTTTCCTTCCCTTCTCCTCCCTCCCTAAACAATGTACTCAAATGTTACTGAGAAGTAATAAACCACTCTTTCTGGCCTTTTTGGATAAAAGCATGTTTTGTATGACCCCCATCAAGCTGATTTTTTCAGGAATTTTACACAATTTTACCCTGCATTTCTTTCACCGAGTGGATGTTTCTTTTCAACACAAAAAATGTAATAAGTTCTGAGTCTTGCAGGCGCTATAAAAACACAGTGTGTTTTGAGCTCCTTCCCACAATTTCATGATCTTACTTTGCTTACAGGAGGCGGCCTTGCTCATTAGCAAGCCCACACAGGAGCAGCATGCTGCTGAAAGGTACTTACAGTTCACTGCAGCGGCAAGCACTTATCCCAGTAATTTCTGGAGCAGGTGAATTAATTCCACAACCCAATCAAGTCAGGCATTAATATGAAAGCCATGGACTTATCATCTCTAGAATACATTCATGTTTCCAAGAACAATGTTGGACTCATGAGGGCAGTGAAGCAGTATCTCTAAAAAACTCTAATGTCTTCAGGGTTTTTCTTTTGGAAATATATTCTTCCAGCTCCATCTTGTAAAGTTTTAAGTCTTACTTTTTTTTTTTTTTAAGAATTTTTCTGCAAAGGGAACAAGTTAAAGAAATATCCCATTCCTTTTAAGTGATAACAAGATGGTTAAAGAAAGTACTATTTTTACATTTTAGAAATTACATCCTCAGCAGCCAACTAACGTTCTCTGTGGAACAACCTTGTGATGCAGGGAGAGTTTATAAATACCATTGCAATCTGCGTAGCAGAGCCCTTCCCCAGCAACTGGGTTGTAACAATCAAAACTGGCTTCCTTTCCGTGGAAATGCCACGTACTAAATTTGTGCTACTAGTACAAACGCAAGAAGAGCCTATCCTATAACATTTTTAGAGAACAAAAGCAATTGATGTATTTAATGGTAATTCATACCATCTGTGTTGCAATTTTCAGATAAGAGAGCTGTTACTGAAAATATAGAACCTAAAGCTGCTTATACTCTTCAGAGATGATACTTATCTGATATGATGTAACCCCAAAGGTATGTGTTCGTAAAATAAGCATAGTTCAAAGACTACCTCAGATATACTTGTATTTAATTAGAATTGGGCAAAATTCCAAAATCTGAACAGAAGAGCTTCATCTTAGCTCTGAGTGCAGGTTAGACTTAGGTGCTTCCCCTGCAATCATTCCTACACTGACCAAGCTTTCAACTTGTGTGACTGGCTAACTGAAATGAAGCTTTGAGTCAAGGTGACAATTTCAGTTCCTTGGGCTCCTTCAGCAGAAGCTCCATTAGCCAATTGCTGGAAATGAAATTCAGTACAGCACCGAAAGAAAGAAGATAATGATGATACAAGGCACAGAGAAAAGGGGTCACAGGGGACAAAATAAAGCCTTTGCCACAAAATTACATTTCAAGTCAGGGTTGTTATAGATGGTGCTTTTATACCTCAGGCAGCGTGGTCTGGCCAGCAGTTTCCTGGAACCAGGACTCTGGAAAGCTGGTGACTCTTTTTCTGTTTCCCTATTGCTCTGTTGGTGACTTAGAAATCGTCATTTAAATATTAATTTCACATTAATTCTCACTAGTGAGAGAGACAGGTTGTGTACCTGGGGGCTGGCTGACATGGGGTACTTGTTAGGCAAAGACAGACGCACTAACGCTTGTTGACATTTGCTTTCCAACTGATAGGTATGATAACCCTCTGTGTAACCAAAGCAGTGACATTAGCACTGCATTTTCATCCTGCACCAAAAGATGCCTTTGTTTTTGCAGTTCAATACATTCCTACGTAAATTCTGTAAAAAATGTTATCTGGAGGAATGGAACAACTTGGTCTGATACTGCTTCAATTTTCTAATTGCTTCAGCCAATAAATCAGCATGAATTTACTTTCAGCTGCCACAGATTTTTAAAGAAATTGAATCTTTGTCACCTATTTCTGCAACTTTAATTAAGTTATAATGTGGTTGTGCTTTCTTAAAAAAAAAAAAAATCCCTCTTCTTTGAGTTGCAACAAATATTTTAAAATCAGCTTTCTAACTTGGCTGGACTCTTATTTCTGATTTTAAAAACGCACTTGAACACATGTTGAAGCTGTGTGTAGCACAACTTTATTTCAGAGGAAATAAAGTCAAAAGGAACCGGGGGAAAAAAAGGATTAAAAGGTCAAACAAAAAAACACCGCAGAAGCCTGCTGTTTATGTATATCACGCATTACAGATCTGAACACGTGAGTAATAGACAACAACCTTTCTGACACAACAGCTTTTTATACCACTGCATAAGCTCTAATGTTAACACCTCATTGTCCAAAATGACTAAAACTACTATCCAGAAAACAAATTATCTTCTCCTTATTATGTGTCCTGTAACCAATGTCTCCCCTCTCTCAAAGTCTCTAGAAGGACTTTACTGATCCCATGGTGCAGAGATTATCATGATTTTTGAAGTACTGTTATGGACCAGGGATGACACTATGGATGCAAGTTGCAATCAATTAAAGCTATCTCCACTTATATTAATGCTTTATCACTCTATACACAATAGTTCTTGATGCTTTACTACAATGTACAAATTTAGAAGTTAAAAAATACCAGAAAAAGTTCCTGGAAAGATGCTAGTAGCTGAGTATTTACGCATAAGTATTTTAAATATATAATACTTACTCGTAAGGATTGTGAGTAAAAATAGGTACTCTGCATAAGATATCATCCCTGAAACAAAAGAATTAAAAAATTACTTGAAAAAAGAAAATACACTTATAGCAAGATTTGAGAGTTTGAATCTTATAAATATAAAAAATGTAGTTTAACATCTTATTACACAGGTTATTAAAGTAAGCCACATTATTTTTCAATAAAGTTTTTACTTCTGTTTTCAGCGCTCTTAAGGTAAAATTCCCTATCCAGAGACTCATCAATGTTCATGTCTAATCAAGAAAGTAAGGTTTATTTGGTATTAATATAAGGCCTACACTAAATCTTCAGATTCTCACTCAAAACATTCAATGTTTATATAAAAGGCAAATAAATTAAATCCGCTTTGTCACATTTAGTACCTGGGAGGAGAACTACTCTAATGTTACCCTGAAGGATCAAAGCCCTCCATCCTTTGGCAGGCTCGTGAAGGTGGAGAATAGCTTCCCTCTAATTCTCAGGGGGAACATGGCAACATGCAAAGCTGCCAAGCTGCTAGATTGTGCTGATAGTACCGCTAGGCTGGGTGCCAAGAGGAGGCTTCTATTTTTTTTTAAATAGGAACATGTCCTTTCTACAAGGTGAAAGTATTTTCCCCCCTTTTGAAGGAAAATTCCAGAGTTTTCCTTTGAAATACCGCCTTAAGTGAAAAGCCTGAACAAACACAAAGATGTGACAGCGTCAAAATAGTGTACAAGCTAAAGATAGAGAACGCATAACAAGGGTGGTTAAACAACAGAATCTGAACCATCTGCCCTGCAATAATGTTTGGAGAAAAAATGCAAAGGGCTTTTTTATAAATCACTTTTCAAAATAACTGAGTTACTTTTAACCTGTGAGCTAAACATAGTATAATGCTGAAGCTGCTTAAAATAATTAAGTTCAAACATGCCTCTTTGTGCAAAGATAAACTATTTTTTATAATTTATATTTAGTTAATTGATAGATAAGGAATCTACTTAAGCTTCAGTGATAAACAATTAACTTCTGATAAATTACTATGCAGAGCCAACAGCATTTGTATTTGACCTCAGATAGTGACTTAACACTTTCAGAGTTTAGAAATATTGAATTGCTGAATATAAAAGTCTGAAAATCCGAAAACAAGTCTTAGCTAAAGACAGGTCTAATGCTGATCCTGTTGCCAGCTCCCTCTGGTTCTATATCTCAGTTTTCCTCTCCACCAAAATAGGGCTATTCACTCTATTATCCAGCATGCATCACGTATAAATCAGCACAGCACTACAGTCATACAGTACATTGTGGAAATAAAAAATACTTTCATCTCAAAGATTTAGTTTTGCTTACAAGTTTTACAGTTACTGCCACTGCAAGAATGTACATTATTATTTGCATTGCTGTAAAAGCTGGAATCATGTTCCTAGACAAAGTGTCCAGGATTTCTACAAATTTGAAACTAAACAAACAGAAAGAACTCCTACCCACTTTTTTAGCTTATACACCTAAGCGTAATACAAGATTAAAAAATGGATCAATCAAATAGGGGAGGAAAAGAAATCAAGCAAATAGTGTGATGGGCAGTGATCAAGATTCCTGCTCTCTAATTTTGTTTTGTGTGTGTCACACACTAAAAGAATGCTTAAAGGAAGAATATAAAGAAAGACAAGAAGGTAACTTTTCAGCTCTGTATAGAAAGCACCTCCCAGTTGTGGACTGCAATAGTATCAGCACAAAGATCCCTGCCTGAAAATTTAACCATCAAGCGATGAAGGCCAGCATCACTGGCCAAGATGAAGTGGGAGTCTGCCCCTCAGCTGTCTGGAGATGTGCTGCACAGGGATAGTCTAGGGAAGACCTGGAAGGTGAAGACAAGCAGCTTATGCTAGATAAAACAGAACAAGGAGAGCCCAATGTTGGGATACAAAAGAAGAGATGACACACTCAAAGGTGTAATGTAAAAAAAATATCTTTATCCAAGTTTTTGAAAGGATATTAACATGGCAGATTATGTTTGTCAAATTCTGAGGAAAAAAAAGTGGGATAAAAATGCTGAGCGCCTAGAGTGTTTTAGCTATATGGGTAGATAGGGAACACTGTACCTTATAAAATTTTGTGGAAAAAATCTGAAAACTTTATATGGAGATGGTAGGATGTAAAGAAAAGACCCATTTAAAGACAAGACTCTGCTTATTGGCTCAAGCGAGAAGCATGATGGCTCTATTCCCTCGAATTGCAGAGGGCTGGAAAGAATAGCCTTGCAAAAAACAGCAGGGGTGTGACACAGACTCTGTTTTCATCATCTTATTGTAAGCCGACCGAAAAGTCACTATAATGGAATAGGTAAAATGGTAAATATAATAAATATATGCAAAAAAAGTTATTGATTGTACTTTAAAATATGTCTCAGTGCCTTAAAGCAAATCCACAGCCCATCTGACATTTTCTGGCAGACTGATTATTCTAAAATAATTTAAGTTTTTTTAACTTGTGGACTCATTTCCATAGAAATTCTTTTTTTAATTTTATTTTCCTTTTACTGCCTGTACTGAATGGCCAATTTACCTTATCCATAAAGTAAATTATATATTTTGACAATTTTCTTTTTATTCTACAGCATTCATTACAAAGTTACTCAAAAGATGCAATGCAACAAATTAAAAAAACCCAGAAAATTATATTAATGTTCAAGCAAAGTTTAAAAGATAAAAGCTTCACATACTGTTGAACGACTCAACATACTTGCAGTCAAGTATTTGCAGTTAGCATTGGCAAAATACTATAATTTTCTAACACTAAATAAGCCTTCTCTGTCCTCACCTGGAAATCTCTGCCCTCAAACTTCATAGCAAATGCTGACAGTACAATATTCTTATTGCTGAATAAATAATAAGTACAGCCACAAAATATGATATGAGTTTTAAAACTGCCCACTAGAAGGCAGAATTCCCTAGTGTTACATTTTACAAACTGGACTGATGACAGTTTTCCCTCTACTTGATATTTAAAAAACGATTTGAAGGCGGTTAAAATAATCTCAGCTAAACTGTGTAGATTCGTTATTTTGGTACTCATGAAAGTAGTACCTAATACATAAATATTTACATTTAAAAATGTAATAATAATGCACCTCAAAGCAAAAGCATCAAAGTCACTAAAGCGGCACCATGACAAAAAACTGTAAAAACTCTGTTTGTATGGAGACATATGGATGGCTGCACTGCATCATCCTGCGTCATCTCAGACTCCTACCTGACCTTTGGAGGACAGAGTATATGGACCTGCAGTCCTAAGCACGGGGACATCAATGCCTTGCCTAGAATGCAAAAGGTGCCAGGCTGGGCATACCACCAAGCTACTTTCTGCCAAGCAGTCAGCTGGGAGAGGTGCAGGAAAGGAGGCTGTGCTGATTTGCTATGTTTTCACTTTCTGTTGGTGGATTCCCGGTTTTCCCAGGCAGAGGGATTTGGGGATTTGCAATTTCAACCACTAGAAAAAGAAAGGTTCTGAAAAAGCAGGGATAGAGAAAGAATATCCAAGAATTAAAGACTGGGAATCCTATAAACTCAATCCTGGGAAAGCACATGATGATGGGTAATTTGAAAAGGCAGGGAATGACTATTCAATACAAAATGCAGACTTACCTAGGATAGAAAAAAATTGTTCAACTTGCTCAGAGATGTTTCAGGGCTGCTGGGGTATGCTGGGGCTTGCAGGAGTGGACTGACAAGCAAGACACCCAGCTGAAGACCCTTCCATGTCTGCACAAGAATGCAAGAAATGAACTGTACGCAGAAGAGGACATGAGGCCAAAAGGGCAGGTGAAACTCTACAGGCTGAGAT
The DNA here is from genome assembly GCF_963921805.1 of Phalacrocorax carbo. Classification (NCBI taxonomy): domain Eukaryota; kingdom Metazoa; phylum Chordata; class Aves; order Suliformes; family Phalacrocoracidae; genus Phalacrocorax; species Phalacrocorax carbo. The sequence goes on along the minus strand of NC_087513.1, from coordinate 197,898,803 downwards.
TGAGGGCTGCGCTCTTGCACAAGCTGCCAGCCATGCCCAGGCATTTGCTGTGCGTGGAGAAAGCGTGACTCATGCCTGCCAAGGAACGGCAGCAGTGCAAAGGCAGCTTTGTTTTCCAGAGACGTCCATGGGATAAGGGACTCAGGCTGAACACAACGATACAGAAAGTTTGTGAATAGATGCTGTCAGTCTTTCTCATTAGTTTGGGGATTTCAGTCTGTGTTACTGGTGAAATGGTTAATTACTCATCTATTTGGTTTTCTTGATCCTCTTGTTTGTTTTCTCCCTTCAATTAATTTATGCTAACGAGGTGTTTATTTGGTGTTCTTTAATTCCCTGTTGTTATACAAACAATAACCCAGCTCTCAGAGTTTTCTCTTTATGTAGCCTGATATAAGGTGGAAATGCTGAGTGAAAAGAAACCAAAGCACATCGGTGCTGTGAAGGACCACCAAGCTCCTGAAGAGGGAGGAATAAGTTCAACTGCTCTTGGAATGAGGGATGCCACTTTACATAACTAGACACAAATTTTATTTTTATTCTTAGTTTCCATGTGTTTAAGTTATAAAGTGAAACAGCAGCTTATTAAGTCTTAAAAGTCCATTTTGTGCTGAAGTCATCCCTTTAGCCTCTTTCTCTTCTCCAAGTAGTTTTTCTGATTTCTTTCACATCTCCTGCACCTCAGAAGACTTTCAATTCCCAGCCCTGTCTCTTTACTCTCTCTTGCATAACTGAGAAATTGGCCAAGGAGGCAGTTACTGGCTAGATGGGGATGAAGTCAAATCCATGAAACCTTCTATAAAAATACATTTGATTCATACCATATAATGACATAAAAACCAAGGTGTATTTTTCAGTATCAAAAGTGCTCATTACCTTTATCACCAAGCTCTCTAAAAAAGGTCGGTCCTGGTTTAGCTTTGGCAACACACAGCAGTGCAGCATCTACCTCCTTTAAAGACACAAACAAGAAAATACAAAGACAATTTGGAAAGAGAAGTCTATTCAGCTGAGTAACAGAAAGAATGCAAGTTCTTTTGAAGAAGGAAGGGAACATTTTGCTTACCTTTTTTGTCAGTTTCTTGGCTGAGGCTTTACCTATAATTAAAAAAATCATCATTCAATAACAAACTGACTTTAAACTTTGATCAGGTTCTGTGGCATTTCTTCAGATTTTTATGGGAAAATGCCAAGTAATATGAAACAGAATATTTTGCAACAAGCAGTTTGTTTCTAATGCCCACAGCGATCAAGAAAGGACAACATTTAAAAATAATATGAGCAGTCTTTTCAACTGTTCTTACAACATAGATGAAACCACAGACCACTTCAGTATCTACGACTGACTTACTAGTGTGATTTTGCATACTGTGAGCTACAAAGGTAGTAAAGATTCCAAAGCAAGATTCTACAGTAAGAACAACTGTAGTATTTATAAAGGGATCTGCATGCATGCATAGTGCAGGCTGAGTACACAAGGGTTAAGAAATACTAAAAAAGAGAAAAAAGAATGAAAATGTTCATGTTTCTATTAAGCAGAAGTAAACTGAACAACTCTGCCTCCTGAAACAGCATCAGATGAAAACATGCAAACTAAGTGTTTATTACTAGGTTCAAGTTTGTACACTTGAATAGGGGAGGCACTGGCAGCAGTATAGTTTGTACTCCTGTGCAAATCACCCATTTGAGGAGCTGTGATGAACTACTATCAGTGGAACGTTTCAGCTGGTTAGGCAGGGACCACAGAAATCCTGCAGTCATGGACTGGCAGGAGCTGTGCTCCATCCTTGCTCAGTTTATCTGCGCTGTCACACACTCTCCGCCTCAGCATTCCCCCTCATACAGTTCTTAAAACCCCGTGCCCTTCGCTCTTACCACTCTCAGCCCATCACTCCCTTCCTTCATCACCAGTTCCTCTGGATTCCAGCCAGCCATTCCCTCCTATTTATTCATGCTATGCAAGCATAAGCCGATCTGCTTGCATTTGCTCTGAGGACCAGTGCCCCTGTGTGCAGCAGTCTGCTTTGCTCCATACTCAGACTCCAAGGCTTACTTTGCGGCTTCATGGGCACCTTGCATCTGAAGAGCACCCGAACAGCACAGCACGGCTGTTTGGAAACAGACATGATGGAGGCAGCCTGGTGGGCAGCTGTCAACAAACTTCTACCAAGCATTTCGCAGACCCATAATTTAGCCAGGCAGATGTGCATTCTCAGTAAAACAGTTAATTTCCATAACGCTGGCAAAAGACATGCCCAGCTTCAGGGGTTCTCCACTGGCAACTTTCGGCTTCAGACGAGGGTAGCTGCTGGAACATCTCAACCAGCAATAGTTCATTTTCAGCACAGGCAAACCAGTGCCCTGGCCTCTGCTCCCTGAACTGGCAGTAACAGTTTTGCTGATAAATTCCCCTCCCCACACCCCTCCCCCAAATCAGCCTAAGGCAGACACCTGGCACATAACATTGCAACCCAAATGTTTAAGTTTGACAAAAGTTATAAGCAACTAAAATTAGGGTTTTAATACCAGAGTGTTGAGTGACCCCAGCAACAGGTGTTGCCAGCACCACCTGCTCCTGTGGATGAATACATTTTTGTGCAGTGTGTGCATATATTTACACACACACACACACACACACACACATATATAAAGCTACACAGATAGATACCTTCTAGCTCAAAGGAAGTATGAAATCCTCTACTTTGCCTCATTTGAGATAAAAGAAATCAGACTAATAACAGTCCGGGAGAGCAAGTAAAAATCCCTATATCCAGCAAGACTGAGTCCTGGGCAGGCGATGTAACACCACAGTTCAACACTGTTCACTGCTGAAGAGCATTTTAATGAATGGTTATTTAGAAAATTATGTGATTCAGATCTCAGCTTTGAAATGTCACCTCCTCTGTACAGCACATTTCAATGTGGAATTAAACTACAGAAGCTTTTTGGGCTCACAGCAAGAAGCCTTACAAGAGGGAATGAGTCAGGCTGTAGGTCTGCAAAAAACAGTATCTGAAAGAAGAAAGGGAAAACCATGCTGCAGTGATTTTCACTGTAAATGCTCTCCATAGCTGTCTGTTTTGAAGCCAGCCACGCACTTTTATTTGGTTAACAACAGCTCCATTCATTCCTTTCTCCTGGTGGCCCCAAGAGCAGCACATCTGGGTCAGCAACTGCTACCGCAGCAGTAGCCTTTTGCCAGCATCAAGGAGGATGATGAAGGGAGACAAGCTGAACTCTGCAAGCTAGAACAGTAAAGGCATGAATAGTTAGTTGATGTAAGGTAAGGAGAAAGCACCAGGAGCTACAGCCAATACACTAGCTGGCCAAGTTTGTGAGGCTCTACAGTTGGTTAAGTCCATGTTTCTCTTCTTCATGTTGTATTCAGCACAGTAACTCTGAAACACTTCAGCTACCCAGTTCTGAGGAACATATCCTCAATGAGAATTACCCTACTGTGACAAAAATTAAGAAAGGGAAAGAAAATCTGTTGCAGCCACATGGACCCTCTTTTCACCAGCCTGTAGCCGCAACTGCAACTGTCTAGAGCTTATACAAACGGCTGCGGCAGCCATCAATATCTGCTCTCTTGCATTCAGCTATGGCCACCCTCCAGAGGACATTTAAGACGCTGACATGCCAACTGACCTGTTTCAGAGATGAAAAGACAGTAACAACAATGATACAGCGGTGCTCTTGCTATCCTTAACTGGGGTATCTTGGCACGGGTGAAAGGACTAGTGCAGGAGAGGAAGCCTTTGCTGTGTGGCAGAAAAGGAGGAGGACAGTCCCATCACACTAGGACGTGGTGAGGGGCAGAATGAGGCAGGTGAGAGCTGGTCCCTACCACAGCTGACTGCACAAGGGGCTGCTGCTACCATAAAAGAGGAAAAAAAGCAGCAAGGAAAGGGACAGATGGAGAGATAAACAAAAACATTTCCACTTTTCAAAGTAGTAAATACAGCAGAGTAGTAACTGTGGACACTTTTAGTGGTGCTCTTCTCAAATGGCCTTCAAAATAAAAAGACATAATAACCTAGTCAAATGAAAATGGCACACAGATGTCAGCAAGCATGTGTACTGGTAAGCCAGGATTTTTTTTCAAAAAACCTGACATTTGGGACACTAGTGTTATTTTTCATATTGCCGTTTGTGTGAAGTATTAGAATACAATCTTATAAAACCAAAATAATTTAAACTGTAGAAGGAGTTTCCTCCACTACTTAGTTGAATATTTTCTAAGAACTAAATCCAGTTACATTCTATTAGTACTGTCACCATACAAAATCACCTGTGAAGACTCAAATCTCAGTTTTCACTTGGAAACATTAGCTACTTTTATTGTAGCACTCATAATATTCCTTGAATACTAATTTCAGTCTTGGTGCTTATTCTCTCCATTTATTCACTTCCTAACAATGACATCCCTTTAAACACCAACAACGAAAGCTCTGTTAATATTGCCCACTACAATATCGAAAGTGCAGCCCTCTGAGGAACCAGGTCTTTTAAGGCCTTGTCTACAATAATTAGGAAAAGAAGGTTAACTCCTCTTTGCAGAAAATGCACTGCAAAGGTATGAACAGTTTTCTTAGCCAGTTTGGACACTGAAAAAAAAAAAGCCTCTTCCTTTCTATCAATTAAATCTTGATGCTGTCATTCCTGACACATGACTATAAATATATCGGGATCTAAGTCTCTCTCTGAGGAATACAGGCAATGGTTATAATTATTAAGAACTATTTCATTTAAGAAGTAAAAGAACTGTACGAGGCACTTTTCTGTGGTTTTATTCTTTCACCTGATAGATTCTTACTAACAGGTAAATTAATGACATATTAGAAAACTTGTCAGTAGTAGTAACAGCCTTACTTTGGTATCAGAAAAAGAGACTTGGAATTTTTATTGTTTTGAACTTGAATGGATGAAAACAACTTCCCCCACCCCGACCTGCCAAGACTCTGAAGGAATTCTGGCTTAAAGGACAATGAATATTTTCATGGGTCTCTACATATTTTACAGATGCTATCATCTAATTTTCACCATCTATAGCAGATCCATGAAACAACATCGAGGTACAGACACACCTTTCACAGACAAAAAGCCATTTTAGCTTTTTAAGTTGAATAAATACGGAGTCTACTTAGAAGCACACAAATTCTGTGCTGTTAGCCCAGAAAGTTAGCTGACAACTGTAATTAAGAAAGCACTGGCAAGAGCAGCTATATCAGCCTTAATCTGCCGTCGGCAAACCTGGATATTTTGTGACATATATTTCTTACAATAGAAGTGTTTCCATCATCTATCAATTTTTCACACCAAGATGTAGAATGGACCTGACATCAGTGTTAGGATTAATATTAGGAAAAGGCTGAATTAAACAAGTACCCACTTGCACTCAGTAACAGCCTTTTACACCTGTATGGCTAAGGAAAGGCTTAGATCTGACAAAAGATGTTTAGAGCTAAAGAATGAACAAAATCACTAACTAATGACACCATTATAACAATAATCAAATCCCAAAGCAAAAGTAGAGAAGTTGCTACTATGTGCAAGAAAGCATACTTTTACATGTCTGCAAGACTGCTCTATTTTTGTAATATGGAAATGAAAATTAATTTTTGAAACAACCTTTCTCTACAGCCTTAACTTCAAATGAGAACAATATAAAATATCTATCGTTTCCCAGGAGGACAATGAATACCCATCACTTTTATCAGCAAAGTTACTGAGATGGTTTGACCAGGATCTCTTTTTAGCGCCATTTCAAATAGACACAGTGATAAACAAGTAAAAACAAATAGTCCTCCCAGTTTTTAAATTTTAGACGGCAATCATTGCTATATTTGCTGAAATACTGGGGTACTAGGAAACCATTTTTTTTTCCTGAAAAATTAAGAAGAGAACAGCATTTGGTATGACACATTTCAACCAAACTCTGATTTCACAAAATGATGAGTGAAACAAACTTTTAAAGCTGGATGGGATTTCAGCACAGTTGTAATCTGAGGATCAGGGCATTTTAAAACCCAAACCCACTGTGTGCAGCTCATGCTGTGGCCTTTACAGCAGAGCCCACCGTGCAAGCCTTGCCTGCCACGGGAACAAGAATTTGTATTTCTCCCTTTTAGCCGGCTGCCAGCTTTCACACAAGCTGCACTCAGAATCCTGTCCCTGTGCCCTGGTGAGCTGGGTTAGATAAGAATCGTGTATGTCGATTTCCTTGGGGAAACCCCATTAAAAATTTTGTTTATATTACCCTAAAATAGAAGATCATTGAAATTCATTGTGTTTCATTCCCAGCTCTCTCTCAGATATTTTCTATGATACTGGAAAAGGACCTTATCTCAAGAAGGCGTCCTTTGTTTACTTGCCTTATTTACATTCTCAGCTCTTTAAAGCTCTTCTATGTATTTATAAATTAGTTACTGCTAATGAAATCAATAATGTAAAGGGCAAAAATTCAAGCCAGTAATTAGTTCTTTAAGGGCTCCTTTTGAAATATTGGTGATATTGGAGATAAATTGAGGACAGCAAAAAAATTAAAGCTTTTTGAAAGCATGACAAACCAAGCGGTCAGATCCTGGCAGCTCCTGGCAAACCAATATCTGAATAATAAATGAGCGTGCCATTTAAATGAATTAAGAATCCACTTCTGCTAGAAAGCTTTTACTGAACTAGTGCATTGCTCCATTGAAAGACAATTGATAAAAGTAATTCCAATCACACGAATTAGTGAATTGAACCACCTGAATTAAAATCCAAGTATGCCCAGCGGAAAAAGGCAATTTGCGATAATAGAAGCTTCTGATATGCTTTACAAAACAAGCTTTGCATCTGTCCTTCTTTATTTAGAGCAACCATTCCTCTGAGGAAATGAGAAATATACAGTCCTGGGCCAAGGCCAGTGCTGGCAAATCTCCATTTCAGAAGAGCAGTTGCATCAGAGCCAGTCAATACCAGAAGGTTTCTCTGTGAGTAAGGCAGCCCGGGGTAAAAAGCGTGGGATGCTGATGTGGGGAGAAAACATCAAAGGCTGACACAGTCCTTCAGGAAACTGAAACAGACTGAAAAATCGAGTTTTAAAAACCTATTAAAGAGACATTGGCACCAAGTTACCATTGGTGCCAGGAGTGCCAAAATAACCAAAGGCATCAGAGTAAAGCAGATTGTGTGGTGCACTCTATAGAGCATGGGAGCAGCTCAGTCCTCACTGGGACCACAGCAGCACACTGGGGATGGCAGGGAGAGCAGGGGAACAACTTTTCCTTAGGTATTATCCAGGAAAAGTGACTTGCTCCCAGATCTTTCTAATAACATGTCCAAACTGCAGGAAAAGCTGATAATAGGGTCAAACTTCCAAGCTTACATACCGCAAGGTAGTGCATTGCAAGCACTGCAATGATATATGGCATACAAAAAGTTATTTCTTCCAAAACACCAGGAAAGTCCAACAGGCATATGATGGCAGCCCTTGGCTGCAAAAGGAGCATGTGATCCAAGTTAAGACTCCATGTATAACACTCAAGCAGCAAGAAGCCAAGCAGAGAGAACAACTGCAGATGAGCATCTCCCCAGCAGGAGCGGCTGCCGGCCCCCTGGGCTGGTTCTGAGCTCAGGACTGGAGGGAACATCCAGAGCAAAAATGTGCCACATGAAATGGAAGTTCTCAAACTCCCAAATAAGCACCTCATGGTTGATTCCTCTGGCTTCATTCAGATGTCTAAAAATTAGATGCCTAAATCTGAGTTAGTGATTTCTGTGGTGCTTTGCTGTAACTACGATGGTGTAAGGACATACGTAGAAAAGGGTTTATAATTAACTTTGAAACCTGCTGCTCCTATTTCAGATCTGAAGAAGAGCTCATATGCCCAAAAGCTTGTCTAATTTTTTCCAACTTACAGCAGCTGGTCTAATAAAGGATATTATCTCTGTCTACAACCCTCATCCTGACTAATGACCCTAGGCTCCCTTTATAGTCAAGGGACAGAAACAGACAGCAAAAGAACAATTTATTCCAGGTTGAGATAAGTGTCTAATACAGGCCTTGGACATACCTGTTTCCTTCCATTAAAGAGGTCTACAATCACTCACTCTGACCTGACATTCAGCTTTTATATATCTAAATTGAGTAGATGAATCTACAAGGGCAAAGTGTACTGCAGTTCAATGGGCAGAGTGGCTGCATAGTTGGAGCAATAAAGTTATGATGAAGGACAGTCAAGATTACCTAGAAGGAGCTCTATCCATAACACACATTTCTGAGACCAGAAGGGTGGAGAATGACTCCTGCCAACCTAGAGAGAACATTATGCAGTTCAGACTTCTGGGATGGATGGCATCTCCTGAATCTGCACCAAACCATGGACTTTCCACAAAGAGTCGGCAGGCAGAGCATCAGCTCAAGAAAAGTTCCTAGGATTAGGCCTGAGATGGTAGTCAGTCTCATCTAGCAAAGAGAACAGCATAAACTAGACTAAGCCTTCAAGAAGATTGAATTAATAAACTTTGATCCTACCCTGAAATAAAGAAGAGAGGATTTCTATAGCATTGCTGTCCTTTATGTTGTCATCTCCTATTGCTAACAAAGACTAGGTTTTAAAATGCTATAGTGCCGGGGCACATGCTAGGTTAAGGTACTAGCTAGCAACGGATGAAGATAAACCATTGTGATAGCATTATAGCACTAGAGGTTTAATTCTGTTCCTCTACCAGACAGTGTTAGAAGTCATGATCCCTGGCCTAAGGGCTCTATAATCTACTTTACGCCTGGAGAAGATAAGTATAACAAAAATTAGGAGAACAAATAAATTAGGATAAGAACAACAATTAAATGGCACAGTTAAAAATCTAACTGGCATGCACAACTTTAGAAAACTGCATCTTAATTGCAAGCAGAGATTAATTTGGATTTGGAATGAAAGTGTGCAAATTAATCATCCGACAATCAAATGAAGGAGGAAAAGGTCAGCACCTTAACAGCATCAGAAACTGATTCTGACCTCACTGTATAAGACTTGATTTAAGCTTATGTGCTCAATATAAAGCCACCATCACCACTGCAGCAACTATCCCTATCATATCTCATTCAGCCACTTCCTTTACAATTTATATTCTTCCATATATCTGAAGATCTTCCCTACCATGACAAACTGTTACTTTTGCCATGCATCTTACAAACTGCAAAAAAAAAAAGATAATACAGTTAAAGTCAAAGCACAAGAATATTAAAGACTGTTAATTATTACAAATTGGATTAACTTGCTGGCAAACATAACTGAGGTGCCAGGTGAAGAATTCATCCTTTGTGTGGGAATTTACCACTAGCATATGGCTACCTTACTAACCCTGGAAAAAGGAAAAAGAGGGTGTCAGGGAGGACTATCATTTTCACCTTCTTTCTTTGATGCAATTTATCCCCTAAGCAGGAATCATAGCAAACTGTGTGAAACTATATGGCAGTGCTAGGTTAGCAGTTGGACTCGATGATCTTAAGGGTCTTTTCCAACCTTAAAGATTCTATGATTCTATGAAGTAACTGTATGGTTTACTGATAAGTATTGATACTGATATTGATAAGTACTGTGAGATGTAACGAACACCCCAACATGCAAGATGATAAGGCCAGAAATGACCATGTAGGTCACCTACTTTGTCCTATTGCTTCCAACAGACATTTGCTCATGCATTATCTCACCAGTTTATGTGCACACAAATACACGTTCACACATTTGAAAGATAGTATTAATACTAAACTGTAGCTTGGGGTTCAAAAGACAATAGTGACGTTAATTCAGCTGGGGTTTTTTATTAAATAGTTTGCTTTTCCTTAGACTTACTCATCCAAGTACAAACTTCAGGGTACTGTTGATATTGCTTATTCCTAGTGGAACAGAAACAAAAAAATGTAATACCTTGATACAAGTTAAAAATTAAAACTGGAAATATTTTGTGAAGAAACTGAAGTTATTCATGGTATCAGCATGAAAAACACGGTGCTGTTACCATAAATCTGTTCAGATGTAGGGCATTTATAGCACTTGTGTCCAAGCAGTAAATAGCTGACATATTAGTGCATCAAGCCAATTTAAATTAATGTAGAGGGTAAATAACTGGGAGCACTGACATTTCACATAAATTGAATCCTCAAGAGTCCAGTAAATACAAAAAGCTATTTAGATCCAGTTTATATAGTAGCTCACTTTTTTCCCTGTTTCACCCTATCACATATCAAAATTATTTACACCATCACTAATGCTTTCTTTTTTGTTAAAACAGTATTTTTCTTTTAAAGATTAATTTACTTCCACTACAGCAACATGCAGTAAAAGTTCTTAGAAGTATTGCAAAAAATGTTCCAAGAGGTGACAGCTGATTGGGAAACTACAATGGAATTTTGCAAGAAGTATCAGTTTGGGAAAATTTTGTTCATCATATCCCAGCAACCCCTAAGCAACCCCTAGCCAGACCTTTGAGGGGGTGGGGGAAGGGAGAGGGGGGGAGAGAGAGAGAGAGAGAGAGAGAGATGGCTGATGTCCTTCTGCACTACTATTTTTAAATCTGGGAATCTGCTGGTGAGATTTCTATTGCTGCACTATTCTAATGATGGTGGTAACTGTTGCTCCTGTTCCATTCTCCTAGTGCCTCATCTTTCCATCAAATGTCTAGAATTTGACTCCATTTAGGGCTGCCCTACATCCTCCACAAACTGAACACCTGCTTTCTAACACCTTATTGTTCTTATTTCCTTCCCAGTAGTAACAATTCTAGGGAAAATAGCACAAACAGCACCTTTTTGGTGATTGCGAAAGATGGTCTCAGGAGTTTCAGAGAACCCATTTCAGGGGTTTCCCCTGTGATTAAGGGAAATTGCCTCATTCACCAAATAGCTGAAGTTGGAAGGAAGCTCTGGAAGTCATCGTGGTAATTAGAATGTCCTTCTCTTCCCACAGTGACAACTGGAAAAAGCTCAAAGCAGGCTCAGTTGCAGGTTGCCCAAGACCATATCCAGTTGGGTTTTGAATATGGTTGCAGACATCTGTTTCTAGAAGGGCTATGAACACAAGACATCTCTCTAATACAGTCACCTGACCAACTTTACAATGGGAAAGTATCAGTTTAGGTGCTTTTGTAAGCTACACTAACACCAAAAAAAAAAAGCAATAGTTGGCATTTTCATATGGAGTTTTAAGATTTCCCCCTTTGCTTATATCAAAAGCAAAAACATTCTTATGCAGCTGAAGACTGTATCCTGGCTTCAGTTCTCACCGACGACCTATGAAGGAACAGACAGCATTCTTGCCTTATTTGTCAAGATGTGAGAGCACTAAGTACTAGATTTAACAGTGAATTTGGCCATTTTATTAAAAGGAAACAATTCTATGTTGATAATTTCATTAATGAGAGCTTTGTGTTTAAACTCAAGGGCAGGGAAATTTTGTCTTGCTGTCCAGAGCACAGTAAATGCCAAAACAATTCAGAACCTTATTACGCTTATCTGCTAGAACCTAAGCCCCATTTATGAAGATGCAATTTACAGTGACTAGATGTCTGAGGGCATTGCTATTGAGTTTACAGAACAGTTAATTTGTAAATTATAAACAATATAAATTCTCTTATGAATGAAAGGATTAAGTGAACACCCACTAGATGGTGTTCAGTTACTGCATGGGATGACCTGGGCTACTTACAGCTCTAGCTCCTATTCACTTCTGCTTTGCAGCAGACTTTTCTTGAAGAAACAATAAATACATTTGTATAAGAGGACAAAAGGATGAAATAATCCTCTTTACAAGAAATTTGGAAATGCTTTAGTAAATTACCACCTGTGTTGAATGTGGGTAAGTGGAATTTCTAAAACACATGACAAATCTAAACAAAAGAAAGTACACAAGATTGTTTTGGATCTACTTGCTAATATTCTATGGTTTTACTCAAGAAACTTGTGTTTTTGCAGTTGGTGATATTATCCATCTGCTCCTCATCCTCCCAAACTCTCCTTACATCATACACTGAAAGAAAAGGGTGAATGAACACTTGCCAAAGAAACATACCCATTTTGCAATTAGTTTTATTAAAAGGATGATCTGAATTACCGGATGTCTATTTTAGTGGAACCTAATGTATCACTTTCCTTTTCAACAGAATTGTTAATAATTGCGACTAATTCCCACTAATGATTACTGAATCAGCATAAGGAAAAAAATGTTAAAAAGTAGAAAGTAAAAAGAATAATTAAAAATGCTGCTTTAGGGGAAGAGACTTTTGGCATAGGTGCCATACTTTAGCACTTAACTTCAGATATTTTAGATTCCTGGAGATTACAAGGATGATTAATGATAAAGGGAATTGCTATTAGAGCTGGCTTAAGCTGATCTTGTCATGTCAGAATTTCCAGAAGGAACCTCTTCCCTCTATAAGGCTCTGAAGTGCAACCTTATATGAAAATTTCAGGAAGGCCATTTTAATGCAGATGACCCCAGTGATTACATTACTTTTTCCAATTGCCACCATGAGAAGATGAGGACATTCTAATAACCATGTTTGGGAATTTTCCTACAGACGACTCTGCCTACTGCTTTAGGCATTTTACTGATCCTGTGCAGCCCTACTTCATTATTTCCATAACTCTCCAGGTTCAGGCATTATTGAAATCTCTAACTTTTCTTTCTTTCTTCCTCCTCATGCCTAATCAGAGTTCCTTTCCGTGGTTGACTTGCTTTCCTTCGGTTGATGATCCACGTCATTCTCGCTTTTACCTTTAAATTAGCCAGGAGTTTCTTTCTACTTCTAAGATTAGCTCATTCCATTATTAGCACATACAGAAGCTCTGAGCAAACCAGTAACAGTCCCCGCTGAGCCTGACTTGTTTATACATCATTAACATCTGTCACATAGCAATTAACAGATGTTTGGGAAATTTTCCTACAGCAGGAGCTCCAAGGGTATGTAAATGATAACAGAATGCTCCTATATTTTAAGCTAGGAAAGGTTTATCATATTTTTGCCACACAAAAAAACTACTGGAGCAATCTAGCTTCAGCTAGTTTCTGAGAGTACCAGAATGAAGAAAGTTACATAAACCTAATTTGAAACATTGTCTTTATTGAGAAGATAAGATGGTAATGGAAAGAGAAGCTGGATCATGAAAAGTCCGAGAAATCCCCTAAAAGATCAGAGAGAACTAAAGTAATGAGAAAACATAGAAGAGCTTAAAAACAGATGTTAATTGCGCCTTATTGCAGTGGCCAAAATGTTTTGGTTACTTTGCAAGTTATAAAAAAAAATGCTGCCAATAGTATGTTTAATAATAAACTACTGACAAGACATCCATCAGCCTTTCCTACTAGTAGAAAAGAAAGTCTTGTGGACCAACTAGAACACGTCCTCCACTCTAAGGGGTGAACTTTGGTGACTGAATAAAAGAAGATAAGTCATCTCTTGACCTTGTGACTTCAAACTCCTCACATTCTAAAGAAAAAAGTTTGGCAGAAAGAAAAAAAAATCTAGACAAAGAAGATCAATAGTCTCTTTTTTAAAAAATGAAGTTATTATTTTCTAGAATTGTCTTATTCCCCCAGGGAACGAAAGCTTTCTCCCCTGAATTCAAATCATCTGATGAAGCAAACCTCAAAAAGACATTTGGCTTCACTCTGGCTTTGATTTTATATTCAGATTTTCTGAAGAATTCTGATCTTATTAAACACTGGAAGAATCACCGTATTAGGTCTGTCAAAACAGAAATAGGACATAAATATTTGTTCAGAGAGGAGGAGGAGACTAATCTAAAAGCATAAATGCACTTTACATCAAAATTCCCACCAACGTCTTCTCATTTAACTTGTAGCAGCATCAGAAGCTCAGGGCTTCTGTGTCCATGGACTGTAATTCTCCTTGCATCATCTCCTCCCTGCCACACTCAGCTACTCTGACAAAACTAATTTCTCCTCCAAGAGCAATTTTGGACTAAAAAATGAACAATTTTTCCTGTTCCTGTGCAAGGGTGTACATTACCTGGCCGCATCAAGCCCTTAACCTCCCAAAACGATATTCTTTGCCAGATCTCTCTTTCCTTGTCTTAATCACGATTCTGTGATTACATTAAAACTTTCTTCACCTAAGAACAGAGAAAATAATTTGCTTTACCGTACTATCCTTAGCCTAGCAGACACATGGAGCTACAAGTAAGGACCAAAGCACCTATGGTGCTGGAAGCTGTTCTGCATGTAGCAACTGCGAATAAAGCACAGGCTAAATAAGTTTGAGCGTCTTTCTCTAGTGAGCATTGCTTTGTACCATTTTTATCTCTGACTGAAGCTGCAGTTTGACAATTCAGATGTTTCAGTAACAGTATTAATTTAAAGAGTCCCTGACTTCAATCTGTGTTCCATCCCTTAGGCCGTAGTGATTGCTAGCGGATTCTGCTGTGAGCCAGGGAATGAAGCTGACTTTATAAAAAGAAATCAAATTCGGAAAAGCATGGAATAAAACTACCTACATGAAGCTGTGGAATGGATGGCCTCACCTAGCCAGAGGAGATAAAAATAAGCTTGGGTTTGCTTAACCTAACAAGACCAGCGCTGAGTGATATTATAATATATAACGTATCATGGGGTTAAGATTCAAAAGAAACCCCCCTTATTTTAGGTAATGAGAAACGTTGGCACAAGAGCAAGTGGGTTTAAACAGTGATTAATTTTAGGTTGGATATCAGAAGCGTGTTCTAGCAGCAGAGGAGAGGCTGTGTCACTGTTTTCCAATATAAGCAGTGGTTACTAATGATTTTAAATTGAGCATGTAAAAACATATAAAAGGTCTATACTTTAAGTTTTTTAACTGCTAAAATAGGAGCTGACTTTTAGAATATATATGGTAAATTTGGACATACTTAGCCATGAAATGCTAAAACAAGTGCTAAGCCATTACGTATCACCCTAATAGAGGATACAAATCCTTAAAAACACATTACAAGATATTACATGTTAACTTAGGTGAGCTGTGGTAATAAATACAAGTGTTCTTACAATGGTATGACTAAGCAGATATCCTTTTCCTCCTTACAGTGGTACTGGGCATAAGGAATAGGGACTGTCCTCCTGAAATAAGCATTTATTTTAGCTGCAGAGGAAAGAGATTGAATTGAAATTTGAATCAAATTTCAAGTAGGCTTTTTACAATTCTCAGAGTGGGTGCAAATGAAAAGCAAACAATAGATGGTTTTCTTTAAGTGAAAGAATAAAGTAATTTTATGTTACCCACTGTACTTCTAAATTGACCATAATGATTTAAAAGCCCCTCTTACTTTTTCAGCAGCAGAGGCTGCCTTTGCCACCATACACACCACAAAAAAGTTGCTCTTTTCTGCTAACAGTTGCTCTCTTTTGCCAATTCAAACAAAACCAGAGAAGCAGATTAAATTTTTGAACATTAGGTTTCGTGTTTTCTCCCAAGAAAGTGACAGTAAAACAGAAGTGAGCTCTCACATTCTCTATCACCAAAAAGTCCACAGAGAAGAAATATTTGCTATGTCAGGGTGCGGGTGACTGTTCAGAAGTTGTCAGAAACATTAAATACAGTCCCAATAGAAAAGCAGATGTCCATCCACATGAGACAGAATGACTAATTTTAGTGTTCTCTATTATAAGAATCTGCTCTGTCAGGCTCACAACTGTTTGGATCCAGTCCACAGCTAAGAAAAAACACACCTCACTCTTCCCCAGGAAAAACAAAAACAAAACCAAAAAACATTTGGAGTGGAACAAAAGACGACAGAAGTCATCTGTTTTCTGGAACTGGGAGCTTCTCTGGTGGGATACGTGACTTAGCACTTGCCAATACCAGTGCAGCAGCAAGACTCTACTGTCCCAGTAATTCCAGCAGTATCAGAGGTATTGGCACAAAGGACATGAATTCGAGGCTTGAAAAGAAGGCTAGCACTTGGGAAAACGAGCTGTATTGTACTGAAGACTTCAAACGTCAGCTCCTCTGACAGACAACTGAAATAGTCTGGATAAAGTCAAATGGCAGCTGACTTGGCCATGTTTTATATTCAAATTCCATACAAGGAACCCATTTTTTAATTTTTATTAAGCCAGGTAGGATCGCAGCTCTTGGTAAACAAAGTCCCAGGATACTGGCATTTTCTATATACTGATAAGGTAACTAGAAAAACCAGGAATGGCCAGTAAGGATGCATTTGGACCTAGTAATGAAGCTGAATTATCTCTCATCTGGAAAGAATAAAGGCAGGGTGTTGGAAAACATGGTATCTTTCGTTAGCAATACCTGAAAAATCCTTATGCTTTCAGGTGCACAAGCCTTTTCCAGGTCTGAGAGGAAAGATATTTAGCTAAAGATGTAGCCAGCAGAATGACCAGGTACTTGCCAGCATTATGGATGGTGGTGTGAAGACCAGCGCTCTGTGATGGACTGGACAATGCTGGAAGATTTGATTCGACTACTTAGAAAGTGTTGGTGCTCAGCTGTACTCTCCTCTGCAGTAACAAAGCTGGTAAGCCCAAGAGAGGGCACTGCCATGTAAACAGGTGGTTCTAACAAGAGAAACCTGTTTGTTTTACACATGGAAAAAAGTCTTTGAGTCCAGTATTTGCTTTTGTTTCACAGTAGACGAGAAAGGCTACTGAGTGCAATCTGTGCTATAACCCACTGCAGGTGCAGGGCTGGGGAGTAAAAAAGAGTGCATAACCTGGGTAATTTCTCCCTTAGGAAATTGATGCCAGTGTTCTCCAAACATGGAGCAGTGGAACTTCTTAAAGATCTCCCTGGAGACCCCAGCCATTTGGCAAGCAAAGACAGCTCCTCTCATCTACCAAAACAGGCTGCACACCTTGCCTGCTATTATTGCCTAGAAGGAAAGTAATTGGTACTTGATGGTTCTACCTTAGATATTAAAAAAAAAAACAAAACCATATTGTAACATTTTTTATGAGAACGTGCAGGGGGAAAAAAAATCAGCCTATATCAAGATGACTCAAAAAAAGGTCAAATCATATGACTAATATAATAAAAATTCAGTGTTGGCCTAAGGAAAAGCACAGAACTATCAGCACTGAAAGAGTTACAAACAACTGAAAATGTGAGGCTAGAACACATGCTAGATTTTGGCAAAAGCCTGACCTGCACTCCTGGCACCCGCTATCGTCCACCAAGGGTCCGCCAGATCCTCATCAGTTCTAAATATCTGAATTCAACCCAAAGAATTTTAAAAACAGATTGTACTTCTTACGTACAAACCAATACCTGTCTGTGTTAAGGACATATGTTGCAAGAAATTAAAATACATTTAGGCGTGATAAAAATTCATTGAGTCTGATTTTCACACTACATCTGTTAAGACTTAATTGTCAGTTAAACAGGATGTTTCAGAACTGATTAAATTCCACTGAATTTATTAAAAAAAAATACTGAAGTAATCTGTCAAAAAGTAGTCAGAACTCGTGGCAGAAAAAATCCCAGAGATATTTTCTGTGGCATGCCAACAGTATGTTATAAATGTATTGAAATAGTGTGTGGTGTTCTACAAAAATAAAAATTCTTTACTAATAGGAAAAATATTCAGAGACCCAGAATGATTGTACAGGTTCTTGAAATTTGCTTGTATGTACAAAAAAAAAGTGACTTCTTTGTTAAGTATTTTAAATATCACAGTAGTATGTCACAAAACTGGAACACTTGACTAAAGCAGAAACTGTAGTAAGTCTTCTGAAATTCTAAGGCAGCTGATGTTGATACAACAAGTAGGCTCCTGTTATTAATAACCAGATCTTTCCATTACTTGTACTACAAGTATTCTGTATGCACACAATATATTTTCATTTGTTTCAAGGAATCTGTTTTCCATTCAGATGCCATTAAATAACCAATAACTTTCACACTTTAAATAACTAAATCCTTCAAGATGTGTGTTGAGACCACTTGCCTCTTGCTCACAACTCTGCTGAAGCCTCATCAGTTTTTATTGGTACTATTTTTGTGCTGAGTTTTAAAAAATTGCTTTCATTCGTTGAAAAATTGCAATATATCTTCTCACTAACAATTGATTTTCAGAAAGCTAAATAGCTAGTAGTGTATTTTCAAAATGTATCATCTTGCCAAAGTCTTTACCTAATCAGTAAGCACTGCAGTCAGTTGAGATAAGAACTCTGATTCTGCATCATTCTCCAGCTAGTCAGCAATGCCACAAAGGGGAAAAATAAGAATTAATCACAAACAAAGCCATGAGCTTATTATAACCTAACTGTTGTCTCATGCAGCCATAACCACAAAAATACAAATGTAATTAACACAATGTCAGTATGATTTTACAGATCAAAAATATATTTTCCTATTTGACCTCACAAGGAATGTATCCCAGGTACCTTCAGCACTGTCTCATAACATGGTTCAAGGCATGGAAATGGAACAGGAGGAAAAAAAGGACACCTTCTCCCTGTGCAATGATATCCTAAAACCTGCTTCTTTTTAAGTGATTCTGCTCCATGGTTCCCTTTCCTCTGAACACCACTGCTCAATCCTTCCTCCTGCTCCCCCATCCAACCGTGCATGCTTTCTTGCTGCTGCAGCTGCAGGAGCCACAGCACTGGAAGCCAGCTGTCGCCTAACACCTCTGCACTAGTTGCAGTGACTCTTGCATCTACTTTTTGGACTCTCAACCTAACAAGTTTTTCTGAAAAAAAGAGATGGAACAAATAACTCAGTGCAGTGGCCAGTGGTTAATACACCAAAAAAGCAGTCTGGCCAAGGGACCCGATTAGATTGCTGCAGGGTGGAAGACCTTGTTTCCCCATAAGAATCCCATCTCTGATTCTGTTACACAGTGCCTCATGACACAACCACTACAGACATACATTAGTCTTTATTTTGATTTCACAACAAACCTTATATCCAGTCATAAATACACATTATCAAGATTATAGGAATTTCTGCAGTATTTCTACTGTTTCTAGATAAAGAACTATTTCCCTTCAAATTAAGGCATCTGAACTCCTACTAGAGGCAAAAACTTAAGATCCAGAAACAAACAGACTGACTCAGCTCGTTCTGAAGTGCCCACCTACCGGCTGGACCCTCTTGGCTCTCCAAACTGTACCAACTTCACCAGCACTGATCTCCAGTAAGGTCAATGGAGAACTCAATTTTCTACCTATTGCAGCCTTGCACTGTGTCCTTTCCTCAGATTAATTCACAGTCATGACCACACTGATGCTCTGACAACATGAAGCCACACATCATATCAAACCTGCAAGCATACCACAACCATGCACCAATCATGTTTTCACAGAAAGCTTAACTATCTCAAACAACTTCTCCCAGAAAACTTATAACACACTACTACTCACTGACAGATAGGACTCAACCGTGGAAACACCACCTCTGGCACCCTGGTGCTACAGAACACAGGAAGATCTCTTTTACTGCAGATAAAGGAGTGGTTCAGGATGTGAAGATGCTATGACACATTAAATCTGGACTGAGTATATACAGAAGGATCAGGATCTTTATTTACTAGGTATCAACTGTTATCAGGCAAGCTAACCTGACTGTCTTCAACTTGAAAGAGAAAGGTATTTCTGGAATAGCATAATCTTCTCCACAAAAATGAACATAAACACAGTCCAGATTTAATATACTGCAAAATAGTAATTTTCTGAAGGATTCTTGTATCTGTAGTCCTTTTTAAAATTTAATACAGGTTTTCTTATATGGCCTACAACAACAGCGCACCAGAGATGCTATTTCCACGAAGGCACTCTAACACAATATTGGCTGTATAATCTGGAATATGAGCCTAAGTATGCACAACTGTTTAAGACGCCAAGTTTTGCATGAAGCTGGAAAGATCTTTTAAATATACTCCTGCACTGCAATGAAAATTCAGTGTAGTCGGATGAGCTTTATCCTTCTTATACCTGATATCTTAAAAATGCTAGAATTTCTGATGCAACACAGCAAGTTCATATTTTTCCTATTAGATATTACTAGACATTGAGAAGTTTTTACATGATAAGAAGAGTAACAGAAAACGCTTTTTCACTAAACTATCATTGCATCAGATATGACGGTTTACATGAACATCCCACAGACTACCCAGAAGAACTTGATTGGTTTTGCAATGGTTTGCCACGCATCCCTGTTGTAACACTGTTTTAACATGAGATTACGTGGCATATAGCCATGAATCCAAAAATCCCAATGGTGCATTTAGCATGCACCGTGTTAACTGGTGCAAAACACTGTCGTAGGTGTTTTGTACCGGCACAAACACTGTGCCACACTACCACATCTCAGTCACTGTTTGCTACTGTTTATAAAGAAGTGGCTGCTTCCTTCCATAAAATAACTAACGATAATAGAATTAGGCAAATATTTACAAAGGTAATCCAGTGTGAAACACTGCATCTAAAAGCAAGCAATTTTGTTTTGGACGGTGCCTTTCTTCCTTTATAGATATCTTTGCTTGGTCAATATGCGGAACAAAATAAGTCTGTCAGGAAACTCTGCATTTGTTATCAGCTCATTCTCCTTAGACGGCAGGACTGTAAATATTTTTCTTCATTATCACCCTGACAGTAAATAACTTTGCAGGTGTGATTTAATCAACAGGAATGCCAAGATTTCACAACTTCTGGCCTACCTTAAAGAAAATGAGTAATAGAGAAACCCATGCAGCAGGAAACAAATGAGCAGAATTAGTGAACTAAGGTCTATCAAGCAGGGTTCAAGATCACTTGTGTTGGATGACAGTTGATATATTTGCACTACAGTTCATCTGTTTTCTTATCTGGGAAAGTGTTCTATAATAAATCATAATTTATTGCATGTTTTGCAACGTTATCAAAGGGCACACCTAAGATTTTTGCTTCAGTAATAAATTCCACCCAACCGTGCACAGGAATTCACTTGACAATCTGGACGTAGCTAAACTATTTTGGTATTTTCTAAGGTCAGCACTTTTGATCTAGCACCAACAACTCATCTGGTTTACAAAACACCACATTTACTTTCTTCTAAATTTAATTATGCTTAAAAACTAACAGGAGATTTCAAAGTAATTCTCCAATGACAATCACCCATGAGCAAAAAACCCCAAAGCTGTTAGACAAGGACCCCTATTCCCAACCCATAACTGCTTGTCATCCCCTTTTCAGTTGCCTTTTTCCCCTTTGGGTGTATTTATCTCTGAATAGGAACAAAGCAACAGAATGTTGTGATCAATCTCAGCAATATTTCTTGATATATACAGCTAAATTGCTTGTGAGGCTGGTCATATGTTCCTGCCTATTACCTGTAAAACAGAGAGCGGAAAGAAAACTTTAGAACAGCCCTAAACCTTCCATATTATTATATACAGCAACCAATTGGCAAACTCCAAGCAAACATTTCTGAAGATGAATGGGTACTGCCAGGGTGCTTAAAATTTCTCTGAGATCTGGGGTTTTTTTAATTAGTGATTAATCAAAAATAGGTGGAGAATAACCAAATCATTACAGCTTTAAGTTCGGCATTATAAGACTCACCATTTGTATGCAGTATCACCATGTTAAAATTGCATTTCAGTATGTCAGTAAGTGAAGGGCTTTCTAGGATTAGTGGTAGTGTGCCTGTTTTCCTTTCAAAGACCACTGTGTAAGGGAATTAATTTCATGATGTAAGCTGAAAGTTTCCAAACATAATTGCTGCTTTGCTATGACGTTCACCAACTTGATCTACTCTGAATATACCTGCACAGACACTTGAGATAGATCTGTTTATTTTCCTTATATGAAAATTATTCTAAACACAATGAACAAACTGCTGCCTTTAAAATACTTAAAACACCATATTTCTCTGCTAACAAATACTATGTCTGTTTACAGGTACCAGAAAACCTAGAATCCCAAGCAATATGACTTGAAAATAATTGCTTACCATTATGTTTATGCTACTGGCAAAGAACCCACACCAATGATGGTTAAAAAAATGATTAGGAGCATTAGTTTCAAGTATTAACATTTCTCTATGAATTGTCTGTGATGTTATTGTTGTAAGCCTGACCTCAATTTTAAATGCTAAATATGCATTAGTGCAAAGATCTTTTTTTCGTCCATGTGTTTTTTCTTGTTATTATTTTTTCTTTTCTGTTTAATGCTATTTCCTACTCATATTAGCGAAGTAACTGAAATTAACATGGTTGCATTACAAAGAAATCTTACCCACATACTACTTCATTAAAAATCTGCACATGTACTACTATAGTTGGAGTAACCAATTAATATGTATGAACTGCTAAGACTGAAAAACACTTATTTCTCTAACCTTGCTTTCACAGACAACTGTCTGAAACCCACACCTTCAAAACTGAAAATTTTAGTATTCACTGTCTTTCAGTGTTTCAGGCTGGAAAACTTGAAAGAAAATCTCTTCTAGGTTTTTAACTTAATGACCTAAGTTTTGAAGGGGAAAGGACACTTTGTTAGCCGTACATTTAAAAAAAAGTTATTTTGAGAGTCTCCATGACTCTCAAGATCATAAAGTCCTTCTAAGGATTTATATTCAGATTTGTATAATATTAGAAGTTGTGTGTCAGCAGTGAAGCCATGTATCCTTATCACCTATAGATTTTTGTCAGACACAAGAAAACTTCTTTTATTACAGATTCTTGTGTCCTATTCTGTGACCACTTGCGGCTCAGTAAACTCTGTTCTGCCCCAGGTTTCCCACAGACTCGATCGAAGTCCATTCAGGTCTCCTTCTTCCTCCCTGTCTCTCAAGCCTTTCACAGTACCGTAAGTCCCCTTCTGTATTTCCTGTTCAATACCCCCAAGTCACTCGGACATTCGCTGCTAGCGGGGCAGAGCATCCCAGGCTATGAATGACTTTCACTAGACAACGTGCTCCCCTGGTCAGTATGGGCAGACTCAAGAAACCATGATTAAAGCTGGGATTTCCCCCTCTTTCCCTCAGCAGACGTACTAAGAGAGTATTTGTCCTCTGAGTGACAACCTTCTCTGAAACTTGGAGAACTTAACCTTTCTAAAGCAAAATTTATCAGAAAAGCTGTAAAAGCCATATTTTTGGAGAAAAAAAACATATATAAGTTTTAAATAGTACTGTAGTATAGATATTACAGAAGATGATACAAAGACAGATCAAAGAAGCTTAAGGAACGGGGCAGAGCTAATGCGGCCAGAAAACCAGGAGGAAAAGAGGACAACGACCTTTGCACTTTTCATTTGTGTGCTGGTCCTATCTTCTCCTCAGAAAGCATGCTTTTAGAAGTACTTTTTTAAAAGCATGCATACATTTTGATTTACTCTTAACTAGGTTTTGTATAAACCAGAGGAGATTTGAAAACAGAAACCAAGAGCTGAGCTCAATGCTTCATTACACTCATTCAAGTCACTCCCATCACTGCCTTTTCTAAGAAAAAAGGTCACAGTGTACTTACTGGTAAAGTGGACAGGCAGATAACAGGGCCAGGAATGGTATGAACACTATTATATTACAGTCTTACTATTTTCTGTGGCATCTAAGTAATTGAGGAACTACATACTTATCAGACATGCAAATTATGCAGAGCTATAATGTCATCATCAAGTTACCAGATTTCTAAATCATCAGCCTCACTTCACTGGTGTAAAGGGTAGTGGTGCCTGTGAGAATCCACATGCACAACATTTATAAATTGGCTTCTGCTGATTTATGTCAAATAAAGGATCTTATCCCACTGGGTTGCAAATTACATCTTTAAGGGGCCTTCAAATTTCTTTTCCTTCAAAAATACAATGATGAGAAAACAACTTACGTTCAACTTGATCAAACATTACTGAGAACAAGAAATCTCTTGGTGTCATGTAATATTCTCCTTCATATTCCAATGATGCAAAATGCATGAAACGATGCTTCCGAAGAGACAGTCTTTCGTCCCTTTCCGCATTAATAACATCTTCCTTCTGAAACAGAAAAAAAAATCCATGCAGAAAGATGGTTGCATTTGTAGACCAACTCTGTAATTAGAAAGAATCCTATACCTGATCTTGATTAACCTCAGCATTTTGTGAGTAGCCACAATAAGAGACTCTCAGGAATTAAAGCTTTTATGTCACGGTTTTAATGAATGACATGCTTATATGACAAAGTAGTTTTTGGCTTCACTGAGAGCACGTCTTAACATCACAGCTGAGCCAAACTAATGGCTTGTTGTCACCAAAGGCTGCATTTGCTTCCCAATCCCCTGCTCTTGGCCATAGGTCCTGCACCTCCTTGCTTGCCAGCTCTGCTACTTGAACTCTTGCCGAGCCAAATTCAGCACACTAACTCAACAAAAAACTGAAGTGACCAAACAGCAAATAGTATTTTGCCAGGTTAGTGACTGGCTCAGTGAAGGTTGAAATATGCTCTGCATCTGTGCAAATGATCCACTCCTGAAGTTACTTGTCAAGTTGTGGATTGACTCCTAAGATGGGAGAATAATGATGTTCTAGTTTAAGTATGGGCCTACCTTTCAGAGAAGTTAGAAAAATGGGAAAAGCAATGAAAACACCAACAAAAGAGTCAGAGTCATATCATCAACGCCAAAGATTCAACCAGTCAAGCAAACAAAAACCTTCCAAGCCCCCCCTTAAATACTGAGAGACTCGTGATCGAAATCATACAAGTTGACAACACTCTGATGAGTAGTAACAGCACTTACCGTCAGCAAGAGAGGACACAGACACAGTGAAACAGAGACATTTACATTTTAGTATTTCAGAGATAGTAAGTGGCAACAGGAAAATGAGACACTGTGTGCATTTGAACATTAAGCATGGAACAATTTTACCACCCGCAGCATCCCACAATTTTAGGACTGTTCATATACATGAGAAAGTGAAGGAAAAGCAAGAAAATCCAAGGCTAAGTATCAAGACCCCAACTTGGACATACTTGAAATCATCAGTAAACAGCAAAATGGATCTGCAGCTAGGTCAGTGCCCATGGCATTACTGGGTGCATGATGCAGATGAGCGGGTACAGCCTAGGGCATGGCCTACCAAGGTGCTGCATCACATCTTCGAGCAAACAATCACTATTCGTTTATGCTTTTCAGTTTCTCATCATTCTTATGGACTGCTTGGCATTTGAACAGTCCAGTATAGTGCTGGATACTGCATTTTGCAAATTGGGTTACTCCTGAGACAGGGCAGTGTAGGTGGCTCCTGGTTACACTCAGACCAGCTGCAGGTGCAGCAAGGGCCTCACCAGTCGATGTTAAAACACAGGGCCTGCTGTGCTCATTGTGTTCATGGGGCAAACTGTGGGACAGAGACGGGAAGACAGTATGTGAATGGAGGAGTGAGGAGGTCAGTGGGAAGACCTTGCTTGGTTTTGCTGAAGTCAGCACTGGTTATAGCAACATGCAAGGTAACAGGCACCTAGATGCATGGGAGGTTGTTATGAAAACTGGAAATAGGCACATATATTTGCAAATAGCATAGTAGGGAATGGGATGTCTGTGTATTTGTGTACACACATCCAGGGAGTGGGCAAGCAAGAAGGGAATAGGACCCTCTGAACCACTTAAAAGCTGCGATCAGATTTCTGACACTTCAGTTTTAACTTGCTATTCCTCCAGGATGAGGACCACTAATTCAGTCTTCTCTGCTGAGTTCAAACAATTGCAGAATCAAGTACTGGCAGTTACATTTCCTCCACCCAGCTGACAAGAGGCCAGGACTTTGGTATGAAGTGGCAAAGACAGCAGAGGAGCATGATGCGATGAACACACAAGTTGTTTTGGGACAATAGCTTCTAGCCCACAGACAGGGCTCTGAAGTTAAAATAAAAAACATTAGGTCTAGTGTCAGGTTTACAAGGTAGAGGAAAGAGATGGAGGACTGACATTGATACAGGCAGCTCCAAATAATGGGACCCAGCGTGGTCTGAGAGTAACGACCAACTCCCTCAAAGTCAAGTTCCCTCAGACGAGGAGGGTGGGCCTCAAGCTGTAGCCAATAACCAGTCCATTGAAGAAAGCATGAAAAGACAGTTCAGTGGCCAATGACACATCAGAGAAGAGGATGGAGCATTTCAACTTTATGTCACAGAGTCAAGGAATCTCAGGTTGAAAGGGACCTCAGGGATCATCTAGTCCAACCTTTCTGGGAAGAGCAGAGTCTAAACGAGATGGCCCAGCACCCTGTCCAGACAACTCTTAAAGGTGTCCAACGTGGCCGAGTCAACCACTTCCATGGGGAGATTATTCCAATGGGTGACTGTCCTCACTGTGAAGACTTTTCCTCTGGTGTCCAATTGGAATCTCCCCAAGCACAACTTGTGTCCATTCCCCCTTGTCCTCTCCATGCGACTCGTGTAAAAAGGGAGTCTCCATCTTCTTTGTAGCTGCCCCTCAAGTACTGGTACATGGTGATGAGATCCCCTCTGAGCCTCCTTTTCTCAAGGCCGAATAAAACCAGCCTACCCTCATATGGCAGGCTTCCCAGTCCTTGGATCACCTTGGTGGCCCTTCTCTGGACCCCTTCCAGCCTGTCCACATCCTTTTTGTAGAGCGGGGACCAGAACTGGACACAGTACTCCAGGTGTGGCCTGACAAGCACTGAGTAGGGTGGGATAATGACTTCTTTTTCTCTGCTGACGATGCCCTTTTTGATGCAACCCAGCATCCTGTTGGCCTTCTTGGCCGCAGCAGCACACTGTTCGCTCATGTTGAGCTTTCTGTCCATCAGGACCCCCAGGTCTCTTTCCACAGAGCTGCTCTCCAGCCAGGTGGATCCCAGTCTGTGCTGCACTCCCGGATTATGTTTTCCCAGGTGCATGACCTTACACTTGTCTGTGCTGAACTTCATAAGGTTCTTGCTGGCCCACTCTTCCAGCCTATCCAGATCTCCCTGCAAACAGCTCTCCCTCTGGAGTGTCTACTTCCCCACTCAACTTGGTGTTGTCCGCAAACTTCATCAGGCTACACTTGATGCCGGTATCCAGATCACTTATAAAGATGTTGAATAACATTGGGCCCAATATTGATCCCTGGGGGACCCTACTTGTGACAGGTTGCCACTTGGAAAAGGAGCTATTTATCACCACCCTTTGGGTGTGGCCTGTCAGCCAGTTCCCCACCCTCCGCACAAACCACTTGTCTAGGCCATAACACATCAATTTCTCCAGGAGGAGACTGTGGGGGACCATATCAAAGGCCTTGGAGAAGTCCAGGTAGACAATGTCTACCATCCGCCCCATGTCAACCAGGCAAGTCACTGTGTCATAGAAGGCCACCAGGTTTGTCATGCACGATCTGCCTTTAGTGAAGCCATGTTGGCTTTTCCCAATCACGTGCTTCATTTGACTTGTGATGGCCCCCAGGAGGATTCGTTCCATAACTTTCCCAGGGATTGAAGTAAGGCTGATGGGCCTATAGTTACCCAGATCCTCCCTCGAGCCCTTCTTGTAGATAGGGGTAACATTTGCCTTTCTCCAGTCCTCAGGGACATCCCCCGTTCTCCATGATTATGGAGAGCAGCCTTGCGATGATGTCAGCCAGCTCTCTCAACACCCTCGGGTGGATGGCATCAGGGCCCATTGATTTGTAGGGGTGAAGGTCCTGTAGTAGTTCATATACTAACTCCTCCTTCACCGATGGTGGGTCGGTGTTTGGTTCAATTGGCAATTTTGTTCCCAAAGCCTGGGACCCTACAGTGCTGATAAAGACAGAGGTGAAGGAGGTGTTGAGGACCTCTGCCTTTTCTGCGTTGTTGGTGATTGACTCTCCTTTTCCATTTAACAGTGGGCCTATGTTTTCCTTCTTTTTCTGCTTATGATTGACATGTCTGAAGAAACCTTTCTTGTTATTTTTCACATCTACAGCCAGTTTCAATTCGAGCTGGGCTTTTGCTTTTCTAACTGCGTCTCTGCACACTCTGGCAATGCCCTTGTAGTTCTCGGTGGACAATCCTCCACTTCTCCATCTGTGCTGTGCTTCCCTTTTGGATTTGAGTAGACCCAGGAGGTCATGGTTGAGCCACGGGGGCCTCTTGCTCCGCTTACTTCCCTTTCCTTTGTAGGGAATAAATTGGCTTTGTACTTCCAATACAGAGTTCTTGAAGAATTCCCAGCACTCACTAGCTCCTTTGTCTTCCATGGAAGCCTCCCATCGAACCCCTCCCAAGTGAGCCCTGAGTGGCCTCTGAAGTTTGCTCTTCTAAAATCCAAACTCCTTGTCTTAGAGCTGACCTTCAGCACACTCAGCAAGATCCCGAACTCCACAATATTGTGGTCACTGCAGCCAAGGCTATCACTAACAGAGATATTACAAAGCAGGTTTTCTTGGTTTGTGAATAGCAAGTCCAGCAGTGCCTCCTTCTTGGTTGGCACAGGCTCAGCACAAGCTATACTAGAGCTCAGCAGCTCATGTGTAACTGCTTGCTACCTCTGAACAGCATGTGGCCCTCAGACTGAAAATTCATGGCACTCTAATAGCAGTAAAACAATTTATACCAGCTACAAGGCTGACCCGCCACCTTTATGATGACAAGTATCCTTATTTCTGCTTTCCCTCCACATTTTAGTATGGTTACTGTGACAGTCTCTACAGCAAATCCAAGTATGTTAAAGGGAATAAAAGACTGCGCAACAATCAGGAGTATGGAAGAATAACACAAAAGCAAAATGTTTGCAATTATCTCATATCCCATTATTCTGCAGTTTAATTTATGGAGGAGCACAAGGCATACCTCAGTGAAGGCCTGAAATAGAAACATGTACAGACAAAATAAAAAGCCTATCAAAATATTTCAAATACACTAAGTTTTACCACCCTTGACAGTTACGAGAATAAAGACTAAAATTTCCCAAATGGCTCTGCAATCTGCACAAAACGTAAGAAAAAAATAATCTGAAAGTTTTTATGAAGATCCTTTTTGCTACAGAACATCTGGAAGCTGAGGGAACTGGGCTTTTTCAGCTCGGAGAAGAGAAAGCTTCGGGGGGACCTAACAGCAACCCACCAGTGCCTATACAGAAGTTATCAAGATGACTGAGCTGGGCTCTCCACTGGAGCTTCATACAGCTCCACCACCGGCAGTTCTGGAGTGCAGTTACAGGGACTTTTTTTAGCTGTCTGGACAGACCGTTCAGAAGATGCAAGGTGGAATACAGCACCACAAAAAAATCTGACCTTCCTTCCCACCAAACACATTTGCACAATTTTATTGCATGAGAGACTGAAAATCTGGGCAGCCGTATCAGAGGGTGGAAGCTCAGAGGAGAGGTGGCAGCAGGGTTTACCATGTCAGCCAGAACAGAAATATGTAAAGAATATGGAGATCTTTACTGTCCAGAGTGAAGGCAATGGCCATCAGTGGCCACTGACTCAAACAGTACACCATGATGATGTAAAGCCTTAAATTGCCATCTTTCTCAATGTTTTCCAAAACCAACAATAATACTGTTCAAATTGCTTTAATACCAGTTAAGGACCTGAACCTGCTACATTTGGCATCAGAGGCTAGAAATTCACAATCAAGTTGTAATGGCACAGAAAAAGTGATGACTTTTCAGGTGTAAGCCATATAATTTTTAAATTTACAAAAATAGTCAATACAATCATTTCTGCAATTTTAATTAAATTGAATTGAATGTAGCTGGATGTTTACCCTTTAAATATCAGTACTGCTGATCTTATTCTTATTCTTCTTAATTTCTTCCTTAAACATACTGCCAGCATTTAATTAAGCTTTGAGTGATATCTTTCTCAGATTTTGGACATAACACTTTTTGTTAGCCACACTGCCAACTACAACCCTCATACTGCCTCAGTTCTTCTCCATTTCACCACACAAAACGACTCTCATAACCTAAATAAATGAGCATAACACTTTACTGTGATTATTCTCCAAATCAAAATAATAATTTCAGAAGGTGTTCTGGAGCATAATTACAAAACTCTTTGCTTTAACTGTATCACTTCTTTCCATCAAATTGTTTGTTGTTTCTGGACTACTATTGCCAGTGATCAAGATATTCCTGAAACTATGGTTTAGCATGGTCCCTAATCCTGAGCAAAAGCAGATGTACTGTCTCTAAAAAGGGGACATGGGCATCCTGAAGCAGGGACTGGCCATGAGATGTGGCTAAGTGTAAAATATAGACAAGTCTACAGTAGCAGCTTACGTGCTCTTTTAAAAGCTGTATCCCCCTCCTTCACCACTGTTCTCTTCAGCAATACCTATCTGTCCATGTCTTCAGCAAGCAGGGATGCCAGACCCACCGAAGACGGTTGGTAAAGAATGGAAATACATGGGAGGAAGTATAACTCTCATTTGCTCTGAGGGGGGATATATGACCGAATAACTAGTCTAATCACTATTCCAAACACCTAATCAAAGATTGAATATAAATTATGTTTTGAAGAAAAGACTGATTCAATCACTTAAAAGTAAGATTGATCTTCTTTTAAAGTACCAATCCAAAGCATGCTTAGGGGAGCAAGCTCGCTCTCAACAATTCAGTACCCTTCCCACTTCAATTAAGTCCTGACTAATTTCCAAGTACTTTCTCCTGACTCATCCAAGCAGTCCTTCAGATAAAGTTGACATTCCTGACATTTCTAAAAAGACTGCCAAAGCTCATTTTGCTCATAAAAATGCATGTACAGGGCAAAAAGCAGAGTTTTCCTCTTTAATTCTATTCCACAAAATGAGTTTCAAGTAAAGACAGGTATACTGTAGGAAACAATGATGTATTTAAGGCTGGATTTCAGATATTAAGGTATCTGTAATCTAACACCTCAGCAGTTTCCAACAGTGCAAACTCAAAGCAGGCAGGATACAGAAATTCAAATTTACTGAGAGGCAACGGGTGAGAAGAATCTATTATTACTACTACTGCACAAGATTCCTATAAACATAATTTAAAATGACTCTGTGATTGACTCGTGCTTATTTTTGTCTTTAACAGTGCCATATAAGAAGAAATCAAACCAGAAAGAGCTATGCTGCATTAATGTTAAGGCTCAGGCTGAAATTCCATCCTTAACTCGTTCTATTGTGTGTGGATACAGCCGGGGCTTCAAACACTGGGTGTTCCCAGATGCTCCACAGCACCCTGCACAACCAAGTGAATTAAGAATGAAGTTTCAGCTTTAACTTGGAATTTAGTTGCCTTTGTGGTTTTATGTCAAGCCTCCAACGCCAATTTGAGCATTTCCATGGTAAAGCTATGATAGTTGATGGTAAATTAGAATTGAATGACATTAAAAGGGCTCTAGAATGATGCAAGTGTTTTCCTCTGCAGTCAACATGGCAAGGGATCAGCAGCTGATCAGCCACTGGCGTCTGTAAGCATTACCAAAGACTATGGTTTCCTTCTTGCTTCCTGCACTGAGAAATGCCTAAGGGCAACAACATTACTTCTTACAATTAATTTTCAGATTGATGTAGTAAATCTGTTTATCAGTCTCTTAATTTAGGATGCTAATAAAGAATTCATGGTGTTCAAATTTCAGCTTTTTTTTTTTTTTTTATGAAAAATAGCAAGCTTAAGTAAAAACCTTGTATTTACTGTATCTTTGAACTTATTTTAAAAATACATTAAAAAAAATGAAAGGTTACATAAATAAAACCTTGATAACCCTTACCTGTGATTTTTGTAACACTGCTGATCACTGTGATGTGATTTTGGTAACACTGGTAAGCAAATTCTGCATCCATTCAAAATGTAAGTACTTGCGTGCAAACTCAAATATTTGCAGCTGATGATGAGTCAGAAGCTACTTAAAATAAGCACATACACTTACCCCTCCCTTAAATTTAAAATGATATCTTCCACTTTCTTTCATTTTACTTTTTATCCCTTTGCACAGAATTTAGTGGTTTGATGTGCCTGCACCTTTTATGTTTTCCATTTTATTTTTTTCTGCTTAAAAAATAGTCTACATTTTCCAGTTAATTTTTTCCCCAACATAATTTTTCCTTCTTCACTCTACTCCTTTCCATATAATTTACTTATTTTGCCTCTTAGCATCCTTTCATTGCCTTTCCTCCATCATCTACACACCTTCTTCCACTTTCCCTCTCCCTTGGAAAAAATATTAAGCTATAAAACCTTTTTTTCCCCCCTTCTCTGAAGAGGATCAATGCTTTTTTTTATTCTTCCCTGATCTGGAAGAGTTAACTTGCACCACTCATTTTACCTGCTATAAGGGTAACTAAACCAATGTGTGGGATGTAATTAAAATCCAGTTGGTGCCAGCAGGCTCTCTGGGAGACTTAGGTTTGGATCCATTAATTCACACTAGATCTACAGATGGACTTAGCAACTCTGTATCAAATTTCTGTAAGACTGATGAAAACTTTGCAGTTCACTTGTGTCATTATTGTATCTCAATTTCAACTCAACACAATTTGAAATGATCAAAATAACAGAAACTTAACCTCAGACCCTCCTGCACATGTTAACATACCCAGCATGCATGCTGAATGCACAGAGGATAATGCTTGGAGCTCAAGGTTTGAAAGTCTCATATGATGCAATAATTTATAGATGAAAAATGGTTTTGACAAGAAATCCATTTGGTATAAATATGTGACTTAAATATTACAATCTTGAGCTTTCTGTAAGAAAGCTTGTATAAGTATGTGCAAAAGTAGTTTGTGCTTTCACAATAAAGAATGTGAGCCACGTATTATGCAGAGTCTCGATCAAATGCGTCAGTTACCAAAACCAGCATCAAGTTGAAGACTTCAGGTCAGGAGCAAAATGTTCTTATGAAGTGAATTCATCTGTATTACTTTTTTCAATGTTATATTTTTTGAGCTTGCAGATCAAACTGCAAGCCTGGACATAAAGTAAGCCAGGAAAGAAGATTTTAAGAAGTACTGATTTCTGTTTGGAAATAATTTCTAAGTATTTGAATGAATGTTTAGCAATGTGAAACTACAATAAACAGCTACGTTACTGAAAGTTCTAACAGCCTTGAAATCCCTAAATATGAAAGGAACAAAAGATTAAAATACTTTCTCAGGAGCTACTTCTGAGACAGAGAACAGACTGCTAAAAGGAGGACAACCAGAGAATGAGAATGCAATAGCCTCATGTCTGGCTACTCTTAAAACTGCTGAATATAAATACTCCAAAATTAGACGAAGCCCTTTCTATGCACTAACAGGTGCCACTCCCCTTCTTCCTTTGAAATAGCTGCTCAGACAATTCTGCTGTGTCTGTACTAGTTAGTGATGGTTACGTTTGAAGCAGCAGCTGAACAGTTTATTTGCATCTAAACCTCTGATATTTTTGGGTTTAATTTTTCTCTCGCCCTATTTGTATTTCACTGTGTTCAGACTAAACTGCTGCACACAGAGCAGGTCTTCCACTGTTACTAGAACCCATACCAAATGGAGAATTAAACCAAATACAAAGATAATACAGAAAACAGTCTCAGTTTATAAGGTTTTTTAAATTCACTATTCAATTCTAGAAATTTCAGCCTTAGCAGAGCTTGTTTTTAAACATAAACCTAAAAAGAAGTTGGAAACTAACACATTTCCACTAACAGGCTATAACAAGGTACAAGGTGCCCAAGCTCTAACAAGCCAGAGAACCGGTTCATTTAACAAACCATACATTTACACCTCAACTTGCGAGTTATCACACCGCCCTGCTTACATGTTCCCCTACCGAGGCTGACATACTGCTCAAACACCCTGGTGCAGAAGTACTAAATACATACAGAGCGGCAGGGGGACCACAGAGACACCTCAAAAGCAATGCACCCAGGAAACATGTTCAGACAGCTTTCTCGGAAAGCTCATCACACTGCTATTGTATTTGACAGTCAGTGGATTTAAGTGAAAAATGTGTTGTACCTACTTCACACTGATCTTTTCCAGTCAATCATTGCACATTAAAGTGCAGTTAAAATGTGAAGACACAAATACATTTATCTTTAAAGGTAAGAAGAGCTAGCTATTTTTGAAAGATGCTATGTGCAGATGTGTAATCAATACATGGAGCTTAACTATTTGCCTCTAAAATGCTGTAATATCTTTATTTTCCTCCCCCTTCTCAATTCAAATGATGTATGGAGCATGTCTTGGCACACCTTCTCAGAGGAGCTGGGAGAGGCTCTAAGCTATCTGAGCTTTTTACTTACCCTGGGCTTGCAAATCTTTAGGACTTTTCAAGTGAATAGGAGTTTACCTCTTACGTGTGCTTGTGCTGTAGAAGGAAACCATATGCCCTTCTCAAATAGCTTCTCGCTTTGTTTGGGTAACTCAGATAGTAGGTCTACTTGATCCGTTCTGAACTACATCAAGAGATAATACATTTATTACATGGCTGTTCAGTTTAACTGAATGCCCTTCAAAATGGGAGTATATATGTCTGAGTTTGAGAAGCACAACTTCAAACTGTGGGAACTTTTGCAGTCCAACTTATGCCAACTGCACGGTGCTATGTATTTACCTGATGCTTCACAGCTTTAAAAGCTTTTTACTGTTATGGTGCTTGGTCTGCTAACAACTGTACAGACATGGAAAAAAGTTAACGGCTTTAACAGTAGGTAGTTGAATGCTAGACTAGTTTTTGTTCTGAACCAGAAGACAAATGAATTCTGGACTCAGTACTTATAAGCAAAGAATTAGAAAATAAACTGTTTAATGGTAGATGTAGTAGACTGACCAAAGCACAAGGACCTAAGAGAATGCATATCCGAAACCAAGACTGGGCGAAGATGAAAAAAAAGAAGATGACTTTCCAATAGGTGAAGCAAGCAGTACAGGTTCAAAAGAAAATTAAAGATATGAAAAGCTGAGGATAAAGGAGCTAGATTTCATGTAGCAGTATGCAAGAATACACTCAGGAGTTACATAATAAACCCCCAAAGTCGTTAAATTTTCAAGAAATTTTTCTTTGTAATTAAACAGATGCATTATGTTAGCATTTAATGGTTGTGCAGATTTAAACATACCCATGTCCATGTATGGATAAAAGAGACTAGACAGAAGATGGCTACCATAACCTGTGAAGGGCTGAGCAAGAAGTGGTAAATACAATGGAGTGGGAATTAAGATAGCAGGGAGTTTAGTGATAATAGAAAGAGAAAAGTTTTTTAAAAAAAAAAATACCAGAAATGTAACAGAATCGGTGTTATAAGCTTTTTAAAACAACTTCAAAGTGCTTTGTCAATGGTTACATACACTTCCAATAGTTATACACACACTATGTTTGCAACAACATGCCAAAAGCATTCCTGAAAAGGCATTACACTGGCATGGTATTTTACAGACAATGTTATGTGCTTCAAGGGAAACACTCCAAAAGAAACTGCCTCCCTGTCATCAGACAAGACTGTCGCTCTCTTGTTTTCGAAACACGTTTCAGAATACCAATCTTGTTTAAGTGCTATTGTTAACATGTTTGCACATCCAAAATGTTTTAAACAGTGGCTGAATGCACAGTGCCTTCCATAAAAGTAGATGTAGAACACCCTTAGATTGCAGTATCACTCATTGAAACACACTGCATGCCAAATATAATTACACATTAAAATGCGAATCCTGTTAATTTTTAACCTAGGTACTTTGGACTTGCCCTGCCAGAGAATTTTCATCACAATACTGGCATTGCATTACAAGAAATACACTGTGTCGCAGTTGCCAACCAGGCTAACACAGCACTGATCAAAACCAACCATGCAGTGGCAGACCCTATGGTCTTAACAACTTCTTCTCTACCAAGGGCGAGAACCCCCAAAACAGAAATATCTGTGATTTCATCTTCCTGGACTAAGAACAATGTTTCTCTATAGAAGAGTAAATACAACTCAAATGAAGCCAAACAGAATGCCTACATGAGGCTTAAAAATGCTTCCATTATACTATCAGAGAATGAAGAAAGAAGATGACAATCCTAAATATGCAAGCATCATATGTGCTAGCTGTCATCAGTCTCTGTAAATGAGTGCTTCTATTTAGTCAGCCTAAAAATACTTAAAAAAACCCCAACTTGTTATGAGTTTATCCAAATTTCAGTGTCTCCCTTTTTGAAGGCTTTGACATAAAGAAAACTCAGTTAAAAAATGTGGTGAATTTTGGAAGAAAGTTCTGTTGGTTGGTGCTCAACTGAGACAGGAGCCCTGAAATTATTCGTCATGGAAAAAGAGATCTCCTTGGTCACTAGATCTGCAAGGTGGTACTTTAAGGCTCTTGTTTTAATCCACACATGTATGTAACAGTATCACAGTTCTCCATACCAATGTACATGTCAGCTGTACACTGGTATGATGGCTTTACACAGCATAGCTACATAAAAACATTTACTGGTAAAGGAATTAGGAATTTTACAGTTTGTGGTTGTTTTTTGGGGTGGGTTTATTTTTTGGTTTTTGGGGTTTGTTAGGGTTTGGGTTTTTGGTTTGGTTTGGGTTTTTTTGTTTACGTTTTTTAAATCCAAAACCAAAACACAACAAAGGAGGGCACGCAACTACACACGTGCTTGCTAGAAATATTCTGAAATTTTGAAAATTAAAACTAAAAAATTAACTGTTTAAAATAAAGAAAAGCCAAAATAGTAGGCAATACTCAAAACATACTATTCCCTTAAGAACAAATATATAAGAACCCTAGATGTGACCGATTCCTGGAAAGACAGGAAAACTGTGTTCAGAAAAAGTATTTCATTGATATTACTGAACAGTATTCCCTTCAGTGATAATGTGAACATTACAGAACTAATCACATTACTACTCCCCCAGAAGCTTGAAAATTTCCAGGGTGGTGGTGGGGAAATGTTTTTTAAGCTTTTCTCCAGCCCTTTTGTAACAACATTTTCCAAGTTAAAGCCACATGCAAATGGCAAAAAGAAACGAGAGAATGGCGGGGGTCGGGGGCAGATACGCTCCCGGTTCGTGCATAAGCAACCAAACTGAAAATAAAATAAACAAATAAACACTTAGCTGAATTTCACTGTACACTCTTCACTCTACAGAAAGTCTATCAGATTTAAACCCCATTATTACCTAGGTTACACCAAGACGTTTTCTCAGTTCTCAGAGAGCCTGGTGCTTAAAAAGGTGCTGTAAGTGACGGGGAGTTAACTGATTAGGTTACCATAGAAAGACTACCAGAACCAAACCTCCCAAAGAATTCAACAGCATCTGGGAAGTGTGAAATTCTTCACTTTTAAATACTGTGAACTAACACTATTACATAAAACTTCCACAGAGGTGAATTAATCATACAATAACAACATGTAAAAGAAAGAAAACAGAATCTCTTTAAAGCTTTCCTTTTTTCTCTTATTTATTAAAGGTTTAGTCACATAGATGAAAAATGGCTAACAAGTTAAGCTCTTTAGAAGAGGGGTCAGAGTTACACTCAGAGGATGTAGCAGGTCCCAGGAGAGACCTGAAACAAACATCCATATGTCTTGTAAGATTAATACAACAATAACAACAAAGTAATTGCAACCACAAGCAATGTTTATACTGTAATTATGTTGTAAAATTATATTTATTTCTCCATAAAGCTGCTGACTTCACTTCTAAACAAATGATTTGTCTTCTGTAGGAGTCAATGATCTTGTGACAATGTTACGTGTAAAACTTACGTGTCTTAAAACACAATATATTTACCAATGACCAGACGTATATTTCCTAGTCCTGCTTATTTTTTTAAACTTTCTACCTATGCAGAATTTTTCTTCTAAAGCATTTTCGTTTGACAGAGACCAAACATGGAAAGACTGGATGAAGAGAGACAGCTACGAAACCTGTATAATGCACGGTTCTGCTGTGCCACTTATTGTCTATAAAACAAGGAACCACAATGAAAGTTTTACCTTAATTTTGATATTCCCATTTTCTAATTGAACACTTTAATCAGTATCCTTTTCCAAAACTAAAACATTCACAATAAACTCAAAGTACTCCAAACAAGAATTCAGAAATCTAGAATTCTGCTTATTCAAAAACAACATATTTACTTTGAATGAAGCATGCATTATTTACTCAAAGATTTGTGTAGTATTTTAAGTTTTCAGTATACTGTAAAATGCATCATACTCAAAAGTGGTAAGAATGGTCTTAAAAGTTCCAGCAGATTGCTTTGTAGATCAGAACTTTTAAGATCAGTTTTTGACAGCCTTTTACAGAAAACCCACAGGAAACAGGACAGATAAGAAAAAGTTAAGGGCACCAACAGCAGGCAACAGAAGCCTGAATTCATTAATTTGTACACACACTTTATTTGCAAAGAGAAAAGTGTTCCTACCTCTAAACTGGGCGTCAAGGAGATGACTGTCCAGGACATTAGATTTACATCAGAGGAATTTTAAAAATCCCTTTTACATTTAGTTCTTTCAATAACAGTTATCCTGAAAGTTGAAATTTATTCAATATGAAACACTGTGAATAAGGTAACACTGACAAACAGTTATTTTAACTGGAGCCATTACGGCCCATAAAACCAGTGTATTCCTGATTACAGCAGAGTTGTAACAACCCTTCATTTTTTACTAGTGTTTATAAATTCCACCTTCTAATTTTGAACCTTCCTTCTGTAATTAAAGTTCAAGTATGTTTTCTCAAACCTCCCTTCAAAGCCCATCACTGCTGCACCTTCAGCGAGACTGCAAGGTCACAGTGCCGCACTGCAACTTTCTTCTCTTCAGCATCTGAATCTAGGAAAAACCTGTACCTGGTAGGTCATCCATTTTTCTGTGCTACATTCCTCTGTGCCAGAGATAAAGTTGTTTTCAGCCATCCTGGCTGCACCTAAAATGGCTGTTGTAGAGGTTGTAGTACCATTTAAGCAGGTCATCAAACATCTGCTGATCTTCTTTTTGAAGACCTCCGTGGTTATCATTGTTGCTTCATTTATCAAAGCTGCCATATTCTTGGAAGCAGACTATTAGGACAAACATGAAATTTCTTTGGGAGGTCCAGAGCTCCATCTGATGTAATTCTCTCTTCTCCTCCTCTTCGAAGTTTTTAAGATTATCTTTATCTTGGACTTCTTTTGTGAAATTTTTTTACTACAGCATTTAATTCAAGAGGGATAAAAATGAGATTGAGTCAAATGAATGCTATATTCCAACTCTAATGCTAGACTCCAACCTCTTTTAACAAAAAAATAATTTTCAGACATCCTAAGACCTCAGGAACACCTACATTTTTCAAAGACAGACCGCTTAGTTGTAAATGTTTACAGTAATAACTAAAAATAATGCATATTAATTTTCCCCTGCTCTGCTTGAGAAGATTCACTAGTGAGCATTGTAATTCACAATTTAGAAGTACAAATAGATTACTAGATTTCTAGGTAGTACTAACCATCATCCTCAAAAACCAGATTCATTCTGGATCTATAGCTAGACACCTATTCGAACATGCACTAAATAAAAGAACATATTGAATCTTCCACTGATTTGTTAAAGTCTTAGAAAACTTACACTGGAAATAACTCACACAACCAATGAAGACAGAATATTTACCATGCTAAACATATTTGTTAATTCAAGAGACTGCTGAAATTCTCCGCAATACCTTTTCAGAGAGAATGACTTTCGTGTGCTAATTCACCGTTTGCCACAAAACTTCAGGACGACAGAGAAGGAGCCCAGAAGAGGTTAAAAGCAAATACCAGGCTAGCTGGAACAACCATAAAAATGCAGAATAGGCTTAATGTTAAAAATAGGGATATTATACATTTATCCAAGCCAGTAATACCATCTCTTTTTCACAATACTAAAATGTGATAATGCAATCAGTATGTTATTAACAACACCACCAAACGGTTCCTCAAATCCAACTCTGGCTTTTGTTAATTGTCTTATTACTAAGGGAGGAATTAATTTTGGACAGATGGAACACCTTAGCTAAAGGTTTTACAATGTAACTCACTTCAAGTAAGTTTATTTCTCCGCACCACTCTCTTCCCTGTTTTCCCAACCATCTACTTACTGGAAAAAAAATAAATGACGGGAGGTAAGGCTAACTGGTGCTCAATCTCACATTCCATGACAGATTTGTCTTTTTAAGATTTAAAATAGGAAGCCAAATGCTCCTCCATTAAGGTCATCAATAAATACAGTCTCAGTCTGCACAAGAACTTGAGGCAAATATCATCAAACACTAGGCTCTTGAGACCAACTGTCAGAGATGCTCGTCCTGTTAAATCTGCTGGTCTGCCACATTTGCCAGGCAACTGAATGGAAGAAGAAAGGAAAAAAGAGGACGATATCCCCAGTTTTGTCATGTCCTTCCCTCTGCCCACATAAGACTCCTGCTTCTTAATGTCAGAAGATGAAAGGTGCCTCATATTGGCCAAGAATAGGGAGATGCTGTTTGTTCTGCAGGCACCAAACCTGAAAACAGTTTGGGGGTGGGGGTGGTGTCGGAAATCAGCACTGAAGCCACTAGTGAGATGGGTAGAAACTAGTTGCAGGGTTGTTCTTGCTGGGCTTAGGAAACACCTTGTTCATTTTGAATGACAATGAAAGAGAAATGCACATTGCTTACATCCATTTCTATGGTATTGTCTCAGACAAGCTCAAACTGTCCTTGCCAGCACCTGCATTTAGGCAGGTGACCTCTGGGGAAGAACTGCAAGGAAGAACAGGGTCCCAGGGTACCCCTTACTGCAAGCAGATACAGATACAGGGCTGCATAAACTCCATAGCTAGCCTGGATGTCACCATGTCTTAACGTTATTGCTCGTAAAAATGAGAGTGAGAATAGAAGTCAGCCCAAATAAAAACTGGTTGGTAAATTGAGTAATATTTAGATTTTTTTTTTTTAATGGGGAAATCTATGTCTAGCCCTATCTTGAAAGTATTTAGAAAGCATTTAAATGCCTTTCTGAATTTGGTCAGAGGTGGTCTCAGAAGAATGGAGGAATGACTGCAGTGGGTCAGACCAAAGGTCCACCGCATCCAACATCCTTTCTCCTTCCTCCTGGTCTGTGGCTGCAAGGTTAGAGCATCTGAATGAGTCAGATGTTTTACTTAAAATCTAATGGCAGTGTGTCTTCATCAGTTCAAACATTGGCCATAAGCAAATACTTAGGAAGGAATAAAAATATTCTCTCAGTATTAATCTACTTTGAGCTCAGGGACATCCTGAGCTAGATGTCGTTTCTGTGTGTTTAACAGTCTTTGGTTATATCACTTTCTGGCACTTACCCAACATCTCCTTGAGTCCACGCAAACTTTTAGTGACTTTAATGACTTTTGGCATGAAGTTTCACTCATCTATTGCCTATTGTGAAGAATTGCACAATGGATAATAGACCCTGGGAATGTCAAGTTCATGTCAAGTTATATGCCAGTTTTGTGACTGAGGTAAAACGTTGAGTTGATTATTTCTCTCTCCAGGATAGATGTTTAACAACACATAAGTTTTTCAGCTTCACAGTAGAGGTGAAAAAAACCCTCCATAAGTACAGTTTCCATACCACTTCACAAACTGTACTAAATAATAAGATGATATCACCAAAATCTTTTTCATTAATGACCTACCCAGGGACATAAAACTTTACTTCTAGGAGAAAATGCAGTTTCTTTATTCCACTAGCCAGTCCTTTAAAAATTCTCTTTTACAGGCCACCTCTTAAGTCCTTTCTTATCCATTTTAATAAACATTACTTAATAGCTCTGTACACTGCCAAAATCCATTATCTTAAACTGTAAATTGATAGCTGGAGAAAAAAATGCTTGAAGTTTAAGCTGAATAAAAGCATTGTGCTTGCTATATATTTTGTTTTCTCCAAAACTGCAGCTGCACATTTCAGATTAAACTAACATGGTTTTACTCAAAACTGATCTATTTTCTCACACGTCATTGATCTCATTGATCCAGCTAGAACAGTTTTACGACTGCCAAACTGTTTTAAAGTAACATCTGATGCTCTTCAGACCTGGGTCTAATGATTATGTATGCCACTCTTCTCTAGCTCTTGGAAACAATCTGAAGTGACATTGCTTTCAAAAGTAGGTCAAAAGCAACGTGGTTGAAAATGGGGCTTCTTATATTTAATTATTCAAGATTAACATTTTAAAAGATGTATTTGATTTACATTTTTTCCTGAATTCAACCACTAATTGGGAAGGGTTTAATAACAAAATACATTTTTGGTATCTAAACTGCAGAGACCCTTAGCAGGAGACTGCTTCTTCCCACTGATGTCAGAGTGACTTACAAGTTCCTCAGTTAGGTATCTAAAGGTATGTAAATGCAGATGAGTATAGCAGCATGAGTCTCTCACACAGTACCAGTTTATAGTAGACTTCTGCAAGGCTTCAACTACACTCTGGGGTACCAAGACACTCTCACCAGGGGAACTTTAGATAAAAAAGCAGTTTCAGCACTGTGCCTCCAACAGCATGAACAGAATAACACTTTTCCAGAAGGGCTGAAGTCTTCATGTAGGAAATTCTTGCTGGCCAGAGACATTTTGAAGTGTAGTTAGAGTAGTGCAAAACAGCATGGATATTGCCATTTGGATAGACCTTCCTCAGGACTAAGGAGAGAAGAGGCAGAGCTTGCTGCCCCTTGGTAATAAAGCTTGTTGAAAGCAAGGACCCATTTTCAAGGACCCAGAAGACAGACATCTGTGTACAAATACCTTTGTTTTGTCTCCCCTAGTTGCTTGCATTTTCTGTATTTAAGTTTCTAGCTTTTATTCAAATAAAGCCAGTTG
This sequence comes from Phalacrocorax carbo, assembly GCF_963921805.1. Lineage (NCBI taxonomy): Eukaryota > Metazoa > Chordata > Aves > Suliformes > Phalacrocoracidae > Phalacrocorax > Phalacrocorax carbo. The sequence goes on along the minus strand of NC_087513.1, from coordinate 197,856,117 downwards.
GCTCTTTTTGTGGAGCCTCCTACAGGAGATGTTGCAGGCAATTCCCTCTCAGACCATACCTGATTCACTGTCCCATCATTACAAACCATTAAAGATACTGACCAATTAAAAAAGGTAGCACTGGCTTGACTTTGCTTCTGGCAAGTCACATAGCTTTTAATGACCTGCTTTAAAGTGATTTTACCTGTACTTAGAAATCCGTATTGTGAAAGTTGCTAGTCTAAAGAATGAGAGGAGAAAATGTAGTAGGAATTTGGTTAATATTAATTCAATCCCCAAATGAAACATTTGTATATATGAAGCCTCTGTAAATACGATCTGGTTATCGAGACTGTCTTAATATGCAGCACCAAGTTTTTCCCATTGACAAACTAATCTGCTGACAGGTCCTGGTCAGATGATTAAAAGCAGATTGCCAACATAGCAGATGAACAACACTGGGAAGCAAACTGCTCAGCCTATAGGAAAGTCAAAATCAGCTTTTTACTGCAAAAGTGACACCTTGCTTATGATACAGATGACAATGTCACAAAGAACCTTCTTTATGACATACACGAAGTGAGTGTCTGCGTCAGCATTAAGCACAAAAAGGCAATATATTTGGGTTATCTTTGAGGACTACGCTGGCAGTTTAGGAGCCATCACACACATGCCCTAAGCCCTGTTCTAACCAATATTTTCATCAGTGACTTGGATGATGGAAATGGAAAGGGAAATAAAACTGAATGTAATAAGTATGTCTAGAAACCATGACCTATGAGGAAAATCTGAAGAGAGGCCTTTATACTGCAGATGGCAAGATTGCTATTTTATTTCTGAAGTCCTTCATGTTCTGTTTGTGCATGCTGTTAGGGGCCACCTAAATTTGCCTTGCCGTAAACAAGTCAATGTCTGTGCCTATGCCACTCCACCTCAGCTGAGACAAGTGAAGAGGCATTGTCACACCCCAGCAATCAGAGCAGCACCCAGTCAGACCTTTGCTGACACACATGGCAGGACTTGCATAATGCTGTGGGATGAGGCTGCTCCATGACCCCACATGATCTCTTTTAACACGCACACACATACTGCTACATGTCAGCAGTATGTGTACGGCAGGCTCTTTGGGGGTCTGGAAGTCAGGGGGAGCTGAAAAGAAAGGGTCACCTGCCTTTCACAGAAGTATGATACTAACCAACATTCAGCGACTTGCTTTAATGAGAGGCTACCTTCCAACTTGCACTAAATTATCATTCAGAATTAACAGGCAGAAACCCTACTGCCATTCACACTGGTTTAATTTTCCAGTCTACAAAGCTCCCGGGCTTTGTAACTCCCCTTCTGAGCTCCTCCACTCCCTTCCTAATGTATATGTAATGTATATGGAATTTGGGTGCCTGCCTTGGAGGTAGTCTATTCCAGTCTCATGAGTATCTACCTAAAAAGTAGAATCACAACACCAAATATTGAGTGCTGGGCTGTTTTTACCTCCACAGAAGTCTTGAGAGAGAAATGGCCCCAGCACATTGAACACAAAGACTGCAGGAGAACTGTCCTCATTGCCGCAGCCCTATGACAACAGAGAAGCAGCTGGGACCAAATAACTCCAACATTTTCAAAGCAGGGTATCAAAATGGAAAAGGTTCCCAGGAGGAGTTAACAATTTACACCAAGTTTGACAAGTTGCTTTCTCAAACATCAGTCCAGTGACCCACTGCATTTGGTTTAGGCAAGTTCAGATCTGTGGAGCAATTTTCTCCACAGAACTGACATCTATGGAGTTATCCCTTATATTATTCACATGCTGTCCTTCTGCTCCCGCAACAGCTAGCTAAGCATTAAGGGAAAAAACAAAGAGCTAAGCACCCCACCCAGCCAAGTGCCAAATCCTGAAAAAAAAGGGAGTTTTATTACTTAAAATGGCTTAATTGCTTTAGCATATTTTCTCATCTTAACTATAATTTTACCACTTGCATAAGCTCTGAATGCCATATTCTTTAATATGCTTGGCTCTCTCGCCCCCAATTTTTTTTAATGGAAGAAGCAAGGTGACAAAACAGAAAACGCTCTGAAACGCATTTCCAAACCTATGGCATACTGTGTAAGTGCATCATTATCCTGAAATGGTGTTGCAGAGGCACTAAACAGTCAGCCTTAAATTCTAGTTGCAGGACCTTGAAATAGAGAAAATCACAGGCAGAATGAACGTGATATTCCTAATACACAGCATGAAGAATCTGGGTGCTCCCAATGTACTTATAAACAGTCTTAGCAGACACAGAAGCGTAATTCATAGATACAAACTGTGTGTTCCCCTCCCAGTTGCAAGCTGTAATAAGTCTGAAAACTATGGTCATCCAAGTCACAAACCTTTAAGAGGGGAGGGAAGGAAAAACATCTTAACATGCCTGCCTTCAAATTTAAAAACTCAATCACAGCTTTATCACTGTCATTCCCTTTAATTCTCTTTACGAAGTCTATAGAATTTATGTATATTCTGTAGACCAACACACTTTCTGAAATGATTTATTACAGATCCTTACCACTCTTTCTATGCAGTTCTACGCTGTCCATTTTTATTTCCCCATTTTTAAGATTACTCCTAATTTTTAATCTTGCACAAAGAAAAGGATATATATATCCATTTTACTAGATTATCTTCCCTAATCTTTACACATAAAATACTTACCTTTGTTACTGCTTTTGCACTCTTTCTCAGACAATATCTTCCCTGTGTGGCACAGCGACCAATACTATATACAGTATTTCAGATGGAGCCTAATGCTTCTGTAACTGTATCGCCTCTTATTTTGTATTTTATCCCTCTGATACAACCTAGTAACTTACGTTCTTGCAGCTGTGCACAAGCCTCATGGTTTCAATGATTTTTCCACAATAACCTTCAAATCCTTTCCTAGTCAGTGTGCTGAATGATTGTTCCATTGCAGCACACACTGTGTTTCCTTTGGTTTCTTGCTCCCAGACTAATTATTTTACATTTTTCCACAGTGAACTGCATTTGCCAGCTGTTGGCCCAGTCACCTAAACAGTTCTAAATCCTTTTATATCTATTATATCGTTCCTAATTCACTGCTCTGAATTTTACTACAAAAAAAAAAGGTGGTGGGGAGGATAAATCTCTGTGCACAAATATATATTACTTATATGGGGGCCATATGCATGTGATCAGTATAATTTATCATATGGTTTTGCAATCTCTCAGGCAGCTTTGCCCACCTCACTTGCATTTTTCCAATAATCCATCTCTGCTGGGACTACTTCGAACACTCCACGCTTCTGAGCAGCTTCATACAGCTGCCATGAAAAAAACCTGCCACAAAAAAAAAACCTTTTATATTCCCAAATGTAATCCTGCCACTTCAAATCACACTTACCTGAAGTTCAATATGCAGTCTTGAATAGTCAGCAATATTCTGTCTGGGATCTGTGACACATTCGTGGTTTGTTCTTGTGAACCCTTGAGGTGGGAACTAGGTTCACCAAACATCCACACACTCTACCCATTTAAGATATACCCAACAGCTGTTTCCAGATTCTAGTTGCAAGAAAACTATCAGAACTTAAAACAACAACACTGTGTGTCATAAGGCAACTTTTAGTAATATTTAATATATTTTAATTTCCTTCCTAATTATGCTACTGATGTAATGTTAAAGGAGTCTCTGCTCATCTGACACCAACAGCAACTCAGAATATTGACCAACTCAGTGTGTATAAGCAGGAAGAGCAGATAAATCACAAATAGCTAGCACTCATACAGCCCAATCTGCCTGTACATTTGCTCCTCCTCTAAAGAAAGTCCTAAACTGCCACTTCCTCATGAATTTTAAACTCTGGAAGCTTGATGCAGAACTCTGTATTGCATTAGTGCAACAAATGTGCTTGCAGAGTTACAACTCCTATTTTAAATGATGCTCTACCACATTCTACCTCAATGGGCAGGTCTACTGAACTCACTTAGTAGCTAAAAGCCTCCAGCATCACTATATAATCACCCTTTTCTTCCAGCATAAAAGAACAAAGCTGACACACCTGCTACTCTTCAGGCTATCAAGTCAGGGAACATTTTACCAGTGCTACAGCACCTGTTACTTGCTGTGCTATCAGCTCAGAGAAAGCTTTAACAGAACTTACAGGTTTCCATGATTTCTTCCATCCAATCCCTGTTCTTTGCCATTAATTCCTCTTTCATAAAACAATATCACTGTTGTAGTTTTACACTTGAGACTATCAAAGATATGTTTTAAAGAACCATAACTGATATGTCTGCATTGCCATTCTTGTGGCATTACAAGAAAATGATTTTAAAAGAACAAATACTAGTTAATTGGAAACTTAATATAAACTTGTACTGATGTGCTGACAAAAATGGTGCGGGATATTAGCTTTGAAGACTGCATGCAGTGGAGCATCAGTATTTGGCAACACGCTAGTTCTAACTACCCTGCGAAAATGCTGCAGCATAGTAATCTTCAACTCCCAAATTAAATGCGCTCTGCTTTTATTTATAGAAATTTAAAATAGCAGTCCGTGCTTAAACAGACTGAATAAAATAACTTCAGAGGCTTTTTTCTTTAATTATTACTTATGGTTTCTGCCAGAAATCCATTAAGGCTACAGAATCTGAGCCACCTGACTATAATTCTTGTCAATTGTCTGATATTTGATGAAAGAGTTCTCTCCTGCATTTTTTTTTTTAATTTCACATAGGGTTTTTTGGTCTTGTTTTTTAAATACAAGCCAACACTTCAGTGTTTTATTAGAAACCATTAAGTATAAGTTATCTCCAAATAGATGAAGTTCAACCATCCTTTATAATACAGAACACCAATGAACAGAGTAGTTGACTGGTTAACATCTCCTTTTCTCTCCCTCTCAGTTTACAAAACTGCAAAGACCATTTCCTCTGGCAGGAGCACTGAAGTGTTGCATTAGTCCCACTTTTAAAATGAATTATGGTGCTAAATAGAAGTGCAAGAATTCCCAAAAAGGAGCTGAAAGCCATACTGAGGCAGAAGCCTTACTAAAGAAAGGTAGATATAAATTCCCTTCTCGGAAAATTAAGTGTAAGGAGAGGAGGTAGAGCCAGTCATTTCTGTTCACTGCAGCAAAAAAGGAAAAGTTAATTAGTCTGAGATTAGATTAAATTTCTCTTTGGAGGTTGAACGATAGTTAAACAAGGTATGACTGGGATGACAGACCAGTCCTAAGCTCAAAGACCCCAGAACACCGTCCAGAGACTGCTGCCCATGTCGCCATGATATTCCCAGATCCATCCTAAAGAGTGAGAACACTGTTACCTTACACTCTTCCTGCTTCAGGAAAGAAAAATGTGTCTCCTCATAGTATTCAGACACCTAAAATTTTATTTATCCTCTGATCGATCTATGTCTGACTTCTTGCTAACCAGGTGTAGTAAAGAATGGGACAGAGCATAGAAGTTGGCAATAATATTCATATGTAGCTTACAGCTCACATGAATAACTCCAACTGCTGGGAAAGGCAGGAAGACTTCGTTGAGGAAAATAAGAATGACAAGCACCATCGCTTTTTCACATAACTCAGGAAAAAGCCTAGAATACCGAGTTCACATCAACCACAGCAGTTGTAGCTCTGCAGGCAGAGAATAAAATGAGAAATGCCTATTCCAACCTGCTCCCACATTAAAAACTAGTTTTGCTTTTCTTTATGGAAGCGTACATTGAGGATGCATCCTAGAAGCAAGCACTACTCAATTAGGGATCAGTTTGGTCAAAAAACAAAGGAATTATATCAGGAATTAATGTTGTCCTCTACTTTTCTAATCCCAAAGTTATCAAAAACCATCAGAAAATCTTGCATTCATTCCTACATTCATTATCCAGAGAAAAACAGTTTCGATTTTTCTGAAAGGTTTGTTTTGTTTTACTACTAAGATCATATACATGCTCTATTTTCTACAAGTCTAAAATAAATCATAGTGGTCAACATATAAATTTTTTTTCTTCAAATGAAATAGTAGGTCATTTGCTCTTTTGTAATTCTTTTCCCTCAGATGCTTGCTCATAAATATTCCCTGTCTTGGACTAAAATGTTGTCTTTATTTTTATTATTTTACCTGATTTGTCTGGAACTCAGAGTAAACACAACTCTATCACGGCCATCAGCTGCAACTCTAAGCAATGTGCTAGATGACTAAATGTTTTGGTTTTGACTGGGTAGCTGGAAGTGTGAATATGACCCATTATACCACTGTAAAAACACATCTCAGCAGAATACACAGATGATGATGATGATTGTCCTTCCAAATTTGAAGATATCATGGACTGACACAATCACAGCCTGTCACTGCACTCAAAATCACTGCACCCCAGGGGCCCAGGCAATGAAAGGAAGAGAGACCCACTGGCAGACGGGTGGTACCACTGCTTACTGTCCAGTGGGACTTACAGTCTAAGCTGTAGTAGGAACCATGCAAAGTGCAGACACTGGGTTGCACCCGCTGTTTCACACTGTGATTTTGTAACTACGAACAAAGTCACTGTACAGATTTCCAGCTTCACTTATGACTGACTTAAGGGATTTTTCAGGCCCAACTATTGAGTGAGAGCACTCCAATGGTATCTGAAAATGCAGTGACAACATTTTGCTGTTACACCTATGTCACTACCAAAATAGATGCACTAACAGCTTATTTGGTAAGGAATCAACTGCTTTAAATAGGATGCTGTTAAAGCAAAAAACTGGATTTGAAACACCTCACTTAGCAGGACATTGCCATCTACCAAGCCTCTAAAAGTACAACCAACTTCATCAAAGCATACTTCCTATGTAAGTGCTTTTTCATTGGAGAGCATGTATTAGGATGATTACGATGCACCATAATGATTATTGTGAATAGCATATTTTGTTTCCTTTTTAGTTAATTTTTGATAATGACAATGCATTTTCCTATTTTAAAATCTGACAGGCTGTGCGTAGTGCAGAAAGCATATCATCCTCCAAAGTCCCAAGGGACAGAGCTAAGACTGACATGCTCATTGGGTTAAAATTCTTTTCTGTAACATTTTATAATGGGTGAAAAACTGGAGAGGAACTCCTTCTTTGTTTAGCATAATGATTTGCAAGCACATCTCTGTCTTAACCACCCTCCCACCCCTACCCTCCCCCGACCCCCCCAAAGAACCCAAGGAGCACAGTTAGGTAAGAACAGGGAGGGGAAGGGGAATCTCCATTCGATCTGAGGCATTTCTAGCAAAGGAGGAAAAAAAAGAAAAATGTAACAGTGGAGAGAAACAGAACAATAAGGAACATGTAGGACTGGAAACGATCTCTTCGATCATCAAGCCTAGTCCTTTGCTTATCTTTTCATGAACCACTAGGTGCATCTGAAAAAAAGTCAAAATGGAAAACACAGGGGGAATTTACACGTGTTCAAAGTACAATTATCTTGCATGATTAAGCCTGGGGCTCCTGGGGACTTTATAACAAAAACCCACCTGAATCATTATAGGACTTGCACTCTCTCTACTCACTTTGATCAGCAACCACATACTTATCACCCACACTTGTATTTTCAGCATTCAGCACTTCATTTAAATGAACATAAAAGAACAACCATTCCTGCAGATTTATGGTTTCAGAAAATCTAGAAAAATGAAAGATAAGCAGACCATTGCTTATGTTTATATTTTGAGACTTTCTTCACACTCATAAGAGATAGAAATGAATACTATAGAGTTCCTGTGTGATCTATGGAAAAGGTGCTTTGACTCTTCAGCTGAAAAGATTGAGACAGTGTTATATCACGTCCTTTGCAACAAATTGCTACTTAAAATGTAATAAACGTTTTACTGTTTGAACACACTAACAAGCTGTGACAATACAGCTTTGAAACTTCATTTCAAAAAACTATCTGGAGCTGTAAACAATACTTTACACACTCAAATGGTAACAGTACTTGAAAATAAATCTTGGGTAACCCTCACACTATAAGATGCGAGAAGCTGCTAGGGTAAAGGAAACATGCTGAGGAGGAAATAAAGATCAGCTACAAGAAGTGGTATCGAGACGTTTTCAGGAAGAGATGTACTATGATAAGCCTCTCTGTCTGCATCCACTTGCAACTTAGGGCAGTGCTAGGGAGTGAGACTTCTAACAGAAAGTGAGCTATATATTTGAAATCTGTTGGCATCATGGTAAAATCTTTAAATGCTGAATCAACTCATTTACCTCAGCATAGGCCCAACCTGACAGGCATACAGCACAAGTGGTAGGTCGACCATCTGAAGTACGTAGGTGAAGCTTTTTCACAATGGCAGCTACCACCCATCAACAAATCGGGGTAAATACAGGCATATGAGTTTGTAGTCCTGAATTTGAAGGGTAGGTTGCTGATGACATGGAGCAACAAGTTCCCCTTGCAGATGCTCACACACCAGCACAAAGCCAGAACCTCCTCCTAAGGCTACTGGTATCAGAGTTTCCACTGGTATGAATTTTGAGAATCTGTCATATAGTGGAGTATATATTACAAGACACTGGCAGGTCATTACTTGATTGTTTTATTACAGCAAAAAGGAAAGCAAACATTTCTCATAAACTTCAACAAGGAAAATTTCACTCTGTCATAGGAAAGGTAATAACAGACCATGTCTGATAGATACAACCCCGAGCATGAGTGCTGAGAATGTGAAAATGAATGTTGCTGAGTTTTGCATCTAGTACTTTGAGAGTGGGCATACATGTCAGGCAGCTATTTCAGTTCTTCTAAACTGGGGAGATTCTGCTACATCATCAGTCATATATTATGTTTCTCTAAAACAGCTTTTTTATTAAATTGTTGTGCAACCAAAGCAGAAAAGTGTAAATTTTATTGCTGCAAAGAGTTAAGTCTTCAATTACAAAACTGACAATGCAGTTACAATGCACAAAGTCTGAAATAAGAAAGTATAATCTGGAAATAAATTTGAAGCTAATCCCTCCTCTGAGCATCTGTTAAACTAGAAGAGCTGAGATCCTGCCTCAAAAGGTGGTCTGCTCTGGAAAGACAAGATGATCAAAGTCCCTTTTGTCCCAATTATACCTGATGGCTATCACGATGCTATACTGTGTGCGAGCAAAACTTCAAAGCAGTCTTAAGGGCTCTTACTTTTTTCTAATAAATTTAACAAAACTCATTGTGTTAGCAGTTTTGATCACCTCTGGGTTTCTCTCAGAATACAAATGAAAGTTTCATGTTACACATTATCTGCACAATCCTTTAAAATGCCCAGACCCTGTGCTATGCTGAGTTTTTTCTCTATCCATCTTCCTGCTTAGGAAATGAAGGGGCCTATCCTGTTATCTCACTTCTCCAAGTAGGGTTTCTCTGTGGTGTCTTAGAAAGCTTTATCTCAGCTTCCCTATTACACAAAACATTATCTGTGTAATTTCTGTTAACTATGGAAAAGTTGCTGCATGTCTTTTTGACCTACTAGAAAAACAGGAATATACTATGCTGGGATACTAAAGAGAGTCCACTTTACTTGAGAGAAAAGAAGACAAATGTATATGTATCTGTTATACTGAACACAGAATCTCTTTTTATGTATCTCATATGTTAAATATTAAATTGAAAAATAAAAATGAAAATCCACGTTTCTGGATTAATTTAGCTTCTATTACTGTTACATTACAAAAGAGCCAGCATGCTTTATCAGCTTCTAAGGGCCCGGTCACCAACTGTGAATTACTCCAAATGACTGTATAGTTCGACTAATTAAAATTTGAATTATTGTTTTAAAAAAACCTATCAAACCAGCATAATATCCTGCCCGAAAGATTAATCTTTTAAAAATTCAAGTAAGTGAACTTCATACATAGTGGCACAGTGAAGAAGGCAGCGCACCTCCATGTGCCCCTTGGAAATGTGGAAATCTGCCTGTGCAGCTGACCAGTGAGAGCTCACACCAACACTCTCATGCCACTGGTTTCAGCTGTGGCAGGACAGCAACTGATCCCAGTCTACCAGTGGTTCACAGAAGACGCAGGCAAATACTGTGTATCAGAAACTCCGTAACGTATTTTCTTCTATTTTAGTAATTCCATTCCTCCCAAGGAATTACTTGCCCAATAGGCTTTCTCATCTATAACACTGAAGGTCTCATGACATTTGCAGTTTCTCCTAAATTTGTGAACAGAAATATAAAAAGTTATTGTCGTAACATCCTAAGACAGAATGCGTTGTTTATAAAACAAGAGGGAAAAAACCTCTCAGGGATGAATTGAACCCTGTTAGTAAGAGACACTGTAAGAACTGAGAAGGTCCCTCTCCTCTTGCACACTTATCTTAAGGCTTTCCAAATCCTGGATCAGAGTTAGGCAGGAGATGGTCTTATGTGGAAGCAGGCAATGAGGATGGGCAGAAGCATGAGGCTAACTGCCCAAGGTGGGGGAGAGGGGCTCTGTGCTGAAAAGGGGCTCTGGAGGAGTCAGAGAAGCAGCACACCTCACAGGCACAGTGCCTCTCCCAGATGAGCTCGATACATTTTTAATCTCCTGCAAGCAGAAAAAAATTACTAAAAAAATAAGTTCTGATGGTCACATACCAGTGTGCTGCCTCTGAAGAATATAAGAAGCTAAGGTAAGTATAAGTGAATAATAATAGCTATTTTTCAAACACACTATGAGAGGAAAATTGACATGCAGACAAAGCCCCAGCTTGGAAAATTAAAAATAAAAATCAGACTCGTGTCTGACAGACACTACTGTGATTCCTTGAACATATCAAAAACCATAGTGTAATTTCAAATAAAGAACCCCAAGCTATTCACATCCTTTCCTCCCTTCCTTGCAAATAATTTTTTACCTGGAGTTGTTAAGACTCTTTTCACACACTACCACGATTTATAAGAATAATAGACTGTGCTCTAGCAGAACAGAAACTTATAAAACTACAAAACCTGGCAATTGCTGCATATGCTATATATTCTTCTGTAAAACAAAGGAAAAAAAATTCTGCTTGTCATCAACAGTAGAGTGACTGTGGACTGATTGATCAGTTCCCATGCTCAATATTGAAAGTTGGCTTTCTGAATGTTTGATAGGAAGTAATTTAAATTAAAATTAAAATGTCCACTTGACACTGCATTAGTTTGAAAAGGAAAGAGTGTCTAATGGTGTGGAACACTTCTACAAATTTAAAATCTCTAAGAATCAGGACAAAATATATCTCACCACAGCAGAAGCTATTTCATAAGTTGATGTTTTGGAACAACAGCTTGTGAGAAGTGGATGCAAACTTCCTACAAACATATCATCTCACTTTTAGTGAACCAAAAAAGGACACTGGTTAAAGTTAGTTTCTTTAAGTAGTTTTGTGAATTAGTTCATCTTAGCAGGAGTTGTCTAAAGACCAGAAGCCAACCATGTAAGCCCACACAACTGGCTCTCTAAAGACAAATTTCAGTACAGGAAAAAGCCACCGAGCTGTCTTTATAATTCACTCAAATTACTAATGGCATATTGTAGCTTCCATTATTTTCAGTACCCTACAGCAACACTTGCTTCCAAAGGAAGTTTACTTAATTATTGAGTTACATGGCAAGTTAAAAACATACAAGATCCCTCAATTACAAGAACTTTTTTTAAGACATCAAAGCACACTTTCAAACATACACACTTTATTTTTAGACAGAGGGAAAGAAGCTGCATGTCCCAGATCATCTCCCTCTCCTCAGAAGCAACGTTCTCCAGCACAGACCCATCAACTGGTGAACAAACTGGAACAACATTTGTTTTATGACAATGAAGGTGTGTGAGATTCTTTCTGTGTCTGAGACAAGGAGACCTGGTTTTAATCTACAATATAAAATATCCAAAATGCATGCTATAAAAGCCTTTTACTCACACTAACATTTATGTCTGTATCATGTTTTATTTTAAAATAAAATTGTGTCAGTGAAGTTCTTTGATCCTTCTGTTATTAAGAGTTAAACTTTTGGGCTGATGCCTTGCATACATTTCAAGCATGTTATGACTACTGTGCTATTTAACTACACAGGGATTATATGGGAATTATTACAGGAAGTTTGATCTTTAAAGGAAAAGCACAAACTCAATCACCTTTGTAAAATTGATTTCTAAGGTTCACGTGGATTTCTTTTCTTTAGACAATTTTCAATCTACAGATCTTGACTTAGATACACAGAAACGATCTGACAAACTTTAATAAAAGTTTGTCAAGATTGAGGTGTAGTGAAAATTACAGTGTAGACTTTTGTACCAAACCAAACATTTATGAAACACAACTAAAGGGAATGCCAACGTACAAATTTGTAAAATTAAGTATTTTACACTTCAGCTTATAGTAAAAATTGCATTAGAAAGTAAGTATTTTGTTTTGTTTATGGTGAAACAGCAGATGCAACACACTAAATGAAATAGGTCTTCTCATTTTACAGCCTGTTGATGATTCAGTTTATGCTACCAAGTTGTAAAAATTAGTGGATGGAACACGAATGCTATATATATACATTTCATCTTTAAAACAATGTTAGCCTAATTGTCATCTGTAACAAAAAAAAGGAAATAATAAAAAAGGACAATTGCATTTAAATTCACCAATAACAAGGCTCCTCAAAAACAACTTCTTGCATACTACAGTCCCAAATTATGGGGGTTGGTTTACTGTAAATTTTTTCTTGCAACCGTTGGTCAGTTACTCCATCCATTGCATTAACATTTCGTGAGAATGATGGGATTATGTAAAAAGAACCCTTGGCCCCAGCTAGAGATTAAGTAGTCATGTCACACTCTTTCTATTCTGCCACCTTGAAAACTATTTCAAAGCCATTCTAAATCCATGCTAGGGTTTTAAATACAGAGTGTTTTCAAAAGCCATCTGCAAAAGAAAGCATGCTAGAAATAAGCCAGCTAGCTATTTTAAAAATTTCTGTGATTATTAGTCTTTAGACACTCACAAAAGGTTTCAGAAAAGCTCAACTCTAACAGCTATTTACAAAGTAATTAAAAAAAAAAATCAGTACTTGATCTAAAGCTATAAGCATTAATCTAATTTGATAGCTGAAAAAAGTAAAATATCCGTTAATAAAGTTCACCTGTTCTGAGCTTCATAGTTACCAGTATTTAAATCTTTATTAGAGGTTACTTCATACCTGAAACTATACAAGAGCAGAATCAGTGGCTGTAATCTTGTTCAATACTGATTAATTGGAAAGCAATGCTAGAAGTAAGAGAAGCCTTGCAACTTAACCTAACCTTCACTGAATAGACAGGAAACAAAAGGTAGACCTTCAGAGTTAGCAAGAAAGGGATTATGCTAAAGGCATTTCAAACAAGAGCAGAGTACACAACTGATGGGAAATACACTGCCATTTTTTCTTTTAATTTCAGATTTTAATAAAATTAACTGCTACACAGCTTATCTCCAGCAGGGCTCAGAAAATTGGAGTTATTTTATGGTTTCCACTGCATTAGTGCAAGTGCAACTCATGGGTGGGAGTCACCTTCTTGGCATCCAAGCCTTCCTGCCAAGCCATTGTCCTCTTCTATTACCACATCTGCAAAAGCCATTTTTCACACCCCCTAAGGCAGAGAAATCAGTAGTCCAATCAAAGATTAACAACAGTCTTTTTCATTAAACCACAGACTCCTGAACAAACCTGCAACATGCTTTTTCTTGATGGATAACATCAAGAATTACTTTCTAGGTAACTGCACTTGCAAAATTACACTATAGGGAGTACACACAAAATGACTCTCTCCATCACCTGAATCAAAACCACAAACCTCCTCATGGTTTTCTACTGCAAAGACATCAGCCTCCTACCTTCACCAAATCACGCTCTGATACAGTCCTGCTCTAAGATGAGCTTCCTAGTCACCAAACCAGACACGCAAAATACAACAGCTTGCTACCACAGGCAAAGAGCCCACAGCCCAACACACTTGCTTACGTAAAACTAGCAACTTTATCACTTCTGCTCTGAGTAGAGCCACTCACTACACCCTAACCAGCCTTATGATAAATTCTGCCCAACAAAATTAATCCCAGCAGGAAAAGATCTTGTATTTGAAGAGGACACAGATATTGCATAGTAACATCCTGCAGTACAAGAAGATTTCTGCCTCATGTTCTGCAAACATGTCCCTACCTGTCAAACTGCCCCATGCTGGAAACCATACAGGGCAAAAAGCATCAGAGAACAACCAATACATACTTGGAAAAGGGTGTATAATGAAAGGTGTGTTTTCCAAACCCCATTCTTATGACTTCTTTAGCCTTACCTAACTCATTATCGGTAGCAAATCTCCAGTGGTTTGTAGAATGGAACAAGACCTTGCAAGAAATAACCATCCTTGTCACTGTCTACACAATAACTATAAATACCTCCCAGTACAGTCCTATATAAGTACATAACAAATGCAACAACTGATTTCATGGAGACCATAAAATAAAACCACTAACCAATGCACAGGAGAACAAACTCACACAAATGAAAATAGAGACAGCCGGTTGCCAGCACACCATTTCTCAAAACAAAAAAATCCTAACGCAGAGCCCCTCCATCCCTGACCGTTCAGTCTTGAACTTCAAAAGGAGACTTATAAAATATTTCCAGAAGATGAGCTCGCAAACTAAAGCTTATAATTTCACCGTACACTAAATAGAACAATGTTAATATCAACACTTGTCTTATGATTCTTACAGTCCTCCACACATCTGTGGTTGTGTTAGCCATAGGTGTAACTCACTGCTTGCTTCTCTGTTCAAAGCCAGCCAGTAACACTCTCCCTGTCAAGATGTCCCTCTGCCCTGCAGGTACCAACCACCCTTTTATCTTAATTTGTCTAACTGACATTTTAACATTCTGTTCAGAGCAACTACTCTTCAGTCATCCTTCATTTTCACGAGATCTGAGGAACACCTTGTGTGATCAAGATGTCACATGAAAAAGCGGACGAAACACAGCTATACCCTCAGCTAATACACCAGTAAGTACCTACTATCGTAGGCAAAATTATATTTAGGAAGAAAATGGTAAAATCTTTCTGTATGTGTCAACAGAAAAACTGTTTGTCAATTGTGTTATCCATGTAAGATGAAACTATCACTGTAATGAAGAATCCGTATATCCCTGACACAGAATACGCTCCTCTGCTCATAGACGAAAGTAATCCTAAAGACAACTAAATCAATCTCCAGTCAGGATGAAAAAGCAACAAATGAGGCTCCCAAAAGTTTTCTTTTAGTGTGGCAAGCCTAACCTACAACTTTTGCCTTAAGAACAAGCAGAATCAACAACCTAGCAGAGTTACTCACAGGTCTTTAACTGGAAGGACTAAATGAAAGAGTAGGGACTGAACACAGCTTACAATGGAACAAAGGATTTTTAAGCATAGTATTTAAGAACTGGAATCTGTCTTCTCATTTGATTTGAACATTTAGATTCTCTTACGCAAGGATCTGGTCATAGCCTAAAATTGCCTTTTGTCTAAAACAGTGTACTAACGCATGGAAAATACAGGTTTGTAGTGTGATGCTTCAACAAAAAGAATTAAGCTGCCAAAACTAAACAGAATGTAATTATCATAACAAAGTATTCTTGAAAGAGAAATGTGGGTTTTAATAGACTGTTTACTCTTTGGAGATACAAATCATATCCCAAAAGGCAGCAAGACACACAACCAATGAAAAGGTTTCTTAACTGAATCTTAACATGAAGTGGCCTTTTTGCCTAAACACTGCTTTTACCACACAACTATTTTCATATCAATGATGCATTAACATTTTTGACAAAGCAGGATAGGCGGACAAGGTACAGAGTGATAAAAAGCTACATAAATAATGGCTGTTCTGTAAGCAAAGGCCAAGTTGGGGGGCTTGGAAAAGTCTCAGAGTTCGAAATGCCTTGCTCAGTACTAACTGGGCCTGCAGCACGTGGTAAGCTCTGTTCGATACAGGCAAGGCAGGCACTTCCTCTCCTCCGTCACTGCAGAATTACCAGGTCCCTCCACTCTTATTTTGTTAAAAGCTCGAGCTGCTCTTTCTCTACTGTGTCTTCAAACATCACGGTATACTGATGATGCATAAATTACCTTTCTGCCACTGGCCTTGACTAATTCAACCCACAGCTCAGTCCCAGTCTCTGATAGCCACTCTTGGATGTCGACCCATCTTCTTATACCTGAAATGACTCAGACCCAGCTCCTCTTTTTATATGAACCCTACTCCCATTCTTTGCACTATTGTTATCAATCACACTGTTCAAACTTTCAAACGAGGAGACATCCTCTAGACTTGTCTTTCATATCAGGCAACTACCTTTCCTCTTTTTTTTTTTATTTACATAGATACAGTTTAGGAAGGACTTTATCCTTTAACATTCAGAGCTGCCCAACTTCCCTCCAGGTGAATGACAGCTAAGATCGTGAATTGTGCTGAATGTTTTGTTTAGTGTCATCTCCTCAACTCTTCAGCTCTGCACTCAATTTCTAGCATTTGGGCTACTTTGCCTTTCTAATAACTACATTTTATAGTGTAAATATTCTTCATCCTTCCAGTGGCAATATTTTCAAACAGTCCAGTTTGTTGAACATTAAAGCCACAAAATCAGACTCAGAAAATTGCCTGAATTATAACTACTAGTCAGTAATAACTTAGACTTCCCTCATACGTATATAATGTAGTGATATGACTCTAAAAGTTCTTTCAGTTGTTTCAGGACACTGAAATGCACAATAAAACCCCAAAGTTCTGTTATACAACACCATCTTTATTCCGTAATTGCACTTAGTTCTCACCACAGCACGTGCCTCTACCATTTTTGCGGAGAGGTTAACTGGTAGATTCAATAGGATCTTATCTTGATTGACTGAGGGGAATAAAACCCCACACCTCATATTTTACAGACAGCAAAAGAATGTACCAAAACCAGACTTCCCAGAACCCGTACTTGGCAGAGACTGTTCTGCCCCAGTTACTGTCCCATCCCCACTGCCCAGTCTGTCAGCTGTTCAGTTTCCCCTTTGCTAATCCCTGTACCAACCCTGCAGCTACCACCTCAGCAGCAGGTTTTATCTTCCATCTCCTAATCTGAGTCTGCCCCATTCCTGTCTCATTAACCAAAGACACTTCCCTGAAAGTGCCTGTACCTTCCATCTCATCTTCACTGAACAGTTTCAGAAAAATTCAGCCTAAGGCTGACTCCTGGCACACAGAATTTCAGAGCGAGCCATTACATTTTGACACCTGTGAACAACTGGAAATAAGCTTGTAAAGAAAAACGTTGAGTAATCTTATGTATCAGCAAAGCCACTGGAGCTACCTGGGAACTCTAAGTATCTGTGACTTCAGGAGCCCATTGACTTTTACGTTGCCCATACAAGTGTTGGGACACAACTGTTGCCTCAGCTCCTAAAAGCACACATATATGTGTGTGCAAGTATATGTATGCATGTAGATACATAAATAGAATTTCACAACTTCTGTCCTCTAAGATAAACATTTATTGGCAGAAAACATCAAGTATTTTACCATGCTGTATCAGAACACCAGGGTTTAACCATGGAAGCACTAAAAGTGCATCCCATTCCTGTTTCTGTAGGGTTTGATATGAAGCAAAATCATTAAATCGTTAATAAATAGTTATCAGCAGATGAGGATACAATGCTTTGACAAACTAACTTCTTGCTTCAGCAAAACATGGTTTTATGGGGAAACACTTCTTTAGTGGAAAGCTGCAAACATTATGGTGAATATTTCAAGATGTGTTAAGAGTTGTCCACACAGACTCCTCCTCTAGTAACTGCCAACACACAACATAAGTGGTTATTAGAGTCTCTTCCAGGAATCTCTGAAGAGCACTGTAAGTATAATGATTTAAAACTCCATACAACACTGTCTTAGCTACCTTACTTGATTAGTTGATAATACAACTACATTAACAGCAGCTTTACAAAATAATTTAAATGAAGACCATGCCTCTCAGAAGTATTTGCTTGCTTTTTACATTTGCCCTTGCTGTTTCTTGGACTGCCACCGTGCACGCTGACAGAAGGCAGTTTCAGAAACATCAGTGATAAAGAGGCAGTTTCAAAATAACACAGGTGAAACACAACGTGTTTACTTGCTCCAGCAAGTAAGTTTATTTGTGAAACCCAGGATGCTGAAAATAAGCAAGACTTCTACCCTTGTCTCTGAGGGGAGGGCCTGTTTTGGGAGGCCAAAAGTAGTTTGCAGTTGGTCTAGCTTTGAAAAGCAAAGCCTCTACCCCAAAAGGGTGTCCAAACACATCTTTTGCAGCAATACACAATATGCAATGGCTCACCACTGCCACAGGGTGTCACAAGTTTAATAATGTTTAACAGAATTCAAAATGTTGCAAGTGAAGATGACAGGGAGAGTCCAATTACAGCTTAACACAAGCTATTACCTTAGTTAACTCATCAACAGCAGCTGTGAAATTTGTTACAAATTTTAATGATCAACAGCAGCTCCAAGCAGGACAGAAGGCAGTGAAGCTACTACGTTTAGCAATATGTATCCACTTGGATCAGTTACTTCTAGTAAAATATTCTAAATGTCTTGCTCCTAGCTGAGCTTTTGCTCCTATTGAGTCTGGAAAATGCTATCATTAAAAATAAAAGTTTAGAATTTAGAGTAACCACCATTTCTTAATTTCAAAGGTCAAAAATAAGTAACTGATATACTCCACAAATTATTAATACTTTTGACAGTTATGTTACTTTTGCAAAGCAACCATCATTGGTTTCTGCACTTGCCCTTTCTGGGATTAGATACATTTCATTTGGTGATACCGAAGCATGAAAATACTTGGGGGGGAGGGAAGAAGGAGATCAAATGGACTCAGAAGAGTGAATTTTAATTATTGGAAGAAAATCCCCACATATCCAGTTTGGGATTTTAATAGATGTGTGTGTATACACAAACACACTACTGCATGTGTACTGTATTTTACATATGTATCTATACACACACATGCAGATAGAGAAAGAGGGTGGACATTGAATACACGGCATCATTTTATCAGTTCATTATTTGAAGGAATAGTATAATTCACCTGAATTTCAAATTAACACAGTTTTTCAACTTTCTTATGAATGTGCTCCCAATTCCACGGCAACCCTTCACCCCATTTCTTGAAGCAATTCAGCAGGACCATTTGCCCACATCAGGCTTCACCAACAACTCTAATGCTTGTGGGCAATCAAGCCTCCCTAAATTTTCTTTCACAGAAGGCTTTAAATGTCTAAGAGGCTGAAAATGGATATTTAATTGTTCTTTTTCACTAAATAACTTATTTTGTACTTAGCTCTGTAAATACTGTTGTTTGGTCATGATAATTCAATTGAGAAGTGTTGAGCGCAGCAGTTTACAGGAATACCACACACTTTGACAAATTTCCATTTCTGCGCTTTTTAATACTACAAAGGCAGACTACTGCTACATGTTGTGAAGAGAACATAAGACATTAAAGCCAAACATCTTTGACCCTACATCTCTAACCTAACAGACCATGTTTTTATTAGGGTCAGGAATACAGGTACTCACTCAGTAGATCATGGCAGCTCAGAATATTTAAACACTTGCAAAACTTGTTTAAGTTTCTTTGCGTTTGACAAAACACTTAAACCTGTGCTCAGCTTTATGGATGTATTTATACTTAGTTACTTTAACCAGGATTTAAACAGGAGATTAAGCATAATTTGAAGATCTCTTTTTCAAAAGTCTTTTAGCCTGCTTTCTGAGCTGTTTTACCACATTTGAAAACTAAGTATAAAAATGATACTCTGTTTATACACATGTATTGGTCTTCTCTGACTGACATAGCCCAGAGAAATTCCTAGGACATTTTTGCATTTTCCCCATATTCCGCATTCCGAGGTTAGGTCAGGGAGCATGATTTCCCAACTCAACTGTCTGCTTTTCTATATTTGATCTGCAAAGTGACTGTAGGACATTTTCATTTTGTCCCACCTGCCTTCTCCCACTTTTTGCTATCTAGTCTCTGATTAATTTTTCTCTTTGGTAAACCAGGTGACGCTAGTACAGATCGGAAAACTCAGATGAAGTCAGTGGATTTATCCTGATTACAGATCAGATAATCTATTTTATTTTTATTAATGTATAAAAAAATTACAAACCTGACTGATTTTGAAGTAGTACTCTGAGATTACTAAGTACCAGCCTTAGCTACAACATACACATTTGGACAAGCAATGATGCTTTTAATATATATATACACACACATACATAGATACACACACATACATAGATACACACACATACATAGATACACACACATACATAGATACACACTATTAAGGGAAGAGAGAAAAATAATCCTAATAGTCAAAAAAATGAACACATGGTAAATTAATTGTGGATTTTTAAATACTGTAAGCCGCAGTTTGAATTAAGGAGGGGTTTTTTGCTTATATACTCCACAATTAAACTATTCAATTACCTCTAAACTCTAAACCCATTTCTTCATTAATGCCAAAAATATGGGAGAAATTGTAAGATTTTTCATAGCGTCTGTCACAGGTTTTTGTTGCTCTATGAGAGCTTTCTGCAGATAAGGGAAGCTATTTCACTCTGTGAAATTATAACTAAATTCTCTTCCCTTGGTGCAGTTTTGAACAAGCCAGTGATGTGATCAGACTTGTCGCACTAAGCTTTTCTTAAAAAGAAAATACACAAGGGTTTTCTTTTTTGGTTTAAAACAGATTTAGGACAAGTATTGCACATTCATGGAACAAGAAAAACACTTGTTACCATGCAGTAAAAAACTCTTCTACCCTTCACCATTAGGACTAAGAAAAGCAACACAACAAGAAGCTCCTTGGAAGCTGAGAATACGTACCAAAGCTATGTGAATCACAGACAAACCTCACATCTCTAGTGTCAGAGACATGGGATCTCTGTCTTTTTAGCTTTAGTTCTTGGGGGGGTGGGGATGGAAAATCATAGAGAGGAAAATGCTGTAACAAAACCTGTTTGCAGCATGGTCAGAAAAAAATAGATTCTCTCTTCCCTAACAATAAATCCTCTCTTCCCACAAATCATAACCCTAATCAAAATATTGGACTGACAGCTTTCACAAAGAAGGAAGAACAGATGCACAATAATGAATTTCTAATCTCCTAGGAAGCACAACACAACTGAAGAAAGCCAAAAATAGAAAGTCAGGCCATCAAGGTATCACCAGAGATGGTTACTGTTCACATTTATAGCAATCTTTCCCCAGATTCTGTAAAGCACTGAAGTTAATGGAACACAAGCGATGGCCTATTAAATTAAAAATAACTAAGTGATAAAGCATTTAGTGACTTGCATGGCCAATGTAAATGCAAAATTTGTGGAAATTTTTTTTCTTCCCTCAAATTTAGACTTCCTAGAGACAGTTTATTTTCTATAATGTTTCTAGATTTGTCTCAACTTCAAGGCTCTAATTTCTCATGCTCATTGAAAAGCTTTTATAATACAAACCACCTCCAGGTGGGCATAGGAAGGCATATATTGGCCTTTTTTTCTTTCCTTCTCTGAGAACTGCCACTTTTCCATGAAGATGAGAATGCAATTACACCATTGTCATTTTCTAATTAACATTATGGCATCTAAAGCTTTTAATAATCAAGCTGATACAGGAATGCTCAGAGAAGAGAAATAATTGCAACCTCTACAGTGCATGCTAAACAGTAATATGATCATAAGTTCCTACTTCAAATCAGCAGAAAAGCTTTGGCATTCACTTAAAAAGAAAGTATAATAAATTGAAAAGCCCTCTCATCCATTAGTTCATCTAAACAAAATATGTTAAATTAAGATTGTGTATTAACTGTTCTGAATTCAACATTTACTTCAAACTGGAACAACATCCATGAACCAGCACAAATAATGCAGTAATTGTTTACATGATATTTTAATAGAGAAAGCCAAGGTATTAAGAGTCTTTTGTGACAGTAAGGATTTAATGCACTTCCTTTTAAGAACTATTTTTTTTTATAAAATAAAAGCATAAATAAGAAATCCCTCACAAATAAACCACTGAAGAGATTCCAGCTCCCCACCCCAAAGCATTCTTGCTCTCAAGTCAGACAGCATTTTACAGGGAAGATACAGAGCTTCCCTTTGAGTAAAAAGGAAAGAATGCCAATAATTAGCCACCCAGGAGGCATTTGTTTCACAATATTTTTGTTACTCCATGGCTTCCATTGTGATAGGATTTGTGAAGACTTACAAGCAGGCTTGCAATATAGCTTCTAATTCAACAATGCTGGCTTGCCATAAGTAACCCTCATTTGTTTGTCAGAAATCATCAAGGTCATTATGTTTTCCACTACACTTTCAATGGCCACAGAAAAGCTAGGATTTTATTTCTGGTGCACTCCAGAAAGTTTAGCTAAAAACAACAGCAATTATATAATGCTGTTCTCACTTCCATTTAAAGGGACAACATTTTTTACTGTTTTAAAAAGCAAAATAGAATGCTTATGGCCTACTTAATACTGGCAGATACAAGTAACCCAATAAAATGCTAATTCCGAAAACTGATTTTAAAAAGACCTAAGTATCATAACCTCAGATGCAAAAAATCTCAGGAGAACTTACCAGGATTCTATCCAAAGACACTGGAAAATATAAATTACAGAACTATAATAGGTGAAATGACAGGGATGAATAGAGGTGCTTTCCTTCTAGAATGAGGAAACATATTTTATCATAACCAAAACAAATAAAAGGTTCTCTGAAAGGACTATTATCACTACGTTTTTACTGTGTTCAGGGTCACAGTCTGGAAGCAGATAACACTGACATCAAAGCATGAGAAAGCCAAGTTATAGCCTACTAAAAAAAACATGGTACAATTTTCAGGCAAGTTGATGTTTCTAAGACAGGGCAGGATTTTTATTTAAACAAAGAAAACCTAGCCCTTTTGTTAACATTCTCAACAGGAAAGGCAGAGATGGAGCGGGTAAGACAACCACAACAACCGATCTATCCTCAGTTAGGTAGGTACTTCCTACGTGGCAGGCACATTACAGGAACAATGCAAAAATGCCATGTGAAGTTTCTTGCCGTTTTTCTCAGCAGGTTTCGATGTGGAAGCATCAACAGATATATACGTACACATACATGTGTGAATATATATTTATTGATTTTGCTGAATTGTCTAATACAGTACTCAAACACTTCAGTATATGAATGTTAGGAAATAAATCATATCTTGGTTTTGCACAATTTAATTTCAAATCTAGTTTTATTAAAAATTAAAAAACTGCAACACATTTTGGAAAAATCCTTCACACAACCCAAAAATTCTCAATAGTATTTGCTAGATAGTTTCAAAAATGTTTATCTGCCCAGAAAAAGTATTTTGATTTTTTTTTAAATCAGTACACTGAAGAAAAACTAAACTATATCTCAACTGTAAAACTCCATATCTATAACTTTAAGAGGATTCAAGCAAACTTTTGCTGCACTTTCTCTACAATCAATCTGTAATGCAAGTGCACACCTAGCATTACAGAAAAGATAAAGTGAAAAGAAAAAACACATTAAGTTATCCTAACAAAACTTTTAACTTAATCAGTAGACATTAAATTTTACTCATCCAATCCTTAGCTATCTGAAGTGGTAGAAGTTACTAGCAAGACAAAATCAGTAAGTCAACCACACGTCTGCAACTCCTGCTAGTCTCAAGCACACACCTTCCATTCTTGGGCCTGAACCCGTTACGGCTTCTTGGCAAAGAATAACTTCATTCCTTACACTGGGCCAGGGACTGCAGTCCCCATCTATTTGATATGATGACCTAGGCAGGCCTGATTTACAGCAATCACCATCTTTTGGAGGGAACTGATTTACTATGTCGATTGCAGTCACTGACCTAACCGTGCTCTGAAAGTACTATTTGGAACAAGTCATTATCATTTGGAACAAAAGCACGTTAGAGAACACAAATCTGTCTTCTGTCATTTCCAGATGATAACATCCCCATACGTTCTCAAATAAAGATGTTATTACACTTTAAACAAAGGCAAGGCTTTGACAGCCATCAAATTAATGGCTCAAAAAACCAGACCACCAAAGAGACACAAAGAACTCCAGAACTGATACAGACTCCAGAGAGAGAACAAGTAGAAAGAAATAATCTTTTATCTGTAAATCTAACGTAATTATAGTTAAATATTTGAAAAAGAATAATTTTTCCATTATTCTAGTTTTAATCTACATATACTTTTTCCAATCATTATAGGAAAAAAAACCTTTGTAACCACACATCTAGATGAATCTTATAATTTTTTAAAAAAACCATTAACCTAAGTCTCTAAGCAAAGCTACAATTCTGCACACAGGGAGTGCAATTCTCCTTTCACCTTAAGGCATCTTCCCAGTTCTCAATAAGTAGCATTACCTCAACAGAGTAAGAGGACAATGGAAAGAATCAGTTTTAAGAGAGTACATTACTACCCTACTGCATATATACTAATTTAGGAAGAAACCACACAAAAATTTTACAGCTGTCATATACCACCACTTCAGATGTAAATACTAGCTTTTTATCCAAACAGCGGAAGTCATACTAAAGTATGCTTCTAAATTCCCACTCCACACCCTCATTTTTGAAAGAAAACAACTCTCAATTCAAAATTAATTATGCTCTAATTTGAAATGGCTCCACTCAAAAACAAGCAAAAAGTTGTTTCATATACTGGAGTTAGAGAAAAATCTCACAAACTCATTCACCTCAAACAGACAGAAAACTTAGGGGAAAAAAAACCTGCTTTCATATTTTTTTCCACAATATAATGAATTTGGGCGATTGACAGGCAAATCAAAATCTCTACAGTAAGACTACTTGGAAGTCCCCAATAAATTATTAGTCATTCCTCCAAAGTCATATAGACATGCTGGGTTTGAACTGAAGAGTTGCGGAGCAATGGTGTCTGGCTAGGAAGCCACACTCCCTGCATTTCTATCCTTCTGCAAACCAGACCCTCTCGACACAAAGGTGGCAGCTGGCATGACTGGTGGGTTGCAGATTTGCTCAGGCTCAGAGGAGGTCCATGTGCTGCCTGCCTCATATCTCCACCCCTGTTGGCTTGTGTGGGAGGTGGTTCAGGTAAAAATTGAACTGGCTTGGGATAGTCCAGAGGAGCAAGAACCTCAGTTCTGACACATCTGGAAAGTTAAGAGCAGTGAAAGAAGTTTATAAGTAACTAGGAGGAAAGGGGAAGCAAGACAGAAAATCAAATAATGATCAGAAACAGAGGAAAAGACCGACCCTAAGCTAGGGCACACTGTTATGACTATAGATTGTGGGCTTAAGAAAACTTAGAATTGATTTTGTTAACTAAATGTGAGTTATCATCTGGTTAGGAGTGAACAGTGCCAGCAGTTCAGAATTCATGACAGTTTCCAACAAGTGACGGCACTTCAAGAATAGCAAAAACTGTGAGCAGATATTTGGGCCCAAGAAACAGATTTAAACAAGTCTGTCTGGGAAAGCTTAACTCACAATGTTAGCAGGAGAAAAAACAATGAGCTGAGCCATTTGGAGCATGGCTCTACCACTTGACTTACGAGAGAACTACAGGTCACGTCTTTTCATTCCACTGCAGTTAGAAAATGCAGCTTAAAAGAAACAGATAAAATTAAAAAGTGAATCTCAGTGGGAAGAAAAGAGGAAAACAAAAAGTCTTTAAGTAACTGATCAGCAGGAACCACACTCACAGAACTCTCCTGGAGATCAGCATTTTCTAACGTCTGAGATGATATAAGAAATGTTTATACACATGTCACTAACATTTATCAGAAAAAATAAACCCAGTAATGATCAGAACACATTTAAAAGACAGTGATTTTTACAGGTAAGGTAAAAAACAGTGTATCTTTGGCACTTGTTGAACATAAACAACAAACAGGGTTTTCTAAATTTCCCTTAAAGTTTTAAGGCTGCAGAAATCCTGTGGAATGTGGAAAACCAGTTTAAAACCTGTCTACAGGCATCTACTTTTATAACTACTAAATGACTGGACTGTTATTCAATTTCTATTGAAAGTTCTGCTTTCATCACATCCCATGGGGCTTTGGAATTCTACTGAATCCCACCCCATCTTGACAGAAGAGCTGAAGTTTCTTCAGTAGCATCCTATTCATATACTATGACTATTCACTTAAAGCTTCTGAAGATATTTTGAAGTGCTGACAGTATGGGCAGAAGCTGAAATAATACTGTTTGAAAATTTGTGGGGTTTTATTTATTTATTTAAATAATATCCCAAATAGGCTTCCAGAAATTTTAGCCAACCTTTTTAGCTTACCAAAATGTGACCTCCGAAATGAAACACTTACATAAATGGTTTTGTAATAAGATTATTCCTTTAACACCCAAAGAAGTTACAGGCTTGTCAAATCCTTTTCCCCAATATAGCCCATAGCAGTTCTGGAGGGGGGCATGACACTGGCAGGAAGAGAGGAAGACACTGGAGTGGGAAGAAGGAATCCCTCACCCTTCAGTGAGCACAGACCCCCAAGAAGGGAAACTGCAGCCCCCCTGGCCCAAACAGAAAGGAAACGTCTGAATCATCAGAGAGCCCTTTTCCCTACCAGGGAGTTTGTCCTTCAAGGTAGAATTGATGAAAAAGGCTTCATGAACTGGAAAGGAAGGGGTAGATTTATGCACTGCAGTATAAGCACACACCCTTTCAAGGATGTACCAGAAGACAGAAGGATACCCACAGGAGGCGGAGGGCCACCTCACGCCACCAGCATGCCACCACCGACCATTGTCACTGACTGTGCAGCTACGCTGCAGCATTCACCAAAATCATTTGAGAACTTCTGCACATGCCAGACTCAAATTGCAAACAAAAAAGGAGACATTGAAAACAAAGTAAAAGTATATTTAGGTCAAGATGAAATGAAAATTGAATATGATTCCCTTTTGTTTCATGCGTTTTCATGTATAAGAGAAACATAAGCTTCGGCAAGTGGCTCTGCACTGCTGGGGTGGTCAATTCTTGTGTTCCATATCATGGGTGCACAACCTGAAACGTAACGCAGCTAACCGAGAGGTGCTCTGTGAGGATATTTCACATCCCACCAAATGAGAGTTGTGAATGTCACATCAGAGACTAAAACTACACATCAGTATCAAACCTTGTAATGTCATAAAGACAATTTAGCATGCCTAAAATGACAGTAGTTAGTCCTAAACAGAAAAATTTAAAAACGGATACCTGTACAGATATATAGCCATTAGTAAAATCTGCTGTTTTCCCTGAATCGATAGACTTTTCCCGTTTCTTTGCAACATAAAAGGCAGATGAAAAGATTTCTTGTAAATTTTCACGGTGCATGGCAGAAAGAGACAGTTGTAAAATAGGCTTCATGTCTCATGCAGAGATACCATGAAACAAAGACAGGAATAAATTTATTTAATTAATAGCAATTTGCTTTAAACAAGAGTTTAAAATATGGATGAAGACAGCCAATTATGCAGCTGCTAAACAGAACTACTCATTAAATAATTTAATTGGATTATTAATTTTCTAGTTTTGATGTAATTTACTTGTACAACATATAAGTCTGATTTATACACAAGGTAGAAACTAATTTTCTGATTTGATTGCATTTTTCTAAAATTATTACTTTGTTTCTAGCTGTAGGTGTTTTATAAACACTCAGCTTATGATTATTTTCAAGTACCAGGAAGGGCAAACTGACTACAGTACTCACATAAGAGGGGATCAATATGCATGCTGCTTTCAAATACTTCTTGAAAAAAAACCTAGGGAGGTTTGAAGTGGGATGTGACCATACTGCAATTCTATTATACAGGGACAAGAAAACATAAGGCAACCTTTCATTCATGCAGGACAAATAGCTGTGCCAAAAGCACAAATTACACCTAATTACAGGGTATAACTCTGTCATCTTTCTTTTTATAACCTAGCCGTTTACACACTTTGATTTTTGACTTCCATTTGGGTTTATTAACATCAAAGCTTTATCATCACTTATCTGTTTCTACAGACTTTTTTACCTCAGGCAATAAATAAAAACTTCTTTGCATTTCAGCTTTTCGGATGCAAGGAAGGTTTAGTCTACATTGTTCTTATGATGTTTCATGCTTATTAAACTTTTTTATGTTGTTGAAAAGTTTATTGCCCTTGGCATACCAATCTTAAATGTACTATAATTAAATCTGGTCTCGTTGCATATAAATGCATTAGCACTATCCTATGATAGATTTTATTCTTACTGTTCAGGCTATTTTTCATGTAATTATACCATCTTGCATAGAAGTATAATGGACAATTTAGTCTAATGCATTGTTTAGCTTTTTGTCAAACAGAAAATGGCAATGAATTTTTAATTAAGCTATATATGGGGCTTCTTCTGTATATACAGATTACAGCAAAAAAAAACCCCACACAGACGACCATCCTTGAAGACATGGAGAAAGTAAAGCTAGTATCAGAAGGCTAAAATAATCTTGACAGTCATGTTGAAATGATTCCTCTCAAACTCAAATCAGAGAAAGGTGAGGGACAGGCTCCTGCCTGAAAGCTACGATTATAGAAACACAGATATATTGTCTAAAACTAATCTGAAGATATCAACTGCTAGAATTCAAATTCCTACTAGATTCCTACTACAGCATTAAAAGGATATTTAAAAATAAAATGTCCTTTGAATATTATGTTTTAATAAAGAGAAACGTTTACCAGCTTGATTGGCCAATACAAATAAAAATATTCCTGAAAGAAACATTGCTGCAGTTTGGAATGACTTTTTTTTTTTTTTTAAAAAATCCCATCCCTCCAGACTACAATGAAGAAGAGGTTTCCTCACTTTCCTTCTGAAAAAAGGTGAATTCAAGCAAGGGTCCATGTAAATGTAACTGCTGCTGTTATCTTGCCTCAACCTAAATACTTCTGTTGCAGGCAGTTATTGTCAGAAACTTTTAGAAAAATACAGGTTAAAGAAACAATTACAACAAAACAAAACAAAAGACCCATTTCAACCTTACTCTCAAAAGTAGGTAAAAATTTAGCTACACACATCTTTACCCACTCTTCAGTGCCCAGCAATGATAAAAATTCAAAGCCTTCTCATGCAATCTGCTTTACTACTTCATTTATCTGACATTTAGCAACATTTCTCTAATATCTCATTTGAGTCTTTCTTGGTCGAGTTTGGACCTTTTTTACTTATCATGGTCATCACTGACACAAGAGATTCCTTTATTTCTTCTGCAACGGCATTTTACATATTATAATATCACACTCTCCTACGTCTTCTCCTCTGCGGGCTAAACAAATGAAAATTATTTACTCTTCATCCAAGGTATGCTTCCTATACTTCTGATCAGCTGTGATGCCTTCGTTCAGCCTTGAAGGGGTCCAAGTCTTCCTTGAAATGTGACTCCCCAAGTGGAATACAGCCTTCCAGCAGAGACTCTGATAATGCTGAATTAAGAATAAAGTTGACTTTGCTCATTTTACTGGCTACACTTATATCTGTACATCCCAGTGGAAGGGTTACCTTTTAATACACTACAGTGCTATCAAATAAAAAAAAAATTCAAAACCTTTTCTGAAGGAGTGCTATGATTTATTAATGAATAACTGCCATGTCCATAAGCATCCTCTCATCTCCACTGAATTTCACCTACTGGTTTGCAGATTATTTTTCCTGTTTTGCAAGATCGTTCTGAAATGTGATCTTGTTCTCCAGCGCAGTCCTTCCCCAGTTTTGTGTCACCTGCAGAATGACTCCAGTTATTCTCTATTTTATCTTTCAGTTCACTAGGTAAAAACCATAAAGAACCACCAGGCACCAGGGAGGCCTCTAAAGAAAAACCCTGCTCAATATATGTTTTCATTTTGAGAGCAATTCGTTGACAATTAATAAATAGCAATACTAACCCAATCAGTTTTGCACTTACTGTACACTAGTTTCTCCTAGATCACATTTCTCCACATTACTTATGAAGTGTCACAAAAGACAGGCTTATGAAAGCCTTTAAATAAAGTCAAAATACATGACAGCCACTGCTTTGTTTCTAATCACAGGTTCAATGGTTTTAACAGAGAGAGAAATTAAACTAGTTTGACATTATTTATTCTTGATAATCCCATGCTGGCAATTATTTATCTCTTCATTGCCTTGCACGTAAATAAAAACAGTTTGATAAAGTTGGTTTGTTTTTTTGTTTGGGTTTTTTTTTTGGGGGGGGTGTGGTGGTGGTGGGGTGGGGGTAGAACACGTGTCAATATTAGGATGACTGTACTCTCTCTCTTTGACTCCTCTCCCCGCCTCTCCCCCCACCCCTTGACAACTGGTACATTTATCCTTTCCAGTCCTCCAGTATTTAATCCATCCTGCACCATTTCTCAAAGATAAGGCTGCTATTAGATGACTTAGGAGGTGATCTGGTTAACTCAAGTAGCAAATGTTGGCAGCACTGCCCCCAGATGAGTTAATATGGCTTTATCCTTCCTTCTCATATTTCTTAACCTGGCACCAACTGGAAATCTCAAGAAAGGGAATTTGGAAACCAGAACTTTTCCAAGGAGCCATCTATTTGCCTCTGTATCCCCAATAAAACCACTGTAAAAGTACTGCATTAGTCTGAAGCCATCTAAATACAGTAAGTTCCTTCTATTTTGTTGTGTGTCTTACCTGCACCTATATTCTTAATGACTTTTTTCCACTAAAGTATCTTCTGAAAATAATAAACAGGTGAGGCAAATCCAACAGCATTATAACCACCTGCACCACTTTTCCCAGTTACATTCCAGCATTAGGAGCGTACGGTCAGGTAGCAGGGGCATTCAGATACCGACCATTCTGGCAGGAACATATCGAGATCTGAAGTCTGCTTCCACTTTGAAGGTGCTCATACATACAGAGGCCTGCCTTCTCTATCACGTCTTACTGTATTTTTCTAATCTAAAGGTGAGAGAAAACTTTTCACTTCAGTTTAAGCCAATTGTTTCATTTCAACATCATAGATATCTAACACCAGACTTTTCATTGTCTTCAGACAGAAGAATCTTTAAATACTTTTCATAAAGCTTAATTTGCTTGACTTCTATCCCCTCTGACCTTCTATGTAGAGACTTCTTCTCTAGTCTTCTGGTTTTTGAGGTGCTTACATATTCCCTTATGTTTGCAGTCCTTCCCTGGAAGTTTCTCTTTTTTGTTTGGTGTTAAAATTCTTACTATTTTCTGTGCTTCCTCCATAACCAAGCTCCTATGCTCTTAAATCACTGCTTTATTTAATTTCTCAAAGTTTGTGTTTGAATTTGAAACTAAATCAAACGAAAACTGTTATGCATTTTTAATTTTGCTATTATTTTTCCATTCAAACCTATTTTTACATCTATTACTGTTAGTCAAGCTTCTACAATGTCCTCACTGAACAAGATGTAGTCTACAATTAGCATACTCCTTTGCAGGCACACAGCTATGCTGTGAAAAAACGTGGCAGCTGTTACACCCAGGAACACACAGGCTTAACCATTATTATTAGCATTTGTTTGCCACTTTATAATTGGGGGTATTGATTCTACCGTGATTTCTGTTAGTACCTCTTTTTTAAAGAGGTATTTCCATCCAAATCCAAATCAAATCCTGAAGTAAGTCTAAACCACACTTTCTAATGTAATAGGTGATGAGCTGTGCTATTAGTAAGATCAGGAGAACAAAGAATGTATTGACAGAGAAATACATTAAAGAAGTTTGGCTTCCTTGGCCTAGCAAAATGCAAGCTAAAAATCACAAAACTGTTTCAGATAAAAATACGAAGTAGTGAGGGAAAGGTATCAGTTATTAAGAAGAATTATTATAGTTTTTAAAAACGTTAATGTGAGGGCAAAACACTGACCAGAAATAAAGGTAGCTTAAAAATAAGATGGTCCTGAACAACATGAAATTCTGGAACAAGTCTTCCAATTAAAAGATTAGGAAAACAAAACCATAATGAGTTCAAATGGAGGTTGAGCAATTCATGACTTGAATTATACAGGATATGATTTCCTGCTGCAGAAGGGTTTTAAATTTGAGGTCCCAAAGGACCCTACCCAGCTTACAGCTTCCTGAAGATCACAGAATAGTTTGGGCAGGAAGGGACCGTAAAGGTCATCTAGTCCAACCCCCCTGCAATGAGCAGGGACATCTTCAACTAGGTCAACTTCAACTAGGTTGCTCAGAGCCCTGCTCAAACTGACCTTGAACGTTTCCAGGGATGGGGCACCTACCGCCTCTCTGGGCAGCCTGTGCCAGTGTTTCACCACCCTTTTTTCTGCCATTCCCTTTCCCTCTCCCCAGTTTGTGCCTCATACACAAAAGATTAATTCACTGTGTACCATTAGAATCTCTTTACCTGATCAAGCACTTCTAGTTCTATTTTCTTGACTCCATGCTTTGGCCTATGGATATTTCAGGTCTCTCTTTCAAAACTGACACAGTGCCCTTTCATTAAGATCACAGGCATCCACTCTGCAAACAGATGTTTCAGCTAAAGGAGGCTACTTTCCTTCCCTCTTTTCCACTGTTCATTACTGGTTTATCACCAGTGATATGCACTAATGTAGTCAATTTTGCCTGAAGCAGGATGAGGAATGCTCACACAGTTTTATCTGTAGGGAGAGCAATCGCCAGCTGATGAATGGTGAAAAAAAATTATTAGAGGTGGTCACATTTCCAACAAACTTAGTACAGAAGAGAAAGTATGCCCATAAAGTAAATCTTACCTACTTATTGCTTCTATATTCTCCTTTCTTTCTGCCATTTGTGCCCTACTCTCATCTCTTCCTTTACAGCTATATTCTCATTTGTTTTACTCCTTCCTCCAGAGTACAAAGACCAGGCAAAGAAATTTCTGTCATTCTCTCAAACTTTCAACTTCTTCCTTGCTCAGTTTATATTGGATCTTCTGTCCCAGAACCATGAAGCAATTTGCCTCAGGCATTTAGCTGGGACACATCTATCAAAGAGTCATCTTCCTTCAACTATTTTCCAATGACTGAAGTGTCCCAAATCTTCATCATTACCACCAATGATTCCTAATTTTATAATCTTTACCTTCCTTCTCTAAGATGTAGGAAGAGGACAGAAAGTCACAAGAACAGCTGCCTCTGACCATCATCCACTACGTGTACTCGACTTGCATCACCACTTCAGCAGAAATTTGGCAGTGTCACCTGTTACTGCAAAATGTAACTAAGACTTCCACACACACACCCCCAGTACAATGCTTTTTTTCATCTTGTGTCCACTTATATTATTCTTCTTCTGCGCAAGCCCTATACCTTTCTGATTTTAAGTTTTAGGTCCATTCACTTCTTCATATCTCACACTGAAAGGTTTCTTGGCCAGGATTTTTATTATAGATATTTTGCTGAACATTATAAATTTAAGATTTTCTGCCTATGGGAAGTAAACAAGAAAAATCCTGACTAGGAGTATGGATATCGTGTTGCTTTCACACATGAGCTCATGAAGCCACAAACCCTTGAGTTTAATTCTGGAACTCATTAAAAACAAAAAAAGCAGCAGATAAGGTTCAAAGATGAGCTACAAGAATGATTCAATCTTGTAAAACACACCTAGAGCTGAATCTGTTTCTCCCATCTAAAAAGATCAGAGCACAATTTATTTTACTGTTGTCTTACCTAGAAAAATATTAAAGCCTTTTTGTTTTGAAATGTATAATCTACAGGCATGACAAGGCTAAACAAGAAGATGCAGGTTTCAGATTGGGGAGGGAGCATAAACAACAGTAAACAGATGAACTGATGATATCTGTAAGAGCAATGAAGATGGCTTTCTCAGCCTCTACAAAAGCAAGTTAAAAAAATGACAGTGTTTAAGATGGCAGTATATACCTTGCTCTGCTCTTTCATGCCTTGCAGGAATAATTTCAGAGAGAAAATACTGGAAAAGACCATCACTGGTTAAAGTGCTAAAATTCCTATAAATCCAGAAGGCTAATGCACACTAACTGCCCAGGACCAGGAGCCTGAAACATCAAGCTTCATGCACATGAGCTGATCACTGTACGTAACGCTGATGTTAGGCGCACTATGTCACAGACAGCTTGAAGGCTGAACGCACACAGCTGGAACCACACCAGGTAGACGCCGTAAGCTGGGAACTACCTCACCCGGGAGTACGCCTCTCACCCTCCCACAAACCATTCATAAGGGATTTTTTTTGGTGATAAAAATCACTGTTATCTTATTTTTGAGGACTTAAATACAGCCAGACACTGTGTGTACACACACAAACAAGCACACTTACACAAAGAGCTATATATAAACAGCTGTACACAGCATTATGTTAATTGGAAAATAATGACACTGGTATAAACAAGCAGCTTATGAAGTACATAGTGTTAAGTACTTGTGTGTGTGATTTTTTTCCTCATTTTAATAGAAAATTTAAAAAACTGATATTTAAAAACATCTAACTGCCTTCTAACTATCCCTTGAATCAGAGGAGTAAAATTCTATTAGAAATAAAAACTGTAGCAAAAAAGTCCAGAAATAGAGAGGTTATATCGATACAATTCTTTTTAAGTGACATTTGGCAAAATGTCACTTGAATTTTAAATGGAATCTATGTATATTGCTTTGGCATACACAGACAAGCAAACTGCATACATTTTTTCCACCCCTTTTGGTCAAGGAAACCATCAATTTCTTACTCCCAGGCAATTTATGTTTGAGAATATTTCAAGCTTAGAACAGCAACATACCTCCAAGCACCAGTATACACACAATCCCACAGAAACCACTAACCTGGAGATCTCTTTGTACAGTTTATATGTATTGTCTTCTCCACTTCACTGTAGGACCAGGCAACTTAAGACATTTTAACTGCTACAAAACTGCTATAATCTTACATCCCACGCTATAGGCTTACATATCATTTTCTCCAGAGATACATACACTGAAAATAGCAAATCTGCAAGAAAATGTGTTTGAAACGTTATTACTTTTGTTGAGTCATCTGTTCACAACAGATGAGGGTCTGGAAAACCACCACAGTAACAATGACAGACTAAATGTACTTAAGGACCATAAAATATTAAATGAAGACACTAAACTGTTTTTTCTTTCTTTAACTGCTAACAATGGGAGTGCACCTATCAACGTTATCCACTTTAATTTGATTAAACCATTGTCATTGTTGAGCAGGAACTGCTGGAGCACAGAATTAACAATGGCAATAACAATTCCAAAAGCTATAAAGAAAGGCAGTAAATCAGACCAAACGATACTAGAAAGAGAAGACAAGGGGAAAGATTAGAAGTCATTGAGGAACAAAATATGCCAAAATAAGAGAACAGATCTTCAGAAATGTTAGGACAGATCCTGAGGGAAATACAAGGGGGAAATTAAGTAATTGGACATCCAAAGTAATACGAGTAATTGGAATAAGTGAACAGTAAGATTCTATGTAGGTAGAAAAGTAGAATAGAAATACAGGAACAGTGATATACATTTTTCCATAAAAATTTAAACACAATAGCTTTAAACTATAAATAAAAAACAACTGCAAAAACCATTGTATGGCACAAGAGGGATAGCAGAAAAATAATCTGCAGGTAGTGGGGTGGCATTCATGGTTAAAGAATGTGACTAGAGATGTAAATGTCTAAAATTGTGCAGGTCATAACCCTTACCAGCAATGTAAGTTCAGCCAGGTTCTTCATCTTGGATAATTTTGGCAAAAAGCAAGCTCCACACCAGACTGCAATAAGCATAAAGGATTTTGAGACATGAATTTTCTAATGTGCCCCACAAGCTAGGTCTAACTGTACATCAAGTAAAAAAAAAGTTTCTAACAGCTGAAATGTAAATTAACTAAGAAGGATGGAAGGAAATCATGTATAAAACCAGACAGAAATAAAAAAGATCAAAGAAAATTAGATGCTAAGTGATATGAAAGAACAAAGAGAAGGTTCACTAGTGGTCACCAAGAATACAAATTGCTAAACAAGGTACCCAAGGACTGATTTTAACTAAAAAATTTAACACAGGTAGAAAATTAAATTCTTTTGTTTACTCCTCCATTTAAACAGAATAGAGATACAATACATTATGAAAGTTGTATGCTACCAATTAATCAGGATCCACAAACTGACCAGAACTACTGCAGCACAGCCATGCTCCCACCTCAAAAGTTGACTGCTTCAGTGAGCTGTGAATCCTTTCCCCACTTCTGATCAAAAGACCCCCTAAGTTGAAACAAATCATCCCAAGACATATCTGGTTTTGAAGAGCATCAGGTTTTATTCTGCAACAAACCGTAGCATAGCAGCACCTCATAGCTTTACCATTGAACAAAATGGTGCCAGCAATACCACTAACAAAATAACAGAAAAAAAATCCAGGAAAATTAAATAGAAGAAGTTGCACAGAATCATGCACAGTCCTAGAGAGGTAAGCCTGAGTGTAGTTCCTTCCCTTCACAGTTATGCCTTGGAATGTGACTGATAATCAGCAAATGCCAGACCAAGGAGTGCCACTGAAGGGGAAAAAA
Source organism: Phalacrocorax carbo (assembly GCF_963921805.1). Lineage (NCBI taxonomy): Eukaryota > Metazoa > Chordata > Aves > Suliformes > Phalacrocoracidae > Phalacrocorax > Phalacrocorax carbo. The sequence goes on along the minus strand of NC_087513.1, from coordinate 197,819,543 downwards.
AGAGCAACTCAAAAAGCATGCTTCAGGACACAGAAAAGACACTTTACAAAAAAATGGAATGCATGGGCTGGAAAAAAAAACTTTAATGCATTCTGCAAAACCACTAAGACTGCTGGGTATTGAAGTAACAGCAGGTAAGTTTATAGATGTGTCTATAGACAATGATAGAGAAGTTCTTTTAGTAGAAAAGCTGTTTAAAGGCAGGGATTTTTTTCATTCTTATAATCATTTTCTAGCATAGATTAGATGGCCCTAATCCCTATGAGGTTTTTTTTTACATATAGATTGTGACAAACTGAAGAAAAGAAGAAACCCTAACATTAGAATATAACTTTTAACATTAGAGAACATTCATTTCTTAACAAAATGAGAAAACCGCTCACAGAAATTTATGGAGAAAGACCATTCATTCAACAACATGAAACCATTACTGACACTTAGCAACATAAGACCATTATATGGAAAAGAGAAACCTCAAATTCTAAGACACCCTTAAGAATATATTTCCTAATGCCCAGCACAGCTTGATAGAATTGGGACCCCTCAGATTCAGGAAAGCAGCAGATCATGGGCCACATAAATTTTCAAAATTGGATTAGGATTTATAATATATCCTTCTTCACCTGACAACACAGAAATAATAATTTTTGCTTTCCCTGCAAGTGCAGGTGTATTAGCAAGGCTACAACTTAACTGACAAAGCTTACGGATTAGGTCTTGTTAACTTGACTTTAACAAAGGATTAGGTGAACTGTGCTGTACTGCAGGTAAATGCAATCCTTCCTGGCTTTGAGATCTTTAGCAAATTTAAGAATTATTTGAGCACGACTGTTAAAATTACAATAGAAAGTAGGCATAATACTTATAGTACTCCCCAATTCCAACGCAGCTGTTTCTTCATTTGTTAAATGCAATTAAAGACAATTCAAACTTCCCTCTAGTGTATCTTTTGCAGAAGGTTCTCAGCATGACCAAACAGTCATGCTGTGGTGATAAACATGCTACTGATTATGGGCCACCAGTGAGCCAGTTTAAACTTTGCTTCTGCATCTCTTGTGATCCCAAAATTGCAGGCTAAACAATGTAGAACAACCTCAAGAAATTGATTATTTTCTCTGTGCTGTGTAAGGAACACAAGAAATGACCGTGTCTTGTGGTGGCAATCTGTGTTATTTCTTGCTCTAAGACAACTGGTGAAGACAGGATGAACATCATTATGTACAACCAACCCATATGGAACAAGTATATTCACAAACAGAACAGAATGTTGTATTAACATCTGCTGTTGCATATTTCTGCAATCAGTTGTGCTAGATTCCTGTATTCACAATTCCATTAGTTATTACAAATAGGATTCATTATGAAAGGTAACATTCTGGTTACAAAGAAGCTTTAATTTAACTTCATACTTTTTAATTATACACTTGAGATACTTTGCACTGTATTCAGCTGCAAATACAGAATTTGGCTAAAACATAAAGTCTATTTCTAGCTTCTATTTTGACTTACACCTGAAACATCAAAAAGAGGTAGCTGTCTTGGATACCAAGTGAAAACCAATACGAGATGGTTCATGACATAACTGGCTGTTAAATGCCACCATTTTATGCTGTAGACACAAAACATTCAAGTGAAATCTGGATATGTACATTGAAAACAACAACAGCAAAATGCTGAAAGCCAGTAAATCATGAGCCAAAGATGGTTTCTTCTTAGGCTGCCAAACCACAAATGGCACTTTTTCTAGTATTCTGGCCATATACACTTGCCCAATTCCTCTGTTCTTCCTTGGCTGAGCCTGTATGGCTTCTCATGTTTTTATGAGAAAAGGATCACTTCTCAACTGTGAAATCAGAAATGTGACGGAGTTCAGTTAGCAGAGCATAAATTTTTTAAAAAGCTTTGATATACGTTAGCTATATGAGTCACTTTCTTAAAATTATGAATTATCAAAATATGTTTTAGAGATAATTTCAGGTGATAGACTTTTGTTAAGGCAACCAAGAACAACAGTAAAACCCATCTTTTTTTATTCCAAGTTTAAGAAAATAAGGCGACCATCTAGTGCAAGTATAAACAGAGGTTAAGAGAGCTTCCTCAGGAGGCTCTATCGTATAGTACCAAATTCCAATGGAAATATGTGCATATAGTGGAGGAAATAATACTGCCTCTACAAGTTAAGAACAGTTCAGACAGCAAGTTTTCACTAATAGTCTGGATAAAGTTGCTCTATTAAAGATTAAATATTACTTGATTTTCCTCAACAAATAAAGGTAGGGCTCCTGTGTATTTGATGTCTCCAAGTTAGTTACTTAGATCTAATGATATTCTTCATCACTTTTACAAGTCTGGAAGTGCCTGAAAGGAATTGGTTTTATCTATACATATTTTCTGTTAAGATTTTGTTTTCATGTCTGTATTCATAACTCTAAATCTATTTTCTGAATAGCTGGAACATTAACACTGAAATAACAACAGCCTGTGGGTTCCATAATTCTAAATGTTATTACTTTACATCAAGACAGATAAGTTGCAAAAACCAAACCCAAAAACCACAGGACCAGATACAGTCCAACAACACTATTCGATTGTACATCTTGAACAGCATTCTAACCAGACACTGTGGAACGGGAACCCCATCTAATTGCAACAGCAGCAGCCCAAAGCACTCCTGTCTTTTCCCAGTACCTGTTCCTTTTATTTTAGGAAATACAATGTTAAAAGAATTACCATGTCAACAAGTACAAAGTTAAAGGTGCCAAAAACTCAACATTAATGCAAGAGCGATAAAATCCCACTGTGTGCTTCTACTATACTTGTTACTTCCCCCCCCCCCCCCCCCGCAATATCCAGCTAAATCTTCTTTATTTCAATTTATGCCCACTGTGTCTTGTTTTCTCCACCATTCACCACTGTGAAGAACCTGGCTCTACCTTCTTGATGCACTCCTTCTAGGCACTGGAAGGATGCTAACAGGTCCTCTTGAAATTGCCTCTCCTCCAGGTTTAAGAAGCCCAGACCCCCTCAGCCTCTCTTCACAGAGCAAGTGTTCCAGTTCCCAACCATCTTGGTGGCTCTCCACTAAACTCACTCCAGCTTGTCAGTGCCTTTTTTGTACTGGAGAGTCGAAGACTAAAAGTGGTGTTCTAGATACGGTTTAAAGAATAGAATGCCAAGTTAAGGGGGTTAATCCTTTCCCTTCCCCCTCAGTCTACTATTAATACAGTCCAGGATACTTCACCCTATCTGCAGCCAAGGCACACTGCTAACTTACTGTCAGGTTGCTGGCCACCAAAACCCTTAGACCCCTTTCCATAGAGCTGCTCGTCGGACAGTATTGCTGCAGGGAATTCTTCCTTTCCAGATGTAGAAATTTGCATTTGTTTTTAGAATTTCATGAGGTTCCTGTTGTCCTGTTCCTCCAGCCTATCTAGGTCTCTCCAAATGGCAGCTCTGCGTATGAACTGGGTCCCCTCAATTTGGTGTTGCCTGCAAACTTGACAAGTGAACCCTGTCACCTCCTCTGGTTCATTGGTAAAAATATTAAACACAACAGGTCCTAGGACAGACCTCTGCAGTACTCCACTTTCACTGGCCTCCAGGTCAAGTATGACTCATTAACCATTACCCTCTGAGGGTGATAATTCAACCATTTCTTCACTCATCTTGTCCACCCCATTCAGACCACAGTATCTTAACTTGGAGGCAAGAATATTGTCAGAGACAGTGCTGAAGGCCTCACAAAAATTTGAAGTAAATGGCTCCCATTGTTCTCCCCTTATCCACAAATCAACAGGAAAGCCAACAGGTCTGTAAGCGCAGCATTCTCCAAGCATAAAATTAAGAGCTGTATTATAAACCATGTGACCAAGAGTTAATATAATAGTACACACTAACAAAAACTGCAGAAGTTACGAAAGCAGAAAAGCAACTACTCAGTAGCTGAAATCTCTCACTGTTAGATATGTAAATACAACAAAACTGTGAGAACTGTAGTGCTTTAAACACCATAAATTACTACTTCTGCAAGCTGCCATAAAAAGTAGAAACAATTTTTGATGCCGGAGCAAACAGTTCACAAAGCCAGTTACATCTTGAATCAAAGAGCCACGAGTAGTAACTGTAACATATTCTTATTAAACCTCTTTGGAAAAACAAAAAAAAATTCCATTCTTATGAAGTTAAATTTCACAAAAACAATCTACATGAAAATGAAGAGGCTATTTTAAAGCAGCACCTCGAAGTGTAAAAGCTTGCATGTGACAGGGATCACCTGCAAAATGCTTAGAAGCTCAGAGTAAACAGACATCACTTTTTAATAACAAGCAAGCAAAAATAACAAAAAAGCCCCAGAAAAGCCAGCCTGATTAAAAACAACATTGGAGAAGGCTATTTTAGGTACAAAAGCATATTTTTAAAATTGGATGTTACTCCTAAACAGTGAAAACGGGGTGGGGGAGGACTCTCAAACTTCAGCTAGTTAACTAGAAACTGTAAAAAAGTAGAACAAAAATAAGTTTTAAAATCAACTTTCTAATAACTCTCTCAATTTGCAATGAAAACCTGTTCCAAGAACAAGCATGAAGATAAGAAACAATCAGTAGGCCATATATGTGATTGACTGAGACATGAAGGAGGAGCTCAAACAAAAGTACCAGAAAAACTACATTCTTTTTTTTTTTTTCTCCTGATGCTCACTATAGAAGAGCCGATGAAAGTGCCCACAACAGAGTCTTTCTCCTGAGGGGCAGAACAGAGAAAGCATTTTAAGCAATCATCATCAGAAGATAATCTAGATAAAGCCATCAACAACAAGTTGTCAGGATCAGACAACAGACAGTATTTACTCAAAATTTCCACAGTAAAATATAAAACTGATGATCTAACAACTGTGGTGTGAAATTTATTCCTTAAAACTACGCTATAAGACAGCAATGACAGAGTCTAATATGGTATCATTTAAACAAAAAAATTAGCTTTTGGGACCATTTAGGGAATTTTGGTACAGATAAATCAGGCCTGCACCAAAGCAAACAGTATAAACTATAAGAAAAACAGCAAGACTAAGCATATAGATAAATATATGGGAAGAATCAACAACTTTTGTAGAGGGAAGTCATTACTATTAGCAGTAGCTGAAGGATTGATAAGCAGCTGCATAAGTGTTATTTTAGTGACAGAACAGATCTGAGTTTTCAAGAAGTTTGGACAAGCTACCTAACAGTAGATAAGGAATCTCCTAAACAAACTGTGAAGGTCCTCACAGAATTAAATAGCTTTTTAAAACAAAGCAAAGCAAGAGTGGAAATAAACAGTTTTTCATATGGGAGATTTTGCCAGTAGAGTTCCTAAATGGTCAACGTGGTTCAGCACATCTAAGATCTAGAAAGTTAATGAAAAAAAAAAAAAAAAAAGGTTTACTAATTTTACAAAATTATTTGGTGTGATCAAAAATAAATCTGATCAAAAGGTATAAATGATTGAACGATAAAATTCCATGTAAATGCAAAAGAAAGCACATAGAAAAAAAATACATATGATAAATGATACCAGTTCTGCTACTAGTTGGGGGACAGGGAATGGAATCATCATACATGGTTTTCTGAATACATCAGCTAAAATCCCAATAGTGATCAAAAAGACAAATCTAAGGTTAGGATCATCAGGAAATGATGAAAGAATTAAAAAAAAAATCACTGTGCCACTAGTGCACCCACAGTTTTGAATACTGTACACAATTCTCATCATTCTTCAACATCTTAGAAATGTGAACGCAGAGCCAGAAAAGATACAGAGAAGACAAAGGTATGGGTTAGCTTCTAGATACAGAACAAATAAACCAAACAGACCAACACAGAAACAGGTAGGTTAACTAGATTTACTGTTCGTAGCTCTGAACCTACAATTAAAAGAATCAGTAGACTTTCAAAAGCTGCAGCCTCAAAATGAGAACATTAACTTCTACTAACAACCAAAACCAACTCAACTGGAAATGCCAAAAAAGAGAAATCATTAGATTGGACATGTCTCCCACTTTAGTGATACAGCAAAACTGACTGGACTGATATGCTCAGAGGAAAGGTTAAAGTTTAAGTCCATGGAGCAGAAAGCCAGTGGATCCAGTTATCAGGATACCCTCAAAATATGTGTGTGGCAGGAGGAAAGAAAAGCACAGCTTTCTCCTCATGGTAACATTACAACTTTCAAAAGTTTATAACAAATATTTTCATTTATTTGATGCCAACTCAAGAGTTTTGCTAATGTATTTTACAAAATGGCATTGCCTGGTATATACCAGGAGTTGTGCTGTGTCAAATACACTAACACCTCCATGGACAGAAAAAAATCATAGAACGTGTCTTTTCAAGTTACTAACCAGAGCATATAGTATACAACAGGCTCTAAACACGGCTTAGGACTCGTTAGGCAAGACCCTTTTTTTAAATATAGATAACTTGAAAAAGGGATTTGAATATCGATATTTAATAAATATATACAAGATAAAGCACAATTCTATTGAAAACAGTATAATCAGGCAGCCAAGCAATTAATATGGGAAATTAAGTGTATTTGCACAGTTCTGCTCAAAGTGTAAGTCTTTCCCATTTTCTAATGCTTACATATTAATACAGCTGAAAAACAGTTCTTGCAGCTGGTATGTTGATATCTTTATTGCTACACAGCAGGGCACTAGGCTCTTGCAAAGGAAGACTTCTAGTAAATAGCTGTCGACAAGTCTGTGCATGACTGCAGTCAAATTACAAATAGTAAAGGAACAGGTTTTTGAACTTAATGCCAACAAAATATCATGTATCTAATCCATGAAAGAAATACAGACCTCAAGACTGCTATTATTTTATTACCCACACCATTTACTTTCTGGTCTGCTCCATGGCTTTTTTTGAACTTACTAATCAATGGTACTTACCATTGGTACTTTACCACTAACAAGTCTCTACATATATACAATAGGAAACATTTTTAAATCATCTATGTATTTAATTACATCTGCAAAAATTATAAATACCTAGAAATGTTACTAGCAAAATTAAATACACCTTTAGTAGCAAGCAACTTTCTTAAGTCCTCTGAAATCTTTGCATCTAATTTTTACAGTTGCTCATCAAGCACAGGTCTTTTTTGTCAATGAGAAGAGATATGAATGACTGGAATTGCTTCCTAAAAGTAATACTAGGAGTAAAAGCCCTCGCATTAAATAAAAAAAAACCAAAACCAAAACAACAAAAGAAACCCAAACCCATTCCACAACACAAGTACAACCCCAATTTCACATTCTATGCTCTGCATAAGAAAGGTCTTGCTCGCTCCCAAGCACACAAAACAACAGCATCAATGCTTCTGGTTGTCCTCTGGAATGATAGGCAGCACCAATTTTGGTCATCTTTCTGCCATACCAGTTTAAAGTGCTCTAATTTTATTCATAATTAAAATGAAACTACATATATATTAATATTTGTTTACATTACTTAAGCTACTAACAATCTTAAGAAAACAATCTACACAGTTAAAGGTACTGAAAAAGGCATGTACTACAAAAGGCATGTACTATGATAAAAAATAATCTTTTCATAAAAGCACTATTATACAGAAAACAATTTCTTGTCTAACACAGTAAGAGGTATTTGATCAAGGAACACTACAGAAACAGTACTAATGATAAAGATATTGATATATTAATTATTCCATATTTAATCATAAGCACAGATTTTTTTTTCCCATCTCCTAGTGGTTTTGAATGGATGAGGAACAGATGTAGAAAAATTACCAATCACTTAACAGATTCCAATGAAATCCATTAACTGTCGCTAGGAGAGTGAAGCAGAACAAGTGACTGTAAAAACAACAGAGATTTGGGTGGTTTTTTTTTTTAATACTCACAAACCTGATAATAATCACTGTACTTTCATAAATAGTTTTATAGATGATGTCTAGAAAGACTGCAATTATTTGTGACTTTATGTGAAAAACTAGGACATAGAATTTGACCGTCTGGTCTGAAAAAACAATCAAATGATTAAGATGAAAAACCCAGATTAAAAGGAACTAAGAGTGCTGCATTAATCCTCTCTGGGCACCACATTACTCACAAATTCCACATTCCTTATATTTAAATATGGACTCCAAGTAAGGAATGATCACAGGCAAAAGATTTGAAGAAAGTATGACATGGAGGATTAATGGTAAGTAATGAAGACTATGTGAATGGTCTGTGAATGGCCCGGCATAACACAGGATTAATGTGTCAGAGAACAGTATCTTTTCTCACAACTGCTACATGCCATCACATCACATCACAATGCTAATAAAATGTTAGTAATCATCAAGCCTTACCCTTTTCAAGACGCAGGCATCAAGTACAAACACATATGGATAGAGTAATTCAAGAAAAGCAAGAACTTTTAGTTTATCCCTGAAGTAAAAACATGAACGACATAGTAAAAACTCACTAATTTTTTTATTTAGAAGCATGACAATACTTAAAAAGATTGACGGAAAAAACCCAAAACCCTGGTAATTGACTTCATTTATACATAGGTATTAAAACAATTCTACAATTTAAACAACTTCAAATGGTCAATATATTGTTAGGGATGGAAAAGAGGTATCCCCAAATAAACACTCAAGAACCTGCCATACCCAGAAGTATTTAAGAAGCATAATTGCCTTATAACCAGAAGCACCTCATTCAGACGTGTAGCACAAAATTTGTTTTGCTAGTGAAACACCAGTGAGCTCCTACTACACAATGTTGGCCATTACTAAGCTGGTTCATAGTTTTGTTTCCTCTTTGGTTAGAGGAAAGTATAGAAAGGAAAGCAATTAGCTGGCCTGAGCAGTAGCCTCAGCAATTCACTGATAATTATAAAGTATCAATTCTTATGGTCTCTACCCAGGCTTTAGATAAAATAGTAATTTTGATTACAATCTCTACGTATAATAGAGATCATTTAGCATCAGTTAACATCAGTTAACATCAGTTAGCAATGTCCATTTTTTATAACGATTTGGAAGACCAGAAACGAACTTCCCAAGTACAATTATGAATTTGGAGGGATAGCAGACTACAAAAAGTTAGGTACAATGTACGTGCTTAAAATACTTGTTGTGCTCCTACTTTTTCTCAGGTATGAATATTTTCAACTTATTTCAATTCGAACATCAACAGAGCGTGGCAACCATGATGCAAGCATTTGATGTCCGAGTTAAAGGGGTTTTTTTCCACCCTTGTGAGGAACTGGTTTTGGCACAAAACTGAACTCAAAAGCCCATCTAAAAGCCCATCTCTCTCTTCCCTTCCCCTGCTCCTCTCCACTACACACTAAAAGGTGAAATATTTACTTCTCATAAACCCAGGCAAATCCAATTATGAAACAAAATGAAATTTCAGGGGTTTTAAAATAAGCAGTACCAAACGAGGTTTTTTGAACCTCTAGTGTATCTGATTAGAGAAAAGAGTAAATTATTAATCCAGGCTTGATTTTAATGAAGTGTCACGTCAAATGCAGCCCACAAAAAATTACAGCAATATTTTTCCATATCCTGTTCATGAAATAAAACCAATTTAGCATTTTTATTAGCAAAAGCCTTTAAAGCAAGCTTTAAAAGTTGATATTAGGCAATGCAAATTACAGCCCTTGCAATTTTATTCATTAATTATTCTAAACCTGTTAATTACCCCCATAGCTAATATTTTGTCTAAATATCAATTCCTTAAAAGAAAATGGCTTCAAGCTAGTCATTAAAGCTTCTACTGAGGGAAGCCCAAGCTATTTTTAATATGGTAGCTAAAAAATCCTAATGCATTAGAGAAGGCAACTAAACAGAATGTATATAATTACTTTCAGTGTCAACACAAAGTAGCTCTTAAAAAATAACATTTCTTTCCAATTAATATTGTGTGTATATTTTGATTATTTATATTAAACATTTTTGCACCTATTTACTAAGGTACACAAGTGCTCATTATTCATTCTCTAATAAAAGAAGTTTGAAGTTTATGGTTCTGTATACTTTCTGACCTGTAAATCACATAATGCTACCTTTTGGTTGATATGGCAGTATCTGTACAAACTAGTTGCAAGAATTTTTAAAGAGTTAACTGCTTTGGTTACTACATGGACAACTCAAAGCACATATTTTGGCTCTTTAAAATGATATTCAGCTATACTACTTACTGCAGAAAGAAAGCAATTTCATTGTCTCTAACTCACTTTTCAGTTACTTTTTAATTTCAGAATAGGATACTGCTCTTCATTCTTCCTCAAATAAATGCTTGTTTTAAATCAAAATGCACAAAGAGAGACTAGAAGTTCAAAGAGGGAAGAAGGCAGCTGAGGTTGCTCTTCAGAGGCAAGAGGAAGGCAATATAAAAGCCAACTGGAAGAAAGAATTAGAAAATTCTTACCTGGGAAGAGAAAACAGTAGGTCAGAAGTTCCAGTGGGCCATTTTCCCACTCTACACTACAGAAGAGCAGCAACATAAGATTCAGATATTTATTTTCTTATCTTTATTTTGATAGAATTATGTAATGAATAGATAAGAGTTGAGAAAGAGATGACAAGCTATTTCTCAGTGTTATGTTTTTTTCTCTTAATATAAACACTACTGCCTTTAGTTTAGCTTCATATTAATTTCTCTTTAGATACCCAATACTCTAAATGCTTGGGAAAGCTCAGTAAAAGTTACTAGAAAAGTATAGTTAAACAGCTGGCACAGAGTAGTTCAACTACAATAACAAAAAATGTGTACTATCAGAACCGGAGGAATTTGCCAAAAATAAAGCATGACTCTCCTGTTTGTACAGCAGACTATCTAGTGAAAGGCATATTTTATACCATTTTACACTACTATTGCTGAATTACATTTATTTGTTCTTAAAAACTCTTTGTCTTCTCAAGTGCTTTTGGCTCCCCATATTTAACAGAGATGAGCTTAATATCAGTTCTCCTAAATGGGTGAAATAGGAACAGGGTTAGACAAGGGCTCTAACCAAGAAACAGTGTTCATCAAAGCACTATATTTAAAAGAAGTCTCTCCAGTGTTAGGGTGAGGAGCTATAACCATCACCAGGGTATAAGCTGGCAGCAGCTGTGAACAGCTATTTAGGTCCCACGTGTAAATAGCTTTGTTCCATAAGCATGGAGAATGTTAAATGACAGCATCAAATTAAACATAAGTTTTTTTGGACCTTGGCTTCTTTTTGAGCAAGGCTGTGGGAATAGAGGAGAATGGACATCAGTGCACTGTGTTCCCAATGCTAAAGAAGGAAAATGCCTTCCCTTCCTATATGGCTTTCCACTGTCCAGTGTTTCTAGTTATTTGCATCCACTTAAAATACAAAGATTTTCTAAGAAGGCAGGAGACATGAAAGGCAAGTCAAACAGTTTAATTTAACAAGCTTAGCTTGTAACAGTACATCTTTGAATAAGGATTAATTGCAATCAACATGTCAGAAAAAACAAGCTATTCTAAAAATAGATTTTAGCCATTTGGCTCTTAAAAAGTGAATATAAACACTCATGCTAGAAATGCAGGTCATATTAGATTTTCAAGGCACAGCATCTCAAGAAAGTGCTGATCACATTTACCTTGGGCATATTAATATCTTTAGATTAATCTCAGCCCAGCTTCACATTAAATATTTATCTGAAACTTCTTGTCACAAAACAGTTTTTCAATAACAATGACAACTAATCATAGCTGTTAGCACAAAACATTGACATTAAAAGCTTAAAAGCTATAATATTATAAACATTTATATTTTGTTAAATGCTTTCATAACATTTCTTTTTTATAAATGGGTTGCAAACAATCAAACATACAAAGCTACAGTCTCTACATTTAGGCTTGCTCTGGTCATTCCATAAAACAAATGGCCAAATAATCCTGGTAGTCAAAGACAACCTTGGGGGAATTCATCTCACAAAATGGTGTATGCTTGTCATCAGAAGATCTGAGGTAACCCATCCCTCTGAGCATAGGAAGGAGCAGGAGGCCAACCCTGCGAACATTTCTGAATGTCTTTAAAGTTTTTACTCTAGGAGACATAACAGGGAGTTGTATGCCTAATTCATCTTGCTTTTATATGGCCAAGAAAATAGATAAAGGTGGAAAATTAGGCTGGTGGGGAAAATGGGAATGATGCTTCTCAAAGGTTGGAGGATGTAAACTTCCATCTTGGACACCTTTAGGGAGTGAGTTTTACTGCAGCCCTTGATTACTTGTTGAAATATACAGGTGCCTTCCATTGAGGAAAAATTCCTTTTTCCTTCTGTTCTTCCTCTTTGTGTTCACAGAAGTGGATGATACAGTTTCTTCCTCCAGTGTTGCTGTAAGGCAGCAAACAGCTGTAGTATCAGAATAAGCTGCTAACATGACAGAGAGGTTACAATGAAATCCCACCACCACTTAATTTTGCATGCTAACACCAACAGTGCTTATAAATTAAAATAAAGTAGATTAAAAAGCCATCATCTTAAGACAATTTGCTTACAACCAGAAATTTAGAGCAGAAACAAGGCTCCAATACCCTGTTCAAAATAACAGCAAGTTGAAAGACAGTGCCTGCATAGTAGATTCAAACTGAGCTACCCACGTCTAAGCATTCCAAAGTCAAACCCTGCCCTGAGTTGAAAAAGTGACTACCAAGAAGTTGCACTGGTAATGAAACTGGCTAAGCTGTATGACCAGCCCCTGGCAGAGTGGACAGCAGGAAAGATGAATTACGCAGAGGGCTCAGCACGCTCAGAGAAAGGATTGCACTTAATGCCCCGGAATGTGCCTCGGCAGAATGCCCGCGTCCGGCAGTGCTGGCTGGAATCCAAGCAGATCCATTACCTTCCCTTTATACATCAGCTTACCACATGCCTCGCTGACACCACAGATATGCCTTTCCTCCTCCCCTTTATTTTTAACTTCTGTATCTTTAACACAACTGAGATACATACTTCAGGCTATACCATTAAGGAGGATTTTAACCCAGTTTAGCACTTGGTAAATTATTGTGCTATCTTTCGAACTCTAATCTAATACTGTTTTTAAAACAGGCAAATCAAATTAATGATACAGTTCACACAGATGTTTACATGAGTTACATTGAACCAACTATACTTGGAATACCAAGTTATCCATGCATGTACCTTTTAAACACTCCACAAAAACAATTGACTCATTAAAAAAATCTATTTGACTCTAAGCCTCCAAAAAAACTTAAGTCCTTTTTCAGGAAGTTCTTGGTAAAGTGAGAGGATAGAGAAAAGCTGATGATACATTTTCTTTCTAAATTGTTTTTGTCTTCAGTTGTATTTGCTGTATTCACTTATATCCAAATCTGGCTGAGAAATAGCGTACCTTTGAAATTCTATGCCTCTCTTTCACTCTGGCTCTAAAAGAATATTTTTATCACAGATAAGCAATATAGTAAGAATCTAAATATTTTTACATTAAAAAAAAAAAAGACGACAACTCCCCAGAAAGCTTTTTCTTTTTATAAATAGGCTTTATATATACTTTATCTAAGACTGTTTTTAAGTCCTGAAGTATCTGGACTGGCAGGAAAAGATCATCACCATTTCAGTACATCTGAGAATTTTTTTTTGTTGCTGTCCAACTTTGAAAACAATAACCATCCTAGAACACCTAGTGAGTTGGTTGGTAAGACACCTACCTGCAATATGAAATATGCAGACTGAGCTTTGTGTTGTGCTCTATCTGGATCATGGATTTGCCTAAATATTTCATATCCCAACTTTCAGACTCTCATTATTCTGAAAAGTTACCTCTCCTCTCTCTTCTTTTGTCTTATCCAGTAGAAATCTTCCCAACATTGTTGAAACAGACCTTCTCTTACGTTGTAGGCTACAACAACCTGATTGTTTTCAGTGGGGAAAAAATTTAATTGAAAAAACCTCTACCAGTTCTCCAGCTAACTTACTACTACAGGAAAGCCTGAAGCTTTCTGTACTCAAATGCAGATGCCCAGGATTTCCTAGCACAGTTATCGTTATGCTCAAGTGCAGCCCTGTTACTTTTAACACAAGGCTGCTAAAATTCCACACCAAACTCGGCATTATGAACACAGCTCAGGTAACATATGCTTATATCTGTTTTGCTGCAGTGCATGAGGACCCTGTCATTAACAACGATCTCAACACAGAAGACACCGTTTGAAAGCAACAGTCACAAAAGATAATCCAAGGTTATATTTGTTAAATGATTTTCATGTAATGAAAATCTCCCCTTTTTTTTTTGAGACTTAGAATTTTCTCAAATTTCTTCTGTGTAGGAAGTGATCCTTTCTCCCTTTCCATCTGGAAGAGCTTGAAGGTCACTAGCCCTCAGCTTAACAGAACAAGAAAATAAGCCATACGGAGCAAACTTATAGTATAAGAAAAGCAGATGGCATACGAAATAAATAACCAACTAGGAATTCCACAAGATGAAAGCAGTCATCAGTTTTTACAGCCATTTTTCTATCATTAAAGGCTTGTTTTTCACTGTGGTAAGCAGTGCAACTTGACATTTCAATAAAGTTTCTCACCTCTAGATTTAACAAATGCCACCAAAGAACTCATCAAGACTCTTGCTACTCTTCATTCTCAAGTCAAGGGTATACAAAGTATACACCCGCATTGATCCTGCCACTTTGTTTCATCACGAATACTAGCAAAGCATTTGATATCGTTAAAGTCTCACTACTGTTCGTAACACTGAGAAGGAATCTCAGCCTTCACTGAAAAACTTCTAGCCCGTACAATTCAGAAATTTCAAGCCTGGAGGTTCAAAAACAATAAAAAGAATCCACATGATCTTAAATAAAAACCTTGCATTTTCAGCCAGTTCAGTTTTAAGGCTTGATTTACAATTTCTGAACACTTATGACCACTACATCACCCTACCATGAAGTTCAACTTAGTCTCTTGTCAAAGCATTGCTTTACCAGTACCAGGTTGGTTATGTGGCAGGTAAATTGTTTATAAATAGATATATATAACAGCAATTTAATTTCTTTGAATGTCAAACATTTCATGGACACTTATGTTATAAATGATGGAAAATTAATTATGCTATTATATATACTTATTGCATATAATAACATTTTTTGAGACAACTACAAGAACACATGGTGCTTTACTCAGTGCCTTACGCATACAACAGTTCCAAAAACATAGTCGAGCAAACTTTGGAGGAGAGCAAATCCACTTTCTCCTCCCCTGCTTCCCCTACTATAAAAGTATTATATTAAATAGAAAGATTGCAGGACCAAAACTGAATAAAGGGCATTTTTACTGCAAAAGCAGAACTGCTACTTTTTATGAACTGCCTCCAGGGGAAGTGTCTCACATTCAGCAAAGTATCTGAACATGAGAAATTATTCAGCTGCTGTATAGGCATGAGTGTTGCTAGCATGTTAACTTCAAATTCTTATGAAATTGTTCATAGACTCTGCTCTTTACAAAGTATGGCCCCCAGGACTAACACCCTATCCACAATCAAAAGCACGTTGTTATTGTCTCATGGCTACCTCAACATAACCTGATCATTGTCAGTAACTCATTATATGTCTATTCAAAGTTTACTGACAGAGAACACACATTCTACAGCTTGGTGTGGTGAGCAAAAGCTTGTGTAATCTTCCCAGACACTGCAGCTGGTCTAATAAAGGATATTGCCTCCATGAACTTTGCTCTGCCAAACACATTCACAGGGACACTAAATGGGCTAAAAGTGTCCCTCAGGCATGCAGTGATGGGAAGTTTGACAATCTCCAAGCCTGAAGTGGCAAAATAACAGCCCAGATATGACCTCCACGATGACAAGGAACACTGTATGCATTAAGTGTAACACTTAAAAAAACTGCGATGGACTTTTTAAATCCACTCGTGGTGGTCTAGTCAGATCAACTGGGTATTTCTGATGGCTGGAAGCAGGTGTACATAACGTGAATTTATAGAGGTGATACGCAATCACACACCCTCTAGTGAGCTATACGGAAGGGTCTGATTCCATCATATTAACACCACATCCAGAATTTAATCCCTACACAGCCTGGCCCAGAGCCACTGTGTCTACTTTCCACCACCTTCTAACTCTGTATTTAAAGCTGAGCCCAGCCCCACTGCTTCAGCAATGGAGGGTGTAGAAGCAAGCACTGCTTCCTGCTGGCAAGTGGCAGTGCAGAGAAGTCCCACATGTGGAGTCTGCTGGTGCTGGAAGTGATGGAGGGAGAGTGACCCAACCCACAGGCTATGCAAAGGAGAGAGGACCCAGGACCCTCTGCACAACTTCATCCTGCAGTGTCTGCGGTGATAAAGTCTTCCTGCAAGGAAGACTCCCAGACCCCCACAAAGATCTAATTAACAAGCAATTAGGGCATGAAGAAGCAAGAAAGATGCCCTCCCTATTACTCCCACAACTACAGTCTCACAAATCCTTCCCCCAAAGGATTCAGCCATATGACGACTCAGGATAAGCACTCCCTGTTTGCTGTCAGTATGAGTAGTCTGCAACACTGGAAGTGGTCCCTGCTACCACTGCCACAGAGCACGAGTGTACAGTCCAAATAAAAGCTATTTGTAGTGGAACATTATATACTGCTTTAAGAGTTTTACACCAAGGAATCTGACTCCGAAACACTATTTCTGACAATACATCTTGATTGCATTGCTGTGATTTCAAGAAGCAGTACTGCCGAGGGAGCTCTTCATCACAAATTATAAGATTAGGTACCCATGATAAACATTCAGTAAACAGATGGCATATTAACAGATGAAAGTGTATTAATTTTTATAGAGGTGTTGACATAAAGAATCCTGTATCTATTGCTGTACAAAGACTCCTTAATTAACACATGCAACATTTCTGGTGCACCTAAATCTTTAGATTTTTCTTTATATTTTTCACTTTTGAGGCTGAAGAGAAGTAAGAACATAGGTCTTTAATTTTAAGCAAAACAATGCAACACCATTTGGCAACATGACATTGTCAGTTTTCCAAATTTAACAGCAGCTGGGAAAAAAGTATGTCAGCAATTTCCCCTACTATGTTTTTCTGGGAGATTGAGTAGGAACATTCCATAGAACAGGCATATTCAGAATAAAAGAAAACATTGTGTTCTAGGAAAAGTAATTTTATACACTTTACACTCTTTGTTGTCCATGATGGCTCTTCAGCTAAGCTGAAAATTAAAGTTCTAATGGATTTTTTTAAAATCCAGAAACAGAAGAGTTGCTTTAGTTTTTGTCATTCTTGTTTTTCATGTTGAGTCCTTCCCATAGGTCACAGCCTAAATGCTGTTACTTATTAGTTTTAGGTCTTTAGTACTCTTTTCAAGAAAGTTTCTGGAGAGCTCTGAAGCACAAATTTCTGTACAAAAGTGCTTAACTTCTGTGAAAAAAATGAACAATTATTTTCCCAGAAGAAGAAATACTGCAGCAGTAACAAACACACATGCAATAACCACCAAGACATAAAACCATTTAAAAAAAAGTCTTCCTCTAAATTACATTAGTAGCACAAAAATTTCAGGAAGACAAACCAGATCTTGCACTTGTCTGAAGCACTGAAAAAAAATGTTTGTCTCTGATCTATGCATGTTAGTAACAAAACTGGGTTTTTTTTTTGTTTGGTTTTTGTTTTGTTTTAAATTCCCCAGGATGTCCAGTTGTGGACATAACTTACCGCAAAAAGTAGAAAAGCTACTTTTAAGTGGAGACAGATCTCATGAAGAACAGTTATGCGTTAAGAACCAGAAGTCCATCTAATGTGAACAACTAAATCAAGTATAAATTCTCCTCATTTGTTCCCTACTGAAGAGTACAGATTTTGTATTAATGCATCTAAATTTCCCTGGGAAACCCTGGTTTTAAATTGATGCTTTTTTGGTTTTTTTTTGTCTGCTGGAGATTACAATGCTTATTCCTGCTGTTTCACATCTTCAGCAGAAGCCTGTCATTTCTTACTCATTCTCAAATACAGCAGTAATACTACTGTATTCCCTTACGCCTAAGACCATCAAGCATATTTTTTCAGTACAAAAGGGTGCCAGATATTTTATGAATTGGCTTTACTGCATTCCTAAGTAAGAACCATACTCTTATGCCTTCCCCTCAGGTAAATGAGCAAGGGAAAACATTTCATTTTGTGACAACTCAACACTATGACTTTATCACCACCCCTGGAGGTGTTAAAAAAACATGTAGACATGGCACTTCAGGGCATGGTTTAGGAGACACGGGGGTGTTGGATTGACAGTTGGACTTGATGATCCTAGAGGTCTTTACCAACCTTAACGATTCTATGATTCTATACTGAGACCACTGTCACTTTGCATTTATACAATTTAAGGTTATAAAGGTAAAAAGCAGTATCTTAGTCTCCATGCCAAGTATGATTTTGATTTTGCATTTCCTTAAAAAACATGAAATTACCAGACAAGTTGACAGTTGCTTCAGAAACAAACGTAGAGATAACTGGTACAGAAGCTGTACCACAGCCCTAAACCAATTCTTCTATCAGTTATGGCATCAAGCTCTGGTGTCTTCTAATTTTCAAGGTTTTAGAAAAGGAGAAGCCGTCTGTGGCTAATACATAACTGTAATAATGTGGTCAGTACATAACTGTCAAGACTTTTGTGCTGAAAAATAATGTTCATTTTGGCAACTTTGTGAGAGAACATAACACCAAGCCCATTTCACCACGGTGAGCAATACAACAGCACAGAACTTTCTACTTTTCTCCTTGGTAAGATGCCACATCAGCATGTGCATGCAGTCACATTCAAAGCCCAGCCTGACCTGCCGGCACTCAGCTGTCTGCGTCTTACAGGGCCACCAGAAGGAACCTTTGATGGAACTTCAGGCAGAACCTACCCTTTAAATTCTGGGCATATCTGACAATTTACATTAGAATCTTTCAGGATAAATCCCATTACTTCATTATTAACACAGTATTATATTTATTTTTTGTTACTGCATTTGCACAGCCTGTATTTTAAGTATATTTTATACATATGTATACTATATGATTACTTATGAAATATGAATTTACATTATAAATATATATGTGTATAGCTTTATATGCAGTTCTATGTCTTTTATTTTAATATTGCATTATAATTTGTTAATACATTATTAATGGCAGTATCTCCAATAATAGGCATTATGCCTACTTTTAAAAAAAGAAAGATTAAGAAAAAAATTAATTCTGGAAACACTGATTTCCTTCATTTCATGTAAATTTTTTATCTGTGCTAGAGTTAGTCTCTGCAGTTTTTGGAGACAGATGAAGGAGTTTCTCTGCTGATTTGGCAAAGGTGCTGGGAAGATAGCAGTGCTAATAAAATAATACTTGTCAGCCACATCTGCTATAGCTGTTTTTTATAGACTCTGTCAGTGCAAGACAGTCACTCCTGAAATTTCTCCTACCCTGAAAGGGACATAAACCTTGAGGAACTACTTTAAATCCTGTTTGGTGTTTAAAGCTGACAAGACTCCCTTCTCTTGTCTTTCAGTTCACAGCATAATGAAAACCTTCAAGAGTAGCAGTAAGGACATACAGTATTCTGAACAGTAAGGAGACATGTATTCTGAATGAGCATTTCTCAAAGTTTTACCTGTCATTTATTGGTGATTATTTTAGCTAGTGTCTTTCTGGAATATTACTCAAACAAAATTCAGCCCAGTTATGTTAAATAACCTTATTATAAGAACCATAGTAAAAAGAAAGTTAGCCAACATTAAATGTACCAAAATTTAGTGACCTAAAAGTACCCATGCAGAAAATCAGGAGATGGGATATATAGTCCTAATGCTATTGTTATAGCTACCACCAGTGAAGTCTATGTAAGTTTTTCTGCAGCACAAATTAAACTAGATTCTGAGTTATTTCTTCCCTTTCTGGCTACCTTATATTTCCAAGATGCTGACCTGCTTGTTAGGAATAGCCATATTTAGCCAGCCGCAGTCTTTACACAAAGGCCCGCAAGGAAGTACAATACAGAGCTCTCATGCTAATCCAGCAAACTCCTGTGAAAAACAGTACAAAACAGCATCAAGGGGAGAATAGATGCTACTGCCTGTACATAAGACATCATTTCTTACAAAAAAAGGCTAGTTATCACTATGTACAAACTTTTTAGAAAAAACCCAACACAGCTTCCATCTAAGAAAGCAGATAAAAAAAGAAACATTATAATATCTATTTTGAAACCATCTAGAGCATTTACTGGAGGAAAAGTCTTGTACCCCCAATAAACATTAGTTTCTTCTCTAGGATCTTTGTTAAAAATCACAATATTATTTTGTGCAATTTTTTCTATTGAAAAGGGTATTTTTTTATTTTCAGGCAAGCTATTTTCTTATCTGTTTGTTTGTCAACTAACAAACAGCCAAAGACTCTCAAAAACTAACCTTTTATTATATTACAATTAAAACAGTAGCTAAAGAACCATGCAGTTTAACTCACCCCATCTGCCCATATGTATAAAACTGCCTAGAAAGAATATTAGTTAGATTTTATTTAATCACTGAAGTAATATAGCATGAGTGGATTCAAGCAAAAGATGACAAATCAGATGAAAGATAGTTAAATTTTAACCTTGACCCTAAGATTACATCTGACATCATGTTGTTTTAGTATCAATGAAGACACCTGCACAAAGAATTTCCATGCTCACAGAGAAGGGAATAAATGTTAATATTTTCAAAGCAAAAAGCCTTCAGGATATAAATATCTCACATTCAAAAAGCTGAAAACGATACCATATATTTAAAGTTAAGAAACAAATGCTCATCCATAAGTAATATTTAAGTCTATAATTAATTACAACATCATGGTCCTACAGATTCCCTACTCTCTATACCACATTCTATTTTAGGCACACATGACAATGTCTGTATGTCACTAATGTTGAGAATGATGTTTGTGATATATTTAATATCTCAGTTATTGATTTAAACTTCTTGGTGGATACCTGATACATACAGTATTTCCATAACACAGTGAAATACAGATTTAAACAAGAGGTAGCTAAGGTTACCCTGGCTGGCTGCACAAGAGGAACAGTTTCAGAAAGACTTAAGTGTATTTAAGGAAAAAAGACTAGGGTAGGCTGAGCTGGCAATCTAATTCCAAAGAGCTCTTCTTGCAGGGGAGATTCATTTTTACTGATGCTTAAAAACTAGAAGAATGTTGTTTTAAAATGCATTTTTTTTAACACATACTATTTCATAGTATTTTGGGACTACTAACTGAAACTCAGTCATTCTGGATTAATTAGGAGGCAACGATGTTATTAACGTATTTAAACACACAGAACCAAATTCAGTCATGTAATAAAAAATTGCCTACTCATTTCCTGTTCAAAAATAGGAAGTATTTAATGCATCTACCCACAAAGCCAACTGCCTTGTCATGATCTAAGACAAAATGTTTTCATAATATTTATCAAGACAGTAAATATAGCAGTAAAGATACAGCAAAAAGTAAAACACAAAGTTGGCACAGGGATGCTACCTCATGCTGACAAGAGCACTGCCTGTGGCTCGCTACCTCAACAATGAGCCTCTCCTATGCTGGGCACTCTTGTACAGAAACATCATGGGTTCAAAGCACCTTGAATCAAACTGGCCCTCCTGACAGCTGCCAGTTTTGCAGGTTCTTCAGCAGGAAGAAGATTTAAAGGCACCATCTTGCAGATGGTTCAGGGACTCAACCTGAAGGTGCAGCAAGGAATCCTTTGACTCCTTTCCGACCATGCTACAACCAGAACAGAAATCTAACGGTGTGCAGGGCACCACTGCCTAGCTCTCTGCGCTGTGTCCTGGTCCACTCCATACAGTGTAACAAGTCTGTGACACAGAGAGAACACCAGTCAGCAGCAAAATGAGAAGCAAAAAATGGAATGTCAACATTTTAAGGAAGGGACAAGGTAAAGCAGAGAAGAGATTTTTTTAAAAAAATTAGAATCCTTAAAGATGCTCTAATCCACAGCTGCAATGGTAATTTTAATGATTTCTACGTGCCCTTGTTTTATTACATAAATTTGAAGCATTAATGATCTGATCATGTGGTCAGGTTTGCACCAGCTGAGTTCAAATATGAGGTTCCTCTGAGGCCTGCAAGCTATCACTGAGTAGCACGTTTGATGTGGATTAAAAACATTTGCATTAAGTTTCAAAAGCCTGCTAAAGCATTATGCTGCAGACTTATTTTATACATGCTTAATTTTACTTTGTGAGCATCCTAGTAATCTATCATATGTGCTACTACCTTTGCATTCTCAATTAATTTCTAATCAAATAAAGGCTCAGAGATAAATACTTTAAGATATTACTTAGGACACAAAAACTGTTCTAGAACTTTGATCCAACAAAAGCACGCAATGTTTTTCTTTTTATGACAGAGTAAGCACAAGAATCTTCCTGTATATTTCTCAGATCAGACTGCATATATTTTTTCTGGTTTTATTTTTGAAACACATTCCTCCCTCCAGGAGATTCCATACATCACTACAAATCCTTATGCAATTTTATCCTGGGTTCTATATTTATCAAGACACCTCATCTTAACAGCAATGTTCTTCCCTCAGCATGAACCAGGCTTTTAAAACAGACTGCATAGAAACCCCCACAAAAATCCCCATTCTAACAAGATTCGCCAATGTTTCACAATTTAAAGCACTTACATGTAGTACACATAGGAAAGTTACACTCCCTAGATTATCCTATGAACTGTGGCACTTTCCGAGTTCTCTGACTCCTAGGATTCATGAAGAGGTCTGCCAGTGGATTATTTTGCCTTTTTTGTAGTGCCAGAACTAAAACGGTCTTCCCTGAACAAAACTGCTGTTTGGGGAACCCTTTACAGTTTTCTGGGTTCTTTAAACAGTGTTGGGCAATAGTTCCAAAATTATATCTTTTTAAAATAAATTTTTGTGGTCATTACACACGTAACCCCAGAAAACTAATTTAAGCCCCAGTTTTGATCATTAGAAGTATTTTATGCACAGTTGCTTGGAATAACATTTTTCATATCATTGCGACACACAAAGTCACCAATACCACGTGTGGCTATCTTTACTTCCCTTAAGAGTCGTTAACATTGGAAAACTGGAAAAGGGCGAAACATTCAATGTAGTTCAGGGTGAAATGAAACACTTAACACAGTCCAAAAGAGGACTGTTTCAATAAACTCATAAGAAATAAAACAATTTCAGAAATATCAGACACACAAACTAAAAATGGTGCAAATCGTTTGTTAACCGTTGTTAGAAGCATTGATATTTTCAGTGTTATCAAATCCAATTTATGTATTTGTTTAAGACCTCTAGGACAGGAATCTAGTCTCATCTGGAAGAATTGTAGCACATTGCTGATGCAACACAAACAGTAGTAGAAAAGGTAAGATAAAGAGAACCAATTGGACTACAATGATGTAACAGAAAGTATTCATAAGAACAGACGAAAAAAAATGCTGGTAGTAATTTGTGTTTTCTTCTTTACCTGAAGTAAGCAGTATCAAATATTTAAGTACCAACTAATGCTCCCACAATCCTAGAAAAAGAATGCTGAAACAAAATCATGCTTATTGGCACCAAACAGACAGGGCTTTGCACATCTGTAACTTCATACATGTGCTAGTAGCAACTCCAGTCAGTCTCATTTGGAAAACAGTGACTTAGACTCAACACTCGGCAATGATGGCAACTTTTCAAGGGCGAATCAAATTATATTCTTCTTTCTAAAGCCAGTGACTAAACATGTCCATAAAAAAATCAGCAGGGGCAGGAGATGCCTCTGGCAGCTTGCTGCTTCTCAGAGTTTTCTTAACGTTTACAGTTTGTGCGCATATGGGATCAACGCTACGGTCACTTGGCAAGTTCCAAATTTAGTTGGAGTTGGGAGGCAGGAGTCATCCCGATGTGTGCCATTTCAAATTGACTTGCAGGTTCTTTGGCAATCACATACTTGATTTGTGACCCTGATAAAGGTAACCTGACTGACTGCAAAGCTGACTCGCGATAAACACCACGCTTTAACCAAAGAATTCCAACAGCTTTCGACCACATAATGCCACCTTAGTACTGCAAACTACAAGCTTCAAGAGAATAAAGACACAGTAGATAATACTGCAAGTCTGTTCAAGGTTACAAATTATATACCATTGCATCATTTGAGTTACAGTACTAAAGAAGAAAAGCAGCCTGTATGGTATCACTGCAGTGTGTACATTTTTACCTGCTGTGTTGGTTTGGATAACAGAAGAAACACTTTTAGTGAACTTCAATATAAATTCCTATACTAAGTTACACTGGTACAACAAAAGCACCCTGCTTTTTTCCCCCCTTTATACAAGCTGACTAGCTCATTTCATTTCAAAAAAATGATCTAGTTTTTCCCAGCTTAGGTTTCATCTGGTCTAGGATATTGTCAATGTAGCTTCAATGGTAAATAACAAGTGCAGATAAGAACTAAAACCTGGTATCTATAAAAAGTAAAAAAGTTTATGTTAATTTTGCTATAAAAATCTTTGCACAGTAGAGATTTAAAATCAGCACTAAGGACTTATTCCAATATATATTAGTTGCACATTTCTAAACAGTAGGTCAGCAAATTAAGACAGAGAATGAAAATAACTCATAAATCACTTACTGAAGCTCTAAAGAGTCAGTTAGTATGAAAGATTACATCTGAGGTAATCTTACATTAAATATAGTTTTATTATTAATATGCTATCCACTTAATGTAAGCTGTGAGAACAGATAAGTGGCAGTGAAAATGCTGATAAAAACCGGGCCAAAAAAAGATTAATATCCTCCAGCCCCAAACAAAAACTTATTGCCAGAGTAAACAACAATTGTATTAGAACACAATAACCAAACATAAGCCACTACAAAATAAAACAGATAGCATCTGTGCTAATCACAAAAGGAAAACAGATTAACTGACCCTGCAGGACCTTTGATTCTGCAAAGACTTGTAGACAGGCTTGATTTCATTCACACTCTGAGCAGAAATCAGAAGTGCCAACAACCAATGTGAGCAGGATTAAACAAACCCATTGCAGTAGCACACAAGGACTGGAATTAAACAAAGATTTAAGAAATTAGGTGCCGAAGTCTTTGATTTTAAAATAACAAATAGCTTTAGAAGGAAAAAAGGAATAAATACTGAATTTACAGAACTTTAGCTTCAACGTGTTATTTTCCAGCTTAAACAGCAACTGGCATCTCTAAAGTTGTCTAAAACAAGGCATAGGTGAAAAATTTATGACTAGTTTGATAGACACTAGTTTTATTGAGACTCGAAAATCTATTTGACCTATGATAACTCTATTGAGTTATCAACTTCAACTACTTAAACTAAACAAACAGCAAGTATTTACAATGAAGACTGATTCTGCAACAAAGCTATTAATAGTTGTTACATCTCACTTAGGACAAGAATGAGAATTTACTCAGTGGCTCAAATTATGCTTACACCAGAGTCCCATACGTATATGAAATTGGTCTTAATGACAAGACTTTTTAAACACAATGCAATGCTGCTGAAAAATGTCACATAACATAAAATCATATTGTGTTGGCTCTTTACAGCATGGAGATGCAGTCACTTTGTCAGCTTCACTTTGTCAAGTATTTTAAATAACTACCTCCCATTTTGCAGCAATTCATTCTTATGATTCAACAGTAAAGACTACATTACCAGGGAAAACTGGGAAGCACTGTAGCATAATCTCATTGCATTCTCAAAAGCAAACGCTAGGCCTGGTTGATGAGATAGAATTATAAATATTTTTACTACGTATTCTTTTATTACCACAATGATACTGAAAATTATGCTGTTTAATGTCAAAATACTTGCCTTAACCTGTAATATTTCACATACCTGCGCTGCAAACATTTCCACTACATAACATACTGCAACGTGAACAAACAGCTCAGAATTGTTCGCCAGCAACATCTCAAGCAAGGCTGGCTAAGATTAATTATAATGAAAAGGAATAATAGAAAGTAAAGTTACCCACTGTTAGAACGTGAGAAGTATCTCCCTTTAACAGGACTGTGCAAGCGCTAAACTCCAAAACATAAAATAAAGGTGATATAATTGTTTCAACACACTCTTGCTTTTGAGTATTTCCTATTTCTGTCAGTAAGAAGCCACAGGTAGCATCTAAACTGCTTAGAAGACTCACAGCATGCTACTTCAGCTCTATCACTATGTTCCTCATAGCTTTTACAATCCAGTTCCACTTTCAGTTTATTAGCCTTAGTGTCACGCTCAGCATGGCTGGTTCTTATGTAGTTTTAAAAAGCTCAACGTTTAAAAAGCAGCAACGTGGAGTATAAGACATATGGAGAACTTTTGTCTTTAACTGCATTTCCAACAGTCTTTACTAGAAAACCTAAAAAGTTTAAATTGGATAAACTACTTAAGATTTGCAGAGTCCAGCAATTTACTGTCTCCAAAAATAAATCAATTAAATACACTGTAAACTTCTGGCATTCCCCCAGGGAATTAGAAAGTGTACGTGCAGGACTGTCCATACATTACATGGAAGCTACTCCATGAACACATCAGCACCAGAACTAGATCGCTCCACCCAAGGCCCTTTAGAAGTGATTACTTCCTGCATTTAACACTTTTTATATATAACTACATACATGTCTACTTAAGCAAGAGTCCCGTACATGTATGAAATTGGTCTCAATTACAGGACTTTTTAAACATAATACAATGTTACTGAAAAATGTCACATAACTAAAAGTAAAAACATATTCCGTTGGCTCTTTATTACAAGCAGATACATATCCAGTATGATTTCTAGTGGAATAATGGATGTCTTCCTCACAAGGAGCTGCATACAGGAAAGCAAAGTTTTAACACGTGCTGTCCAAGGAATCAGGACTAATAGTTAATCTATTTAGAAACATGCTTATTCAAAAAAAAAAAAATCGGAGCTTCCTAAGGAGATGCAGCTTAGAAATTCTCCAAGATTAAGACTAATATATATACACATCATTCTTTGTTCTTGACTCAAGAGTAAGGGTTGCTATTTACCCGCCTGCAGTTCACAGTCTGTTCAATATCTGTTAAGAGACAAGACATTGAAGCATACAAACTGTTGAATACTTCCAAAATTTCCTAGACGTAAGCAGATGAACAGTACTGCAAGCACACACTGACCTCCTCCCCACATCCCACCTAAAACCTCTGGCCTAAAAAACATTTAGGTCTTCCACTCTTGAAATACCTAACTCTAATTGACAGTAATTTCTTCTCCAAAGGAAGAATGGGATTAAGTTCACTACCTCCATGAACAGAATAAAGCTGGGAAGTGTAACTGTATTTTGGAAATTGTGATGATTATTTTGTAAGTAACGACTCTCTGTCCTTGAACATAACCTTCTGAGTGCACACTGATGCTCCAAGGCAAGCCACATTTTAACATCCATAGCATACACTTTGAACGTACCAAGAGGAAGTCCTCCTAACTCTTACGAGTGCTGTATTTCAGACAAAGTGTGAGCTATAAAAGCACTATCTTCATTAAATATTCTTTTTTAAGGGAAAAAAAAGGTGCACAACTGTCCAACAGCACCAGACACATAGACCAGGCACCGCGGAAAGAAGGCAAGCTCTGGAAGTTACCAGTGAAACGAGGAGCTCGGTACAGGCCGTGTGCTCGTGCAAACCACGCAGGTTCATCAGGCTGCACAACCAGAGCTGTCAAGCGACGACGGGGGGAAGCGCTCGGCGCCAAGGCCACCCTCTGCTTTCTTCCACTGAATAAAACAGCAAAGCTCCCGTCGATGAGGTGAGGCAGGATTAGTTTAAGGGACTCGGCGCTGATCGCGGCTGCTGCCACGGGCGCCGGGGACGCGCGTTACCTGTCGGACGACCCGAGTGATGGGGGCTCCCGCAGCCGGGTCCCGCCTCACGGCCCTGAGACACAGGGGCCCTGACGGCCACGGGCCCGGGCCCCGGCCCGCCCTCAGGCCGCTCCGCCGCGCCCGCCAACAGCCGCCCCCCCGGCACCCGCCCTCGGCGCCAGGCCCCGGCCCTCCCCCGCGGCCCGCCCGGCCCTGCCTGCCGGCGAGAGGCGAGGCCGCCGGAGCGGGACCGCTGCCGCCTTACCTGAGCCAGGACCGCGGGGAACACGCCCGGCCGCCCGCCGTAACACGCCGCCAGGGAGCCTCCCCCAACGAGGGCGGCTGCGAGCCTCCAGCTGGGCGGGCGCTGCTGGCTCCGCGGGGGCCGCAGCCCGGCGAGCCGCCCCCTCAGCGGAGCGCGGGCCGCCGCCGCCAGCGCCGCTCTCCACGCCGCCATCTTCCCGGAAGCCTCCGTGGCGCCGCCGACATCGAACAGGCCCCTCCACCGCCGCCGCCAGCCGCAGGACGCATGCGCAAGGCCGAGGGGAGACCGCTGGGGCGGGGCGGGCCTGCGCCGGGCCCGGTGCCCCCCGTCGAGATGGCGCTGTCCCTTGCGAGAGCGCAGCGCACTGGCCCCGCTCCGCAAGCGGGAGGGAAGCTGTCCGCAAGTCAGAGGTGACAGTCCCGGCCGAGAGGTAACGCAGGGTCTGACAGCAGCGACCGGCTCCGCAGGGCCGCCTTCCCGTCTTGGAAACGTGCCCGGCGGCCGGCCCCGGGCCGGGCAGCCCCCTCGGCGTGAGGGGAGGCGGCACGGCCCCCGCTGCAAGCGTTTCGCCGAAAACACCTCAAATGGAGGGACGGGCAGG
The DNA here is from genome assembly GCF_963921805.1 of Phalacrocorax carbo. Classification (NCBI taxonomy): domain Eukaryota; kingdom Metazoa; phylum Chordata; class Aves; order Suliformes; family Phalacrocoracidae; genus Phalacrocorax; species Phalacrocorax carbo. The sequence goes on along the minus strand of NC_087513.1, from coordinate 197,790,784 downwards.
GGCTCCCCGGGAAGGGGAGAGGGCCTGGCCGCGGATCGGGCTCGCCCAGCGCGTTCCTGGCGGAGATGGAAGGCGCTGGCAGGGGTCGGGGGTTGTTTGTGTCAGGGAAGGAAGGGAGGGACCACAGCAGGCCTTGCTTGTGCGGTGGGGAGTGAGGGGTGGCGAGGCTTGCACCGGTCCTGCGGTCCCGGGGGTGCCCCTCGCTGCCGGCCGGAGCTCAGCTCCGCTCCGTTCGCTGGTGGGACTCTTCTCCCAGAGCCTTAAGGCACTGCTGAGTACGTGAAGAGCAATGGGTCGTGAACTGGGCTGGACCCCGCGGGAAGCCCAGTGCACAGAGCAAGGCAGGTCTGGTGAGCCTGTGCTAGCAGGGCTGACCTGGCACCTTGTGCTGTGCAGTTGGGGTTTTCTAGAGTGTTGCGTATGGAAGCATTCCTCTGTCTATGCTCCAGTCGAGAAACAACAAAAGTATAAGTAAGTTTAGAACATCCTTTTCAAAGGCAGAGCAGAGCTTCTCATGAAATATAGATGACAGAAGATATTGGTTACAGAAACTGTCATGGCAGAGGCGATCACTGAAGAGCATTACAGGTTGACTTGACCAGCAGTAATCACTTGTGTCAAAGACAACTATTCACTGTGAATGCTTCGAAGGAGTTCTTTGTCCATTATCATAGTTCTAACAAAGCTCTCTAGCCCTTGGTTAGATTTAGTTGATCACACTCAAACATTAGTTAGTTGATCACGTTCAAACTTTGGCCCATTTGGGAATTAATGTAACAGTCACATGAAGTAAAATGGAGAGGAAGCTAAATGACATTTTTAGGTTGGCTGTGCCAGCATCCATGTTTTCAGAGTAGTTCACCTGGTGGCTCCATGTGAGTGTGGGAAGAGGCTGGGGAGAGAATTGCTGCATACAATTTCCCAATATTTTGCTTTTTGGTTAATGGCCTTCAGAAGGTACTCAGTCCATTTTAGCTAACTGTATCTTTCACCTCTTTCTGATACGACAGGCGGCACTGTGTTGTCAGCATTACAAATGCTAGGGTGCAGGCTCTGAAACATGGAAATGCCTTTTTGCCCTCTATCCACTGACAAACAATGATCACCCATCAGTGCTACTAAAGTAATTTTAGTTCGCTCTCCTTCCCTGACCTGAATTCAGAGTCATGAATTCAGTTTCATAGATGCTAATTTCAGTCGTCTAACTAACGGCATCTCAGAATTTATCCAGTCTTCCATTAGCATGTGTTGTTCACTGAGTGTCATTCAGTGAAGTGTTTGGGACATCTTCAGCAATGTGCCACCTGAGTCCTTAGCAGGATACAAACCCTTCAAAAACACCTTCTCTGGGGAACACAAATAGCTGCTCATTGCAAAATCACCCAAGAGTGCAACGTGCAGAGTGAATGGCTTCCATCTCCACAGCCTAACGTACACTGCAAAATCTTTTTCCTATCCCCAGAGACCTAGAAAGTTACTCATACAGGAAGATCTTTTCTAATCCCCAGATACTGTAAAACATAGCAGCAAAATCCCTTTCATCACACACAAACACACACAGCAAAATGCTAGTTCTGCTGTAGAGATGTAAAACTTGCAGCAAATTCTTGTCCCCTATTTCTACTTCCCTCTAGACAGACAAAACATTTTGCATCCCAGTCTTATAGATATGACAAAATACTTGCACAAACACATTAAGAGCACTTCATGAATGCTGGCAACATCCCAGAAACATTGTAAAGGGTGGCTAAGAGGTCAGAATTCTGAATGCCAGATCCCTTGTTGTTGAACACACAACTACAGCACAGGTAAGCAGGTTTAGTTCAGCACTCTGCCAGGCATTTTCAGTTTTTATTTGAGTAAGAGCAAATAAGTAGGTCATTTGTCTTTCCTCAGATGGCATTCCTCACTGGAACAGATACAACTGCAATGTGAATGGAGAGCTATTCTCATATGACTGTAAGCACGCAATGCGTATGGGGAAGTTGAGTGTCCTTAGCCACCCCTTCTCTCCCTGCAGTAAATTCACCCATGTATGCAGTGTCCGGGAGCACAAAGCTACTGCTGCGCTAACATGGCTCACACCTGTGTTGCAGTAACCAGGCTGGTATGTTTGTGAGTGCTAGAATGTATGACTAAGTAGCTAGAAAAGCCTTGGCTATTAAGGTATAGTTCTGTTTCACCTCATGCAGTATCACTGCAGGGTAATTTATGACAGAAAGCAAAGATCACTGTAGTCTGTCGAAATGACACTGAAAGTTTGCTAAATATAACAGGAGTTTCATCAGAAAAATTGAGCTACATGGTGACAAATGTCATCAACTACTATGCCCTGTGGCACTAAAATGTGAGTTCAGAGGCTCCCTTTCCCATCCTGCACAGTCTGCTCTTCCTTGCCTCTTGTAAGCAAAAATCATTGCATTTAGCAAGCTGACATACCTCCTTTTTTAACAAGTGCATTCTACATGTTGACTTCAGACTTCATTCTAGAGGTGTTTGCATTGCTGAAAATTTGCAAAAGCAAATGAAAAGCCTAATAAATTTTTTTTTATATGTTCAAGAATGTAATTTTCATGTAAGATTCAATACTTAACAATACTTAAATGCAGTCATTTCTTGTTAGGCATAATGAACATAATAATGTGAAGTCACATCAAAAGACAAAAACACACTACCATGAAATAAAACCTTTGTGGCTCCTGTAATTCCTAGGAAATCATGTTTGGCAGAAACTTGATTTCTTCCAAGTTTTGTTACAAAGTCAAAAGCAAAAATAAAAAATACTATGTAAACGTACAGTTCCACATGCCTGAAGGTCCGCTTCCACGTCTCAGTGTCTGTTAAGAGTGTTAGGCCAGGTTCCAACAGGGATTCACTCACTGTTAGAACTCCAGTCCCGTCAAAAGCATTAGGTTTAGTGCCAGCATTCATTTACTCTTGTATCAGCTTAAATTAACTCCTGTTACATTCAATCTAAACCCTTTGTTACTATTTTAGATAGAATAAGAGTTGAGAGATGGATTCAGTCATCCAGTCTGAGGGCCACCCATCATGCTTGTCTGTCTTTCAGGACTTCAAATTCTGTGTAAACTGGACTGGGGAAGGCAATGACCAACCAGTTGTGAATTGAGGGAGGGGCTGGCAAGCCACCTTTTATATACATGACCCCATTTCACGAGAAATGGGGGTGGTCTGACTTATTTACCATATGTACATTTGACAGTAAGCTCCAACCAAAAGCAAGATTTTAGTGGGCTAGGCACTGTGCTAACAATATTTCGGATATTTTCCTGGAGGAGCAGAACAAACAAGCTAATCAAAAGGCAGGAAGTTATCACTGGTTTTGTAGGTGAAGAGCTGGACCGCTGGACCATAGATTAAATTCTGCCCAGAGTCAGACGGAAGATTGAAACAGAAAGTCTTACAAAGCCAGGCCTTCTTTAGCCCCTTCAAAATTACATTGGTCCCCTTAAGAATAGCACTTGTTTTTTACTTTAACAGAAGTGAGAGCAATCTGTCTGCCAATGATTACAAGGAAAACACTCTGAAGCAGATAAGGATATAAGCACAAGGAAGGCAAGTTCTGTGAAAAGTGATAAAACTAAATAATCCTAGTGCACTTTGAAAACTACAGGGCAATTGGATAAGTCTGGACAGTCATTAAAGTTGGCCGGCTGATACCTTGATCTCTATCCAGAGTCTCAAAGGTCCTGTACCAAGGTTGTTTACGGTGAAGGTTGGGAGTTGACTTCAGGGATTTCCAAAGCTGCCTAATATGCTAGAGAGACTATTAGTAATGGCATCATAGAATCCTAGAAGTGGGGTTGGAAGGGACCTTTAAAGGTCATCTAGTCCAACCCCTCTGCAATGAGCAAGTACGTTTTCAACTAGATCAGGTTGCTCAGAGCCCAGTCCAACCTGACCTTGAATGTTTCCATAATTTCTACCCATCCTCCTCCACAATTAAAAAAAACCAAAGAACAAACAGGTAAGAGATCAGTTTCAAGGAAGCTGAAATACCGTCTTCTGATGAAGAAGCATTGAGATGACAATGTGCTGTTAGTTTACAGAAAGTCCATTTATTTTATAAGCTTTGGAGATGATGGAAATGGAACTAATTAACAGACAGTCAACATTCATCCACTAGTAAGACTGAAAATAAATGTGAACATTTTGTGGCTAGATAACACTGTTCAGCTCATAAATAAGAGTTCACAGCAATCTTTGCATTTAGGACATAGGCCATAAATACAGCTTATCTTCAAATATTTTCAACTTGCTAAAGTTACTTGAAAGCTTATCATGATGGAGTCCGTTTAAAAGGAAAAGAATTAAAATTTATCTAAGATATGTGTCCCCAAATACCTCTCATAGCATTAATTTATATTGACCTTTCTAACACACAGACTGTCTTCCCACACTGTTGCTATGCAGTTAGCTGAAAATCACCTTGCTGGCATATGTAACAAGTTCTCTCAAACTTCAGAAGAATTACTGTTCAGGTCAAGCTGAAAAATCAGAGAAAAAAGTTGAAAGCCAAATTTTTATTTAAAAAAAATTTGAGAATTGAAGATACTAGTAATGTAACTGGAAAGATGTTATAATACAGTTTCTGAGATGACGGTGACCTTTTTGTGATATATATTTGATTCATAAAAGAAATGGCAAGCAGACTGTTGACATACTGCTTTTATGTGAATAAAAAAATGCAGGTCAAAGCTGATTCTCTCTTGTGAAGGAACATGCATGTTTTTTAATTTGAAAAACATACTCGTTATGGCTCTCCAAGTTAGGCTGTAGGTCTCAGTTCTGTGAAGACGCCTAATTTTAAGCATTTGCAAAAGTTCTGTGGTCTGAAGCAAGACTACTCCTAGTGCATAAAATTAACTGTATACATAAATCTTTGAAGACTGGGGACTTCCTTGCTCTTAGATGAGAACTGTGGTTCAGCTGCTGGTTTATCTTAATGATAAGATCCCATGGCACTTTTGCAACAATAACAGAGGTCCCATGGTTCCCTGAAAACGTTTTAAATAATGGAATTACACTATGTGCTTTAGTGGTTAATATTTTCGTCGTGGTTCCAGCTGAATAAGTTATACTTCATTTTTCTTCCCTTCCAAACATTCTTCTGTAGTGTTACTAGCACTGATTAAAAAGATAGACCCATACCTAAGTGAAATCCTATCATTTTGACTTTTTACCTACGTGTTTATATACATACATGTATATACATTTTTATACATATTTTGCCTGTAATATATTACGTGTAGGATTTCCTGAAATCTTATTACTAGTGCTTCCTATGTAAATATAACATTTTATTGTGGGGACCTTACTGTATTTCAGGGAGCATTTATTTTCTTTCATTCTCTGAAATCAGTGTGAGCATTGCCATCAATTTTAATTATACCAGCATTTCACCCTAAGTTTTATAGGAAGAGTTGGCAGCAATAACTATAGTTAAGGTTGCCTAACACTTTCCACTGTATAGATTCTGCACTTAAAAAGAGAGGGATATAAATTGTATGTAAGGGTACAATAAAACAAGTCAAGATTAGCAAAGTTAATTTTATCTGTGTTACTTGAAAAACCAGAAGGATTTATTAGGGACTCACACTCTATATTATTAAATACAATGTGACTGATACAATTTTAAATAATTATTGTTATGTAGTTCAAAAAATACAATAAAGATGGCAGAGATATTACTTCACAGTATTACTAAGAAACTATTATAGAATTATCAGTATTTTAACCTGTAAAATATTTTTAAAATATGTGTTTTCTGGAAATGTTGAAGTAGAAGCAGCATCACGTACCTTTGTTGTTGTTTCTTCTCCCAGACTGCTGTCTAAAGCTCCTATTAATAAGACTTTGTAGTACTACTGTGATTATTAATGAAAGTTATCCTAAAGTATAACATCTTTAATACTGCTGAAGATGGTGAAGTGTATATAATTATTTCTTTAAACTCTAAATTACTGCTTTCTGTAATTTATTCCATTATTTTAAGTAGTGTTTACTTCTTTTGCTCAGAATACCATTTATGATCTTTGATTGTACCTATTTTTGTATAAGCAGGGGAGAGCATGATTATTTTGCAAATATGTGTGTTCAGTAACTAAAGTTAGTGTAGGGTCTGATCTAAGCTAATAGCACGAGTGTGAGGTGGACACATACCTTCACTACAAAAAGTTCTGTTCTCCTTTCATAAAAAAGTTGAAAGTCATAATACAAAGTTCATTGTGGTCAGCAGGATCCTTCTGTTTCCATTGATGTCTGCATTTGGCTCTTACAGAGTTCAAAAACAGCTATACCATTTGTGTAAATATTGTGGACAGTCTTGGTATATTTGCTAGGGAGGAGTTCCTTAGTCTGTAGCTACATCAAAACGGACTGTTGGAGCTGCTCACAAAGGCATAGTAACAATAGCACTAATAAAAATCCCTGAAGAAACTGGACAAAGCTGCTCTTTGGGGAATGGTCCCCACTTGGCAGCATTCAGGCAGGAGCTGTTGGCTGAGTACACCCAGAGAGGATCTCCAGTCCATTGCAGGACCCTCCTCTAGAAAAGAGAAGGTTCTTGAGGGAACTTGAGGGAGCTGGTACTCTGCAATATTCGTATTGTAAGTGTCCAAGGAGGCACAAGCTATACCAAGAGCAGAAAGTCAGGATACAGAGACTAGCTCATGTTCACAAGGCTTAGGCTGTCTCCTGTTTACATGCCATTCACCGCATCTATGGGTCTTCATGTTCACACAGCTCAGGTATGGCCTCTCTGTATTCGTCTGTAGTGGAGACATTTAGCTGGAGCAGGCCAGAGCGCAGCCAGGACACTTGTATGGTGCTGGTTCTGGTCTCTGAGCTCAGTCCCTCTCTTCTATGTTGCGCAAAAGATGTACCCATACAGTATTAGTTAGGATCCACATCAAATCAGCTGTAACTTAGTTTCTGAGGAAAGGGGACTGGTGAGACTAAACCATGTGTAACATAGGTTTGTGCAGAATGGCAAGGTATATAAGAAATGGCTAGGATTTGTCTGGCTGAAAATAAATGTCTACACAGAGGTGTCTACACCTGAATTAATTGCCTTACGCTCTTGCTTAGTCAATAGGGAGAGGTATGCACCTCTGCATCATGATTCATCTCATTCTAAGACAGATGTTTAAAGTGGCTCAGATGAATCTCAACCAAAGAAATACCCATTTCACACTTCCTGGCTGTGAGGGGAACTGAGATTATTTTAGTTTAGCAGTAAATATCTACACTGGAAGCTGCTTTTATTTACTGCTTACTGTTGCTGCAGATATTCTTGAAAAGGAACTTGCAGATCTGGATATCAAACTTGGGCACACATGCTGTCAGGGTTAGCAACAAAGGAGATAGTCAGATGCAGTTTGATTATGGGGTGCCATCCTGATGACAGGTAGAAGGACAGGTGTGTTACTTCAAGGTGCAGCTGAGGGAAGAATGTCTTATTGCTGTTGCATGTGAGAAGTTGTGATACCCTACCTAAGTCCTACCTAGGCTTATAAAATCTGTATTTGGGAACACTGGAATTTACGTCTCTTATGTCTTGCCTTGTATGAAAAATATGCATATCCTCTGTTGATTCAGACATCACTCCTATGATCTGCTACAGAGGGAGCTCACAAAGGCAGATGATGAAGTGTTGCAGGGGCTACCTGCCTACTTGCCTGTGGTTGTTGAAGGCACTTAGGAGTGCTAGGGTTTCCATGCTGGGCTGCCTCTAAGCTTAGCTGGGTGGGGCTCTGTGAGTAGGGAGAGGGCAACTGATGAAAGCAAGCTGTCTCTTGTTCTCCACAGCAGCAAGAGAGACTGCCATTTTGACTCACAGGACCTGAGGTCAGCCTGGAGCCTCCCAGTCCGTAAGCCCTGAGAATCTCCAGGAAGCTGCGGCAGCAGTCGAGGACTGAGGACCAGCAAGGCCCTATGGGCCACCTGCTGGAAGGAAAACAGGGCCTGTCCATGGTGTGACCTTACCCCAAATCTACCCATGACAGCTGTGTGTTACACCTGATAACATCCCAGCATCCAAATGAGCCTACTACTCTTACCAAACCTGGATGGATGAAGCAGAAGGCAAGTTTGAGGAATAAGTATTGCATTTTTATATTGAATAAATTGTAGCTTAGCAGTTGCTATTACAGACTAAGTAGGATCTAAATTACTTAACACCCATGCAACTGTGTCTGTTCTGTTCTCTTTTTAGTCTACTCTTCTCCTTAATCTCTTTTTATATAATCTCTATTTTAAGTCATACTGTGCATATTCAGTAACTATGTTTTCTTGCTGATCACCAAAACCTCAGCTACCGCTAGTTGCTGGGGAGGTACCAGACTCCCTGCAGGGAGAGCAACAGGGGACTGTGCTACTCTGAAGGGTTAGGGTACCTCATCAAGAACTAGGTATTACAGCATTTGTGGAGGGTCACCAGAGGCTGATAGCCTTCTTGTCATACTATGAAGTGCAGTAGGCTGAAATGACTTGTCTAATCTCCTAAAGCAAGGCAGTGACAGAGCTGGAAATAATCTCTGAAGGCAAAAGCTCTTTGTAACATATTTTCTGCAAATATTGCATTATTTGGATGGTTTCCAGTTGATTATTGCAAATATAAAAAAATAAAATTTCTGCGTTACTGAGCTTCCGGGGTCCACATTTGATTTTAAATCCAAGGATGTCTGTGTCTGTTTTATGCTACTATTCATCTACTGTCTTATATCCACCTTACAAGTAATTTTTAAATTTTCCTAGCTGTAACTCCACTGATTCTAATTTGTTGTAACTTACATTCGAAAGAGAAAGGACAGACTAGGGTCCAATAAAAGCAAGTAACATGAAGATATAAGAAGGCAATGACTAAAGCATGGTGGGAACTTCTACCATTAATTTTATGCCTTATTTAGTGCACCTTATTCTAGTTCCTTGGTATCTAAATGACACAAGTTAGAAGTCCCTTATACTCCCCAAGACTCTGAGACAATCTCTAAGATTTTCATCTGCTTGAAGTCACTGGCAAAACTACTCTGGACTTCAGTCCAGAACTTATCTTTTGTACTTCTGTGTACACTTGATAGCCTAAAACTTAACTCGCATTATTCATCATCTTTGTTTTTCCCCTAGCCTTAGAAATGGCTTAGCCAGAACAAACAGTGAATGTCCTGCAGAGTGGTTTTAGATTCCATTAAGTTATTCTCCCCTTTCTGCAAAAACAGTATCATCCTGTCATGATCTGAATCATGTTTTGACCCCAAACTAGCAAAGCCCTAGATCACTACACAGCTGCATTAAAACCAAATTACTAGGTTGCAATTACCTCTTAAGGATTATGTTACACATTTTATTTAGTTAGCATTTCCTTTCGTAACTTACTTTTTTCAAAGCTGTAAACTTGTTCATTAGCCAGCATACCACATATCTGGCTAATTTGGATGTCTGCCTGTAATAAATATTAGGGATATCATGCAGACAAACCAAAATTTCTAACACTTCTCAAATGCCAGACTGTCTTCAAAACTCAGAAGAAAGGTTACTGCTGTCTGAACATTTAACAAAATAATTTTTAAGAAAGAGAAGATGCTTGGGTAAGATGGATATATTCACATTTCCTGCATGTACCTTCTGAAGTAATTCAGGAACTAGCCTAAGCAAGCACTGAATCGCTTCCAGGTATTTCAGGTATCTTTGAAAACTCATGAAGGACAGTGGAAACAGTAGACTGAAAAAAGGAAACATAACAGCTTTTAGGAAAAAATGATAGAAGAGAACCCAAGGTAGCCAGGTAGCCTAACTAACTTCCACCCCTGGATTCTGGAACAAATTATTTAATAAGCGGTTTCTAAAGGCCTAGAACATGATAAGGTGATAAAAACTTGCTGACATGCCTCTTTCAAGAACAGACCATGTCAAACCAAACTAATTTTCTTCTTCCATGTATTGCCTACTAGATACAGATGAAGCTGGAAAAATGACTCACATAGATTTTAGTAAGGCTTCTGAGTCTGTTCCCTGTTGGTTTATATAAGTAACTAAAGAAGTATGGCCTAGATGAAATCCCTAGAAGGTAAGGATAGATGAGGGCAACAGATCAAAAAATACTGTGTTGGAAAGTGGTTATTGGTTATTGACTCAAACAGTCAATTTGAGATGGCATTTCATGGATGCTTTAGGAATTTGGGACAGTTCTCCTCAATGTGATGGGATGAGTGACTAGACTGTATGCTTATAAATTACAAAATTTATGTTAAGTTGGAAGAAGTTGGAAATACACTGGAAAAAGGGATCGGAATGGTAAAATGGTCAAATTTTCAGACATGGCTTAAAATGAACAAGTACAATAAATGCAGGTTCTTACGCTGATGAAGGAAGAATCTATTGCACAGAAGCAAAACAGACAAAAAAACACAGATGGGACAGGAAGACTCCAGAGGAGACTTCATAGATCTAAAGAGATCTGTAAATGTGATCATGTGACCTAAAGCCAGTTCTCATGTATGTTATGTACTGTCAGGGAGATAGAAAGCTTGAATACTCCACTACAAATGATAGAACACCTCACATTGGAAAGGACCTTGAAAGATCATCTGGCTCAACCTCTCACAGGAAAGGAAGCCTCAATGAGATGCTTTCCAGGGGCCTGAACTGGTTTACTGTCTCCAGTTTGGGACATTAAACTTTTAAAAAAAATAAATAAATAGAAGTGAGTTCAGCACAGTGTAACAGTATAAGACAAAAGGAAAAATTGCAATTTTGTTTAGATAGTGGGAAATTGAAGAAGGAAGTACTGACATCTCCCAGTATGGAAAAGACTTTTCTAAGAAGAATAGTGATCAGTTGTTCTTCAGTGGCAATTCAGGGAAAAGCAAGGAGAATCAGCTCGATTTCCAGGTTAGAAAAATCATTTTTGTTATGAATGTAGGGAAGCAGTGGAACAAGCTGTGCAGAAGGGCTGCAGAATACCCTTCATGGGAAATCTTTTTCTGGACAAATTAAGTAACTATCTCTTGGGACTGTTCTTTACATGTTTCATTCTGCCCCAGTGCTGTGGTTTGAGAAAGTGATCTCTTGAGATCCCTCCAGCCCTAAATTTCTGTGATTCTGTGAAATTTGTACATAGATGTGCAAATGAGACCAAATGGATCTTTAAAGTTTTCTTTCCCTGTGAAAATGGAATGGGAAAATTCTGTATGAGTCTGGCCCTTAGTTTAATTTCTTATATTAAATCTTGAAGTATGACGATTGTAATATTTTTTGTTGCTAGACATAGTTGATTTTTTTAATCTCAAGCTTTCTATCTAATAGGCATAAATAAAAATTTGCTCCCCTTAGATGTGCTGATGTATGGATATCCATAAACAGAAGTGATGCAGCTTGGTTCAGGTGATTGAGTTCTGAGCCAAAGGACAAGAATGCCATTATTTGTACTTATATTTCCACTGGTTTCTCTGAGTCCTTTAATGTGTCATTGAAGTCGTCTGCCCTGCCTTCTCCTATGAATTCTGGAGTTATAATACTGATACTGTACAATACACAACCCTATTGTCATATAGGTAATAATATTATGTGTTAGGCTTATGAATATGAAGTAAGGGTTTACTGTCAACCACATCCTTCATTCTAGCAAACCAGAAAAATGGTAAGATGTTTACTCACAAAAGGGATCTTGCCTGGTTTCTTCACACTTGGTATTACCTTGGCAGTTGTGAAAGCAGAAATTACTGCTATTGTTTTACACAAAAACAGAGATTCTGCAAGAGAAAATTTAAGGTAATTTGGAACACTTTGTACTCTTCAGAATTGGCCACATTTTCCCTGCCACCCAAATTATTGTAAATTGTAAGTAGTTTTGCAATGCTGTTAGCATTATTTTCTGAGCTCACCGAAATTTTTTTCGCAAGACATATTATCTATGATGAATCACAGCATCTTTTATTAAAATAGTTATAAGAGCATTAAAGCTGTCAGGTATAATTTGCAGCTTTTTCTCCTTTAGATTCAGCACTCTTCCTGAAACAAAGTTAATTTAATAACTAGGGAATCTAAGATACAATCAAATTTATTATATTTACCAGACTTGAATTTCAGATGAGATACCATTAAAATGTACTTGAAGAGGAAAGAGCAGAACTGCCAGTGGGCATTGAATTAGCAGACTGAAAATGTCTAATAATGTTGTGATCAAGTGTGTTATGATGATGAGAAAAAGAGGAAGATGAATTCTGTTTTTCTTCCTCTGTATCTTTTACATGTTCTGCAAGCTGAAATGAAGGCTAAAATGTCAGCCCAAAGCTTTAGTTGAGGGGAAGGAGTATTTTTAGATTTTTCTGTGACTTACAGTATGCCTTTTTAACCTAGCACTGCAATTCTGCCTGAAAATGTCTAAATTACGGCTAGAGAAGTAGATGCTGTTGCTTATGTGCATATATGAGCACTTGCCACTGTACGCTGCATACCAGATGTCATCCCGTGAGTTCTGCATCTGCAGAATTTCTGCTGAATTCTGAGTGAGGTTTGTGCTTGGAAGACTTCTGGATCAAGGTTTTCCCGTCAGAAAGAGCTCAGTAAAAGGCCTGTTCAAAAAAAACAAACAAAAAAATCGCAACCAAAGAAAGAAACAAACCACCCAAAAGCAGTCTTTTCCTGTTGCTGACATTAGTCTCCTCTGAGTCTCAGTCTCCCAACCCCCTTAACCAAGCTTGTGATATTTTAGTTGGTAATATGGCCTGCTATTTTGTGATCACATTAGTTGCATTTGTACTGTGGAGATTGTTAATTCCAAAAGGTGCTGCTGGCTTTTGTGTACACTATTTAAGCTTAAGCAGAGTTTTTGCTTTTCCCAAGGACTTCCACTGACTTTCATATATTTGAAATCTGAAGTTGTGGTTCTCTGATTTATTGTCTGTTAAAGAATGTTGGCTGTACTAAAAGTAGCAAGGGGATTAAACAAGAATAAAAAAGCAGTATTCCAGAGAACCAGGATACCATAAAATATTTATTTCCTGAAGGTACGTTGCCACCTAGCAAACACTGAGAATAATGGTCCCACAAATAGAAAAAAAGAAAATCCAAAAGGCCTAGGAAATTTTGCTTGACTTTCAAAAGCTTAATTGAAGAAAGAACTTGAGGTTTGAGCATTCCTGCTGAGCTTTTTGCACAAAGAGATTGTCCTCTGTATGGCACATCATCGGCAGGACAGAATAAGTCACCTGGCTCTGCTGTAGCTCTAACCCTCCGTAGCTGAGAATGTTCATATCAGGAAGAGGAGGAGGAGGAGGATGCATTAACTCCTTCTGGCATTTCAGAAGATATGTATGCTACAATGCAGAGCCCTCCATGCTGAAGGTAGCTTTGACAAAGAGGTTAGGGCACACGGGCCATAGGTAGGTAAGACACAGGGCCTCGCTCTAGAATGCCGTAGTCTTTTAGTGTCTGTTTTACACACATAGTTCCTTGAGGGATCTCATAGTTTGAGAATGACAAATTTGATAAAAAAATGAAAGAGGATCAGACTGTTACACAAGAAGAACTAAATGAACTTTTAGTAGGATTAGATGAAATGTTGTAATACCCAGTGCAAGGTCACTGGGTATTATTATTAAGGGCAAAATACTAGAATTTCTGCTCTAAAAATGCTTAGTGATTAAGACCTTGAGGACTCCATACATGAATGAGTATTTCCTGCTTCAGTCATCAAACAGCCACACCAAAGCATGACTAAGATGAAAGGCAAGGCTGTGGTGGAATGTGGAGCTGATGAGATAGCTCTGTACCGAGAACAGAACTGGAGATGAAATCTCAGGTGACTGAATTGGATTGATTGCACCTTCCTGAAAAGGTAAAAAACCAGGGAAGGGTAAGAGCCTTTCAATAATTATAAGAAATAAGAAGGAAAAAACAAAACCCAGAAGACAAGACGTGAAAACAGCTCACATGACATTGCAATCTTACAGCTTATGCTGTCAGCAAAAAGAGATTGGATGGATTTCTGCACACTCAACAGTAATTGCCATACAGCAGCAGTTAGTACTATTGAAATGCTGGAACTGATGGGAACCAACTAGGCTGTAGTGACTGGGAACAGATGTCTTCAGAAGAGCGTGAGACAGCATTCTGCGATGTGAAAGAAATCCTTGTCTGTCAGTCTAAACTCATAGTTTGATTTGTGGACTGGGACATGTATCTCTCATTAGATAGGAATTTTAGCTTTTCCCTTCTTTTGTGTCAACAGGTACCCAGTCTGGTACTCAGTGAAGCTGGAACGGTCTTTTTTGTAAATGCAGCCTAATGGCTGTTAATTTTCAGCAGTTACATACGTTCTAAATGCCAGCACTAGGGCTAGCAGGGGTGCCTGCACTTGTGAATGAATATATTCACGAGTGCAATGTCAGGCACAGTTCCTCTCCAGCCCAGTGTGAATTCACGTTTTGTCATGATCTAGGTGTAAGAGACCTTGAGCTGAGCTGTTTACATTCCCCCTTGGAGTAAGACTGGAAATCGGTAAGCTTATGCAGTTCTATACCATCAAGCACTTGCAACTGGAGCCACTTGTGTGAAGCTGCCCTCCAGGAGGTTTGAGGTTGCTGCCTCGTTATTTGCCTAGTGGACAGAAGCAGGATTTGAGTTTGCAGCCTGCCAAGTGTGGCTGAAGCCTTGAGGGTCAAAGCACGCACATTCAGCCCCAGTCAGGAAGAGTCCCTGAATATGCAATAGCTGCAAGCTTTATGCCCATGCTGCCCATCTAAAGTGAGGGGGGAGGAGGCAGACTGCTCTGTGTTTAATAGGGAAAGGAGTAAAGACTGTGATCTCTGTGCATAAATGCTGTTCAAAAGATGGAAAAAAAAAAAGTCATTTTACAACCTTCTGCTCAGAAGTAGTTTATCTAAGGACTACTCTTTAAAGGAATTGCTGGTAAGGTCAGGCTGGAAGGCCAGTTACAGGCAAAATTTAGTATTAAACTAATGTTCTTTGTCTCGTGGTGTATATTGCATACAGGCTTGCTGCTGTCTTGTTGCTTGCACCAGCTTTTCTTCTCAGTTTGCTTGAGAAGAATCATGTGAATGAAAAGGTACCATGAATAAAAAAGTACCATGCTTATCAGCCTTCTTGGCAGCTCGTGTCTGTTCTCCATAACCTGGCAGGACTACCCCAATACTCTAAAGCAAAGATCATAGCTGTATATCCTATGAAATAGGAAACCTTTGGTGATTTACACTTGGTTGACATAATTTTCAGAGGTCTAAGGAGGTATGAAGTGATGTAAAGCAAGTATTTTAAATTACCACATGTGAAGAAAATGCCACAGATTAATGAAAGTGTAACCTCACTACAAATGGATGAGGCCAGGAATTTTAAACAGCAGGAGCTTAAAATAAGGCACTGAAATCCTTATCCTTACTTAGGATGTAAGTAAGTAAATAGTTAAAGACATTGAAGAGATCTTAATGGACCTAATTTCCTGTATGTGCTTTCTGAAGTTTACTTACTGAACACTCACATGAGGCATCTTCAGAGTTTTTGAATGTAATTGCCCAAGAGACACCAAAGAGCTGTTCTGAGAATCTTAGCTTTTCAGTCTTAATTTAGGCTCTGTTTTTTGAATATTTGCCCTTGACCTTATAGAACGCATAAATTCAAATCATTTCAGTAATGGAAGTTATTTGAGTCTCTGTTCCTGAAGAGAGACTGCACTTGTAAAGCATCCTTATAAATGACCTACTCTTTTCAAGCATATTACCAGTATGCTGTTATTTTTCAAGCGTGGCATTTGTGTGTCTTACAGATTTATTTTTACCTTTCAGAAATGCTAAGAAATAAGCTTCATTCTCACTATTAATAGACAACTGTAATGCCTCAACTTTTTAATAGCTTTGGAATGCAATAAATTTGAAATATTTGGTAGACTTTGTGTTATATAGACTTTGCTTACACCCAGGGGAAACTGCAAATATAGTAATAGCTACAAGATTCACTCTTGTCGTCTCAGTACTAAACAGAGATGTTTAAAATGACTAGACAAAAAAATTATGAAAGCAGCATATGACTCATATTATAAATAAAGTATGGGGACTAGTGGACCAAAATCTGCATGCAGGAAGAACTTAGTGACAGCCAAATCTACAGAGAGGGTTATTCAAGAACATTTACTAAGGACTCAGTCCTCATACTTTTACAGTTGAGAGTTAAGCATTTTGAGCAGCTGGACTGCAAACAGTCTTTCCAGAAATTCACTGAGTGACTCTGTAAATGTTTAAGGAGTTTTTAGGTCTTTTGTTCATTTCCCTGTGCTTGGTGTACGGGGCTTTGCTTTCATCTACCTTCTATGGTGACTTCCACAGTTTTCGATAATTATGGAAGCTGTGACTAAGAATGGCCCACAAGTTTTGAGGGTTTGCAATTGAGAGGGTTTTTTACCTGAGGGAATAAGAGACCCAAATGTACTTATCTTCTGTTCATATCAATTGACAGAGCTCCAGCAATGGGGTGGTGCTGTGACAGTTTGTCTAAACTGAGAATCTGCTCCAGTTTTTTTGTGGAATGGGGTTTGCAGTGTCATCACCATTACCCTACTGGAAGACACAACCAGAAAACATGTACTCTAAGGAAGGGAGCAAGCCTACAAGCTCTGTATATCATAGCTCTCCTTAGCAGCCCTCAGCAGGGCAGCAGAACCAGGTTCCCAGATACAGAGCTGGAGCTACCAGATGATTACAAGAATACAAGGTATGAATTCCAGACAGTTCAAGCAAATTCCTTCTGCTTGTTCGTATCAAGATTTACACAAATAGCATAACATGAGGCTTGGCAAGATAATTTTCCTTCAGTTTTGCCATGTGTTTCTTCACAAGCCTGTCCCCCATTAAAAAAAGCAGGATAGCTAATACTAGAAGCCTGCCTGATGTCTCAACATTTGCATGCGTAGTTCTGCTGGCTGCAGTGCTACTGCAGTAAGGGCAAGGTAGTCAGAGCCAATTTGTCCGTATCTGCAGAAGTGAGTTCTCAGTGCTTTGTCGTGCTATAAAGCCAGTCCCTGAGAATCCCTGATGGTAATTGTAATTTTCCTCCACAAACCTAGAGCAATGCTTAAAGCGGAGGAAGCACAGGAACCTCCTGAATGGTTTCTTCCCCCGTTGCCTGTCAGTGATTTCACTGCAATGCCTAGAAAAAGTAAGGCAGTTCAGACAGCATCTATTTCTGATGTGAAATCCTAGTTGTGGATTCCCAGCGCTGATGTGTTTTTCAGAGCCTCTCGTGAATTTCTAAGCTCTCTTGGAATAACAGCTGCTGGGAGGGGACTGGAATCCCCATGGTGGATTTCAGGTTCACACACTTTGATGAAATCTCTAAACAACAGGGTGGGAAAGCTGTTTTTTATCAAGAGCAGCTCTGAAGGCAGAGAAGCAAACTCTTGTCAGCAAAGAGCTTTTAATCTCCTTGTCCCATTTTTCTGAGAAATTAAGGGGGGTAGAATGTGGAAACCCAGTATGAATTTTGAGGGGTGGGGGCAGAGGAGTAGCAACTTTTCTGCTCAGCTCCTCTGTGGGGAGGTATCCCGGCTAGGGGTGAACATACAGCCTGGTACTCAGAAGCGGGTTGGTGACCTTCATAAAAGCAGTGCCTTAAGAGCCAGAGAGAGGGAGAGGAAGTCACACTGAGGGCTGTGTAGTAGCTGAGAACCAGTGTTATTGGTTTCTTTTTCCTTTTCTTGAAAGCCTATTTTTCACATATTTTAAACCTAGAAGAGACGTCTGTTACCATTGGTTAACTCCCTGTGTAACATCAAACAGGTTGCAGCTGTACATGGCAAAGATCTGGAAGAGAAAAACTCCGTCTGAAACACCTTAGTAGTTGCTAGGCCACAGGCACTTCCAGTTCTTCACCAGCACACAGGATAATATATAAAATGCTTTTGGTGGCTCACAACAGCATGTGGAAAGATTACACCGATGGCAGTTTGTACAGTGCAGTCCTTTCTCTCCCCCTTCACCTTGTCAGCGTAGTTCACTAAGAGTTGACAGTGTTAGGACTATAGTCTTGCCACTGATGAAAGAGCACTAAATGCCTTAAGATGGTGAATGCCATCAAATGTAAAAAGTCTAACCTATGTCATTTAATGGTGTGTGATGTTGCTGTAGTCTGAGGATCAGCACTTCACCATGTTAATATCTTGACTGCCACTGAATTTTCTACTGGGGTCGAACCTAAATATTTTCAGTTGCACGCAGCATTAGCACAGTTAGCCAAGCAATCAAGATTTGAGATGAGCTTCTAATACAGTTTCCATGGTTAAAACTATATTCAGCAGGGCCATTGCAAATATTGTTAAGGAATTTAGAATAATAGAATAGTTTGGGTAGGAAGGGACATTTAGAGATCATCTAGTCCAACCCCCTGAAACTGACATCTTCAACTAGATCAGGTTGCTCAGAGCCCCGTCCAACCTGACCTTGAAACTTTCCAGGGATGGGGCATCTACCACGTCTCTGGGCAACCTGTCCCAGTGTTTCACCACCCTCATCGTGAAAAATGTCTTCCTTATATCTAGCCTAAATCTACCCTCTTTTAGTTTAAAACCATTACGCCTTGTCCTATCACAACAGGCCCTGCTAAAAAGTTTGTCCCCATCTTTCTTATGAGCCCCCTTTAAGTACTGAAAGGCTGCTGTGAGGTCTCCATGGAGCATTGATTGGTTTCACAGAACATTTGACATACTGTACACAAAACAGGTTCCTTGACCAGTTCCTGGAGAACTGACCTGACAGTAAGCAAATGAAAGCATGTCCCTGGGATTCTTCTGGCTGAAGTTATTCTGATAATCTGCCCCATGTGAGCTGCGCATAGCACATCACATAAGCCCGCTCACTGAGCCCATTCCCTATCATCCCTTAGTTTAGCTTGATATTGTGTAAGTTTCCAGTAATGTTTATAAAGTTTATTGTCTCCTCAAGGGAAAGTAAGACCCTTGCACCTCCTGGGTGCATGATGAGAGGCTACATAACCTGGGATACTTCAGTCTGGAGAGGAGAAGGCTGAGAGCAAAGAGTTAAGATTTACAAAATCATGAAGGGAATGTATCAGGTGAGTAAGTAACTGTTATTCATCTGTTACTCAACAGTTACAGCACAAGGATTAGGAGATATTCAATGAAACTAATAGGAGATTGGTTTGAAACTGATAGAAGAAAGTTATTTTTTGCACAGAGAGTAATGAACTTCTAGATTCTGTTGTCATAGGAGACTGTGGAGGCAGGGTCAAAGCAGGGTTAGGCAAATTCAGGGACGGCAGGTCTATAAGCAGATACTAAAGGCAGGGTAGTACCTTCTAACATCCCTAATCCAGTGATTGTGGTTGGACTGCACAAGGTAGCCAGGAATACATGTACTCCCTAAGCTCCCCACTGCAACTGTCATAGAGAAGGTAGTGGCATAGCTGTACCCCGGTCTGCTATAACCATGTTCTTAAGCGGAGAATCAAACAGGTCAGACATTGTCTCTCAAACCCAGAAGATGGTGTGAGTTTTCCATGACCTTCCACTCTCTCCAAATTGTAAAGCATTCATTTTCATACTTTTGCCTAGTTCCTTTATAAACTTCTTCAGATTGGGCAAACAGAAATATCTTAAACAGAAGATGGCAGTCATAGAACTGCCTTATGGGGAATGCCTTGGTAATCTTACAGTCCCTCAGCTCCCCACAACTACTGACTTTTCCCAAGCAGCCCCTTCCTCCCTGCACAAGAGGAAAGGGTCTCCGGTCTTGCAAAAGCAGGAAGTTCAGGAGAAACAAGCCGAGATTCTAGTCAGAGATGCTTTTGTCTTGGCCAGTTAAAAGGAAAACATTAGTACATACCCTGGGTAATTATTTGAAGAAAATGGTTCCGCTATGTTCTGTCCCTTCACATCACTGAATCAAGAATGCAGTTACATACTATTATTGGTGAAATAGCAGCAGGATGATTAAGGAAATCAACTGGCAAAACCATGCAAAATATGTTAGTTATCAACAAAGTAACTGGATAGCGCTTAAGCGAACGAAACAGACACAGGCATGCAAAATATTACAAAGGATTATAATAACTGTAGCAGAGAGTGGTGGTTTCCAAGTGACTACATTCCCAACTACATTCAGTACCGGCAAACAGAGGACTTTCTCATCACTACCCATTTTCAAGGAACCACAGTGAGAGGGGACGGTCACCCCAGAGGTATCAGGGTTTCCGAAAGAATGGGAGATTATTCATGAGAGTGAGAGGAGGAAAGCCTTAGAGAGGAAGAAAACAAACACAAATTCTGCAGTCTGTTAAATGGCTAACAAGCCGTATTTCATAAAAAGGATAACTTTTAAGCCTGTTGTGGTTCAGTGGTTACAACAGCAGTCAGAGCAAAAATGCAATATACAATACTGAAAATAATTTAAAAAATGGGGAGGGAGAAAAAGTATAAAATTGATTTAAAAAAAAAATGGGGAAAAGTGAAGACTACAGGAAGAAAGTCAATCACTGATGGGTTGACTACAGGAGGGAAGTCAGTCAATGACAGCTTTAAAAAGAAATGCAAATTTTCTAAAATATTTGTAAAGCAAGAATTATTAGTGATTATTTGCTAGATGGAGATAGTACATTTAAAATAATGTAGGAAAGGACAAAGTTTTTACTGATTTAGGTCTGGGAAGGAAGAAGATAATGGAGATGGTGATGGCGATACTGAAATATTTTCTAGTTCATTAGCAAAAAAAGGAGACTTTTTAGTAAACACAGGCTAGACAACTTAAAGAACTGGTCTTCCTATAGTACACCAGGACACCCCACACGAGCCCGGACATCCTCCCGTCCCCAAGCACAGCCTCCAGCTCCACTTCCATCCCTGTTCAGCTGTGTGCTCACTGCAGAGCCGCCTCCCGGTCCCTGCGTGGCAGCGCCATGCCGGGGGCACCCTCGTCCTCAGCGACTGCTCCCTTCCTCAGCAGCAGCCAGCAGGCACCTGATGTCTGCCCAGCAACCAGGGGTGCATAGTCCCCCGCTCCCCTTGGGGCCCACCCATTGCTCAGCCGGCTCTGGTCCTAGCGATGGGGACATGGTCAGCCACCATCACCAGCTGAGGGGATCACACCCATCAAAGACGAATGGTGCCTCCGACTGCCCCATCGTGGTCTTGTTCATCAGCTCTTCGTGCTGCTTGTTGGGGCCGTGGTGCTGGGTCCCTCTCCCCGCTGCTGGCTCAGTGGTGGTGGTGGCATCTCGGACAGGCGCTCTTCATGGCGCGCTCCTCTCGCCGCGCTCCCCAGCCAGGCCGGCCACCACCGCAGCGCACCCGCCCATGAGCCCGGGGACCAGCACGCCCGGGGCTGGGCTCGGCCCCGGCCTCCCGCCCGCCGGAGCGGGGCGGCCGGGCTGGCCCCGGTGCGGGCGCCGCGGCTCCCGGGCGGGCCCCGAGCTCCGGCGCCGCACGGGGAGCGCCGGCCCCGGGTGGCGGCGGCGGGGGGCACGGCGGGGCCGCCCCGCTGGCTTTGCCCGCTAGAGGGCAAGAGAGCCCCGCACAAGCGCGGCGGGGCGGCTGCCCCTGCCCCGCAGCCCCCGGCGCCCGCCTCGCCCGGCCCCGCTCCCGCCAGCGGGGCTTCGGCGGCCAGGCCGGCCCCGCGGGAGCCGCCCGGGAGGCCGCTGCGGGCCAGGGCGCACCACGCAGGGAACACGAACACGATGCAGGCATCGTGAGCATGACGCAAGCAACACGAGCATGATGCGTGCTCGGACCCGGAGCCTCCGCGGAGGCGCCACCTGCCTCCTCGAGAGCCAGTGAGCCTGAGGCCTTCGCCTGGGCTCTGGGCGATGCAGGAGGAAATGTCTCGGATGGCCACGGTGCCGTTGATGGAGAGGTAACCAGTTCCATCAGGAAAGCTATCGAGGCCTTTGGCTGTTCCAGAAGGTGGGCATGGAGCCATCATGGAGCTGGCATGGACCACCTTCTCCATCGGGGCGAAGGCACGCCAGGCTGCTGCGCCCGCAGAATGGTAAGTGGGGGCACATACCCAGCTCCTGCCGAGCTGGGCAACTGCAGAGAAGCACCTGCCCCCAGGGAGGCGACGACAAACTGGTCGCTGGCCACAGCTCCGGTCTAGCACTGGTAAGTAGTGTCCAGCTGATGGTCTGGGTATGAAGAAGTATGAGGAAGAACGTCGGGGACACCCTGCAGCCTGCTGGCAAAGCCTGCCGAGCCTGAAGTCACAAATGAGCACCAACACTAGGGGAGCATGAAGAAGGCAGAAACCTCTTTGATCAAACATGGTGTGTACTCGGGCAGGAAAGGTGCGCTAGGCAAAGGGAGGGCAGTGGCAGACCTGTTCTCACAGAAAGCAGTCCTGTGAGCCGTGCCGCACAAATCACTTTCCATGAGGAGGCATCATCTGCACACATGGCAACTCTGATTTCTCCCCATTTTCTCCTGCCCATCAATGGCACTTTGGCTCTTGAGCTGGACAGACTTGCAGCATCATCAACAATCAATGCATTACTAAAAACAGCAGACACAAGGCATGTACAAATACATGCACTGGAGAAATTTCAAACATATTTGGCAGCTTTCACGCTTACATCACTCTATCTACCCTCAAGTATCACCAACAAGGGCACACATTCCAAAAGACTGTATCAACACCTGTGTCAATGCACTTGACTGTATCTGACCAATAATGGCATTATTACTTTTGTTCTTAGGATCTCTTAAAACATGTAATAACTCCCTCCCTAGGACAGTCACAAAGATCATATTCTGCCAATGCTTATTTAACATAGGTTCACTAATTCCTGTATGCAGCCAAATATCATAATGCCATAAGAAATCAATGTCTGATATCCTGCAGTGGCTGTGTATCACATGCTGACACTGATGCTGATGTTCTTGGAGTTTTCCATCTAAATTTCTTGTTTGACACTCCTCTGGTCTGAAAATTTGGTGAACTGGGAAACAGGCCCTTTCATCTTGTGTTCTGGGACTCTTACAGGTAATTTTGTTTGTCATAAATACTGTTATTTTGTCTACAGTTTCTGAAGTGAGAACGCAAATGCATTCCTCTAGCTCAAGTTTTCTAAACTCTTAGGCCGTTCTTATGTTACTCCCGTTAACCTGAATCACATGGCTAATAGGTTTTCACAAATATTTTATTTATTTCCAGGCAATCTAATGTTTCATAATCATGACTTTCAGTAACTTTTCGTTGCTGAGATGACATGAGTTTTCTTTGGAGGATTAATATGTGCAGCTATATTAATAGTTTAGTGCCCTCACCAACCATTCTGGGGAAATGCTGAATCACATGTATAGCACAGCAGGTGGGATCCACCCAGTCCTATCTAGACCTCTGTCATGTAGAAGTCCACATCTAATATAGGCTCACTTCATACACGAGGAAGAATTAAGCATCTTTAGAGCATGAGTCATATCATCCTAAAGTAGACGCCTAGAATAGGTCAGATGATTTGTGCCCTAAAATTGCTCCTATTTCTCTGTGTTAAAGAACAGTAGTTTAGATCTCGATGTCTCCATTGTAGCAGCCTCAAGGGAGGTGAGATGAATTAATACCCTTATATCCAGGTTATATCATGCTTCAAAGTACCCTAAAAATTCTTATTTGTAAAAGAAACTGAAAATAGCATTACTTTCTATATTATTCTCAATTTATAAAAAAGCAGCTTTTCAAAGTTTGCTGACTCAAGATGTTTTAGTAAAAATGGCAAATGCTGTGTGTTTCACGGGAAAGCTGTAGCACCTCTCTTTTTAATAATATAAATCTTCCAGTTCTCTGTCTGCAAGATCAGGAAATAAATGGGTTAGATACATTGTAGGTCCAGAATAGGATTCTGCACTTTTGGTGAAATTATGCAATCTCTGGGAATGCAAAAAAATCCCCACCATATATTTTCTTATGGCAGGCTGATTCTTTTTTTTTAAATGACTCTCAAAAATTGATATGTGAGAAGTTAATGTAAAGCTGAAGTGGTTGGCAGAGTACAGGCGAAACAGTTTTTTTTTTTTTAAAAAAAGTCATCATGTCTAAGACTTGCCAGAGGTGTCACATTAGTGTGGTACGTGTGAGGAGAACAGATGCCAGGAACTCCTCAAGAAATGCAGGATCCTTCTGACCCGCTCTGCTTGCAGGAGTTAAAATCCTGCATAAAGTGGATGAGTAAGCTCTTGATGACTCACTGTGGCAGATGCAGTCTTTAATTCCAGGAGGGTATAAGGGAAGTGGGTGTGAATCTCAAGTAGAGGGGAGCTAGGGATGTTCCTGCCTCAGTGTCTTGGGGATAAAAGTGTAGGTTTTTAATACAGCCCCAGCTATCAGTAAAGCCAAACTTCTGTAAGGGGTAAGTTTGACATTACACATCACACATAGATTTTATGTGAAGCAGGGTTGGAACACCACCTACTCACAGATGGGTATGATTTTGGGGATGTCCTGCATAATTCATGTGTGGCTTTGATACTTATGAGTAATTCAGACATCAAAGCCACAACTTAGATAACACTTTTATAACACTAAATGTCCTATAGCCAATAATCTGTGGGCTTTCATTTAAGTATCTTTTAAAAAAAAAGCAACTATACCAATACTTTCTTCTTTACCTTCAGATATTTTTCATAAGGTATGCTGGTGTGAAGTACAAGATAGAAAATACTGAATCCTGGACTAGAGAAAAAATGAAAATTCCATATAATACTCTTGACTGGGACTAGAAATGTAAATTTTAAAGCACTGGGAAGGAGCTGGGATCCTCTTTCCCAGTTGTTTCTAGACTGAGAGCACACCAGATGCCAGACCCTTCAGTCACTCTGCAATATTCCCTCTGCTTTGAAAGTGGCACAAACCTTCACTTTTCAGCAGTCCAATTTCCTAATGAGCAATTTTATGTTCCGTTCCAAGTTAACCATTACACATGGAAAAACCTTCCCATTAATAACCATAAAGCTCCTTTATTGTTCTCCTTCAAATCTCCTTAAAACTTCCTTCTGACACCAAACACTTGTCATTGGCTAGGCCGGTTGCTTTTTATTCTCAAGGCTGCTTTTCCCTTATCCTTCCCCCATGGGTCTGTAGTATACACCTGTTGTCTTTCATCATGGGTTAAGATCATAAGCTCTTTGGGCATAGACCATCTCTCTTATTACATGTGTCTACAGAATCCGACACAATGGGACTGTGAGCCCTCGACGGGGCCTCTCAGTACTGCCATGATCCAGTTGATAAAGAATAATGATTTTTGACATGGTGAGTTCTGCAGTTTTTCCCAAGTCATTCTGCAGTTGTTCACGCTGATATAACCAGTGTGCATGTGTGAACAGTGTCCTTAAACCCGATATACAGGGTAAATGCTATTGAAGTATTTACCAGAGGGCGCTGACTTTCCTGCTTTGGGGCTGGGGGGCTCGTCGGCTCTTGCACATCAAAACACACGGACTCACACGCGGCAACTGTTTCTTTTTGTGGGTCTGTACCAAACTAGTGTGATGGGACCCTGCCCTGAAGCTTCTGCATCCCTAATAGTAATAAAGTAATTTATTACTCTAACAGTAATTTATTACGGTAATAGTAATAAAGACCAATGGATTCAAATGAAAGGGAGGTGGCTCATGCACCACTGGCACGGAGTGTGTCAGTCCCCTAAAGGTCCGTGGGGATTCAGGACACAGCCTTTCCCTACAGCAGTTTCCCCACTAGACGTGGAAACTAGATGTCTCTTTCCCTCCTCTCAAGTGTTAAGTCATGGTGGCAAGTGGAGGGATGCAGAAAGGTTGTGCCAGTCAGAGCCAGGCTGCTGGCTTTTGTGGTGGGGAAGGAAGGGAGAGCTGCCCCCTTCACCACATCCCCACCAAGCAGGGGGACATGCAGAGAATCGATTATTTTTAATTCACCCTCTTGCAAAATTCTCCTCCGGAGTTCTGTTTCCAGCCTCCACCAGTGACCTTCCTGGGCCCCACCACCTCAGTGATGCACATCATCATTCACACCATGCAATCTCTCCCCCCAGCCCCCAAGATATTATGTTTCTCCTTTTCTCCTTGCCTCTCTCCCCCACCACCCCCAAAAGAGCCTGTCTTCAGGTTTTGCATTTAATTTAAAGGGCCTCTGGATCGTGCCCTATCCTTGAGCTTTGCCCAAGCAACCCTTCTGCAAAGGCAGGAGAGCTTTCTGTCCCTTTGCTAATTAGTGCAGCTATATCGTAGCGCGGCAAAACCACAATAACATCGATTCTCGGCATCATAAGAAGAAAATAACACACACACCCCCCCGCTCGCCGGGTCTTTCGGGCCGGTTTGAAGTAACTTCTTTTTTTGTTGGGGTGGGGGGGGGGACACGCACTTAGCATCACACCGCCGCCACCCTCTGCCCGCCTCGCCCTTCCCTCCACCGCGCTCTTAAAAACTTGGGCCAAGGCCGGGCGCGGGGAGCCCCGGTTCGCCTCCGGAGCTCCCGGGGAGGCGGCGGGGGGACCCCGGCGCTGCCTGCTCCCGCCGCGGCACCCCCGAAACTGCCCCCCCACCCCCGCCCCGGGCACCCGGCGGCCGCCCCGGCAGCGCAGGGGCAGAGCGGGGAGGGCTGCGGGCTGCCGGCCCCGGGGCGGAGAAGGGAAAAAATGCTGCGTGGACGATAACGACCACCCCCACCCCACCCCCCCGGCTCCCAAACTTCCCGCCGCCCCGCCGGTTTGCCTTCCGAAGCTGAGTTTCAACCCCGGCTTGGGACAGCGGCAGCCCGGTTACCTGCGGCGGGGCCGGGGCCCGCTGGCGGGGCGCTGCCCGCCCCTCTCCCCCCGCCAATGTCACGGGGGACTTGGGCTATGCGGGCATCTCCCGAGGAGCACGCCGCCCGCAGCGGGCGGGATCGGTATATTTAGCATCGCGCCGCTTTTTTTTCCTCCCCCAAAGTTTCGCCCACTTATTTATTTATTTGCCTGCGTGCGCCGCGCTGCCGCAGAGCAGTAAGAGCCGCTCCACGCCGTGCCTGGCGTTGGAAGCGGCTCTGTATTGCAGCAGGTAGGGCGGAGCGCTAGGACCTCGGAGAATCCTTCCAGCAGCAATCAGGACTACCTTAAACCCAGCCCAATGCCTCTTCCTGCGCCACTCTGCGTGCTGGATGGAGATCCACAGTCAAGAGCTGCAGCTCAGTGCTGGAGTACAACATTTCACAGGGAGCCCTGCAGAAGCAACACCTGTTTCGAGCCAGCCAAGAAAGACACAAGCACTTGTATGTTGCTGCTTTGCTTGTGGATCGTCAAAATTCCCAAACCAGTGGACATCTGCTGAGCCTCCCGAGAATTCTGGATAATAGATTTGGACGTCAAAAGTTTTTTTTCTCCTTTTTCTTTTTTCTTTTTTTTTTTTTTTTTTTTTGGATTTATCTCAGCCAACAACGTGAGATTTCCCCCCTCCCCCTTTGCAGGATTCATGCTGATGTATGCAGTCTGTTATAGAGTAAAAACAGCGCATGCCTTTCTGGAGTCAGAATCCATAAATCCTGACGTAGCCTGTGCATCTTAAAAAAAAATCCCTATAACGCCTAGGTATTTAAGTTGCTATGGTCATTCTTATCTTAAACCAAATGGAGAAACTACGGATTTTTTTCTTTATTACAGTTGGATGGGCTGAAGACCGTATTGCTTGCTAAGAGCTGGGGATATATGCATTTATATAGATATACACATCTATATGTTTATAAATATGTCAGTGTGTGAGTATAAAGTGGTGGTTTCTTAGACTAACTGGTTTGACCTTGAACCTGTACCAGTCAAAACAGAATATTACTTTTATTTATGCATTTAATGGATTGAAGAAAGAACATTTTCTCTGTAACTGCGCTAGGGAGGGGAGAGGAGTGGAATATACCTAATCTTATATCTCCTGGGTTTGGCACCATCATTATTGTTTATTCTTATTCTCTAAAAGCAGAATCTTCTGATGGCTCCCTTAGGTGAAGTTGGGAACTATTTCGGTGTGCAGGATGCAGTACCCTTTGGGAATGTGCCCGTTTTGCCGGTGGATAGTCCGGTTTTGTTAAGTGACCACCTGGGTCAGTCTGAGGCAGGTGGGCTACCCAGGGGGCCTGCGGTCACGGACTTGGACCATTTAAAGGGGATCCTCAGGCGGAGGCAGCTATACTGCAGGACTGGATTTCATTTAGAAATCTTCCCCAATGGTACTATCCAGGGAACCAGGCAAGACCACAGCAGATTTGGTAGGTATTATCCTTAACCCTTTAGTGGTCATGTGATGAAATAATGGGGCAGAACTGCGGGCGGGCGGGCGGGGGGGGGGGTGCGGGACGGGCGGGGAGGGGGGTTTGTGCTGATGGCTGAGCCGCCGAGGGGAAGAATGACCTGTCCGGGGCCGCAGATGTACACGAGCGGCACCACCGCAGCGGAGCAGGAGCCCTCGCCGAAGTCGCCGGGTGTTTGGTAGCGATGTTTGTGTGGCCCCAAGTTCTGCTTAAGAGCAGAAACGTACTGGGAGGTGGTGGCGGCGGTGGTGGAATTTTTGCTCAGGACGTTTCTGCTGAATGATTTGATTTCGCGAGTTTAAAGGGTTTTTAATCATTAACCACTACAATTTAAAATTCACCGAGTTTCCTGAAGGGAGTGGCCGTCGTCCTGTACGCAAATTAACGAGGGCTTTTCTTTCGTTTTCTCTGCCGATTACCTGCCCTAGTAACTGCTTGCATTGCAAACCCAGCCTGTTTCCCTCCTCGGCGAGGATCCACCGGCAGCGCCCGCCGATGGGCACCGGCGGCCCCCGCCGCCCCGGGCGGGAGCGCAGGTGGGGTCCCCGCTCCCCCCGGAGCCCGCCGGCGAGCCTGCACCAAAACCTGCCTTCCCCGAGCTGTGTCAAGCTGGCAGTGAATTTGCAGGAGCGTTCCCTGGATTTCATTTCCAGGGGACGCTATTTGTGACTCAGCAGCGAGGGCTGGAGGGCTCCTGGCTCCGGCCGCTCGTGTGCAGGCGCACACGCGAGTCAAGTGGGCCTGGAGCTTCGCGGCTGCCAGGGAGACCGTGGAAAGGCCCGGCAGACTGAATGTGCGAAAGTAACTAAAACAGCCTGGAAGAGCTGATTCTTTGGGGTTTTTTAAGGAGGGGTGAGGAAAATACGCCAGGTTAGCTCGCCACGCTCCCAGCTGTTGGAAGGAGTTAACTTGTGAGTGAACCAACCTGACAGCACTTAAATTCGGTCGTAAAAACAAAGTCCTGTGGTGATTTTTTTTTCTCTCTCTCTCTTCGTATTTTAATGCCAGATGTTGAACGATATCTAAACTGTATTTTATTGCTTTGTGAAGCTGTTTAGATAATGCCGGTGTTGTAGCAGATGATCTCCAAAGGGCGCAGCAGGGAAGGGGGGGAGGGAGACGGCTGAGGCTCGCATGGTCGCAGGTTTATCCTCCATCCCCCGCCAGCCGCTGCTCCGTGACACCCTCACGCTGCTTCCAGGCTCTGCCTGCCCCCCACGCCGCCCGCCCGGGGTCCCCGGGAAGTTTGGGGTGGGGGGGGGGGGTGAGGGAGCGTCGCGCCTCTCCCGGGGGCGCAACATCCACGCTCGCTGGGGAGAAAAAGTGCGGGAAGTGTTTTAGGCAGCCGCGCAGCGAGGGGAACGCGGGAGCTGTGCATCTCGGCATTTTCCTTAGCAGAGGCAGCGCCGTGCGTAGCTGCTTCAACTACCGCCGCAGGTTTCCCGCTGCGGGCGCGGTGCGGGCCTGACGGGTGGGGGGGTGGGGGGGGAGCGCGGTGCGGGCCTGGCGGGCGGGGGGGCGGGGGGGCGCAGTGCGGGGCCGGCGGCAGGTGTAGGGCGGCCGCGCCGCGAAGCGCACCGGCAGCCGGGGCTGCGGGGGGCCGGCACTCCGCGGGGCCCCGCCGCCCCCGGAGGAGGGCCGCCAGCTGTTCCTTTCGCAAGGCGACGGTGACCACATTATTCGCGGCGTCTATTTTTAAAAATGGCTTTCCAGCCGCAGTTGTAGAAAGCTGACGATTCCGAAGGGCAGCTCTTCCAGCGCCTTGGCTTTAGATAGGTTTATGTTTCCCTTCTCGGACTGATCGCCCCCTCCTCCCCAAGATACACCCTCGTGATGGCTCCTCTCCCACGGAGCGCGCCGGTGATGCCCCGGCTCGGTCCGGGGTCGGGCAGAGCGGGCAGGGCAAAGCCTCGGGATGCGTCGGGGCTCCCGGCTTATTTGGGGGCGGGGAAGGGATCTTGGCGCTTTTGTATCGGTGCCGTGACATTGCTGTTCTGTTTGTAGGGAGGTCACCGAATAGCAGATGCTATCTGGGTTTTGGTGACTGTAAAGTCTTTTGATTATCCTGGGAAGGTCTGAAACCTAACTCGGGAGCTGCCCGGGGGAGGGCGGGCTAACTTCGTGTCCTCCGAGCGTGTGAGGGAAACCTGCGTGTGCGTGGATGTGGGGAACGAGTCAGAAGGAAGTTTTCCTCCAGGAAAAGGAGGACAAAGAGAAGATCCTGGGGGCTGCGCGAAAACTCCTTTCTGGGCTCTGCCCTGTGGGAATCCCCCTCCCCGCACACACACACACCTCTGGAGAGACATCAGATAAGAGTAATTCCTTTGTGATGCTATGTTGGATGTGTGCCTATTGCATACAATAAGCCGAGCCATATTGTGTGTCTATACTCGCCCGGTTCTGGGAGCCCGGGCATTTCGCAATTCCTGAAGCAAGATGTCCATCTCTAAAAGAAAAGCTCCCCGGGAGAGCCCGGCAGAGCCCGGCTTGGTCCTCCCGTAACGCGATCCCAGGTGATCAAAGTCTTATCTCTCCTGGGTGACAAAAGGATTTTTTTTTTTTTTTGTTGATGCAGTCTCCTTTAGGCTAGGGCATTTGCTAGACAGTGGAGTCATTGAAAATTCAGGAACTCTGTAACAGCGGAGAGGCGTGCCTCTGTGCGTCAGCACAAGTACTGCATGCACAGCATTAAAAAAATAGGAGCATGCAGGAAAAGGAAAAAAAAAGCATGTCAGCAGGTGACCTCCGCTCCCCGGGACCTGCTTCTACAAGGAACCGCTGCGTTCATCATCTGCGGCAGCCGCGCAGCCGCCCGCCCTCCCGCCTCCGCCTCGCCCTGCCAGCTCCGGCTCCCGGGCTGGCGAGGCGGGTTCAGCCCCGCGGGGGGCAGCTGCGTGGCGGAGGGGGGCCCTGCGGCCGGCCACCGCTTCCGCTGCTGGATGCGGGGGGCCGGCTGCACCCCCCAGCCCCGTGCTGTCTCCGGGGGAAGCTGGCAGACCGGGGCGGGTTTGGGGGTGGGGGTGGTGATGCATGCGGAGGGCTCTGCCCCTCCGGGAGTGGAAACTGGGGGCTGGGTTTTAGGGGGAGGGAAGGGCCCCGAGCAGCCCCCGCAGTATCACTCGCTGTTGAGCGTTGCAGCGGGGAGGGGATGCGGGGCGGCTGGGGGGGGGGGGGGGGGCAGCAAGGGCGCTGTAAGAGCCTGAAACTGAAGCAGGGCCCCGCTGCCTCCTGGGGAGCTGTGGCTGTCTGCGCTCCCGTCTCTTAATTGGCATCATGTGGGGGAGCGGGCGGAGCGGTGACAGCTGCGACAGGCGGGACGCATCCCGGCGGAGCGCTCCGCTCCGCCAGCGCCGCAGCCCCGGCCGGGCGGGGGGCGCCGGGGCAGCCCCTGCCCTCGCCCCATCACCGCGCTGACCTCCCGGCACCTTCTTGGCCACGGAGGGCTCTGCTTTCCTCGCCCCTCTGCTCTTCCCTGGGCGAATGATCGCTCGCCGCAGCTCCAGCGACCTGCGCTCTGCCTGCGGGTCCTCCGCCGCTTCCCTTCTCTCTGCTTCCCCGGGAAGGCGTACAGAGACGTGCCCGGCAGACATGCTGCTTTGCCGTGTTCGTTGATGGTGTGTTGGGGTGCTAAGTGGAAGCGAAACAATCCAGCAATACAAGGAGAACCTATATATAGCCGAAGACAAAAATGTGCGAAGGGCGGAGCACCAGCAACAAAAAGATCTGTAGTTGCAAAGATTTTCATTGCTTAAAGCTAAGGCAAACGCTCTGTGAGTCTGTTCTTCGCTAAACTAGATGAAAGTTAAAACTTCACTTTGTGTGAACGACCCCACCTCCTCTCTCCTGTGAGCCTGGCAGAAGAGCAGGACTGGCCTTCATGGTCAGGCTGGTGTCCTGCTGCCATTCAGCACGGTCAAAGTTGGACCATGTTGAAGAATGTGCATGAAGGGCTGATGTGGACATGTATGAAATAACTTTCCCCAAAACTTCCTTCCTAACCTCTTAGTGGAGGAGTGGGTCTTTGCTTTGAAGTGGTTTCATTAAAGAAAATGTTCAATGTCTGACAAGAAGGTTTTCAGCATCACATGTACTGAGACAGTTAACTCCTCTCTCCTTTCCTTTTCTTCCCCCATTTTTACCTGTAAATAGGACCCTAACTCTTAAAGTTTGGAGCTGTCCTGATTTTCGTTTCATCCAGCCTAATTCTGAAGGGAAATATCTTTTTCAATATCTGGTTCAGGTCCTAAGTACTATCTGTATATTATAGAAACTGTACAGTGAAAATATTCACAGGCGTGTTGGGCCAAATCATGCAATCCTTAAACTGGCAAGACTTGTGTAAGACTGCATGCCTGGCCCCAGATAATCTCTTGAAGAACTTAACAGCATGGTACATAAAACTTGCTGTGAGAAGGCTTCTGAATATTTCAGATGAACAAGCCTCTGTTCTGATCTCAGATATGTGGATGTGCTTTGCCAAGTACCTTAAATTCATCTTCTGCACTTACAATAGGATGTGACAGTGCTTTTTTTGTTCTTTTGACACACTAAGCAGCATGCACCCAAATATTTGAAATGAGGACAGCAATTAAAGCCTACATTTATACTGATGAGAAAGATGCCAGACTTACTAACTTAGCTGTAGTATGCCATATTACACATTTAATTAAAGGTTTAACCTCAGTTAAAATTGCGTGGTAATATGTATCAGGTAATATAATAGTTTGGTAAAAGCTTTACAGAAGAAGCCTTAGTAGGAAATCTGGAAGTATTTCATGTCCAGATATAATGGGAATGCTTAAATTGTTTCAATGGATCGATTGTATCTGAGATACTACATATACCAGATAAACAGCATGCTACCATTTTTTATTACTTAAAAAAAAATCCATGATTACTAATAATTTCCTCGCAGTATTTTTGATTTGTGCATATGTAGAGAATAATTTAAGATGCCCAGGCCTTAAAACAGGGTTATCAAAACAATAAGACTATGGTGTTTGTAGTACTGAATAATATATAAGGTAATGATCAATAGTCCCTTACAGGGAATACATTTCATCTTTACATTAGCTGGGCTATAATTTTTCCCTGTTGGCTTCAACTTGTGCTGTGTTAGGTTTGTGTGATTCAGGCCTGTTATTGATTAGTGCTCAACTATTTTGCGGGAGCTGCCAAATTAATTGTTCAAAAAATCCATGAAAGTGCTTTTTTATTGGCCACGTGAGGCTCAACACATACTATACTGTTATTTTATTATTTCACATAGATATAGTTTCCAATAAACTTTAAAAATAGTTACGTGGTGTGCTTAGACATATATTGGAATTGCTGCTCTGTGCTTTATTTTGTGGCTCAGAAAGTAGCATAACGCAGCAGTGTGCTTCTGAACGTTGCTGGATAACTCCTGTGAGATCATTGCCGTCTTACACGAACGCTTTCAAATAGGAAGCAATTTCCATTTTTTGACACGAGACTTCTAGGTTTATGCAAGGTTTGGCTCGTAACATCCTCATTGAAGGAGGTAAGCAATTTGCAGTGAAGGCTGCCAAAGAAAACCCCAAACCCTCAGAATTGGATGAGCTGATATTTGATACAGACACTTGCTGTACCGTGCACATTGCTGCTGAACCTAGGAGCTTTGTAGAAGCAGTGCTTCTCTGCAAAATGTGCTTATCCCTAGTGCACAAATGTCTGTGTGAGCTTGCTGTTATGTACACAGGAAGAGTTAATAATTTATACACTGTTACTTAGGTTTAGAATACGTTGATTTTCAAATCTGAGATGAGTAAAAATAACACGCCAGATAGGTGGTTAATATCTAGGCAGAAATGTGTGAGACTCTGGACTATACTAAGGATTTCCGTTTCTCAAGCCTCTGGAAGATCATGCTGTGAGTAAATCTTTCCACGTATTCCTGATTCACTGATGCCTGGATGTAGATCTTTTGGTTCCACGTCTAACGTTGTCATCTCATTCTGATTCAAATGTATTTTTGCAGAATTTGTTCTGCAAGACAAATTTCATAGGTTCTTTAATACTGCTAATTTTGGCAATCTAAAAACTTGTGTTTTTTTCTTTGAATGTATTATTTATTGTGCAAATCAGAATATGATGGCTTTAGGTTTGTGTTTAGAAATTATGAGAAAGATTGAGAGTAATCTTTTAATTTGGTATCTTAATGCTGTCTGCAATGCATCATTCCAGCAGAGACCATGTTCAAGTATCACGCTTTAAGATATATTTTGTTCCTCATCTTCCTCCAAACAACTCTGAAAATGGGAAAACACCTTTGAAAATAGCCCCTTGTTGCCCAGGGATCAGTCATGTCTGAAAAAAAAAAAAATCTTTCAATGGAAACAACATGTACATTGTTTGTTTTTTTCCTGCATTTTATAGGTATACTGGAATTTATCAGTATAGCAGTGGGCTTGGTCAGCATCCGAGGAGTTGACAGTGGACTCTACCTTGGAATGAATGAGAAAGGGGAACTGTACGGCTCGGTAAGTTCTCACTTGTCTTGGGCAGTTGTGATCCTTATGTTTTGTGGGAAAAATACTTGATAGCTCCTACAAGCCCCTGTTGCACTAGGTGCTGTACAAGCACTCTTTCTGCTTTGTGTCTTGCAGTCTAATTAGAAACAAGACCCTGTGGGTGGGATAATCAATGCGGGAGAGGGAAAAGGTGACAAAATCAGGAATGAGTAATAATGCGGACAGATGACAATTTAGATACAAGCAATGGAGATTGATGGCCAGAGCTCATCACTGAAGACTAAAGGGTGTACTGTAAGATTTGTAAACCTGTCCTTTCAGTAGAAACCTAAAGCGAGGGAAAAGTCACTGCCTTTTGTGCACAGGCAGAGAGCTTTCTAGGAATTGACAAAAGAAAGTAGAGGTGGGGATAAAGGGTGGCATATATGGATGAGAAAATGAGAAATAGGAGTGGATAAAAGTTATTAAAAATATAGGAATGAGGGCAAGAGGCCTGGTGCTCTTGTCCTGAAACTTCAGCTGGTGCTCCCTGCAGGATGGCAGCAGGAGTGAGTAACGGGTGTGAGGGAGGAGTAAAACTTGGTATTTCAGATGTGGGTTAGACTGGTAAACCAGCCTACCTGAATGCGTGTGTGTGCGATGTGACCTTTACCTGGGAATACTTGAGACATATACTGCACTTTGGGGCTCATACCCTCAGTAGATCATAGGCAGGGGGAATCTGAAATGGAGCAGGTAACTCCCCAAATAGTAGAAGGCAACCTCTTCTAAAATATTCTGAAGTATCAACCTCCAAAGTTGACAAGGACTGGAGAAGCAGTTGTATTTGAAGAAGATGGTGGCAGGTTTGAAGGGTAAGCAAATGTCTAAAGTGAAGGGAGGCTGTGTATTTACTGGCGTTCATTAGAAGCACAGAGGAGCCGTCGTGGTGTGACAGTGGTTGACTGATGGTGTAAATGTTGCAAAGAGAGACACTCAAAAAGGAGTTAAAGTGATAGAGAGTGTCTTTGGGTGTAGCTGAAGGTACTTGTGTCAGAGGGGCGTAAGGGTAACTGGGAAAAGGGTGGGGAGGGAACTGAATGGGACAGCAGTGAGACTGGGAGGAAACACGGGATGACAGTGATGAGTGGGCAGGTGAAAACAGAAGGAGTTGGGCAGGTGAAAACAGAAGGAGTAAGAGGGAAGTTCAGCTTCCAAATACATCATCCATGGAGAAAGCGAGACCAGGAAGGTCCAGCAGAAGTGTTTTTATGGGAGTGACCAGGTTCACTGATTCCTTTCTAAGAAATATTTTGTGTGAGAGAAGGAAGGTAGAGAGGGGAAGGGGACTGTCTTCTGAGCAAAGAGCAGACTATGGGAGGAAGCCAGAAGGTACAGATTATGACAGTGTATGTGGGAGGCAGAAAAAAGGGTTGTAGAATAAGGGGCAAGGCTAGGATAGAGAATGTGTGGACATGGGAGAAGGAGAGGTGCAGAGATGGTGAGAACCAGTAAGTGGGAAAGGCCAAAGAAAAGGGATTTAGCATAAATGGCAATATGGAGAATGAAAAGGTTGGAAGGATGGAGAGGAAGAGAGAAAGGGAATGGCTGCAATGACAGATGTAAACAAGTTGCATGTGAGGAATGAGTAAGTTGTCATAAGTCACAATCCTTGTGCAGCTGATGAATGGGATAAAGAACTGGCAAAGTCATGAGTACTGTTATGGTTCAGTTAGGCAGCAAAGAGGCGGAACAGTAGTAATATGAATCAGTAATGTTGATGATAATCGCTAAGAGCAATCGTTTAAACAGATAAACATAGTGAATCAGTTACTCTACACTTCAGATACTCAGAAAATTGGTAGAGCTTAAAAGCATAGACCTGGGAAAGGAACTGTTACATCACTTTTCTGTGCAATTTATATTTTGTGTTTGCAATATGTTTGGCTGTCAGAGTGAATTACTCAAAACATTCTTTGGTGAAGAAATATGCACAAGAAATTATCTGTAAATCACTAAGCACTCTACGTTAAAAAATAGTTCCAGGAACTGCAGTTCTAAAGGAACCTGCTTTTCTAGGGGTTTGTGTCTCTCAGTCAAAGACATGGGTCTCCCTGACCTTCTGTCCCTGCAGTAACACAAATTTCCCAGCCTTTTGTGTTTCTTGCATGGAGAGACAGTGTTAGCTGTTCATGCTCACTGGATTGTCAGTTTGCAGGGATTACATAGCTCACCACTCCCAAGTGGGACGTGCAAATGATTTCTCTTCTTTACCCTGCCTCTGATTAGTTGCAAAACTGATAGGAACTTAATTTTCTAGAAGACCTTTGCCTCCTGATTGAAACTGGTTGAAAAGTTAAGGAAGGACAGGCAGGCAGATGGATGTACAATATAATTGGAT
The DNA here is from genome assembly GCF_963921805.1 of Phalacrocorax carbo. NCBI lineage: Eukaryota > Metazoa > Chordata > Aves > Suliformes > Phalacrocoracidae > Phalacrocorax > Phalacrocorax carbo. The sequence continues at coordinate 197,753,624 of NC_087513.1, read as the reverse complement.
AACCTCTTTTCCCTAAGAAATGACACTAAAAATATGAAGCCATTCATAATGAAGACCTGGCAATCTATAGGGCCAGAATGCAAAGTTCAGGTTAAAATCTGATGGATGATATGGCTTATTGTCAGTCTCTAGAGAAGGGACATACTAAAGAGTGATGGTAATTGAATTACATTACTTCCAATGAAATATAACCTCTAATGGCTACTCAGTGTGATGATGCTTTAAAGCCATGTCAACACTAGCAATCTTAGTGCCTATATTTCAGCAACTGTCAGCTTTCGTAGAAACACTGAGATAAGCAGGCCTCGGAGAAGATTTTCATGTAGAAATGGCTGGGCATTTTTAAGTGACAGTGTTTTGCTTTTGGTTTTGGTCAAAAAAATGCAATTAATTTAAAATGAAGTTCTCTGTTGGGAATAAATGTTGCAGTTTGAACCAGAAGCAAGGCACAATCCAGCACAGAATTATCCTTCTGATGAGAGAGAAGATCAGTTTAACTGGAAATAATTTCGAGACTGAAATGCGTTAGACTGAGGTTCAAGTTTTTCACCTGAATTAAGTGGAGTGGTCACTTGAGTTGAAGTGTTCTGTAGTCTTCTGCTGCCTGTGCTGGCAAGTGGGTCCCTCTGTCTTGGTTTCTTCACTAAGGGCTGTGAATAGCACCAGCTTTGTCATGGAGCAGGTACAATTACAAGGCTTCAAACTTATTGTTTAAGGTGGGAAAACTGTTTCCCATGCACAACTGCTTAGCAACCTAAGAAATACCTGGTACTGCTCTACATTGGCATTGTAGATCTAAGCAGGTGTGTTTCTGCAGGCATTCAGTACTGCAGCACTTGACACTGCCAGAATAGACACCCTGTCTCTATGACATGATCATATTTTTATTCAGATTACTGCATGAAAAATATATTAGGTGTGAATCAAATCACCAACCTAGAAGACTTCTATCATTCTATATTTGTATTTGAAACATTTGGCACAGGAAGATTTTTCTCAGCATATTTGTGGTGCCACTGGAGATGGGACATATGGCGAAGCAGAGCAGCCAGGATGGGTGTTCGCTGCCAATTTTCATGAAAGGCAACAGTAAAGGCAGTTTCAGAATATCTTGATCCAGACATGAGTCTTCTCAAAGTGCTGTTTTCCTCCTAGATTAGCTGCCTGACAAACTCTTCCCAACTTGCCATCATTACAGGGGGTAGTTCCTACCGCATCTTCTGGTTAAAAGAACACAGTGGCTTTCATGCTGCTCTCAAGCAGCAATGTATAACATAAGGTGGCTAGCTATTCTCAAGTTCCTCTGCATCGCATGGATTTAGCCAGGGGAAGCTGAAGATGTACGTATGTGGTACTGCAGAGAAGCCGGTGGCAGCTATGTAGTGATGGCTTGGAGGCTGTTTGGTGACAGCAGCTTTCCCTCCCATTTCACTCTGTTCCTGCTCTCCCTTTACCTTGTCTTCCCCTTGCAGCCTGCAGCTATGACTCATCATGTTTCACAACAGCTACTGTGCTTGTCACTGGAGAGGAGGAAAAATCCAAACTACAGATAGGACCCGAAGGGTGTTAAGATGAGACAAGAAGACCTTTTTCCTTCCCAAGTGCCAAACAGATTTTGCCAACGCCTCTGACGAGAGTGTTAGCAAATAGGTCTTAGCTGTGCTCCTTGGTGCCACGCCATGGAGTGAGGGTTTTTCTGATCAGTCCCATGACCTTAATGCCTTCATGGGCTGTCCCCACCCTCATGCTGCACTGCACTGCTGCCCTTGGGAATATCAACAGTTGGCACCCACATGGCAGGAAGTGATGAGAACCCACACCATGGGGTGCACATCGTTCACACTGCAACGCTGTCCTCTGAGGCAGTCCTGTGCTACCTCAAGCACAGCAGGACCATGGGACACCCTCACCTCAGCTGCCCTTGTTGTCCCAGGCTCTCCTGCACTAAAGAGCTATGCTACTGCTGGCATCCCTGCCCCACTGATCTCCCATGTACACGGACCTGCCTTACTCCTCTGACTAGATATAAGAAAGAAATTTTTCACGATGAGGGTGGTGAAACACTGGGACAGGTTGCCCAGAGACGTGGTAGATGCCCCATGCTTGGAAAAATTCAAGGTCAGGTTGGACGGGGCTCTGAGCAACCTGATCTAGTTGAAGATGTCCCTGCTCATTGCAGGAGGGTTGGACTAGATGATCTCTAAAAGTCCTTTCCAACCCAAACTATTCTATGGTTCTATGAAATGCTGGTGTTTCCGTTGCTCATTGTGTCCTTGGCAGGTGGCAAAAAGCAGCTGAGATTGAATGTGAGGAAGATCATGAGTAGGAAGATTTTGAGCAGCTACAAGGGGAGCTGTGCAGGGGGGAGGGTGAAGGGGGAGTGGAAATGGTGGAGTTGTTGGGGAAGGGGGAGAGGGCTAGGAGTGCTTGGAAGGAGAGGGGAGAGAAGAGCAGAGAGAGTGAGGCTTCATGTGCCCACATTGCAGCTGGGACGGAGCTGAAGAGCCCAGATCTGGAGCCAGGGCAGGAGGCTCTTCACCTTTGGGTTTCAGACTTACAGGGTGTGTGCAGCAAAGTGAGATTTAGGACTGCTTATAACAGGGCAATAAATGTCTGTCCTTCAAAAAATTAACTGAAAACTTTTTTGTACCAATGTTTTTGGAACACTAAACTTGCCTTTTCCTCCTAAAACTGCTGGGGAGACAGTGGAGGAGGGAGAGAGAGAGAGAGAGAGAGAAAGAAAGTGTGTACTGTCCTTGAAGAAACATGTTTTCCTAGTAAGTGTGTGGGGAGATGACGATATGCCTCTTTATTGTCCCAGCAGGGCTGCACCTGCACTGTTTTGTGCTTTTGTTTGGGTCCCCACAGTCCTGGAAGGACTATGCAGCTACAAAAATGGGTGAACAGAAATTTTTTTTACAAAAAGGGCAATTTTTCATAGTTTACTGAAAATTGCTTGGTGTAGGTAAGGATTTGTTTTGTTGCATTCTAAAAATATCTTTTATGTTCCCATGCAAATAAGGGAAGGGAATTGTTCAGCCCTTCACATGGTAGGTCAAGGTGCACAGAAACAAAGTGAACTAAAAAACAGGTTGAAGGTGCACGTTGGGAACAGCGTTTGGGCCAAATATATGGTCCCTACAGATATGTAAGAGTAGGATAGACAAATAAATTACCCTGCAGTATCATTCACACTTTCCTGTTAAACACACCTCCAACCTAAAAGCAATTCCATATGCTTCAGATTGGTTGATTTATAATTTTTAAAAAAAAATAATCTGGATTTTCTATCTGTCAGTGTACATGCAGGGGCCTGTGGCTGAGGCCAGCCTGGAAACAGGACAGTTGCAGTGCACACAATTTTTGGAGAGATAATTAAATCAATTTCCCTGAGTGAAGGTGCAGACTTCTAGGCTGAGAGTGGTCAAATCCCAAGAGGAATAATGGCTATGGCAGCAGGTTTAACACCCTTCTGCTTGTGAATAAAATAATAAAGTGCCTTTTGGCAAATGGTACAAATGGCGGAGAGGCAGAGAGCAGTTCCTGGGGTGGCTGAGTTGTGAGGAATGGTTAAGATTTTTTGCACGAGTACCATTGCTCAGGAAAGTCTGTCACTCCCATGATCAAAATCCCAATGGTATCTTTTAGCAGTAAGAGCAACTAATGTCTTCCTGAGTAAATCTGCTTTAAGCAGAAGAGCTGCAAGAAGCAGGTCTGTAGCTAATTTGAAAGGGCAAACTTTGAGATCTGAAGAGGGTAAGCTCAAAAAGGTACTTATGGCTCTGAACGTGAAGGAGACTTGAAACTTTGTCAGAGGCGCAGAAATCCGATGAAAACACTATCTCAGCAAGAGTGAAACTGCCAGGAAGGATTTAGAGGCTAATAGGCTGTGGGTGCTTGGCAGAGGGTCTGAAAGGAATGGGAGAAGGGCAGGCTGCAGAAAGGCACATGCCTTAGAAGTGTAGAAGCACAGGGATAAAATGGAAATTGCTGCAATAAAGCTGACCAGGGCCCTGAAACATATACTAAAATATAAGGCACAAACTTTTTAAGCTATATAAATGAAAAGGGAACAGGAGTCTTTACAAACATGGTGTATTCAGGTGGGAGTGTAAATGCAATATTGTTTGAATGTGGCTGCTAACTGAGCTAGCCAATATTTCTCATAGACTCCTTGGGGTGGTAACATGAGGCTGGGGGATTCCCTGTCGTGTGATGAACAAAGGGAGCAGGGGCAGCTGACACCACTGCTAAAAGTGGCTATTTCCCCTCCAGCCATCCATCCCCTCCCTTTTGCTGGCACAAGTGTGTCTGTTGCTGCCTGCTGAATTGAAGTGGGGATCTGAAAAACAATCTGGCCAAGCAGAAGGGCTGTCTTCAGTCACAGTGGTTCCCCTCGGGGTCACTGCAAGATGTGGTGCAAAGGTGGGAGCAAGCCCAGGTGAGGAAGGGATTGCTTCTTTCCAAGGCAACGCAGGTGTTTGCCATCATTGAGTATTTGTGGAACTCCAGCTGCATGGTTTGTGTTTGGCCAGGAGCATGGCCTAGGAAGCTGCAGGGCTGTCAGTCTGACCTGGGTTGTGCTTGGGGTGTAGGAACACACTTCTGAATGAAGGAATAGGGGAGGGTCTGAAAGTACATGTAAGATGAGCGTGCTGAAGTTGGATGAATAGTTTCAGGCAAGCCTAGTATTTTATTTTTGGTAGGAATTTATTTTTCTAGGAATGGGAATTATGGTTGTGCTGATCTGCAGGGCTGTGTTGACCTGTGGCCTGTTGACCAAGTATGATCCAGCAGAAGAAAGCATTTGCTACAGTATGTAAAATGGGTGTTAGGAGACTTGTATGATAGATGGTGAAAGAACTGAAGAGAAGACAGCAGTGGGGAGTGTTGAAAAGTATCAGACTGGAATGAAGCTATTAGTGGAGTTTTTATGAATTGGTACTTGGGCCGGTTTTATTCACTGTTTTTATTAGGGACATTAAATATCTTGTCATAAAAAGTGTGTTATTGAAATTTGTAGATGTTGCAAACTTGGAAAGTATTTTCAGCACAGAAGGCTGCCTCACAGAAGGGACTTGGTGACCTAAAGTGCCCAAAATATTTACATGTGGGGCTCATGGAGAACTCTATCGGTGCCACTGTGTACAGCATTGGTAGGATCCATTCTAAATGCAAAGTGCAGTTATGGTTACTTGTGTTAAAGAAGATGAACTGAAACCGGAACAGGTGGAGAAAGGGCTTATTGGGATGATGAGAGGGATGAAAAGACTATCAAATGAGAGGGTCTAAAGATCTTGGCTTATTTAGCCTGCAGGATGAAAACTGAGAGGGTATGCTCTTGGCCTGTGTAAATACACTGAGGTTTAATGCCAAGGAGAGGAAAAAAAAAATCCTTGAAATAGAGGACAAGAACAAATTGGTTTGAATGGGTCACAAGAAAGCTTAGGATAATGAGGAAGTTTCAGCTCATGAGGAATTGAGATTCTGAGCTGGCCTGAGGAATTTTTTCAGGGAGGTGTGAGATGAAGCATAAACTGATTTTTCTCTGCACTGTACGGTAGGAAACAGCTTTGTAATCTGTAATTGCAGACGTTTTCTTTGTGGAAGGCATAGGTCTGAGAAAAGCCCTGAACTTTAGTTACTTGGGAAGATTTGTCTACAACCTCATCTACTTCACCATTGTAGATAGCCTCTCTCTGAATTTGGATATGCAGCCTTGCTGAAAGCTGGGTACTGTTAAATGGAGTTCTTTGCAGGTACCAGAAACTACAACTCAGTCAGCAAAATGATGGTAAGATATGAAGGACTCTGTATAAAATGTCTTTTGAGATGTGGGTACTGGTATAGGAAGAATTGATAGGTGAATCCTTATACTTAACGCAGGGTAACCTGGGAGAAAGCTCTGTGTGAAACTGAAACTACTGTGGTTCTTATTAATTTAAGACTTCAGTCTGTTTTTTTAAATCAGAATTTCAGAGATTGCAACGCCTGTCACAAAAGAGGGATACCTTCTAGTAGTGTTCTATGGGATAGATACTATACTTTTCATCAGGTCTTTGATTTCCTCAGAGGACTTCATTCCAGATGCTTACTATGTCTGAGGATACTTTTATATGAGAGAAAACCCTTGGTGACCTCCTTACCTTGGTCTGCAGTTCTGTGCTCAACTTGGGTTTTCAGTGTATGCCTGGGACAAGAAAGTGTTAGAATATCTCCTACATAGATTTTATATATATATATCTATATATATCTGTATGTGTATATAAAGCTAGATAAAGCAAGATCCTCCTCGAACCTTAATTTAATGATTTGCTTTCCCCTGAATAAAGATGTCTGGAATTTTGTATTCTTACAAAAAGAGGAGATTAGAGGTGCTGCTTGAGGTGATATAACACCTAGCAGAAACCCCCTTCCAGAAAGGGCAGTCCTGGTTCCCTGCCTCCACTGCGTGCTTCTGCTTCCTTCCTTGCTCCAGCACCAGCACTCATCTAACCTGTCAGGAGGCTAATATAGGGATCTAAAGCCACAGAAGAAAGCTTGTTTTTTTTTTTTGGTACTGTTGCTTCTCTGCTGATTTAGCTCTCTGAACTGCCTTGTTGCCTGTTTGAGCAAGGACTAGTACTCAGTGGAGGAATCAGCTGCACAGCCAGATAGGAGAGGGGTTGAGTACGGTGCTGTTGGCTGCAGGTAGTTGTTAGAGTGGCATAACTACATCGCAAACCCAAATCCTATCCAGTGAGCAAATGCTGGGCATGTTCAGTTTGAATGTCTTCAGATTCGCTTCTTTGCAGTTGTGTAGCTTGCCAGTTGCTGCAGCCCTGAATGTTTCTGGAGCCAGCCGTGTTAACGACATGAAGGTGTGAAAAGGTTCAGCACAGTCTTCAGCTGATCTGAGAATACTATGTTGAAGTGACACGCTAAAAGAGCATCATCAGCAGTGACATACTGAGATATGCTTGGGGATTATTCGCTGTGTCAGATAAAGACCTGATATGCTCCATTTCTGACTCAGGAGCCAGTGGGATGTGAACGCAGCACTCTTTCCCGCTTTACCATTCATCATTTTCAAAGACAGTAGAAAAAGTCTGCCCTGCATGATTTTGTCTTCATTAGGGATTTAGTCTAGGTTGAGATTTGCTTTGCAGTTTGGATGTGCTTAGGTTGATTTGGTGATGTACAGTAACACAGTTCATTTGTGTCACATTCAAAAGGCTTAAGAAATAAAGCTTGTTACAGTGCAAATAATTTTTTTCCCTTTTATAAAGCCCTTTGGTTTCTTTTTCATTCCTTTTATAAAGGCAGGCCTCTGCCGTTACTTTTGATTTGAAGGTCAGATTTTATATCTGTGTTCCACCACTGTTGCTGAGGAAAAACTTGGCTTCTGGTGTGGATGCTGCATGCTTTTGAGGTCTGGCCCAGGCTGTGCATCTTTAATCTGCTAAACTTTACTCTTCAAATTTAACACAATTATGGAGGCACTGTAACTGTGACTCAGGAAAAAGTTTGATTTGAAATGCCATTTACTTTAATGGAAGCAGGATTAGACCTGCTTGTGTGAAACCACTGATTAACTTTATGGTTGTGTCAGCAGATGCTGATCAAGGTAAGAGCTCTACTGTATTCATAATTTTTAAAAACTAAATCTAGACAGGGTTCCCGCCTGTAAGAGTCTGCAGTCTAAAGACAGTTTTTTAACATGTGAATGTTTATTGCCTTTGAATAGGAAGGGAATTTTGGCCTGCTGATGCCTTCATTAGGACAGCATCTATGTATAATCTGGACTCAGAACATGAAGCCTTTTGGGGAAGACTTCAGGAAAATCCTTTGGGTCATTTGAGAAAATACAAATGTCGTAAAACTTAAACAAAATAATCAGGTTTTTTCCTCTATACTTTAAAAAATCTCTATTCTTTGGAAGGTCTGTGTGCTGCTGGTACCTGGTAGACCAACCGCCTGATCTTTGAGCTCTTCAATCACCAATTCTGTTGAAACTGTTATTTTATATATATATTTTTTTTTCTTTTTAAAGACAGATTGACAACTTCTTTCATCAAAGCTGAAATTAACTGCATGGCTAAAGTTTGACCCACTGAAAGACAGGCTCCACGGATGTGTGTGTGAGGAGTAGGGGGATTGCGGAGAAGCAGGGCCACCCGACTTCTTCCAGCAGTTTCCAAAGGCTGGGTCAGCTGTATCACTGAGAACCTAAAGCAGGGCCTACCAGCACCAAACATATGTGGATTTTCTCAGAAATCTTAGGGAAATCTTTTCTTGGTCCTACCAGAAAGTGAAATACTAAAAATTGTGTATCTAGGGCCATTACTTTATGGTGGGATTGTCTCTAGGAAAAGGAATGGGGGAAGTGTCCAAAGAGTCATCTCTAGAGAGACTACTTAGGAGAGATGCTTGCCAACGGAGGAGCACCGCTGTCTAAAAGGGCAAACATGACATGTTTTCTTCAGGAGCAGCTCTTTGAAATGCTGGCCTTCCTTGGTGTCCAAAAAAGGTGGGAAATTAAAAGGCCTCATTTTTAAGCAACCTAAACGGAATATGCAATCAAATCCTGGTGGGTAAAGATCTTAGAGCGCCACCAGCCCTTTGCTGCACTGCCCACCAAAGCACTGTAGATTTTTAAAATCTCTCTGGCAAATTTATTGGTTTTGAAGACTCCAGTGGATGTTTGGCAATTCAGTGAGGAGGACTGAATCTTTTCAAAATGCCTGTGATGCTTTGTTTGTTTGATGATCCCCATCCAGAATGACACTGTGGTCAGTAACGTCCCTGTCCTTTGAGCTAGAACCGAGCAGGTAGCTTTATATTAAATCAATAACAAAATATAGAGACAGGCTTTTGTTCATCAGTCCTTGACCAAATAACATTGCTGAAAGAATAAAACATGAAGGACTTTATAGTGTACATTTTTATCACTATATATGTATTATAATTATTTGGTCCCTGTGGCAAAGTGTTTTATGAAGTGCCTTGAGCATTCTGCTGGCTTTATGACATCTTGTAGCTGAGGGATAAGATGCTTTTCTAGCAATGGATCAATTCAGTTTGAGTGGTACCCAGTCTACACAGAGTGTAGAGACTCATGCAGATTAAGTACTTTTTATGACCCACTTTACAATGTCTTTCAGTGTGTGAGTTTAGCTGCTTGTCCTGGATTTGGCAGGGATAGAGTTAATTTTCTTCCCAGTAGCTGGTACAGTGCTGTGTTTTGGATTTAGGATGAGAATAATGTTGATAACACACTGATGTTTTAATTGTTGCTGAGCAGTGCTTACACTAAGTCAAGGACTTTTCAGTTTGTCATACTGCCTGGCCAGCGAGGAGGTGGGAGGTGCATAAGAAGCTGGGAGGGGACACAGCCAGGGCAGCTGACCCAAAGTGACTGAAGGGATGTTTCATACCATCTGATGTCATGCTGAACAAAAAAACTGGGAGGAGTTGGCCAGGGGACATGGCCTTTGCTCAGGAACCGGCTGGGCATCAGTCAGTGGATGGTGAGCAATTGCATTGTGCATCACTTGGTTTTGCAGTTCTTTTATAATTATTTTTATTTTCCCTTCCTTTTCTGTCCTATTAAATTGTTTTTGTCTCAACCCATGAGTTTTACCTTTTTTCTGATTCTCTCCCCCATCCCACTGCAGGGGAGTGAGTGGATGGCTGTGTGGTGTTCAGCTGCCTGTTGGATTAAACTGTGACACTGCTCCTGCAAAAGGCAGTGCTTTCTGCTAAAGGAGGACCATCTTTCCTGTAACCCAGCATTCTGTGCTTAGAGAACCACAAAACAAACTAAAAAATACTGGCAAAACTCTTTGATATGCTCTATCTTAGTTGTATTTAAAGAAAGCAGGTTTTAGTTAAAAACCTCTGTTCTAGTATTTCAGGCTAAAGAGTGTGTGTATAGCTGTAGGATAACAGCCCTGGTTTGACATACACATTGTCTTTTGATAGAAGAGAATTTATGGAGTGGGGCACCAGGGTAGGTCAAGTTACAGCTTTCAGTAAATCTGAGCATACCTGAAATGGTTCTTTCAGTGTTTTAAAATATTTGTTGCCTTTTTGTCATTGCAAGCCTGATCCAAGTTCCATTTAAGCTGATGGGAACTTTCCTCCTGTCTTCTTTAAAAATTGGCTCTGGCCTGCCGTATCAGATTGCATACCACCTTGCTTTCTGATTCTTGGAAGGGTTCAGCCAAGCGTTATGAATTAGATGCTTAGATAACATTGATGATTGCAGTTCTTGATTTTGCCAGGGGAACCAAAAATAAAATAGAGGTCAGAAGTGTGACTAGTAAATGGCACAGTGTGGGCCCGGTCCTGCTGGCGGGGAAGGGAGGGGAACACACCTGCTTGCTTGTTTGTTTTTTAAGAGTTGACTTCATCCTGGTCCTGCTCTGTTGTGGTGTGGGGAAGGAAGCTCTTCAGCTTTCAGAGAAACAGTGCTGTGACGGCTTACGTGGCCCATGGCCTGTCCCTGGAGCTTTGTCATGACTTCCAACAGCAGCATGGGCAGACCCTGGGTGTTTAGGTGAAAATGAGTTTTCATCTAATACACTTGGCTGGGCAGATCTAAATCAAACCTTTATGGACATAAGCATGGCTGCTGGTAGGCAGCCTGTGCTGGCAGATGCAAGCTCGGGCACAGTGGGGTTGCTCTTCCTATAATGATTTCATGTCCAGGGAGGGCACGCTTAAAGCTTGACAGATGCAAACTTGAAATCTCAAAGGAGTGGATATCAGTAAAAGCAAGAGCTGTGGATTTGGCAGTGGCAAAAATGGATGGAGGCCTAATTGGCATCTCATCCGCCTGCAGCTCATGTCAGAAGAGCTCTGTAAATAACCCTGTGATCGTGTAGTACTGATCTCACTCTGGTCCCTCCAGACGAGGCCCATGATGGTGTGGAGGGCATGGGAGCTGGAAAGAGGGGAAATGGGGCAAAAGGGAGAAGCAATGAAATCCCTGCTGCACTGACAGTCTCCAGGGATTTTATTGTTGATGCTGAAGTCTGCTTGCTTTGTTCAGGAAGCTCTGCTTTTCTGTCACCTTCACTGGGACACAGAAGCACCATGGTGTCTGTATCTGTGTAGCTACTGCGGCTTTTGATGATAACGCTCCCAAGGGGACCAGGTTCTGCCAGGTCTTGGGAATTTTACAAGCTTTTTGTATGAAAGATATTAATCTTTAAGCACTCTCATAACTGCTCCATGGCAGCAATACAGAACAGTCACTTTTTTTTTTTTAAGTGGCAATTTACATATAATAATTTTATACAAATTAATTAGAAGTTTAGGAGGAGAAACTAAGATGAATACTCCATCTCTGTGAAAGTACAAGGTGACCGCAGGTAGGGAGAATGCAATTGCCCAACTGTGGTTTTGCCAAGACACCTTGCCTAATTTCCCTCATCTTATAGAAAGTGCCATGGAATATGAAATACATGTGAGTGGCAGCATGGGTGCCTGGCTATTTGCTTGGTCTCTCTGTGGGCCTGCAGGGTTTTCTGCTGTCTTTCTAAAGTGCTCATGGAGAAGCACTGACACAAACACACACAAAAAAGTCTGCTAGTCCATTTTGCAGACATTTTTTCTTCTTTTTTTCCCATGTTCTGTCAAATTATTAAGCAAACAGCATTCTGAAAAAAAACACTGCTTGGAGAAGCTGTTCAAAGAAAACTGACATTCATCAAGTCAGACACTCAGTGTGTGGGGCTTGCCTTGCACTGCTGTCTACCTTGGAAAGGAAAGTGGTGCTGCTCAGACACCGGCTTCTTGTTGTGGCTGGAGGTTGTCTACTCAGACAGAGACTAACAGGCTTAGCATGGGAGATCAGACAACACCACAGCAAATGCTAAACTACACCTTTATTTATGACAACTCTGGATGAATGTTAATTATTAGCTGAATGTAGTATGTTCTAGAGGCTGTTTGCATTACAGCATGGGAAGGCCCAACTGCAGGTAGAATGTGTGTGTTTGTAGGTAGAACAGCAAAGAAAACCACTTTGGAAGAGAGCAGGGTTTCTTTTTGTTGTTTCTCTTCACTACATATGCAATTTTTATTAATGTCATATAGCCAAAATGAGGGATTTGCATGAACTTATTTAGGAGACTATATATTAAAACATGATTTTTTTTAAGACAGTGTGGATTAATGCAGTGATAATGTGCATCAGGTATGTAGGAAGTGCTGACTACATCAGATATACTTGTTAATCTAGAAGTCAAAATAATTATTAGGTGTTTTCTTGTGATTTGTCTATATTGAATCAGTGTAGCAGTTTGCAAAAGGGAAAACTACCCAAGGCACAGAACAGAATAGTTTGCTACACATGAAATGTATTTGTTGGGATTTTAGGAATGATGGTCTGAAGAGGTTTCCTTTTGTCAGGTTACAAAATAAATTGGAGTTTTAGCTCTGTAAGGTTATTTAAAAGAAAAAAGAATATTGATGTGTTTTATACAGGATCCTGTACTGTGCTTTCAACTACTAAGCAGCAAAAATGTCTCACCTTTCTTTAGAGTCAGGAAACCATTCTCTGGGCAGCGTACATATGTTTTTCCTATTTCCACTTATTTCCAAGTAGCTGCTTCACAGGGATATCTATTTTTAAGCAAGCTGGCAAATCTTTTATTGTGATGGCTGTAGTTATCTACTTTATTAATTTACAATCTCACTTTTAATTGATCTACCTGGAAATAGGATAACATAATTCTTTTCCTCCCTGGTTAGATGGTGGAGAATGTAGGAAGAGAAAGGGATTCTGGACTTAATAACACTGACCAGGCATTAGCAGACTTCTGAATTAAATCTGCCTTGGGTGCATCTTTGCACAGTACAAATATTCATAATTGTAGAATCACAGAATCGAATAATAGAATGGTTTGGCTTGGAAGAGACATTTAAAGGTCATCTAGTCTAACTTCTCCTGCAATAAGCAGGGGCATCGTCAACTAGATCAGGTTGCTCAGAGCCCCGTCCAACCTGACCTTGAATGTTTCCAGGGATGGAGCATCTACCACCTCTCTGGGCAACCTGTGCCAGTGTTTCACCACCCTCATCGTGAAAAATGTCTTCCTTATATCTAGCCTAAATCTACCCTCTTTTAGTTTAAAACCATTACGCCTTGTCCTATCACAACAGGCCCTGCTAAAAAGTTTGTCCCCATCTTTCTTATGAGCCCCCTTTAAGTACTGAAAGACAGCAATAAGGTCTCCCTGGAGCCTTTGCTTCTCCAGGCTGAACAACCCCAACCCTTTCAGCCTTTCTTCATAGGAGGGGTATTCCATCCCTCTGATCATTGTTGTGGCTCTCTTCTGGACCCACTCCAACAGGTCCATGTTTTTCCTGTGCTGAGGGCTCCAGAGCTGGACAAAGTACTCCAGGTGGGGTCTCACCAGAGCAGAGCAGAGGGGCAGAATCACCTCCCTCCACCTGCTGGCCACGCTTCTTTTGATATGGTTGGCTTTCTGGGCTGCAAGTGCATGTTGTTGGCTCATGTCCAGCTTTTTATCCACCAGTACCCCCAAGTTCTTCTCCGCAGGGCTGCTCTCAATCTCTTCATCCCCCAGCCTGTATCGATACTGGGGGTTGCTGCAACCCAGGTGCAGGACCTTGCAAGGTCCAATTTGAACATTCCAACTTAAATAACAGGTTAAAAAAACAGATGAAGTGTGGAAATGTAATAAAATGAGAATCAGCCACTTTGTAGTGGAATACTCTATGAACAATCCTCATAGAAAACATGTGGTATGTATGTGGTGCAACATCTGATTTATATAATTTTGAGGTCACCTCCTTATTTGGCCCTGAATTAAATGATTTGATCAAGGCAGGCAGCCTCCCCTTTCACAGGAATGCAGATTACTTTCCACAGCTGTTCCAGTTGGGTATGTTTGGTATTTGTGTCAGCCTTTGACAAAGATGTCTAGTGACATTAAGTATGGTACAAGGAAATATTGGCACTGGAAAAACCATAGAGAAGTCAGTTGCTAGAATAACAGTGTGGAAAAAAATCCTGTATTCTAAGGCTAAATCTTGCTTTTGACTGTGTGTACAGGGACTTTCTAAAAGTCACAGCCAGAAGGGGAAATGCAAGCCACTTGTGATCAGGAAACACCGTCTCCTTCCCGTACTGGGAGAGCTGACTTTCAGCAAGACTCTCCCATCCTGAGCTGGTGAGGCAAGAAGGTGCTTGTTGGCAGGATGGACCAGCCTCACCCCTGTATTATGCTCATTTCTGGCTTGACTAAAGGCATGTGTGCTCAAAATGTGAGTGTAAGCTAATGTAAAGTAGTGTTGTGTGGTAGTACATAGATGGCCATCCTAGTGGATATTGTTTTCTGTCTGTCGCGATACTAGATGAGCCATTATTGTGAGGATATTCCAGGGTATGGGAACAACAGTATGCTGGGGTTTTGGTCCCCATATTATTTGCAGGGCCTCATCCAAAGTCACCACTACTCTTTAGTCTCTGACTAAACCCAGAACTTCTAGGTGTCGTAGAAGGAAACAGTTTGATAGATTTATAAAGAAATGATTTCTTTTCTTTGAAAGTGTAATTATTAGTATCCCTACAGATCTGAACCTGCATCCTGATTGCTCTGTCAAGTTCATGTTGAAGTATTTGCTTAGTGTCTATACATGAATTTCTGAGAATTTTAATGAAGGACAAAAGAGATGTAGCTGTGTTGTAAGAGGATGAAAAGTAAAACCAGGATAAGCCTGTAAAATAAAGATTGAATTTGTAAGCTTGAAATCCGTTGAACTCATCCAGAGTGCAGTACAATGCAAACCCCTATTCAAGGTCTGCTAGTGAAGTGTACCACAGTGCTGCCATGATCTGTCAAACCTGCCAGATAAAGAGAGGCTATTTTAAAATTTCTCCTTCAGGGCATGGGGAAGTAGTGTTCTTGCAAAGATAGGAATTTATGATGATGCTAAAAAAAATGCAGATGAAGTGAATAATTAATGAATTCAAGACAGGACTGAAATATCTTCCTAAAATGTTGCTATTTTTAGCAGGGAGTGCTTCTGCAGTGCTTGTCATGTGATCCTATTGCCTTCTGAGACCAGGAAAAAATATTTAAATTAGTTTCTCTTTCCCCATGGACCTATAGGACCAGCATATAATACCCCTTAGCATCTGCTTCTTCCTTAAAGCAAACAAAGTAATTTTAAACCTCATGCAAAATAAAACAGTAATGAAAGCTCTACTTAAAAATAATCTTTATAGCAGCTGAATAATTTTTATAATAGTCTGTAGGCTGAGGCCATTCAAGGGGGTTGCTGCAATATGTCTAACTATCAGCTGATGCTGAGGTCTAGTAATATTCATTACTGCTGCAGTTTCTAGCTGTCAAAGGACATAGAGGCAGTTATCATTAGGAGATTGCAGGATCTGGCCCAAAAATGAAGCTCAAGTCTGTTTATATTAAATCCTTTTTTCCCTATAACCAGTATGGAGTGCTGCTGTGTTTGAGCTACTTCACACATTAAAAATGTTATAGTCAGAAACACCTCTAAAATTGTTATACACAGCAGGTTTGTACGCACGCTCATGTTCTGCACATGCGGCTCAGCTGAGCCTGCAGGAAGGAAAGTCTTGTGGTTGAACTGCAGGAGAGGGTGCGAGGGATGGGATTGCCATCTTCTCTTCTGTCACAGGCTGCTCCTGCCACTGTGCAAGCCGCAGCCACCTGGGTCCATGTAGGGACACAGCCACTGTTGCAATGAATACTCAAGTGTTTAACGTCCCACACCCAGTCCTGTAGCAGATTTTCCCCTTCCTGAGGGGTGAAGAGGTTCCCAATGCCCATCAGAGAGAGAGTCAGAAGCTGTTTGCTTGCTGCCTTTCTTGTCTATTGGAGTTGCCACAGGGTGAATTTAGAAGAAACCTCCAAATACCAAACCTTTAGGCACACAGGAGAACCCTGGCTTTGCAGCCTAGTACTCAGTTTGTAAGGGTGTAGAGGGGTGCTGGTGTGCTCTCCACACATGTGCAAGGGTTGCCATCCCCATGTGGGGTGGTTCCTGGGTGACTCCTGTAAGGTGGGTAGAGCTCTTTGGACCTGGCTGGGACCCTGGTGCCCAACCCTGGTTGGCTGCAGAGCTCTACCCTTGGAGTAGCATCCTTGCCATGC